>NC_058524.1:141836957-142571124 GCF_904849725.1 Hordeum vulgare subsp. vulgare
ATAGATTGTAGTATCATGTGGTAGGCACACAACAACTCCGATACTTGGCCCGGGACGACAAATTTCATATTGCAATGCTTGAGTAGACGGGATTTCGGTTGAGTGCATAACACGAGTGATGCGAGGTTGATTAAATAATCAAGACCGGTTAAGACAATATTTTCAAGACCTCGGACACAATGCAACTCTGGGTGAAGGACGGTTGATCGTCTCCCTGGAGAACCCAGTGGATGACCCGGGATGCTGGGGACAGCCATGACATCCTGCGAAAAGCGTCACCCAGGCTCAAAGAGACGGACGGATATTCTCAAGACCCAAGGCTTACCTGCACAGCCACAAGTCATTATGGGCTCTGGCTTGGTTGGACAACGCGGCGACTCTGGACAGGCGGTGCTAGCAGATGTAGAAGAACGGTAGGAATGGATGGGCACCGCCAGGGATTCAGAGGGACCCGTTGAAAGACCATGTTTTGATCATCCGGTCTTCAAACACCCTGAAGTGCGAGGACAAACCTGGAGGCGATCAAATCTTGTGGGGAACGTGTGCAAAACTCTGCAGAGTACTCAAACCTAATCGATTAGCTGTGTCCACGGTCATGGACAACTTGAGCCAAAGGAACTGAAGTTATCTGGATTTCTCAACACCATTAAATATATTTGATGAGGGTAACTATTGACAACTCGGGTACGAGAACTGGTTGGCTGAACCATCTCGTTAACAACCAACAATGTAGTAACATTTTGCTTTTAGCCCTCTCTTGTTGTAGTAGAAAATTTTGCTTTACGCTAAAACTTACAACCCCACCTGCCATATATGCATATAGTATAGATGACATTTTACCCCTTTCTTATGTGACTTGCCGGCTTATTCAATATGCTGACCTAAACGGTTGCAACGTCTTATGTTGCAGATATTTTCTTCGACGAGTAAGAGTACGATTCAGGGTTACGGTCTACACTCAACTTGCCGTTGGTGTTTATTGGGACTCCACTCCCTTGACCGCTTCCGCTGAGATATTTAAGGTACATATCAGTTTTACGCTATTTTACATGTGATTGCACTTTGATATATACATTGATGTACTGTGTGTGCCAGCATACTGATCCAGGGATGGCACAGAAACACAGAGGCTTGACTCGTCTTGAGTCGGGTCGATACACTTTCTTTGGGCCCTTGGTGTTACCTTATTTTCCCCTTGTGGAAATTGCTCACCAACATTGGACTCAAAGGAATCAGTGAAGAGACACTCATTTGGAAGCTCAGTTCAGCAATATGGAATTTTCAGCAGACTGCATTATACCAGGGATATCGAGCCTGAATATAAGTGATATCCTGACTAGATGATATATCAACAGCAAGCATACATCAGTACTACATTCGTAGTAGGAAACATGGAATCAATAATAAGGAAGAGATGCGTACATTTTGGGCCAAAGGTATGATTCATATACGCGGTTGAGCCTGCTATGAATACAATTTGAAACCTGCTACACTACGGAAGGAAGTCACAAGGAGCTATGAACTTAGTGTTCAACAAGAAGGACACACGAATACCTTGGTGCATACCGCAAGTAACCAACAACAGGAACATTAAGGACATATACATGCACTTAGCTTGCATATGGCAAAGTAACAGGTATAAGCAACCCAGTCGTTCCTCGCAAGCTACCCGAAAGACTTATGGCACAAGATTTAGGTGACTTCCTCAATATGACACACAGAGCTTTGTTCAAGACACCGATGCTTCTCTAGTAAGACATCACAACAAGCTTCTGGCATAAGGTACGGCGTCTTACCCAGCGAGTCTTCAAGGAAAGAAAGCACTTGAGATATGGTACCCAATCTTTTTCAAGAAGCTACACCGATCGAAGCGTCGAGCAAAAGCTACCCAGTCTTCCTTGACACGATACTTTTGATAACTTACAAGACGAGCCAAGTAACCTTTGTTGGGAAGGTATCACATTCTCACTGGTACAAGTAATTCCACTGACAGTTGACAACATATGACCATGCATCCCAAGGATCAAATCCGCAACAGTTGGTCAGAAGGCGAAAAGTTAGTCAAGACACAAGCCTGCTTCACGAATCAAGCACTCCGCCACATAAACCCAATATATATGGTAGACATGCTACCAAGGTCGTATGAGTTAATCATGCAATGATACCAGCCCGATGAGAATCCGACTATTGCATGAGCTGTATAAGAAGAAGAAGAACGCCAGTGATACACTTTAGTGAGATGACCAACAACCTATGGATAAGCTGTATGGGACACGAATGAACCCTTGCCTGTCTTTCTTTGGTGACCGCATCATGCGTGTGTTCTGAGCTGTTTTCGGCCGTCCGGGGTGGATGCCGACTTTTATTTCTCTTGTCAGTAACTGGCCCATGTTCTGAGCTGCTTTTCGGGTGTCTCGGACTGTTGTTGAGTTTCTTTTCGTAGTAGTGACTGATACGTCTCCAACGTATCTATAATTTTTTATGGTTCCATGCTATTATCTTGTCAAACTTTGGATATTTTTTGGGACTAACTTATTAACTCAGTGCCAAGTGCGAGTTCCTGTTTTTTCTGTGTTTTTGACCCTTTTCAGAGGAGAATACAAAACGGAGTCCAAACGGAATAAAACCTCCGAAAAGATTTTTCCAGACCAAAAGATACGCAGGGAGCGTGAGAACCAAGGCAGAGGCCACCAGGGGAGGCCACAAGCCCCCTAGGCGCAGCCACGGGGGCCGCGCCTAGCAGGCTTGTGGGGCCCCTGTGGCTCGTCTGCCCTACTTCTTCCGCCTATAAATCCCCAAAAAATCCAAAACCACGGGAGAGATCAACGAAAATACTTATCCGTCGCCGCAAGCTTCTGTCTCCGCAAGATCCCATCTGGGGCATGTTCTGGTGACCTGCCGGAGGGGGGATTCGGATAGAGAGGGCTTCATCATCAACACCATTGCCTCTCCGATGATGCGTGAGTAGTTCACCATAGACCTTCGGGTCCATAGCTAGTAGCTAGATGGCTTCTTCTCTCTCTTGGATCTTCAATACAAAGTTCTCCTTGATCTTCATGGACATCAATCTGATGTAATCTTGTTTTGCAGTGTGTTTGTCGAGATCCGATGAATTGTGGATTTATGATCAGATTATCTATGAATCTTATTTGAGTTTCTTCTGATCTCTTATATGCATGATTTAATATCCTTGTAATTCTCTTCGAGTTGTGGGTTTTGTTTGGCCAACTTGATCTATGATTGTTGCAATGGGAGAAGTGCTTGGTTTTGGGTTTATACCGTGCAGTGACCTCACCCAGTAACAGAAGGGGTAGCGAGGCACGCATCATGTTGTTGCCATCAAGGGTAAAAAGATGGGGTTTATATCTATTGCATAAATTTATCCCTCTACGTCATGTCATCTTGCTTAAGGCTTACTCTGTTTGTCATGAACTCAATACACTAGATGCATGCTGGATAGCGGTTGATGTGTGGAGTAATAGTAGTAGAAGCATAAATTATCAGTCTACTTGTCTCGGACGTGATGCATGTATGTATGATCATTGCCTTAGATATCGTCATGACTTTGCGCGGTTCTATCGATTGCTCGACAGTAATTCATTAACCCACCGTATATTTGCAATTTTGAGAGAAGCCTCTAGTGAACACTATGGCCCCCGGGTCTACTTCACATCATATTTTCAGCCCTACACTTTTACTTTGTTGCACTTTCCGCCTTCATATCTCACCTTGCAATCAATCGTGAAGGGATTGACAACCCCTTTGTAGGGTTGGGTGCAAGTTTGCTGTTTTTGCGCAGGTACAACGGTGCTTCATCTTGATACTCTTACTAGATTGATACCTTGGTTCTCAAAACTGAGGGAAATACTTACTGCTACTGTGCTGCATCACCCTTTCCTCTTCAAGGAAAAAAACCAACGCAAGCTCAAGAGGTAGCAAGAAGAATTTCTGGCGCCGTTGCCGGGGAGCATCAAGTGAAGCTTATCCAAGTAAGTGTCGCAAACTCATCTCTGGCATTTACTTTTTTGCCTCTCGTTTTGCTCTCACCCACTTCTGAAAAACAAAAATTTACAATTTTTTTTGCCTTTTTCGTTCGCCCTTTTCTTTCGCTTGCTTTCTGCCTGCTTGAGTGAGATAGTCTACCTGTACTCATGGCTAGACCCACCGCTTCGAACGATACTCCCGAGAGCGAAGTTCTCAATTTTAAACAAAATGAGGAAGAAAACTTAAAGGATGCTTGGTATAGGATTTGCAATGCTCAGAGTAGATCTACTCATAAGCAATCCACTACCGTCTTGCTTCGCAGCTTTTATGTGGGTATTTCCCCTTGGAATAGGTATGTTCTTGACACCATCGTAGGCGGAGACTTCTTGGGTAGCCATACCATTGATTCTTACGGTGCTTTGATAAATTTGGTAGGCTCACCCCCACTCATGGTTAATGGAACCACCTTAACTTTGGAACATGTGATGCGTAGGCTGGATATCATTGAAAATAAAGTTACTACGATTGAACTCATTGAGAATTTGGATTAAAAGATCCACAATCAAATCACTCAGTACGGATCCAAGGTGGGAATGACTTTGAAAAATCTAAAGGAGAGGGAACCCATAGTTAACGAAAAACTAGGTCATGATTCCGTTAGGATTGGCAAACTAGAGGATGTTATAACCAACTTGGGTTCCGGTTTTGCCGCTGTGCAGAACTCTCCAATTTTTGCCCACAATAAGGCCACCAAGTCTGTTTTTGTTCCTAAAAATAGTGGTGAACCATCTAGTAAGAGAGATGAAGACCTTAAGATGATGAGTGTTCACCCTACTTATGGTTTGAGCACCAAAGACGACGATACGTTATTCTATCACCTTATGCCTAGCTAAGGGCGTTAAACAATAGCGCTTGTTGGGAGGCAACCCAATGAACTTATCTTTGCTTTTTTGCTTTATGTTTTGTTGTGTCCACACCATCATAATTTTGTTATGATTGTGTCTTTTGTGTTTCTTTTTGTGTTTGAGCCAAGTAAAACCTTTATGACTAGTTTGGTGATGGTTGTTTCATGCTGCTGGAAAAAGACATAAACTTTTCGCTCAAGAAATTATTTTTCATTTTTATCCAGAAAGAGATTTTGAGTTGATTCTTTTTCTGCTGGTTGATATGCCAATTTCCCAAACTGTCATAATTTTTCAGAATTTTTGAGATACCAGAAGTATACGAAGTATACAGATTGCTACAGACTAGTCTGGTTTTGACAGATTCTGTTTTTGTTGTGATGGTTGCTTATTTTGATGAAACTATGGATAGTATCGGGGGGTATTATCTATGGAAAAGTGAGAATACAGTAATCTAACACCAATATAAATAGAAATCAAGTTTTCTACAGTACCTAAAGAGGTGGTTGTTTGTTTTCTTTTGCTAATGATATCATGAGTTTTTTTTAAGTTTTGTGTTGTGAAGTTTTCAAGTTTTGGGTGATGTTCTCATGGACAAAGGGATAAAGAGTGGAAAGATCTCAAGCTTGAGGATTCCCAAGGCATCCCAAGCCAAATTCAAGGACACCAAAAATCCTAAGCTTGGGGATGCACCGGGAAGGCATCCCCTCTTTCGTCTTCAATCCATCTGTAACATTACTTGGAGCTATATTTTTATTCACCACATGATATGTGTTTTGCTTGGAGCATCTTGTATCGTAGGAGTCTTTTATTTTTGTTGTGTCACAATCATCCTTGCTGCACACCTTCTGAGAGAGACATGCACTCATCATGAATTTGCTACAGTACTCTTTGAGCTTCGCTTATATCTTTTGAGGTAGGCAATTTAGCTCACATGTGCTTCACTTATATCTTTTGAGCTAGATAACTTTGCTCTAAGTGCTTCACTTAGATCTTTTAGACCACAGGGGTGTCATATTTTGGAGAAATAAGAACTCTCGATCATCACTTATATCTTTTTGAGAGTGATCTCTCTGAGTAACTTGGTAGTTGGCTTGTGCTATGAAAGTAGTACCAAAGGTGATAGGCACCCAAAGAGGATACAATAAAACTTCCATCTTCATGTGCATTAATTAGAAATAGAAGTTTGATTACTCTCAAATATTTTTGAGACATGGATTTGGTAATATTAAGAGTTATGTTAGCAGGGTGTTGTGAATCTAGAAATACTTGTGTTGAAGTTAGTGATTCCCGTAACATGCACGTATGGTGAACCGCTATGTTACGAAGTCGGAGCATAATTGATTTACTGATTGTCATCCTTTGTGTTGCGGTCGGGATCGCGCGATGTTTAAAACCTACCAACCCTTCCACTAGGAGTATGCGTTAATTTTAGCACTTTGTTTCGATTACTAATAAAAACTTTCGCAATAAGTATGTGAGTTCTTCATGACTAATGTGAGCCCATGGTATAGATGCACTTTCACCTTTCACCATTGCTAGCCTCTCTAGTGCCGCGCAACTTTCGCCGGTGCACAAACCCACCATATGCCTTCCTCAAAACAGCCACCATACCTACCTACTATGGCATTTTCATAGCCATTCCGAGATGTATTACCATGCAACTCCCACCGTTCTGTCTCATGACATGTGTCGTCACTTTCATATTGCCGTTGCATGATCGTAAGATAGCTAGCGAGATGTTTCAACGTCATACGTGAAGCTAGATCGTTGCACATCCCGGTACACTGCCGGAGGCATTTCCTATAGAGTCCTCATTGTTCTAAGCGTTGAGCTGTGAGTAAATTAAAGTGTGATGATCATCATTATTAGAGCATTGTCCCATGTGAGGAAATAAAAAAAAAGAGGCCAAAGTTTCCCACAAAAAAGGAGAGATATGGAAAGAGGACAAAGAGCCCAAACAAAAAAAATAAAAAATAAAGAGAAAAAGACAGAAGGGACAATGCTACTATCTTTTCGACACTTGTGCTTCATAATAGCACCATGTTCTTCATGATTGAGAGTCTCTTGTTTTGTCACCACCATATGCTAGTGGGAATCTTCATTATATAACTTGGCTTGTATATTCCAATGACGGGCTTCCTCAAATTGCCCTAGGTCTTCGTCAGCAAGCAAGTTGGATGCACACCCACTAGTTCTCCTTTTGAGCTTTCACATACTTATAGCTCTAAGTGCATCCATTGCATGGTAATCCCTACTCTTTCACATTGATATCTATTAATGGGCATCTCCATAGCCCTTTGATACGCCGAGTCGATGTGACCATCTCCTCCTTTTTGTCTCACAACCTCCACCACACCCTATTCCACCTATAGTGCTATATCCATGGCTCACGCTCATGTATTGCGTGAGAGTTGAAAAAGGCTTGAGAAAGTAAGAGTGCGAAAACAATTACTTGGCCCATACCGGGGTTGTGCATGATTTAAATTAGTTGTGTGGGGATGATGGAGCATGGTCAGACTATATGATTTTGTAGGGATAATTTTCTTTGGCCTTGTTATTTCAAAAGTTCATGATTACCTTGCTAGTTTGCTTGAAGTATTATTGTTTTCATGTCAATAGCAAACTATTGTTTTGAATCTTACGGATCTGAACATTCATGTCACATGAAAGAAGTTACAAAGAACAAATATGCTAGGTAGCATTCCACATCAAAAATTCAGTCTTTATCACTTCCCTACTCGAGGACGAGCAGGAGTTGAGCTTGGGGATGCTTGATATGTCTCCAACATATCTATAATTTTTGATGGTTCCATGCTATTATCTTGTCAAAGTTTGGATGTTTTGTATGCATTTTATATCTTTTTTGGGACTAACTTATTAACTTAGTGCCAAGTGCCAGTTCCTATTTTTTTCCATGTTTTTGACCCTTTTCACAGGAGAATATTAAACGGAGTCCAAACGGAATAAAACCTCCGAAAAGATTTTTTCCATAACAGAAGATACACAGGGAGCATGAGAACCAAGGCACAGGCCACAAGGGGAGGCCACAAGCCGCCTGTGTGCGGCCAGGAGGGCCCGCGCCTAGCAGACTTGTGGCCCCCCTGTGGCTCGTCTGCCCTACTTCTTCCGCCTATAAATCCTCGAAAAATGCAAAACCACGGGAGAGATCCACGAAAATACTTTTCCTCCGCCGCAAGCTTCTGTCTCCGCAAGATCCCATATGGGGCATGTTCTGGTGCCCTGCCGGAGGGGGGATTCGGATATGGAGGGCTTCTTCATCAACAACATTGCCTCTCCGATGATGCGTTAGTAGTTCACCATAGACCTTCGGGTCCATAGCTAGTAGCTAGATGGCTTGTTCTCTCTCTTGAATCTTCAATCCAAAGTTCTCCCTGATCTTCATGGAGATCTATCCGATGTAATCTTCTTTTGCGGTGTGTTTGTCGAGATCAGATGAATTGTGGATTTATGATCAGATTATCTATGAATCTTATTTGAGTTTCTTCTGATCTCTTATATGCATGATTTCATATCCTTGTAATTCTCTTCGAGTTGTGGGTTTTGTTTGGCCAACTTGATCTATGATTCTTGCAATGGGATAAGTGCTAGGTTTTGGGTTCATACCATGCGGTGACCTCACCCTATGAAAAAACGGGTAGCGATGCACGCATCATGTTGTTGCCATCAAGGGTAAAAAGATGGGGTTTATATCTATTGCATGAGTTTATCCCTCTACATCATGTCATCTTGCTTAAGGCGTTACTCTATTTGTCATGAACTCAATACACTAGATGTATGCTGGATAGCGGTCGATGTCTGGAGTAATAGTAGTAGACGCCGAAAGTATCGGTCTACTTGTCTCTCACGTGATGCCTATATGTATGATCATTGCCTTATATATCATCATGACTTTGCGCGGTTCTATCAATTGCTCGACACTAATTCGTTCACCCACTGTAATATTTGCTATTTTGAGAGAAGCCTCTACTAAACACTATGGCCCCCGGGTCTACTTCACATCATATTTTCAGCCCTACACTTTTACTTTGTTGCACTTTCCGCCTTGAGATCTCACCTTGCAATCAATCGTGAAGGGATTGACAACCCCGTTGTAGCCTTGGGTGCAAGTTTGCTGTTTTTGCGCAGGTACATCGGTGCTTCATCTTGATATTCCTACTGGATTGATACCTTGGTTCTCAAAACTGAGGGAAATACTTACTGCTACTGTGTTGCATCACCCTTTCCTCTTCAAGGAAAAAAACCAATGCAAGCTGAAGAGGTAGCAAGAAGAATAAAGAACACATCAGGCCAAGCTCTTTCAGCTAACTTGTTAAGTAATATGCCTACCGGAATATGGAACCTCGCAGCACCCATGGTCACCCGAAGAATATCGAACACATTAGGCCAAGCTCTTTCAGCTAATGACCGAGGCAAAGATAATTATAATGAAAGAGCAAGATTGTCCATACAGGTATTGTAATGGTTACAAGATCAACATTATGCATATGCTCAAAACTGTCTGGTTCGATACCAATCACCGTGGGAACACACCCATGACGCCTATTCCATTTGCAAGGACCATATGCAAGCCAACCCACTCATCCCAACCAGATATGCTCATCATCGTTAAAAGAAGATACTCAAATATATGAAGACTACTTAGCAAATGACAACAACAGTGTCAAAAGGATTACACGGCTCATTATCCATTTAAAGGTGTCGACAGATGAAACAACTAGAATGTGGGACAACAACCTTGAAGCATGCGTCCTCACGTATAGAAATCAGTCAAAAGATAGTTTGCCGTGAACAATATCTTGCTGCCAGAACCTCCGTCAGTCAAGTCAGCATATATAAACGGATAGAAGTTAGAGTGACATATGAGGATTCAGCAAAACAAATCACCCCGAAGTCAGATAGTTAGTCAGTTGATACTGAGAGCATTATATCAAGTTAAAAAGGAAACCCGAGTTGGAAATGGTTTCCTCAAGTAAGGATATTCATGTTGAACCTTGAGCAATCAAATCTCGAGGACGAGATTTCTTTAAGGGGGGTAGGTTTGTAACACCCTGGATTTTGCCCATTTTTTTCCTTCGATTTTGGTCTGTTTTTGCTTTTCTGTGGCTTGATAGTTTTAAAACCTAAAGGGATTACCCTTGATTTCTTTTCCCTAGTGGCTTGCCAACCTTCAAACCATCCTAATACCTAGCCATTTCTATCTTGAGCCTATGCCAATATTCTTTTCCAAGGGAATATTCCTTTTTCTATTAAAGGAATAACCTCTCTTGCCTTGGGTTGTGAAGCAACCCCAATTTCTATCATTCCCAAAATTCCCAAATAATTCTCATAAATCTCCTGGGTCATATCTTCCTCAGATATGACAAAATCTTTCTTTGCCATCATCTTAATATGCTCAAATTATGCCTCTCCACCAAATTTGAGCATCACTCCTTCCACCATGTGACCATAGCATCAAATCTTTGTCTCTGGTCATTATTATTGGTTTGTGAAGCAACTATATTTTATGTTGCTCCATAAATTCTGAAATTTTACCAGGACATTATCCTACCTATAAAACCTCTCTAAACCAAGTTTGAGCTCATTTTATCGAGCCAATTATTCCTAGTAATTCTCCTAAGATTCTGTCCACCAGGATGTTGTGTGAAGGAAGTACCACTTTGGCTTATCAAGATGGCATGAAATTTATACAACATCTTAATAACCCTAAAATATTCATATCCTCCAAGTTTCAGCTCCATCCAAGCCAGTATGTGAGTGCCACATCAAAATCTCTATTCTGGACAAGATTAGCTAGTTCCGAAGCAACCCTATTAAATATTGATCTTGTGATCCTCAAATTTCACAGGATTGTAGTCCTTCCTACCCCAAACCTCCCACACATGGTGCTTTGCCCTTATCCCTTCTCTGTTGACCACAGTAATAGGGCCAAGTCTGCAACAGGAAACTTCCAGTGAAGTTTCCCATCAACTCGTGGTATCTTTTGGTGATCTATCAGCTCCGTTGGACCCCTCTTTGGAAGGACTATCTCCTAAACATGGTGTGCCACCTCTCTTGTCCTCTGAGTGCGAATGCACGCGGTGACCATGCCTCCAGCATGCTAAACGCGCGCTCTGTGCATTGGGGCCTTTGGACTTGTCAATTCCTTCTCTCCCTCGACCTCTAGTCATGTCCAGCAGCTCCACCTAGCCGCCCTCTTCTCCCTCGAGCCCTTTACCCCTCTGGATTCTTCCTCGCTGCGTCGCGACGAGATCCGCCCTATTTTTCCAGTAACCTCCATGTCATTTTCTTCTCTCCATCCCTCCCGAGCCTTCCCGAGCTTGTATGAGCCATCCCCTCCCCTCCTCGAAGCCTCTAGGGTCCAGCCATGTCGCCCTGGAGCACCAGTGCGTGGCTAAGGACGCCACCGCGGCCGTCCTCATCTGCTCCCGTCGCCGCGGCTATTTAAGCAGCCCCGGCATGCCCGTCCTCTCCATCCTCACCCGTGCCCTCCCCTAGGTGCCTGTGCACCGCCGCTCCCTCCAATTCGGGCCGGAGCAGCCGTGGCCGTCGCTGGCGTCGCGCTCCACCAGAGCTCTCTGCCTCGCCGTAGCGGCGCGTCCCTCGTTCCCCTCGCCATCCGGGTCGTGCATGGATGGAGGCGATGCTCTGCCCCGATGCCGCCGGTGCCTCTCCCTGCGTCGGTGCCTCCTCTCTGTCCCGCGGGCGAGCAGGAGGAAGAAGAAGACGGGAGGACAGAGAGAGAGGGGGAGTGGACAAAGCGAGCCCCGCCCGTCATTGAGAGAGAGAGAGAGGTCAACGCCCGGGCCCCGCCCGTCATAGAGAGAGAGAGGTCAACCCCGGGCCACGCCCGTCATACAGAGAGAGAGGTCAACCCCCCGGGCCCGCGCGGTTTAAGTGGAAACGCCTCAGGAGCATTTACGCTTTCCTTAAGGGAAAGCGTATTCTCCCTGAGTGCACGACCAACTCAGCTGCCAGGGACCCAGATGTAAACAATTTTATTGCAAAATAGTCCCTGACTCCAAAACCCTTATATCTTTTTGCTCGAGACTCCGATTGAGGTGATTCCAAAGCCCACGTCTTCGTCTCGTCGAGACCGACAAGATGGTAACATTTCCACCATGTGATCACACAGTGGATATGACCATGTTGCCCTTGCTGTAAACATCCCTCCTCCAAGAGAGAACTATTTCTGGCAATTCCTTCCGCGAGCTTCTCGCCCTTCTTCCCGGCGGTTCCCTGATCCTAGGCAAGCCTCAACTCTCATTTGCTTAATCTCATCTCAATACCATAGCTTAATTGACTATTTCAATCACAATTATATCTTTTTATAGTCTGGAGTTTGCGTATGCAATGGTTGAATAGATGACTACCGTGTTGAGTACAAGACTGTTCGTAACTAATATTTTTACCCTCTAGTTTGCACTATACTGTTGAGATTACTGTCTATGATTACTTTGGATTTGATATGACAGTTTATAGATAGGGATCAACAGTAGTGGCTTGATCTTATTAATTATTGGATTACCGTGACATCGAAGTGTCAGCTATACAGACATATTATTCGGGATAAGATACCTAGTTGGTTGATTAGAGTCACCTGTCCGGGCTCATCAGTGCAACCACATTTGCGGATATGGGACGTGCTTGACTTGGTCTGATTGCATGCTCTTTCACCGGTACCTCCAAAGAGGGAGGGTTATGCACGCGTGCTACCTTGGCCCGGTAGGCGGTGATGACCCTGTGAGCCAGTTGAGTATTGTGCCGGCATCCCCGTTTGGGATAGTTTAGTTTGGCCACGATGGTAGCAGGTGTCATGAGGACACAGGGCCACCCAGGGCAGGATTCCGGGGGAGGATGAATGTCGGTGGTACGATGGAAGAGTCAAGGGTCAGGCAAGTTTCGTTGGAGCAATGTTGGTCCACCTTTATGGGATCACGAGGTCAGTGCTCCATGATGTGGGTAAAGTGTGCAACCTCTGCAGAGTGTCAAACCTATTCGAATAGCCGCGTCCACGGTATTGGGCAGGCCGACCAGACCTTAGTAGGTGGTCAACCGTAACTATGATAGTAATGATGGAAGAACTCGTCTGAGTATGGTAACAGTTGGGCATTGTGCCAACGATAAGTATTGGTATCCGTCCTGAGGATACTCGCTAAAGGTTCTTGGTAAGATCACAGGAGTTGGTATCACCAGAGTACGGTGAGAGTAGCGTGGTATAGTTATTTTCAACTAACCGTTAGCAACGATCAATCTTTACTTAATCCTCATTGCTATGATGTTGTCTTGCCTTAATGCTAATGTTTGTTGTGAGATTGCGAGTACATTCAAAGTACTCACCTGGCTTGTCATGCCAGTTTGCAGGTCATGCCTTTATTGCTTGATTGTCAAGGATTCCGAGTTGCGAGCTAGGATACGCGTTCCAGCCAGAGTCCCTACGGAGTGGAGTTCATCACATAGGTCATTGTTCCGCTGCTAGTGTAGGATTTACCGTAGGTAGGTGTAGTATCGCCAAGGCGATGTAATCCATGTATCATTGTAATATTTTCTATAGCAATAAAGAGTTGATTTGTTCTGTGCCAACGGTTCCGTATTCCAGACGACTTGTCCTTGGGGTGGAATATGGGGTGTTCCGGTTTCCTTTGAGCCGGGATGCCACCTATAGGCTTCTTAGAAGCTGAAGGCTTTGGAGCATATTTCTTGGGCATGGCATCAGCCATAAGGTTCTTCTTCTTTGGAGGAGGGACCTCAGCTGGTATCTCTTCCTCCTCATCATCAACATCAACAATTTCTGTTGGATCTTCATACATGGAGGTTTGTCTACCAATGACACGAACAATGCTATTCATTGGTCTGTTTACACCTGGCTTCTTGGTAATCCTTGCCTTAGAAGGTTTGGTATACTCTTTCCTTACTACCTTCGTGACAGTAGACTTCTCCTTCTGCTTCTGGAGAGAAGGAACTTCACGAACAAAATCAGAATCTTCTTCATCAGAATTGAGCTTATTCCTGGACCTGGTAGCTTCCTTGGGCATGCCATGGGAGCTGGGGGTACCTGGATCAGAAGGGGTCCTCTCAGGACTAGTGCATGAATGTGATTTAGCATGTGGCTCACTGAAGTTGTTTTGACTGTCATTGGAACCTGACATCTTGCAAGATCAACACAAGCAAACCATGTGAAAAGATGTACAAGATCTAGAAAAGATCAGCATCACAAAATTGCACATGTTTTTTAAAATTTGAACTCTAAAAAATTTAGCTTTAACTTTCACCAAAATTGGATTTCAGTTCCACCAAGTTAAAAAAATCGGAGCCATCGAGACACATGATCTCTTTTACAGAAACTTGTCACCCCTTTTCAGTTTCACCAAAAAGGAGATCTCGGTTCCACCGAGACCATTCTCAACAACCGAGAAATCAAATCGGTGCTACCGACTTTTTTAACTCGGTGACACCGAGATTCAATCTGGCGGACTGTTAAACCTAAAATCTTCATTGCTCGCTATTCTACAGGATTTTTCTTCTGGATAGAATACTTGCAATCATGGATTGAAATAAGTAGTACTTAATTTGCACAAGAATTAGAAGGGGAGCACAGAAAGTGATTGAATCCATACCCTAACTTGGTGTGGATCCGCGACGATGTCCACTACGGTGAAGATTCCTCGACGGCGAGGACTCCAATGGCGAGGGCGCACGGGAGTATCAAGATTGATGTCCAGCAGACTAGGGCACGACAACAAGGGGTGCGGCGAGGCAACGTTTGAAAGAATTTTGTTCAATAGTCAGGTCCGCAGGTATTTATATCCCTTCATTGTCGGTGACACTGAGTTGAGATTTTCGGTGCCACTGAGTTCCATAACTGTCAACTAAGAGTGATAATCTGTGAGGCCAAAAAGCCAAACTCAGTTACATCGAGATGAACAAAACTGATAAACCCTAGGCTTCGGTGGGACCGAGATTTTAAGGTTTGTCACACCTGATTGCACTTTGTGGAAGTTTTGGAATTCAGCCCTTGTCGAGAAGGATATCCGAGTGCTCCTCACAGAGAGTGTCCCTAAAGGACTTTCTCAAATTTTGTGATGTAGCATGAGTAGAATTTGAGATGAGGAAGCATAGATAGCTAGAGGAGGGTACTTAGGCATTCTTGTATATCCAATTGGCCAAATAAAATGGAAAGCCAAATAACAACAATTGGATTTCCTCGAATGATAAAAATATGCATACCAACATGCTCACACAATAAGATGTCAAACAAAACATGCTGAACATGCACAAAAATTCTAGCAACTATAAAGCACTCTAGCGATTACAAAGTCATATATATATGAGTATGTTGACTTAGGAGCCAAGTAAGAATAATTGATCAAAGGTCATACTCATCGATTAAGCACAAGTGGGGTTACCACTTTTACACAATGCATCAATGTGTTCACATCATTTAGGAGCAGCTTACACTCAAGATTTATAGTGAAGCTCCCCCTAGATGTGACATCCCCCCTAAGAGGGATCAACTAACCTTGGGTTTTGTTGTTGAAGACTTCAAGTAGGTGAATTAGTGATGGATGCTCATTTTTTATGATGTTCATCTTGAGTTGGGAGCAATCCTTGTTGTTTCTTAGTCTTCTCACCTACATGGGTTAGTACCAAAGATAAACTAACAGATGCAAAGATATCCATGTACATGGAGTGAAATACATGGGAGGTGATGACCAAAAATGCATTAATTACCTTGTCCCTTGCTCACCTTTGAGGGAATGTGTGACTCCTTGAACTAATGCATATGGTTGAGGTTGATTGCATGTAGTTCTTGCCAAAATGAATAAGAGTGAATTTCATTGGCGGAGGCACCCCTCAAGAACTCTCTAGTTCTTCCTCTTAGGGACCTACATCACCTTGATGAGGATCCTTGGAGTTGTGGTAGCACTAGATGAGGTAGTGCTAGAAGTGTCCTTGGAAACCACTCGACCTTGGCTTGGGGTTCTTCCTCAAATGAGTCAATGTCCTATTGAAGCTTTCCCTTGCCCTTGTGTTCTTGTGGTAGAAGGCCATATTATAAGATTGTTCCCTTGGGAGGAGTAGGATCATACTTCTCCTCTTGAGTAACAAACTTGGGAATGGGATATAGACCTTCTTCCAAAACATCTCCATTGACGTTGAAATAGCTAACAACTTTCTTCTTCCGATGTCCTCCTTGCTTCCACACAATTTCCTAGAACTGCTTACTCCCGGTAAGACTCTTGAAGACACCTCTCTCTATAATTCCTTTCAATAAATCATTTTCTTTCTCAAGTGTAACTTGGCTAAGAGAATCATTACTGGAATCAAGAGAGCTCCTAGCAACAATATGATTTGATCTAGCTTTAGCATTGTTGTTACTAGATGAAGAAACTTCCTTGCCATTGTTACTAGTGTTCTTTGGTTTAAGTTGTTGAACAAAACTAGACAAGAGTAATCTTTTCGCTAGATAGGAAGAACTCTTCATTCGAAGATCATCATTGATTGATTTTAGGAACTCATGATCTTTCTCTAAATTTAGCTTCTCGAAGCGTAGCTTCTCATGAGTTCTTGCAACCTCTCTATGATCTTCTAGAGCAGTTTCATGAGCTAACTTCAGAGTGTTTAATTTTTCAGTTAGTTGTTCAATCTCTTTCTTATCATCATCACTCGATTTCTCTTGACTAGCATGATAATTAACAGGTTCATTTTCAATGTTATCAGTAGTCTTATCAAAGAGCAACTCATCTTCTCCTAACAAGTCATCCCCATCACTCTCAAAGTCAAAATACTCGGGGTGTGATACCTTGGGGACTTTTACCATCAAGCAGTTTCCAATCCCTTCATTTGGTGAATCAAATAAGTCGTAGGAGTTAGAGGAAACGAGTGCAATGTCGACAAAACCTTTATCTTGACTATAGTCAGGGTTGGAGTGATAGCGTCTCTCAGATTGGTTGCCAGACTTGGAGCCAGAAACCCATTCACCAATGTGAGCTTGAACTCTTCTTGTTGAACTGCTCTTGGTGTACTTTTCCTTCTTCTCTGCATACTTGCCTCTCTGCGAGGTGACTCATCTCTTGAGCTTCTTCTTCTAGGTGACTCTTCTCTTCGTTCATGGGGAGCCAAGCACTCACTGGAAAAGTGTCCGGGCTTTACACAGTTGTAGTAGTTTCGGTCATGACTAGACAAACGCTTCTCATCATATCTTGAGCTTGAGCTTCTCTCTTTGCATCTACTCTTGTAGAACTTGTTTAATTTTCTGACCATTAGGATGATCTCTTCATCGATAACAATGTTGTCACTTGAAGTAGAGGGAGCATCGAATGAAGCTTTGTAAGCACTGCTTGACTTGTTGTGGAACTCATCTTTGTCTTTGAGAAACATTTCATGAGCAACAATCCTTCCAATGACTTCAGTAGGCTTGAGATCTTTGTAATTTGCCATCATTCGGATTAATGTGCACATGGTATCGTATCTTCCATCCAAAGCTGTAAGTATCTTCTTGATGATGAATTTGTCACTCATCTCTTCGCTCCCTAAGCCGGCAATCTCATTTGTGATGAGAGCTAGACTAGAATACATCTCAGCGACTCCTTCACCATCCTTCATCTTGAACTTGTCAAGCTGACTTTGAAGCACATCCAACTTAGATTCTCTAACAGAATTGGTACCTTCATGCATGTGATTCAAAGTATCCAAATTTCCTTTGCATTCTGAAGGTGACTAATTTTGTTGAATTCTTCTGGACACAAGCAGTTGAACAGGATACCACAGACTTCAACATTGAATTGAAACATCTTCACTTCTTCTGCTGTGGCATCATGATCCAGTTCTCTTCCTTCTACGAACAAATCACCTTGCACACCAATAGCCCAAATGACAAGATTATGACCACGAACATGCATTTTCATCTTATGCTTCCAACTAGCAAAATTAGTGCGATCAAAATATGGACCTCTACGATGATAATTTTCCTCACTAGACGCCATACTCTCCTAGGTTGTGAAATCAATGCAATCGAGACCAAAGCTCTGATACCACTTGTAGGATCGAAAGTATGTCTAGAGGGGGGCGTGATTACAATACTTGACAAGATAAAAACTTAGCCTTTTCCCAATTTTTAGTGTGGGCTAGTTTTAGCAACTATGACTAGTCAAGTACACCCTACACATACACATCTAAGAATATAGCATCGGAAAGTAAAACATGCAAATGTAAAGTAGAGGGTAAGGTGGGGAGATCAAACGCAAATGTGGACACGACGATTTTTGGCATGGTTTAGATAGGTAGCATGATCATACTTCCATGTTAGTGGAGACTTCAACCCACGGAGGGTAACAGCTGCGAGAATCCACGGAGGGCTCCACCTACAAGGGGTCCATGAAGAAGCGACCTTGTCTATACCACCACGGCTTCCGCCCACACATGACTAGCCTCACTCACGGTAGATCTTCACGAAGTAGGCGATCTCTTTGCCCTTACAAACATCTTGGTTCAACTCCACAACACAAAGTAGGAGGCTCCCAAGCGACACCTAACCAATCTAGGAGGCACCACCCTCCAAAAGGTAATACATACGGTAGAACGATGGACTCCTTGTTCTTGTGCTTCAAAAGATAGTCTCCTCAACACTCAATCACTCTTTCTCAGATTTGGCAGGGATAGGAGAGATTGATCTTGTGGAAAGCAACTTGGGGATGATAGAAATCAAGTATCAAATGGTTGGAGTGGAATCTCTTGATCTCAACACATGAGTAGGTGGTTCTCTCTCAAAAAAATGGATCTGGAAAGTGTAAGTATGTTATGAGTGCTTCCTCTATGAATGAGAGGTAGGTGGAGGGTAATATATAGACCTCCCCCAAAATCCAACCGTTACAACATTATTTCCCAACACGGTGACACCGAAAAGAATCTCAGTGGTACCGAGTTGCACTAAATGTGGCAACTTTTGAATTCTCGGTGCGACCGATACATGAATATCGGTGGTACCGATACGATGACCTAGAGTGGTTTCCAAAACTCGATGAGTCCAACTTTAAACTCGGAAATTCTGAAATTTGAAATAATCTCAATAGAATGTTGGTCTCCAAATCTCAGTGGCATCAATAGGAATGTTGGTTGTACCGAGATGTTGGGTTTGGCATAGGATTTGGCTAAGTGTAAGATGAGTATGGCCGAGTAGGAAATATTGGTGGCATCGATTTTGCTTATGTGGCTTGGGACAAATATATTTTGTGGGAAAGGGGCTGAGTATTCTTGCTGGCTATCTCTAAGCACTTGAGCAACCAATTCATCATAATACCTCACCCCCTTTTAATAGTATTGGCTTTCCTGTGGACTCGAAGTGATTTCTCACAAAGTATAAAATGAAGAGTCTTCTTGCTTGAAGCTTTAGCCAGTACTATTTCTTCCTTGCATCAAAGGGGCATCTCCACACAATCCAATAGGCAAAGCATCTCTGAACTTTTATGAAATGTACTTGAATAAACTCATTATTCCAATGATGCATATGTTGTGATTAATTACCAAAACCACCTTAGTGAGCAATTGTGCTTTCACCTACCTCGATCCAGTTCCTCCTCACCTCGATCTAGTTTCTTTGATCCTCCTCACCCCCGACGGTGCCGATGACTACCTCGACGCCGCCAGGCTGCCGGACCTCATCGTCAACGGCCTAGCTGTGCCCTGCCCCACTGCCCTGACGCACGCGCCCCCTACCCGCGCCGGCTACCCCAGGCCTTGTCGCCTGCCTTCCCTCCAAGGAATGTGAGGCCACCTCTCTCACCTCACCTCCCCCTCCGGTGACCTTGCTCCAGCGAGCCCCCGTGTCCCTCCCCATGGTTCCTAACCCCGTCCCTTCGGCCACCGTGACGAGCCTTACCGACCGCCTACTCCCACACCGCACCCCGTGCACCACTCTGTCATGCACCACGAGCGCCCCTGCGCATCGGCCACACCTCCGCGCACCTCGCCACCCCATTTTCCCTGCACCAACTGGCCTCCACTCCCCCCCCCGCGCGCACATCGGCCATCTTCGTTGTGCACTGCATGCGGCCCCATTGCAATGCAGACCATATCCAAACCAAGTACAGAAACATGGAATTTTCTTGTCGCAATTGATGTGTTGTTCTCCGAATTGGACATTCGGACATCATTTTTGTTGTGCCGCTTCAGGCTTTAGTCTTGTTGGCATGCTAGTGTGTATGCATGGTCAATTTGATGGTGTGGTGTGGTGTGTGTGACGGATTGGGAGCTCTAGATTCAAATTTCAGAGTTCCGTGTTATCTTTCACAGAGGTATACTGGCAATTCAATCGGTAAAAGCTACATTTCTGGGAAACACAGTAACCACGATGATCTACCATGCAATACTAATGCAAATGATCATCATTATTCATCACAATATGATGAGCTCTTTGGTAGTAGGAGAATATACACTATATCTATGTAAGCGGAAGTTTTTCAGCACCACACAATTCTTATATGGAGGTACTTTGTTGGCTCAAACAGTCAATACTCCAGACTCTTTTGTTTCTGAGATATTAGAGTAAACCAATAAAAAGTGCAGGTTTTCCTTTAATGAATTTGTAAAATCATTCATATATCAATTTAGGGGAAGTATAAAAAATGCCAAAGCCAGTCCTTAAGGTCTGTGTGTTAGCAAACTCGGGATAATCCGAGAAATTAATGGAAACATATTGTAGGGTGTTGATGATATCATTTCTTGATGTTGTAGTTGATGTAGATGGCATCTCGGTTTTGGGGCTTCATCAAACGGAATTCCTACTCCTCTTTCCTCCTCCTCTTCCCCTAAAATATCCAACATGACCCCCTTGATTGTAGAGCTGAACTAATAACCGAACTTTTCGATCAAATGGTATGCAAGAGGACATGATTGCAACGACTAGTTACTATAATACATTCTCACAGAACCAATTACTACATTACCAACTCATTTCAAAATGGAACTTCTTTAATTTTGGGCTGGTAAACATTTATTATGCCACCACATGTAGGATTTTGCTAGGAGTTGTTTAAACCTCTCTATCTCTCATGTAACCTCATATCTCCTGGATCCCCCTCGATCTACGTCTCATGGAAACCCAAATGAGAGAGTGTCGTCCGGTGCCTATCCTGTGAACCATTGGACCATGCCACCTCTGTTTTTCTTACCAACCCCGCCTCCCACCTGGCCCATGGAGCAGGCCATAGATGCCCCCATCGGTCGTGACCACGAATCATTTAGATGATTCCTTGTTGTGATTAGGCCTATGTTTGCCACTAATCCATCTATGATGGTTGTATATTGCCATGTTGTAATATTTGCAAAAGCTATGGACAAAGACTTAGAAAAAGAAGAGTTGTTGGGGGATATAATCCGCGACGGTGCTGATGATATCACCTTGTCATATCTAACAACACCGATCGAATGGAGGAGGGAGGAGATGACGGCTCCAGTGATCGAATGGGGGGAGGAGATGACGGCTCCGCCGATGTTGGAGCCTTAACTGTTGCAAAGTCCGGTGAGGTATATATATATATTAATTAAGCCTCTCCTAACTAGATGCATTAACTATTTTGTATGTACATATATTAACGCTTATTTCTTATTTTAGCCCTCCGGATCGAGCCAAACTTCTGTAAGGAGATGAGGCCCGAAGAAAAGGTTTGGCTAGGATAAAAGATTCACGATCGAAGAGGTCACTCCAGATGGCCAACCAATTACTCCCAAGCGGAGCAAAGTCAAATTTATATATCAGTGCAGAGTTATTGTTAGGGATAATGTCCCGATCAGCATCCAAGAATGGAATGAGAAGAAGGACGATGAAGTTTCTTATGTCGACGATAGAGAGAAAGATGAGCTTTGGAACTCGTTGATGACAAATTTCAGCCTAACGCTAGAGCAGGATCCAAATAACCCTGTTATACAGTGACAAGTCAAGGCATTAGCTCTGAAGTAGATGGAAAAACTATCAAAGAACTGGAAGAAAAGATTGAACGAGTTTGTCGAGAAAGACGAGACTCCGGAATTCACCGGTCAATATGCAAAGATAAAAGATCACTGGCCCACATTTGTGGTGTACAAGAAATTGGAGAAAGCTAATCAAAGGTGAGATGTAAATAAGCAAAGTGCTGCAAAGAAGAAGTATCACCATGTTACAGGGTCAGGTGGCTACGAGGTAGCCCGTACTACGTGGGGTAAAGGTGAAGTACCTTCTTGATAAAGTGGTCCAGCCAGCGACATTGCACTCGCCCGATCAGTCAAGGACTTGGTTCTTCGCTCATGGGGGAGCTTTGAACCCAGAAACATGGAAGTGTGTTTTCACGAAAGCTCAACTTGAGACACCCGTCTTAAAGATTATCGAAGCAATCAAGGAAGTGTCAGAAGGGAGGTCCCATCCTGACATAGAGAAGGACGAGCTATCAAGGGCCCTCGGGAATCCCGAACACCCTGGACGAACAAGAGGCACATCATGCTCCATTCCATGGAAGTATGGGTTTCCGGAGAGCACTGGTTATAGAAGCCAATGGAGCAAGAAGAAAGACTAAGCATCTCAGATGCAGAGGATGGAAGAAATATTATCACTATAGGAGAAGAAACTAGAGGCATATAACAGTCAGCGAGCTTGTCATCAGCACGAAGATCCTTCATTTGATATTGCCCACGAAGCTACCCCACCATCTATATGGAAAACTAGCGTGGCTTCCATTGAGCTCGTTCAGCTTGATATCACAGCTCCTCACTACCTCGTGGATGGTATCATGAAGTGGGAATATTGCGAGCTAATTGCTAAATACCATAACCTAACATTGAAGGTGGCGGTCGGCTATGTCTTACCTTGTTGAGCTTATGGAACTTTCCATTTCGCTCTGATTCCAGATGGCTTTGTTGTTGTCGGGGTGGATGAAGTAATGAAAGGATTTGGTGGGTTGGAGCTTGATCACCCTAAAGGTGATGGAGAGATTCAACTGGAAAATGCCTTAAAGATTACATGTCTATGGAGAAAAGAAAACATCCAGCTTCCAGACTGGACGCCGCCTCAGCAAACTGAGCCGGAGGAGGCCCTTAAGGAGACTCATCAAAGTCCACCACTATCTCCGCTGCCTCAGTCCTCTCCGGCGCGTGAGCTGTCTCCACCGCTTCACCATAATCCGTCAGAGGAGGCCCCTCAGCAGAATCATCCTGCACTGTGTCAGCTGACTACGCCTCCTCAGTAATGGCGGAAAAGAGCCGTCGCCGCTCCGACGGCCAACAACATCAATAAACAAATCTAGAGCACACCCAAGCGTCAAGAAGGCTCCTCCCAAGAGACCCTACGAAATGACTGTGGAGGAAAACAAAGAAATCGCGATTGCCCAAGTAAAACAACATTTTGCACCGAAACATCCTACTCCAAAGGACAAAATAAATCTAGTAAAAGCGAAGCACTGTCTGGATGCCGTTAAGCAACCACCATCATCTCCGGTGCTATCACACTATCACCGCTCTATTGTAATGCCATTTAATGAAGCGAAGCGGTCGGGAGCTACTAAAAGTAGTGCAAGAAGCAGTGGGGAAAAAACCCCAGCTCGGCGAACAGGAAAAACAACCAACCCCCTCCCCCGGCTCAAGGTGTTTGCCGATATCGCTAATATTGATCTGCGGGTAGTGGCCGCTAATCCTGGTTTCACTCTTGGTGATTCTTAAGCGATGACGTACAATTCAAAACTGTTGAGGTAGTTGCCTTAAGAAACGAGCATGGGAAGCCTCTCGTCAAACCTGAGTAGTTGACAAAACTATTGATGATGATGCGAAGACTCCATGACTGGTACTTTAAAACCTGCAAGAATTGGTGTAACAGTATCTACATGGGAACTAAAGATGAGCATTTCTACAATGGAGTCGGTTCGTTGTACATTGAATTTGAAGAATTATTTCATTTATTCAATCAAGACGCCATCGACAAAACGATCGTCAGTTCCTAATGTGTGTAAGTATTATTTCTGTAATTAAGTCTCTAGCTCAGCTCGTTCATTGCATGTATAATTATCCTCACTATATTATGCAGATTGAAGATCCTCGAATGCAAAAAAGAACAAATATATGAATTGGGTTAATTAACTCCAATACCATAAATGCATATACGATACATAACATGCACATGGATACGGAGAAAAACTTAATAAATGCGTTAACTAGACAACATGACAGAAGGGAAATACTATTTCCTTACAACTTCGGGTGAGTGTTACTAGGTGTCTTGTGCACATTCTGTTTCGCTTACTTGAGGTTAAGTGTAATTGATGAGTTATGCATGCGCATGTTTCATTTTATTCAGCTCATTGTTAAGTTTGAGGAGGGACTAGTAACTATCTTGGGTTCAAGATGTAAAGACCCTACATAGTTGGCAACGATGAGTGAAATGCTCCAGAAGTAAGTTCAATCTTTATCGCACAATATCGGTAACTTTCGTTCATTCCCTGATACCAAGTAATCATTTTCTTTACCATGCAGTGGTTGGAAAAAGTTCACCCGCACCACTATTGGTGAATGGCCGAAGGAGCTCCGATTCTCACACTCCAATGTAAGTACTACTAGCTAGTTTCACGCATCTCTCATTCATTCTAGTTTCAATACCATTATCACGCTTGATTATTATTTTGATTGAACTTTATTTTCATAAAGCACTGCCTGAGGCAAGAAGCGGGGAATAATTTATGTGGATACTACATTTGTGAGTGGATTCACCAGACGACCTGTGAGAGGGGCACATCTTTTCAACAACTTGAAGTGCGTAAACAATATTCACATTTTTATTTTATTACCATCAATTCTGTTGAGTTTCACATATATATATATATATATATATATATATATATATATATATATATATATGTTGACCCCCTTCTTTAAATTAGATCGAATGGAAGCGGGACGAACTTCTACCAACTGATTGCATACGAGCAATTCAAGAGGAATTGGCGGGATTCTATGTTGAGCATGTCATACCTATAGACGGAGAATACCGTCTGGAGTTTCGTAGCAATGTTGGTAATAGATAGATAAATATTAGCTAGGTTAGAGATCGCAAGAGATAATTGTATATATGCATGAACGTGTACTATATGTAGTAGCGTCGAATAGATATACGAAAACTTGTTGTTCGACCGAGCATGGAGAAAGAGGGGTCACTTATCTCTATATTCATGACGATGTCATGTAAGAGTTTCTTCATTGCTATATGTACGTACCAGCTAGCATCTAGTTGGCACCGGCCGAGAACACCAACACGCATAAGGAACCAAAGATGATGGACACAAAAAGAAAAGGGGGAACACAATATGAAACCCCTAAACCCTCCAAAACCCCTAAACCCCTCCTTCAAAAAATCCACCGTCTTTCTACTGCTGACGTGTGGCTGCCTTTTAATCCCGGTCGGTGTTATCAACCGGGACTAAAGGTCGTCCTGCCCTTGTGCCCCACAGCGGCCGCGTGGAGCATCTTTAGGTCTGGTTCGTAACACAACCGGGACTAAAAGTTTGGGCCTTTAGTCTCCATTTTTTAGTCCCGGTTGCAGAACCGGGACTAAAGGCCCTTTGGAACCCGGACTAATGCATTGTTTTCTACTAGTGCTCTCTCTCTTGATCTTCAATTCAATGATCATCATATATTCGCTTTGATTTATCCGATGTAATTCTTTTGAGCGATTTGTTTGTTGGGATCCGATAAATTGTGGGTTTATGTTTAGATTATTCATGATAAATATTTGGGTCTTCTCTGAATTTTAAATATGATTCTTAGCTTCGTAAATCTTTTCGATCTATTGATTTTCTTTGGCCAAGTATAATGATCGTTTTTCACTGAGAGAGGTGCGTTGTAGTGGGTTCAATCTCACAAATTTCTATATCCGAGTGACATAGTGGGGAACAAGATACATCTTTCTATTGTTGCCACTAAGGATAAAATGATAGGGTTAATTTATATTAGTTCAATTATTTTGTCTACATCATGTCAACGTTCTTCAAGCATTATTCTGTTTTACTTAATACTGTAGATGCATGCTGGATAACGGTCGATTGGTGGAGTAATAGTAATAGCTGCAGGCAGGAGTCGTCCTATTTTCTTATAAATGTGATGCCTATATACACATGATAATTATCATGAATATCTCATAACTATCCACTTTTCTTGAGTTACCCAATAGTAATTTGACTATCCACGATATGCTTGTTTTCATGAGAGAAGTCACTAGAAAACACTATGGCCCTCGAGTCTATTAAATTATAATTTTACAAACGTTACAATTTCCTCGCTATCTTTAATTACTTGTTATTTACTTTTCACTTTGCAACTTTCAACCACACTACTTACTCCCCACCACTCACAATTCTCTTAGCAGGCACGTTGTCCACGTCACTACTTTTCCACATAAGCTTTCACGGTGCTGGAATTCTCCATCCATGAAGTCCTCGTGCATGAAATAGATATTGAGTAGAAGAATGGTTATCGCTTAGACTGCTACATGCAACTATTCATCACTAGCGGTGCCGAACAAACGGCAATTTATATGTGCATGTAGTGGTAGCCATCAATATAGGATCACACTTACTACTACAAACCATCTGTACTACTCCCTCCGTCACGGTTTAGAAAGCACGCTTGGAAAATCTCAGGGACCAAGGTAGTCATTGATTGGTTGTGAGATGTAGTAGGTGTAGCTGCTAATGCACCAAGTCACCTGAGAAAATACTAGTACTAATGCGTGAGCAACAATTAGGAGGGCGCATGCATGAATAGTACTAGTACTAATTAATAAGAGTAATTGCTTTCGCGCCTTAAACCTTGTCTGTTTTGGAAACGCATGCAAGTTTAACTATGCCTTCTAAACCGTGCCGGAGGGAGTAGCCATTAACACTGGAGAGAACGGGGAAAGTGCTTAAATTACAGTGGAAATTAATACGCGGGTGACTATGGTCCTTCGTCTCCCTCAAGGAATAAATCTGTCCACCGATTCTCTAACAAAAATCCCCACTGATTCTTCTCATATTCCTCTATCTCTAAATTTATCTCTCTCTCTACATGGCGCCGCCGCCAGCCAAAATATAGCATCCACCACAAGATATAGCATGTGTTGCAGCATCCATGGCACGAACTCTCGAGCAAGTACAATGTCGAGGGAAAGTGCACCAAGTCGTTCCGTCGAATCCCAGTCCCAACTCCTTAACCTCCTCCCTATCCTATGGAGTATGGACTTCTCAGGGCTTGCTACAACATCGTCGTCGACCTCCTTTATAGGAGATGAGCCCTAAATTTCAGAAGTTTATTGCTTTGATCTCCTTTGTGAATACCAACCATATGTTTTCCCCCAAATTTTTTTGAGTTGGCATACATATATGATTGTAATGCAAACTATTTTTTACATCTATGGATGTTTTTGTTTGTCTTCATACCATCTGTGCTTACGTTTCATCTTTGTTATTATTCTTTTTATATTGTGGTTTGGGCCTCAATGCTATATCTTGCAACTCGCGACCCATATCCTAATTCAACAACTCGATCCTCGCAGCTGTTTAATTAACTTTCATTACGAAGTTGAGCACTAGCAAATCTTCCGGAACACATATCTCTTGTCACACGACTCAACTAGCATACGAAATTTCCTTTTTCCTTATAAAGGTGAGAACTAGCATATCTCTTGGCAATAGCTATTCCACAACTCAATGTAAGTGTATTTTACTTAATTACAAACCCTTATTAATTATTTTGTGATTTAGTAGATTTTCCATTTTGATTTTTAGCGGTTATTTTTAGTCTGGTCTTCTATTCTTATTTGTGACCGAGATTCACGGGAAGCACTGAAAAGGCTTGTGTGTGTGAAGGTTGTCACATAAGCTGCTAATGTTTGATTGTGTTCAATGAGACAATTTTATTTGTCATAAGATCTTCCTCTTAAAAACACATTTTTCCATTGATTCTACAATTTGAGAAGCCTATTATATTTGTCTTCAACTTATTTGTTGAGCCCCATCGTCATTAAAGAAGAAAGCAAAACCTTCAGCACTAACCTGTGTTTATTTGTCAAATTTCTGATCGTAAGATCTTGCTATCACCGCCATGCAAAGAAAATGGGTCGGCAAAGATATATCCTCAAATATACTAACTCATATAATCCATTTTTAATGTATTTTCCTTCTCATGATTGTGTTCTTTTCCAGTAGCCTTTCTTTCCTTAACCTACTAAGTGCAGGTTGAGTTAGGAATAAGGGTGTCAAACTATGGATGCTTTGGGCTCATGCGAACCATCTTCCACTTCACTTGTAGAAAATGGTCCATTTGTCCCGGTTCTGGAACCGGGACTAAAGGCCCAAACCTTTCGTCCCGGTTGGCTTACGAACCGGGACAGAAGGAGCTCCACGTGGCCGCTGCGGGGAGCCCAGGCAGGAGGAACTTTAGTCCCGGTTGGTCACACCAACCGGGACGAAATGGCATCCACGCGTGAGCATCTGGCCAAAGCCGGGTTTTTTGAATGGGGGGAGGTTGGGGGGGGGGGGGTTGGAGGGTTAATTTAATGGTTTCATATTGTGTTAGCTAGCTAATAGAGAGAAGTGTCCTCTGCTTGGTCGACGCTAGCTACTATACATATAGAAAGAACTCAACACATGCATATATATGAATAAAACTCAACACAATTGATGGTAATATATAAAATAAAATTGTGAATATTATTTACGTACTTCAAATAGTTCCTCAGAGAAGCCCCACTCAGAGGTCGAGTGGCGAATGAACTCGCATGCATAGTAGCCACATAAAACAGTCCCTTCTTTCTGGTACATATGCTTTATGAGAATAGAGTTCAATCAAACTGATAAGCAAGCATGGTAATGATATATTGATGAAAATTTGAATCAATTAGAGATGCTGGAACTAGCTAATACTACTTACTTTGGGGTGCGTAAATCGCAACTCTTTGTTTAGACCGGGAACCTTATTGGCAAACTCTTTCCAAACCCTACCAGGCAAAGAAAATTATTACTTGATATCAGGAAATTAACGAAAGTTGCATGCCGATATGGTCCCGGTATTGACTGAACTTATTTCTTGAGCATTGCAGTCATGTCCGCATAATCCTCTTCGGCTTTACATCTTGAGTCTAAGACAGTTACTAATGCATGCGAACGTGAATGGATAGCAGAATAAAGTGGTATCCTCGCACGCATATATAACTCATCAGTTACATTACTTAACCTTGAGTAAGCGAAACTGAGTATACAAAGAAGACAACAACACTCACTTGAAGTTGTAAGGAAACATTATTTCCCTTTTGTTTTGATGTATAAGGAACGAGTTTAGCAAGTTCTCCTCGGTCTCTTTGATTGAGTTTCGTACCGTCAATTCATTTACGACATCTGGGCTAATGAATCCAACGTCGAAGATTCCTGTTTTTTTTAATTCGACGATCTTCAATCTACATAATGTATATAGTGAGGATAATTATATATACATGCAATGAACGAGCTGAGCTAGAGACTTAACTATAGAAGTAATACTTACAGACAGTAGGAAGTCATGAGTTGTTTGTCGAGGGCCAGTTGATTGTATAACTGAAATAATTCCTCAAATTGAATAGGAATCATGGGAAGTCCAATAAATTTGTGTTCGGGTTTCACTACCGTATACTAGCGTCTTTCCCAGACTCCATGCAGGTTTTTATGTACCACTCATGCAATTGATGCATCATCATTGTTAGATGAGGATGACCAGGTTTGACGAGAGGCTTCTCGTGCACGTATTTATATTGTTCTTTTGTTTAACTCAGTCGTTTCAAAAATTACCTCATCCCCCAAGTAATCATTAGGATTGGTACCGGGAACCATCCCTGGATTATTAGCGACGACGATATCGCTAGACACCTTGAGCGGGGGGCATGATTGCTTCTCCTGTTGTCCGAGCTAGGGAATTGTTTTCCCACTTCTCCTTGCATCACTGGAAGTTGTTCCCAACCACCACGCTTGTGCATATGTCTTTTCAAGAACGCAGTCATAGATGGAATCCGGCGGAGGCGGTGGTGGTCGCTTCAACTGATTGATAGTGCACTCCACTTACACCGGATCTAGCTTCTCCTTCTGAGGTGGAGTTTTCTTTGCCAAATGGGCCCTCACTTCGGCATGACATATGTTCTCGTTTTCCTGCTTGGTCCTCTCATATGGTAACTTTTTCAGAGGCTTGAGAGATGGACCATATTGCCTCCCGCCTTTGCTTGTACTGCTAGCCACCGGAGATAAGGAAGCGTATCTCTTCCTCTTGAGAGAAGTAGGACGACTGCTCTAATGCGCCAGAGGAGCCGGAGCGGCGACGTTTGTCTTACGACGTTGCTGTCAAGGCGAAGGAGGAGGCGAACTGCTCTGATGCACGGGAGAAGGCGAAGCAGGAGGCGAAGTGCCCTCACGCGTCAGAGGAGCCGGAGAAGGAGGCGGAGTGCCCTAATCAGTCGCCGGTGGAGGAGGAGCCGGAGAAGGAGGCGGAGTGCCCTAATCAGTCGCCGGTGGAGGAGGAGGCGGAGTGCCCTGACTCGTCGTTGGAGGAGGCAGAGGCATCCAGTATGGAAGCTTGATGAACTCCTTCTGCCATAGACATGTACTCCTCGGAGCATGAACCAGCTGATTCTCCCCTTCACCTGTAGGGTGGTCAAGCTCGAGCTCCGCAAATCCCTCCATTACTTGATCCACCATCACAACAACATAGCCATGTGGAATCGGAAGGCAGTGAAAAGTTCCATTGGGTTCATGAGGTGCAACAGAGCCGACGGCCGCCTCGAAAGTGAGGTTCCGACATTTCATCATAAGCTCGCAATGTTGAGCCTCCATGATAGTATCCATAGGGTAGCTAGGAGCCGTGAAGTCATGCTGAACAGGCTCCATGGAAGCCAAGCTGCTTCTCCGCGGTGATGGCGGGGTACCTTCTGGGGTAGCTTCGTGTCGCTGATATGGTTGGTCAGTAGCTCGCTAGCTCTCAAGTTCCTCAAGCTTTTGTAGTCGTGCTTGGATCTTCTACATGTCGCTCATCTCCGCTTTCCTCTTTATCTCTAGGCTTCTGTAACCGCCTGCGTCAGGAAACCCAACCTTACACGGAACGGAGCCTGGTGTGCCTCGTGTTCGTCCATGGTGCTTAGCATTCCCTAGGGCCTCAGTCAGCTCATCCTTCTCTTTGTCGGGAATGAACGTCCCTTCCTGCGCTACGATGATAAACTTCTGAAGCTTGTTGATGGGTATTGCAAGTTGCTCGTCTGTTGAACGGCACTTCACTATTTCAGGGTCCAAAGTTCCCTCAACCCCGAAGAACCAAGTCCTTGAACGGTCTGGCCAGTTCAATTTCTGTGGTTCGACCCCTTTAGCAATCAGGTCATTCTCAGATTTGTCCCAAAACGACGGGGATTTGAGGTAGCCACCTAACCCCTTGTGATGGTGATACTGCTTCTTTGCTGCATTGTTCTTGTTTGTCTGTGACATTTTCTTACTTTTGTCTGATGTCTTGGAGGCCACAAATGCAGGAAGTGGTCTCTTATCTTCTCAAATCGATCGATGAATTCTCGAATCTTCCCTTTGTCCACAAACATGGATTTCAAATCATTCTTCCACCTCTTGAATAGATGTGTCATCTTCTTAAGAGCACACGCCTTGACCAGTGGCTCTATAACTGGCTTATTCGGATCCTCCTCTCGCGGTAGGGTGAAATTTGCCTTCACCAAGGTCCAAAGATCATCTTTCTTCCTATCGGTGACATAATCACCTTCAGGGACGTCGTCACCCTTAGGATTATTCCATTCCTTGATGCTGATCGGGATGTTGTCCCTAACAATAGCTCCGCACTGAGCATAAAATGCGTCCTTGGTCCACTTGGGTTGAATCGGTAGGACATTGTCCACGAGTGATGTGATCGTGAACTTTTCATCCATGCGCAACCTTCTCTTTGGGCCTCATCTCTTTACAGAAGTTTGGATCGATCCGAAGGGCTATAAAAGAAGAAAGAAGAGTTAATATATGTACATACCTCCGGGCTTAATTCATATACGTACCTCGTCAGACTTTGCAACAACTCCCTCCTCCGTTCGGTCACCGGAACCGTCATCATGGTCTCCTTCTTCCTCTGCCATTCGATCAGCGGAGCCATCGTGATCATGTCCTTCCTCCTCCATTGTTTGATCACCCGAGTCGTCATCCTCTCCTTCCAGACCATCGGTGTGGTTGAGATACGACAAGAAATCACCTCCGTCGAGGATTATCTCCCCCAACAACTGGTCTTGTTCCAAGTCTCTTTGATCCATAGTTTCTACAAATATTTCAGGTCCTTATATGAACAACCGAATTACACGAACTTGTATGTTTTAAACATGCACACACTTTTTTATATTTCATTTCCAAATTTTGAATAGTTCATAGATGTACGTTATGATATATAATACAATAGATCTCAAGAGGACAAATGGTTTTCTTTCAGTTATAACCAATAATCAACTTAATACATCTCGAATTTTATCGAATATATTCTTGAATACATCTCTAGTATAACCTATTCCACTTGCGGTTCATCATCAAACTGATCACCCAAAGAGCTGTCGTTGTATCGAGGCACGGGGCGGTGGAACCCCACACAGAAGGAACCATAACAGGAGCATAGCTCGGGCGAGATCCCTGAAGAACCTGCCAGGTATTGGAGAACTTGGCGTCCAACGCAACCAAGTAGCGTCCTCCTCCCTCACATGGCGAAGTACCTCCTCCTAGAGGGCCGGCTGCCTCCTCACCGAAAGTGGACCATGCGACCGCCACCAATAATGCTTCGGGTAGACGACGGGAGCCTGATTCCACGCCAAGATGCGCACCCCAGAAGGTAGCACCTCCGAGTGCGAGCCCGACGGAGCCCAGTCCCGCACAAGCTGGCGCCTATCAAGCAGGTGGTCGCTATCGACTCGACGACGAGGATGCAGGATGGGCATCGTCGACGTCGAGAACAATTTCTACAACTATTTAAAGCCCTACTATTTAAACAATAAATCTGGAATTAATATATGTCGTTGATGAGTTGTTTGCAAATTCCAATTTAATTAGGTAACAATGGGCGGGAATAGAGAAACAAATTTGCAAAAGCTTTGACTCATCTTTTACCACAAAAAAAGAAATCTAAAACTAAACCTAAAATACATCTAAAACTAAATTTGCAAAAGATTTGAATCATCCAATTTAATATTAAATATAAAACTAAAATAGATCTAAAACTAGCAATTTAATTAGGTAGGGGAGGAGCTCACCGGGGCCGACGGGCTCGGGGGGAGGCGACGACGACGATGGACTCAGGGGCGACGACGACGGGCTCGGGGCGGCGACGACAACGGGCTTGGGGCGATGGAGATGGGCTCGGGGGCGACGACGATGGGCTAGGGGTGGCGAGGTGATGTGCTTGGGGCCAGCGACGACGACGGGCTCGGGGACGACAGCGGCGACGAGGAGGACAGGATCGGGGGCGGCGACGGCGACGGCTCGGGGGCTTCCACACGACAAGGAGGAGGAGGGGCTCGGGGGGGCGACAACGAGGAGGATGACGGGCTCGGGATGGCGGCGACGATGATGACGACGGGCTCTGGGCAACTGGGATAGTTTGGTGGAAATTTCGACAACTCCCGCCTATTTGCGAAAACCTTTGGTCCCGGTTGGAGGCGCAAACCGGGACCAATGCCACCCTTTTGTCCCGGTTGGTGCCACAAACCTGGACTAAAGGTCAATTTTCAGCAGCGCAAAGGGCGGAAGCAAGAGACCTTTAGTCCCGGTTGGTGCCACCAACCCACACGAAAGGGTGTCTTTCATGTCGGTTGGTGGCACAAACCGGGACTAAAGCCTTGTGCCTGCCACAACTGCAGTGCGGTTGGATGTTTAGTCCCACCTCCCTAGCCGAGAGAGCTCGAGAGTGGTTTATAAGGGCTGATACGTAGATACTGTCGAGCTCCTCTCAACTGCAGGCTTCCGGGCCTAATCTGTCACTACTTGTGGGCCTATTGGGCCTTGTGCACGCGTGAATCCTCACCCAACTCTCTGGTTGGGTTTCTAGTTGTATTTAGGCCGTGGTGGCCAAGTGGGTGGCATTTTTTTAAATATCTAGTTTTTCGTTTCGTGTTTTACTTTATTTATTTTATTTTGTGAATAACTTTACTAAAAAAATAGATTTTTGAGTGATTCTTTTCCTGCTATTTCATTTTACTGTGTTTTATCATCATATTCAATTTGGTAGGTTTTAGATTATTTTAAATGTCTGTTTTAATCAAAAATAGATCTGTTAAAAAAGGGATTTCATTTTTTTGATCTTATTTGAACTCTAGACTTTTGTGTGTTCAAAAAGCACCATTCAAGGCACATCATCAATTTTTAACACTTTCTGACTTCATTTGGTATTTTTCATTCATTTACTGATTTTTTTGAGCTAAATGACCCAGAAATTAAAAAGCACGACAAATGAACTCTGAATAGGTTGAAAGTTGGCATGATATCATCATTTCACGCACATAGCATGTGTTAAAAAGTTGAGAGGATTGCGGAAAAAACTGGATGCACTTCGTGTACAAATCGGACAATCTCTTTCGGACTATCAGGGTTTCTTACGAAAACTCATCTATTACAAAAGAGATTTCATTTTTTTGAACTTATTTGAACTCCAGGCTTTTTGTGTGTTCAAAATGCACCAGTCAAGGCCACATCATCAATTTTCAACACTTTCTGACTTCATTCGGTATTTTTCAGGCATTTACTCATTTGTTTGAGCTAAATGACCCAGAAATTGAAAAGCACTACAAATGAACTATGAATACCATGCATGTGGTTGAAATGAAGAGTGCTATATATATGTGGTCGAAATGCATGATACCATGAAAATTAGCAAATGAATTTAGAAAGGGCTAAACCGTTCAAATTTGAAAACTATAATGGCACAAACAGAAACTAGACATATATAAATTGGTCCAAGCAATACATAATAATACTCATCCAAGCAGTACATAATAATAGCTAGCACATATATATATACAAGTGTTCGCCATTGTGAATACTACTCGTCTAAATCAGAATGTACCCAAGCTGGTGTGAGGTGACGCTGGCCATGGTGCATGATTCGAATCTTGCGGTACAACTCGTATGAAACGTATGCATATTTTTCTGCATACTCAATGTTGATAGGGTCAAGTGGGGTCCTCTCCCACTATTTGTGTTGATGCTTTTGGAATTTTCTCTTCATATCAGCGTACTCCTCGTCGATCAAGGCGACTGCCATATCAGCCATTGAAGTCCTGTCATGTTCAAGCTTGAATTTTTCTTAGATATCAATGTGGCAGTTGATACGTCTCCAACGTATCTATAATTTTTGATGGTTCCATGCTATTATCTTGTCAACTTTGGATGTTTTATATGCATGAATATGCTATTTTATATCTTTTTGGGACTAACCTATTAACTCAGTGCCCAATGCCAGTTTCTGCTTTTTTCCTTGTTTTTGACCTTTTCAGAAAAGAATATTAAACGGAGTCCAAACGGAATAAAACCTGTGGGATGATTTTTTTGCATAACAGAAGATACGCAGGGGACTTGAGAACCAACGCAGGAGACCCCGTGGGAGGTCACAAGCCCCCTAGGCGTGCCCTAGGGGGGCGCCTGGCAAGCTTGTGGGCCCCACGTGGCTCCTTTTCCCTACCTCTTTCGCCTATAAATTCTCTAAAATCCCAAAACCAAAGAAGAGAGCCACGAAAATACTTTTCCGCTGCCGCAAGCTTCTGTCTGCGCAAGATCCCATCTGGGGACCGTTCGGGTGCCCTGCCGGAGGGGGATTCCAACATGGAGGGCTTCTTCATCAACACCATTGCCTCTCCGATGATGCGTGAGTAGTTCACCACAGACCTTCGGGTCCATAGCTAATAGCTAGATGGCTTCTTCTCTCTCTTGGATCTTCAATACAAAGTTCTCCATGATCTTCATGGAGATATATCCGATGTAACTTTCTTTTGCGGTGTGTTTATCGAGATCCGATGAATTGTGGATTTATGATCAGATTATCTATGAATATTATTTGAGTCTCCTCTGATCTCTTATATGCATGATTTTGTATCCTTGTAATTCTCTTCGAGTTATGGGTTTGGTTTGGCCAACTTGATCTATAATTTTTGCAATGGGAGAAGTACTTGGTTTTGGGTTCATACCGTGCGGTGTCCTCACCCAGTGACAGAAAGGGCAACGAGGCAAGCATCATGTTGTTGCCATCAAGGGTAAAAAGATGGGCTTTATATCATATTGCATGAATTTATCCCTCTACATCATGTCATCTTGCTTAAGGCGTTACTCTGTTTGTTATGAACTTAATACACTAGATGCATGTTGGATAGCGGTTGATGTGTGGAGTAATAGTAGTAGATGCAGAAAGTATCGGTCTACTTGTCTCGGACGTGATGCCTATATGTATGATCATTGCCTTAGATATCTAATTTTTTGCCTTTTGCCTCTCGTTTTCCTCTCCCCCACTTCTGAAAAAACAAAATTTACAAAAATATTTTCCTTTTTCATTCGCCCTTTTCTTTCGCTTGCTTTCTGTTGCTTGTGTGCTTGTCTGCTTGCTAAGTCACCATGTCTGAAAACACCAAATTGTGTGACTTCTCGAATACTAATAATAATGATTTTATTAGTACTCTAATTGCTCTCGCCACTAGTGCGGAATCATATGAAATTAATGCTGCCTTGCTGAATCTTGTTATGAAAGAGCAATTTTCCAGCCTTCCCAGTGAAGATGCCGCATCCCATCTTAATACCTTCATTGAGTTATGCGATATGCAAAAGAATAAAGATGTGGATAATGATATGATTAAATTGAAGCTATCTCCGTTCTCGTTACGAGATCGAGCAAAAACTTGGTTTTCATCTTTACCCAAAAATAGTATCGATTCTTGGAACAAGTGTAAAGATGCCTTTATTTCCAAGTATTTTCCACCGGCTAAGATTATCTCTCTCCGTAATGATATCATAAATTTTAAGAAACTAGATCATGAACATGTTGCACAATCTTGGGAGAGAATGAAATTGATGATTAGAAATTGTCCCGCTCATGGCCTGAGTCTTTGGATGATTATACACATTTTCTATGCTGGTTTGAATTTTGCTTCTAGAAATATCTTGGATTCCGCCTCTGGTGGAACTTTTATGGAAATCACACTAGAAGAAGCCACAAAACTCCTAGATAATATCATGACAAATTATTCTCAATGGGACATTGAAAGATCACGTACTAGTAAAAAAGTGCATGCTATAGAAGAAATTAACTCTTTGAGTGCTAAGATGGATGAGTTAATGAAATTGTTTGCTAGTAAAGGTGCTCCTCTAGATCCAAATGATATGCCTTTGTCTACCTTGATTGAGAATTGCAATGAAAGTTTGGATGTTAATTTTGTTGGTAGGAATAATTTTGGCAACAACAATGCTTATAGAGGTAACTTTAATCCTAGGCCTTTTCCTAGTAATCCCTCTAATAACTTTGGCAATTCCTACCACAATGCTCATGAAAATTATAATAAATTACCCTCTGATCTTGAGAGTAATATTAAAGAGTTTATCAACTCGCAAAAGATTTTCAATGCGTCCATAGAAGAAAAACTGCTCAAAATTGATAACTTGGCTAGGACCGTTGATAGAATGTCTCTTGATATTGATGCTTTGAAATTGAGATGTGCTCCTCCCAAGATTAATATGGATGAAACTTTGAAAGCTATGCGTGTTTCCATGAATGAGAGTAAAGAAAGAACCGCCCAAATTCATGTTAGACATGAATGGCTTAAAAAGGCGTGTTCTCGTGATGAGAATCATGAAGATCTTAAAGTGCTTGGTGTGACTCCTATTGAATCCTTGCTTTCTATTGTCAATCCTAATGATGATGGGGTTGGATATGAATCCACTTTGGTTGAAAAAGGCCCCAATGATTCGGAGTCTATTTGTCTTGATGCTAAAAGCACTGAAAGTGGAGTAGAGGATATCAAAACTTTGAGTAGTGATGAAATTGCTACTTTGGATTTCAAGGAATTCAATCATGATAGTTTCTCTTTGATTGAATGTATTTCCTTGATGCAATCCATGCTAAACTCGCCACAACCTTATAGCCAAAATAATACCTTTACCGATCATATCGTTGATGCTATGATGAAATATCTTGAAGAGAAACTTGAGTTGGAGATATCTATTCCTAGAAAACTTCATTATGAGTGGGAACCTACTATCAAAATCAAGATTTAAAACTATGAATGCAATGCTTTGTGTGATTTGGGTGCTAGTGTTTCCGCTATTCCAAAGTCTTTATGAGATGTTCTAGGCTTCAATGAGATTGACGAGTTCTCTCTTAATTTGCATCATGCGGATTCTACTATTAAGAAACCTATGGGAAGGATCAATGATGTTCTTATTATCACAAATAGGAACTATGTGCCCGTAGATTTCATTGTGCTTGATATAGATTGCAATCCGACATGTCCCATCATTCTTGGTAGACCTTTCCTTAGGACTATTGGTGTTGTCATCGATATGAAGGAAGGGAATATTAGATTTCAATTTCCATTAAAGAAGGGCATGTAACACTTTCCTAGAAAGAAAATAATATTCCCTTATGAATCCATGATGAGGGCTACTTATGGTTTGAGCACCAAAGATGACGATACTTGATTCTATCGCCTTATGCCTAGCTAAGGGCGTTAAACAATAGCGCTTGTCGGGAGGCAACCCAATGAATTTATCTTTGATTTTTTTCTTTCTGTTTTGTTGTGTCCGCACTATAATAATTCTGTTATTATTGTGTTTTTTATGTTTCCTTTTTTGTTTGTTCCAAGTAGAACCTTTATGATTAGTTTTGGTGATGGTTGTTTGATCATACTGAAAAAGACAGAAACTTTGTGCTCACGAAATTATTTTTAATTCCTATCCAGAAAAATCTTTTGAGCTGATTCTTTTTTATTCTAGTTGATATGAAAATTGTCCTAATTGTCATAATGTTTCAGAATATCTGAGATACCAGAGGTATACGAAGTATACAGATTGCTACAGACTGGTCTGTTTTTGACAGATTCTGTTTTTGTTGTGTTGATTGCTTATTTTGATGAAACTATGGTTAGTATCGGGGGGTACTAGCCATGGAAAAGTGAGAATACAGTAATCTAACATCAATCTAAATAGAAATCAAGTTTACTACAGTACCTAAAGAGTTGGTGGTTTCTTTTCTTATGCTAATGATATCACGAGTTTCTCTTTAAGTTTTGTGTTGTGAAATTTTCAAGTTTTGGGTGATGTTCTCATGGACAATGGAACAAAGAGTGGAAAGAGCTTAAGCTTGGGGATGCCCAAGGCATCCCAAGTCAAATTCAAGGACATCAAAAAGCCTAAGCTTGGGGATGCCCTGGGAAGGCATCCCCTCTTTCGTCTTCAATCCATCGGTAACGTTACTTGGAGATATATATTTATTCACCACAAGATATGTGTTTTGCTTGGAGCGTCGTGTATTATAGGCGTCTATTCTTTTTGTTTTGTCACAATCATCCTTGCTGCACACCTTTTTGAGAGGGACATGCACTCATCGTGAATTTGCTAGAATACTCATTGAGTTTCACTAATATCTTTTGAGTTAGGCAATTTAGCTCGCATGTGCTTCACTTATATCTTTTGAGCTAGATAACTTTGCTATAGTGCTTCACTTAGATCTTTTTAGAGCACGATGGTGTCATATTTTGAACAAATAAAAACTCTCGATCTTCACTTATATATTTTTGAGAGTGCTCTCTCTAGGTAACTTGGTGATTGGCGTGTGCTATGAAAGTAGTCCTAAAGATGATAGACATCCAAAGAGGATATGATAAAAACTTCCATATTCAAGTGCATTGATTAGTAAGAGAAGTTTGATTCCTCACAATTAGTTTCGAGATATGGATATGGTAATATTAGAGTTATGTTAGTAGGGTGTTGTAAATCTAGAAATACTTGTGTTGAAGTTAGTGATTCCTGTAGCATGCACGTATGGTGAACCGCTATGTTAGGAAGTCAGAGCATAATTGATTTATTGATTGTCATCCTTTGTGTGGCGTTCGGGATCGCGCGACGGTTAACACCTACCAACCCTTCCCCTAGGAGTGTGCATTTAGCACTTTGTTTCGATTACTAATAAAACTTTCGCAATAAGTATATGAGTTCTTCATGACTAATGTGAGTCCATGGTATAGATGCATTTTCACCTTCCACTATTTCTAGCCTCTCTAGTATCGCGCAACTTTCGCCGGTGCACAAACCCACCATATACCTTCCTCAAAGCAGCCACCATACCTACCTATTATGGCATTTTCATAGCCATTCTGAGATATATTGTCATGCAAGTCCCACCGTTCCGTCTCATGACATGTGTCGTCACTTTCATATTGCCATTGCATGATCGTAAGATAGCGAGCGAGATGTTTCAACTTCATACGCAAAGCTAGATCGTTGCACATCCCGGTACACTGCCGGAGGCATTTCCTATAGAGTCATCGTTCTAAGTATTGAGTTGTGAGTAAATAAAAGTGTGATGATCATCATTATTAGAGCATTGTGTCATGTGAGGAAATAAAAAAAGGCCAAATATGCCCACCAAAAAAATTAAAAAAAGAGGCCAAAGAGACCAAACAAAAAAATGATGAGAGAAAAAGAGAGAAGGGACAATGCTACTATCTTTTTCCACACTTGTTCTTCAAAATAGCACCATGTTCTTCATGATAGAGAGTCTCTTGTTTTGACACTTCTTATACTAGTGGGAATTTTCATTTTATAACTTGGCTTGTATATTCCAATGATGGGCTTCCTCAAAATTGCCCTAGGTCTTCATGAGGAAACAAGTTGGGTGAACCCCCACTAGTTTTCCTTTTGAGCTTTCACACACTTATAGCTCTTATGCATCCGTTCCATGGCAATCCCTACTAATTCACATGGATATATATTGATGGGCATCTCCATAGCCCATTAATACGCCAAGTTAATGTGATCATCTCCTCCTTTGTGCCTCACAACCTCCACCACACTCTATTCCACCTATAGTGCTATATCCATGGCTCACGCTCATGTATTGCATGAGAGTTGAAAAAGTTTGAGAAAGTAAGAGTGCAAAAACAATTACTTGGCCAATACCAGGGTTGTGCATGATTTAAATGCGTTGTGTGGGGATGATGGAGCATAGCCAGACTATATGATTTGTAGGGATAACTTTCTTTGGCCTTGTTATTTCAAAAGTTCATGATCACTTTGCTAGTATGCTTGAAGTACTATTGTTTTCATGTCAATAGTAAACTATTGTTTTGAATCTTACGGATCCAAACATTCATGCCACAAGAAAGAAGTTACAAAGGACAAATATGTTAGGTAGAATTCCACATCAAAAATTCAGTCTTTATCACTTCCCTACTCGAGGACTAGCAGGAGTTAAGCTTGGGGATGCTTGATACGTCTCCAATGTATCTATAATTTTTGATGGTTCCATGCTATTATCTTGTCAACTTTGGATTTTTTGTATGGATGAATATGCTATTTTATATCTTTTTGGGACTAACCTATTAACTCGGTGCCAAGTACCAGTTCCTGTTTTTTCTGTGTTTTTGACCTTTTTCAGAGAAGAATATTAAACGGAGTCCAAACGGAATAAAGTTTTTTCCATAACACAAGATACGTAGGGGACTTGAGAACCAAGGCAAAGGACCTCGGAGGAGGTCACAAGCCCCCTAGCCGCAGCCTGGGGAGCTTGCCTGGCAGGCTTGTGCGCCCCTCGTGGCTCCTTTGCCCTACCTCTTTCGCCTATAAATTCTCTAAAAATCCAAAACCACCAGAGAGAGCCACGAAAATACTTTTCCGCCACCACAAGCTTCTGTCTCCGCAAGATCCCATCTGGGGACCGTTCTGGTGCCCTGCCGGAGGGGGATTCGGACACGGAGGGCTTCTTCATCAACACCATTGCTTCTCCGATGATGCGTGATTAGTTCACCACAGACCTTCGGGTCCATAGCTAGTAGCTAGATGGCTTCTTCTCTCTCTTGGATCTTCAATACAAAGTTCTCCATGATCTTCATGGAGATCTATCCGATGTAACCTTCTTTTGCGGTGTGTTTGTCGAGATCTGATGAATTGTGGATTTATGATCAGATTATCTATGAATATTATTTGAGTCTCCTTTGATCTCTTATATACATGATTTTGTATCCTTGTAATTCTCTTCGAGTTGTGGGTTTCGTTTGGCCAACTTGATCTATAATTCTTACAGTGGGAGAAGTGCTTGGTTTTGGGTTCATACCATGCGGTGTCCTCACCTAGTGATAGAAGGGGTAGCGAGGCACGCATCGTGTTGTTGCCATCAAGGGTAAAAAGATGGGGTTTATATCATATTGCATGAATCTATCCCTCTACATTATGTCATCTTGCTTAAGGCGTTACTCTGTTTGTTATGAACTCAATGCACTAGATGCATGCTGGATAGTGGTCGGTGTGTGGAGTAATTGTAGTAGATGCAGAAAGTATCGGTCTACTGGTCTCGGACGTGATGCCTATATGTATGATCATTGCCTTAGATATCGTCATGACTTTGCGCGATTCTATCAATTGCTCGACAGTAATTCGTTCACCCACCGTAATACTTGCTATCATGAGAGAAGCCTCTAGTGACCACTATGGCCCCCGGGTCTACTTCACATCGTATATTCAGATCTACACAATTACTTTGTTGCACTTTTCACCTTCAGATCTCACCTTGCAAATAATCGTGAAGGGATTGACAACCCCTTTATAGCGTTGGGTTCAAGTTTGTTTGTTTTTGCGCAGGTACATTGGTGCCTCATCTTGATACTCCTTCTGGATTGTTACCTTGTTTCTCAAACTGAGGGAAATACTTATCGCTACTGTTCTGCATCACCTTTTCCTCTTCAAGGGAAAAACCAACGCAAGCTCAAGAGGTAGCATTCATCATTCATATTCTCTCAAGCCAAGTCATTTGGGTTATCAAGTTTCTATCTTATATCCAATGTGCCTACTTACGGTAACTTGTACTTAAATTGTTTACTTTGTTAGTTACTTGCCCCTTTGCATGTTGTGGTTTTGTACCTTGCATGTGTTTGTATATGTTGTGCTTCTAACTTTCTTATCTTGAGTAATCGAGTATGTTTATATTGGTTTTCACATCATGTACATATGAGTCTTGTGTTGAGCCTTTTTGCATCGTGTTTGTATCTTTGGTGGCTCTTGTGAGAGATTAATGGATTACCCCATTGTGGGGGAGTGATGTGCTTTGCACACCTCACAATCCTATAAATGTGTATACATGGGGAATACCACTTAGTATTGATATTTCAAGATTATCTAGTTTCTATGTGGTATGTCTTACTCATGAGAAATTCAAATTCTATATGGTCCATTAAGTATCTCTTGTTGGTTTTAATTTGCCACCTGTTAATATTGTTGGGTTATCACATTATGGCCCATAATGTGATAACCAATGCCTAGAGACCGGTTTGGAACCATAGTTTATAACCGCTAATAACCAAACCGTTTAAACCCATAACCAACTATACACAAACTGATTTCTCCACATACCCAAACCAAAACCAAACTCAAAAAATCTCAGCCCAATAAAACCTGAACCAATCAAACCCAAAGTAAGAACCAAACCGTTACACCCGGTTTTTTAAAAACTATTCTCAGGTTTAATTATGGGGGAGTAATATGGTATCTGCATATTACAAGCCTAGAAAATGTGTACATTTGAGGTATTGCCACCTAGTGTTGATATTGTAAATTATCTTGTTCCTAGGTGGCATGTTATCTGTACGAGTGTCATTTGCTTCCGTTTTAGGGGTAAAAGATGTTGTTGGATATATTTTCGATCTACCAATGAGTATTATTTCGAACATACTTCTTGTCCTTTGACAATTGGTATTCCCATCATGTGGTAGAAATTGTTAATCGTCTTTACATTGGATTTTGTGTTTCGTTTGTCTTCCTCGACTCTTGTGGATGTAATTTAACATGTCTAGTGTTTTTATAGATATAGAGAAAGTGATGATCCCATCTTGTGCATTTTGTATTTAAATGCAAATTCTATATAATGCACATCCCTTGGGGGAGCTATCCTATTTTCTTTAGAACAATCTCTTTATTCATCCATCATAAAATCTTTTCATCCCCATCAAGTGTGTTGATGGGAGGCAAGTCTTGATCTTTATGATGTTTTGTGCCATCATGAAAATTTGTCGAGGGTTTGGTTTTTTTGGAACCTAGCTCTCTTTTGGAAACTAGATACCTCGTGTTTCTTTTCCTTCAAATTGTATCTTGTTTCCTTTTATTTGGCATGTGTCCATGGACATCTCATTCCTTGAGGTATCTTTTAATTGGTATCCTTCAAGTGATAGTTTTTCATTTAGGATCTTATTATCACTTGATACCTTGTCTTTTGGTGACTGATCAACTTTGTGTTGAGTTGATTTTTGAAAGCCTTGAGCATGCATATTTACTATATATAGCTTCTTTTGCATGCTTTCTTTCCTTGACTCGATATATAGGGGAAACTCTACCTTGTCATAAATAGGCTAAAGTGTGCATGAAGTTCAATTTCATATCTATATGCACATATTTATGTGGAGTTTGTCCTATGTATTGTTGGTTTTCTAACTCTTTGGTCCCAATGAGTTTGTGCACCATTTTGTTTGTTTGTTGTTCTAGGAACAATTGGAGATGCATTGGATGCTCGGCTCATGTACAAGGAAGGTGTTGACTCCGTGTGCTTAATGGAGCCAAGTTAGGATGATCAGCAAACAACCATCTACTACGTCAATCCAATGATGTCTCTGTAACAAGTATCTACTTCATGCATACATTCCTTGCAAGGCCCGAACATGTCTTATCTTGGGTGAGCGGTACTACCTTGGGTAGCCACGGTACTGCCGCTGGAGGTGTGTTACTATTGCACTCATGCAGTAGCAGCACCGACACTGTACTACCGTATCCAGCACGACAGTATTTTTCTTGTCTCACTAGACGAACGGTACTACCGCCCAGTGAGCGGTAGTAAAATTTTACCACCGCTTGCTAGGTGGTACTACCGTAATGACGTGCAGTATTACCGCGTCGTCGGGACCGCGAGGGGTTATACCCTCCCGTCGTGGCTCTCTCTCTCTAGGTTGCATCATGGCATGAATCTCTTGATTCGTTCTTGTGGTACTTGTTTCCTTTCTCAAAGCATCCGAACGATTATGTCTTATTGCTAGTTGGGATGTCTTTGATGTTCGTAAGTTCGAAGATCATATTGTACAATAAGAAAATATTAGTCTTGTGCTATGCTCACAAGCAAAGATCTTATTGGTATATTTATGAATTCCTTTTGGATATCTTGTTCGTTCCTTCTTGTAACTATTTTGTGTTTACACCCTTCTTTGTGGATATATATCATCATGATTGTCTTCTACCTAGAATCTTTTACATATGAGAGAAGTTACATCTCTAATTGATATCCTCTTTCTTTTCACGTCCACCGTTGCATTTCCTTTTTTAGTTTTTGTTGGCTTCGTGAAAGGATTTTTCTTGAGTGCGGATCTTATATCCTTGGACCATGATGCACTCTTTGGTGGTGAATATTGTTTTTCCTCATGCTTGTCTTGATGAGGGTTTAGCCATTTCCATTGGTATCCCTCCTTTCGACAAGGTTATTACTTCCTATGTTCACCATGGGTTGTCACAAGCGCTGGTTCTTATTTTTTTATTAGTAAGCTTCTGAACCCATTTTCTTGTGTGTGGGGGGGGGATATGTCTTGCACTTTGTTTCTCTTTTCATCAAGACTATGGTGATGAGTAATGCTCATCCTTATCATAGTCTTCTCAAGTGCTTTGCCACGACTCACACATCATTTTGGTTGAGCCTATTCTCAAGTTGTCTCTTTATAATGATTGCTCAGCCATTTTTCTTGTGCAAGTGATATTCTTAGTGCCTTATCTACTTGCTTGCACTAGTTGTGTGTTTTTATTAATTTTGGGGGAGTGATACATCCCAAACGTATCTATAATTTCTGCTTGTTCCATGATCTTTTGGGTGACATTGTTATATGGTTTGCTACACTTTTATATCATTTTACACATATTTGGACTAACCTACTAACTTAGTGCACCCAGTGCCAGTTTCTGTCTGCTGATGTCTATTTTGCAACGACTTTTACCCAATTTTCCGAAGCCTGGAAAAATCCAGAAAAAATATATAAAAAATCAGCGAAACAGAAGCTTCCGGATCACCGAAGGAGGGCCAGGGGCCTCCCAGGCGGCCTGCTGGCGCGGCCAGCCCTAGGCCGCACGAGGAGGTCGCTGAGAACCCACAAGTATAGGGGATCGCAACATTTTTCAAGGGTAGAGTATTCAACCCAAATTTGTTGATTCGACACAAGGGGAAGCAAACGAATATTCTCGAGTATTAGCAGTTGAGTTGTAAATTCAACCACACCTGAAAGATTTAGTATCTGCAGCAAAATTTCAGTAGCAAAGTAGTGTGATAGTAACAGTAGCAACGGTAACAGTAGTAGTGACAACAGTAGCGGTAAAGTAATGTAGCAAGGACCAGTAGGAAAAGACTCGTAGGCATTGGATTAGTGATGGATAATTATGCCGGATGACATTCATCATGCAATAGTTATAACATGGGGAGATATGTAACTAGCTCCAGTTCGTCAATGTAATGTAGGCATGTATTCCGTATATAGTCATATGTGCTTATGAAAAGAACTTGCATGACATCTATTGTCCATCCCTCCCGTGGCAGCGGGGTCCTAATGGAAACTACGGGATATTAAGGTTCTCCTTTTAATAGAGAACCGGAACAAAGCATTAGCACTTAGTGAATACATGAAGTCCTCATAGTATGGTCATCACCGGGAGTGGTACCGGCTATTGTCACTCCGGGGTCGCCGGGTCATAACACATAGTAGGTGACTACAACTTGCATGATAGGATCAAGAACACACATATATTGATGAAAATATAATAGGTTCAGATCTGAAATCATGGCACTCGGGCCCTAGTGACAAGCATTAAGCATAGCAAAGTAGTAGCAACATCAATCTCAGAACATAGTGGATACTAGGGATCAATCCTAATCAAAACTAACTCGATTACATGATAGATCTCATCCAACCCATCACCGTCCAGCAAGCGTACGATGAGATTACTCACGAACGGTGAAGAGCATCATGGAATTGGTGATGAAGGAAGGTTGGTGATGACGATGGCGACGATCTCCCCTCTCCGGAGCCCAGAACGGACTCCAGATCTGCCCTCCACACGAAGAACAGGTGGTGGCGGCACCTCCGTATCGTGAAACATGATGAACTCTTCTCTCGATTTTTTTTCCAGGCGAAAGAGACTGAATAGAGCTGGAGTTGGAGGCGGCGGAGCCTCGAGGGCCTCACAAGCCTGCCAGGCGCGGCGAGGGGGCGCGCCTCCTCGGCTTGTGGGCTCCTCGCTCCATGTCTCCGGTTGATTCTTGCATCGGTATTTTTTATATATTCCACAAAAAATCCTCGTAAATTTCCAGGTCATTCCAAGAACTTTTATTTCTGCGCAAAAACAACACCATGGCAATTCTGCTGAAAACAGCGTTAGTCCGGGTTAGTTCCATTAAAATCATGCAAATTAGAGAACAAAACAAGGGCAAAAGAGTTTGGAAAAGTAGATACGATGGAGACGTATCAACTCCCCCAAGCTTAAAGCGTTGCTTGTCTTCAAGCAATTCAGTTGACAAACTGAAAGAGAAAAAGAAAAACTTTTATGAACTCTGTTTGATCTTGTTGTTGTAATTATGTCTAACTGATATTTAGTTTTTCAGCAAGATCATAAGCTAACCACAAAAGCAATGACATTTAGGTCTCAAGATGTACTCATATCAATGGCATAATCAATTAGCAAGCTATAATAATAAGTTCCAAATGTCAACACTTCAATCAAAACAATCATGAAGCAATATGAACAGATGGTATCTCGCTAGCTGTTTCTGAGACCGCAAAACATAAATGCAGAGCACCTTCAAAGACCAAGGGCTTACTGAACATTGTAATTCATGGCAAAGAAGATCCAGTCACACTCATACTCAATAACAATTAATAGCAAAGCATAAAAATGATGGAGGTGCTCTCCAATTGGTGCTTTTTGAAAGAAGAGGATGACCCAACAGAAACAAAAATAGATAGGACCTTCGTAGAGGTAAGCATTGATTTGCACATGTGCCAGAGCTCAAGCTTTTAAAACAGAGATAAATAATTTTAGGTGGCATGCTTTCATTGTCAACGCAATGACCAAGAGTTTTCACCATCTTCCATGCTACACATGCTATAGGCAGTTCCCAAACAGAAAAGTAAAGTTTTGACTCCCCCACCACCTATCAATCACACTCCACGACTAGCCGAATCCTCGGGTGCCGTCCATACCAACAACAATCGAGGGGGAGTTTTGTTTGCAATTGTCTTTTCGATTTGAGCCTCGAACTGGGCATTCCAATTACCGGCCCCTTTCTCATGAGTGATAGTGAATAAACACGTATCGAGGATAACACGTATCGCCCCTTGTCACCACATGAGCAGTTCAGGCATGCAAAACAGATTATTACTTGAAGGTTTAGAGAGTGGCACATGCAAATTTACTTGGAACAACAGGTAGGTACCACATATAGGTAGGTATGGTGGACTCATACGTAACAACTTTGGGTTTATGGAAGTTGATGCACAAGCAGTATGCCCGCTTAGTACAAGTGAAGGCTAGCAAAAGACTAGGAAGCGACCAACTAGAGAGCGACAACAGTCATCAATATGCATTGAAATTAACCAACGTTGAGTGCAAGCATGAGTAGGAAATAAATCACCATAAACATGCATATCATAGAGGCTATGTTGGTTCTGTTTCAACTACATGCGTAAACACCCGCCAAGTCAAGCCACTTGAATCATTCAAAGGAGGATACCATCCTATCATACTACATCATAATCATCTTGAAATTTATGTTGGCATCCAAGACAAACCATTATAAGCTCCTAGCTAATTAAGCATGGCTCCAGAAACTATGATCTCTAAGTTGTCATTGCAAACATGTTTCTCTCATAACAATGCTGAATTAGGAACGATGAGCTAGTCATATTTACAAAAACAAAATAGGTCGAGTTCATACCAACTTTTCCAGGCTCAGTCACTTCATCATATACCGTCATTATTGCCTTTCACTTGCACGACCGAATGATGTGAACAATAATAAGAGTGTTCATGCATTGGACTAAGCTAGAATCTGCAAGCAAACACAAAGGAGAAGACAAAGTAATATGGCTCTTTGACAGATAAACAGATATGCATGTGAGAGGCACTAAACATTTTAACCATGGTCTTCTACCTTGACCCAAAGAAAAAGAAAACTATTTACACGGGAAAGCTCCCAACAAGCAAAATAAGAACAGGAAATATTTTGAGGTTTCTCAATCTAAACAAACACACGAGAAGAAAGCGAGAAAAAGAAATAAACTAGCACGGATGATATAGTGGCATGGTGTGAACACCGACTAACAAAGTGAAAGCGTGAGCAAGAATGTAAAGTCGGTGAGAAACACGTACTCCCCCAAGCTTAGGCTTTTGGCCTAAGTTGGTCTACTCCCAAGGAGGGAAGTAACCGTCTCCTGGGTACTCTGGAGTGTACTGAGGGTGTCACTACTGGGTGAGCTCCTCTGGCTCCCACTGATAAACTCACGTCTCGTACTCGATTGGTAGCTCGGGCACGGGCGCCTGTGGTGGCGCTATGCCCCAATATGCGTAGATGTCCGAGGGCATAATAATGTACCTGCCTAGATGAAGATTGAACAAGAAGGAGAAGGCAAAGTAATAGTCTCACGAGTACCCTGACTAAATACCAAGTTATAAATTATCCTCTTATTTATATCTTTATCAAGAAAGTCATGGCGAACCATGCTATCATAATCTAGATATCTCTCAGGAAGAAGCATCTCTTCTTCCTCATGCGGTCTAATAGGTATCTCAAAATGTATAGCAAGACGGGTAGAATAGATACCTCCATAAACAATGCCTTTAGTATGGTCCGTGTTCAACCGTTGAGCCACTATAGTGCCCAAGCTATAAGTTTTATCATTATAAAGGGATTCGCGCAAAACCACAAGATCTGGGGAGCTAAGTGCCCCAGCTTTCCCACGGCCAATCAAACATTTTCCCACAAATAATGAGAAGTACTGAAGCACGGGAAAATGTATGCTAGCAACTCTAGCGCAAGATACTCCTCTCTCCTCTCCTACAGCAATAGTATCAATGAAAGCCTCCAAGTCCCGTGGACGAGGTTCATGAATATCCCCAACATAAGGTAATTTGCAGACATTGCAAAAATCCTGAAGTGACATGCGCTGGGGGATATCATATAACTTGAACTCAACCATAGAATGGTTCTTCCTTGGATAGAAATTAAAGCTTTGCACGAAAATATTAGTGAGGAGGTGGTATTGTGGGAACTTATCTTCAACGAATGCGGTAAGGCATGCGTTCTCCACCAAATAATAAAAATCCTCATAAAGACCGGCGGCACGTAAGAACACATGGCTTGGCCACTCGCACGCTCGAACTTCTGCAACTCGGGGGACCGGATACTTGGGTTTCTTATTCTCATTTTCATCATCCTTGGGGTCACGGCTTGAAGAGCCTCTTAGGAACCTCCTCATCTTTTCCTTTTTATTTCTCTGAATATTTCTGAAATTTTTAGTGACTCAAAGGAAAAGTGAACAAGGCTCAATGAAACTCATAGCAACTACTCCTACCAGTGCCTAGAGGCCTTATCATGCATCAAAACTACTTGGGACAAACTAAAATTAACATGCAAAGCTCAAGAACAGGGTCACCAAGGCAGCAATAATATGCAACGAATAAGGCACTAGAGCAAAAACTAATTGGACCAATGGAGGAGTCACATACCAAGGAGCAATTCCCCCAAAACAGTTTGATGAATGGGGCTTTGCACAAGGAGATCGAAATTCGCAGGAAGAAGAGCAAGAACATGGGTTTGAGCCGTGGAATGATTTTTTCTGGAGGTAGGAGAAGGAGATGGGAGCTGGAATAAGTGGAGGGGTCCACGTGGGGCCCATAAGCCTGGTAGGCATGGCCGGGGGGGTGCCCGCGCTTCCCGGGCTTGTGGCCCACTGGTGCACCCCCCCTGACTAGCTCTTTATCTTAGAATTTTTCAAAAATTCCAGAAAAAAATATACTTGACTTTGAGGGCATTTGAAGAACTTTTATTTTCGGGACACTTTTCTAAGGGACGCAAAAAGCAGAAAACAGGAAAAACTAAAGCTAAACCTATCATTTTTCTTGTAAGCAACAGAAAATAAAAGTTCAGAACAAAGGTTTGTGACTCCTAGATTCGTCCATCTCATGGTCATCAAAAGAAATCTGTCAATGAGGTTGATCAAGTCTCCTTGACAAACTTTTTTTGAATCGCATAAAAACGGAGAATTTTCAAATAGTCACTAGGTTACCTCAATGGGGATGTGCATATCCCCAACAAGCAAATCATACTTCATCTTAACAGTAGGTATAGGGCATTCAAAGCTCCCAATAAGAATCGATGAAGTTTTTCCAATAGCATTGACGCAATGTACTCGATATTGCTTCTTTGGAAAGTGCACCGTATGCTTATTACCATTGACATGGAAATTGACATTGTCTTTGTTGCATTCAATAACAACCCCTACAGTGTTTAGAAAAGGTCTTCCAAGGATGACCGCCATGGCATCATCCTCGGGAATATCCAGAATAACAAAGTCCGTTAAGATAGTAACGTTAGCAACCACAACAGGCACATCCTCGCAAATGCCGATAGGGAAAGCAGTTGATTTGTCGGCTGATACGTCTCCGTCGTATCTATAATTTTTGATTGTTTCATGCCAATATTCTACAACTTTCATATACTTTGGAAAAAAATTATACTATTTTTGGGACTAACATATTGATCCAGTGCCCAACGCCAGTTCCTGTTTGTTGCATGTTTTTTGTTTCACATAATATCCATACCAAACGAAGTACAAACATAATAAAAACTTACGGGGATTGTTTTTGGAATATTTATGACTTTTGGGAAGAAGAATCAACGCGAGGCGATGCACGGAGTGCCCACAAGCCCTGTTGCCGCGGCCAGGGGGTGGCCCCGCGGCAGGCAGGCTTGTGGCCACTCCTTGACGCGGTTGGAGCCGTTCTTTCGCAGCAGGAAAGATAATATCCGCAATAAAATCGTGTTAAAATTTCAGCCCAATCGGAGTTACGGATCTCTGGGAATTTAAGAAATGATGAAACGTAGAATCTGGGAGCGCAGAAACAGAAGGACATAGAGAGAGATCCAATCTGGGAGGGGCTCTCGCCCCTCCGCCGCCATGGAGACCATGGACCAGAGGGGAAACCCTTCTCCCATCTAGGGAGGAGATCAAGGAAGAAGAAGAAGGAGGGGGGCTCTCTCCCCCTCTCTCCCGGTGGCGCCGGAACGCCGCCCGGTACATCATCATGTGACGGCGATCTACACCAACACCTCTGTCATCTTCACCAACATCTCCCCCATCTTCGCCCATCTATATTCAGTGGTTCACTCTCCCGCAAGCCACTGTACCCTCTACTTGAACATGGTGCTTTATGCTACATATTATTATCCAATGATGTGTTGCTATCCTATGATGTCTGAGTACATTATCGTTGTCCTATCGATGATTGATGAATTGCTATGACTGGTTTAATTTGCTTGTGGTTATGTTGCTGTCCTTTGGTGCCCATCATATGATCGCACGCGTGGATCACACCATAGGGTTAGTTGTATGTTGATAGGACTATGTATTGGCAGGCTAGAGTGACAGAAGCTTCAAACCTAGCATAGAAATTGATGCATATGGGATTGAAGGGGGGCCAATATATCGTATTGCTATGGTTGGGTTTTACCTTAATGAATGTTAGTAGTTGCGGACGCTTGCTAATAGTTCCAATCATAAGCGCATATAATTCCAAGTAAGGGATGACATGCTAGCAGAGGCCTCTCTCACATGATACTTGCTATCGATCTAGTAGCGTAGTCAATTGCTTAGGGACAATTCCGCAACTCCTACAACCACTTTTCCACACTCGTTAGACACTCGTAGTTGTTTCTTTATCTAACCAGCCCCTAGTTTTATTTACGTGTTCGTTACTTTCTTGCAAGCCTATCCTATCACTCCTACAAAGTACTTCTAGTTTCATACTTGTTCTAGGTAAAGCAAACGTAAAGTGTTCGTAGAGTTGTATCGGTGGTCGATAGAACTTGAGGGAATATTTGTCCTACCTTTAGCTCCTTGTTGGGTTCGACACTCTTACTTATCGAGAAAGGCTACAATTTATCCCCCATACTTGTGGGTTATCAAGACCTTTTTCTGGCGTCGTTACCGGGGAGCAATAGCGTGGGGTGAATATTCTCGTGTGTGCTTGTTTGCTTTATCACTAAGTAGATTTATTTGTCGTTCTAAGTTGTTCTCTATCTTTAGTTATGGATATGGAACACGAAATATCAAAAAATTAGGTGTACTTGCTACTCATGGAGATGGGGAACCTCCTAAAAGCCTCGGGCACGTTATGTGGAAAATATTATGCACTTCTTTAATAATCCTGAGAAAGCCCCATTAAATTATATAATGGGATACACGTTGGATCAACGTGAATACTTTAGGGATTATCGCTTGACTCAAAAAGAGAAACTTTTATGGGATCCAATCCATTTGTTGAAATGGTATGCTTGGGAACTATGCAAGAGACATGGTGTTACTTGTTGCTCTTGGATGAAGGCTCCACACCTTCCCTTTTCTTGTGAGTTTAATGATCATAGAACCTTGGCTTCTTATGCTAATGGTATATATCATTACTATGATGTGGATCAAATACAAGAGTTTGTTGCTTTTATGGGTGCTTATGAAACTGAGGCTCTGTTTAAAAGGTGTGATGATAATGATGATGATCCTTACCGATCTGAAAATTTAGCTATGCTTCGTTATTGTTATACTAATTATGAATATAATGCCCATATCGAACGATTTAAGGAAAAATTCTATGCTGCCCAAGAAGAGACTATTATTTTGCAGGTAACTATGGAAGAAGAAAATGCTGAAATTGTGAGCTCATTAGATGAAAAAGATGACGAGGAGAGCGAAGAACAAAAGGAGGAAGAACGGACTAGCTACCCGTGTCCACCTTCTAATGAGAGTAACTCTTCTACTCATACATTATTTAATTTCCCTTTGTTCTTACCGAAGGATGAATGCTATGATCCCTTGGATTCGTTTGAAATATCCCTTTTTGATGAACTTGATGCTTGCTATGCTTGTGGCCATGATGCCAATATGAATCATGCTTATGAAGATGAGCTAGCTATAGTTCCTTATGTTACACATGATGATTTTGATGAATATAATATGCATGTGCTGGGTGATCCTACTTGCAATTATTATGAGAGAGGAACTACATCTCCACCTCTCTATGTTTCCAGTACGATAAAATTGCAAGAAACTGCTTATGCTATGTATTGGCCTTTACTTGGTGTGCATGAATTGTTCATTTATGACATGCCAATGCATAGGAAGAGAGTTAGACTTTGTCATTGCTTGATATATCTTACCTTGTGCTCACTGCTAAATTTCAAATCATTGCTAATTAAAATTGGCTTTGATATACCTTGGGATCCAGGTGGATCCATTACTTGAGCACTTTATGCCTAGCTTAATGGCTTTAAAGAAAGCGCTGCCTGGGAGACAACCCGGAAGTTTTACAGAGTCATTTATTTCTGTTGAGTGTTTTTATTTAGTTTAAAAACAAAAATAAATATAGAGGGGAACTTAAAACTTTTTCAAAAATAGAAGCGATTGAAAGGTGATGCATTGCGGAAGTGAGGGTCGACCTTGAACACTTGTGTTCATGCTCATGGAAACAATGTAGAATTTTTCATGGAAGTTTCTCACAAAAATAATTATCCCCTTGTACAATTCCTTTGTGTTTTTAAAAATAATGTGCCAAGTAAAGTCTTTACGATTAGTTTGGGTGATAGTTCTTTGATCACGCTGACAAAAGACAGAAACTTTATGCTCATGAAATTAATTTTCCTTTTTATTCTGGAAGAGATTTTGAGTTGATTATTTTTGCTGCTGATTGATATGCAAATTTTACAGACGTTGGTAATTTTTTCAGATTTTTTGAGATATCAGAAGTATACGGAATATAAAGATTGCTACAAACTGTTCTGTTTTGACAAATTCTGTTTTCTATGCATTGTTCTCTTATTTTGATGAATCTATGGTAGTATCGGTGGGGTATGAACCATGGTGAAGTTGGATTACAGTAGATATAATGCTAATATGAATTTATAATGATTTCGCAACAGTACTTGAAGTGGTGATTTATTTTGTTATACTAACGGACATCATGAAGTTTTGTTGAGTTTTGTGTGATTGAAGTTTTCAAGTTTTGGGTGAGAGCACGATGGATGAAGGAATAAGGAGAGGCAAGAGCCTAAGCTTGGGGATGCCCGAGGCACCCCAAGGTAATATTCCAGGAAGACTCAAGCATCTAAGCTTGGGGATGCCTCGGAAGGCATCCCCTCTTTCGTCTACAATCTATCGGTAATTTTACTCGGAGCTATATTTTTATTCGTCACATGATATGTGCAAATCCTTGGAACGTCTTTTGTGTTTATTTTTCCTTTTTCTTTTATGCACCATGCTGGTATGAGATAGTCCTTGGTTGGCTTTATAGAATGCTTCATGTGCTTCACTTATATCATTTGAAGTTTGGATTGCCTGTTTCCCTACACATAGAAAACCGCCATTTGTAGAATGCTCTTTTGCTTCACTTATATTTGTTAGAGCGGGGCATATCTTTTGTAGAAAGAATTAAACTCTCATGCTTCACTTATACCTATTTAGAGAGTTAACAGGAGTTGTCCATTCACATGGTTAGTCATAAAATCCTACATAAAACTTGTAGATCACTGAATATGACATGTTTGATTCCTTGCAATAGTTTTGCGACATGAATATGTGATATTAGAGTCATGCTAGTGAGTAATTGTGTATTCATAGAAATATTTGTGTTAAGGTTTGTGATTCCCGTAGCATGCACGTAGGGTGAACCGTTATGTGATGAAGTCGGAGCATGATTTATTTATTGATTGTCATCCTTTGTGTGGAGGTCGGGATCGCGCGATGGTTAACTCCTACCAACCTTTCCCCTAGGAGCATGCGTGTAGTACCTTGTTTCGATGACTAATAGACTTTTGCAATAAGTATGTGAGTTCTTTATGACTAATGTTGAGTCCATGGATTATACGCACTCTCACCCTTCCACCATTGCTAGCCTGTCTAGTACCGCGCAACTTTCGCCGGTGCATTACACCCACCATATAGCCTTCCTCAAAACAGCCACCATAAATACCTATTATGGAATTTTCATAGCCATTCCGAGATATATTGCCATGCAACTACCACCGTTCCGTCTCATGACATGTGCCACCACTTCCATATTGCCATTGCATGATCGTAAGATAGCTAGCATGATGTTTCCATGGCTTGTCCATTTTTTGATGTCATTGCTACGCTAGATAATTGTCACGGTACACTACCGAAGGCATTTCATATAGAGTCATCATTACTCTAAGTATTGAGTTGTAAGTGTGATGATCATCATTAATAGAGCATTGTCCCATGTGAGGAAATAAAAGAGGCCAGCGAAGCCCATTTATAAAAAAGAGGCCGAAGATGCTCACTAAAATAAAAAATAAAAATAAAAAAAGAGGCCAAAGAGCCCATTAAAAAATGAGAGAAAAGAGAGAAGGGACAATTGCTACTATCCTCTTTCCACACTTGTGCTTCAAATAGCACTATGATCTTCATGACAGAGAATCTCCCATGTTGTCACTTCCATATACTAGTGGGAAATTTTCATTATATAACTTGGCATGTATATTCCAATGATGGGCTTCCTCAAAATTGCCCTAGGTCTTCGTGAGCAAGCAAGTTGGGTGCACACCCACTAGTTTCTTTTGTGAGCTTTCATACACTTATAAGCTCTAGTGCATCCGTTGCGTGGCAATCCCTACTCACTCACATTGATATCTGTTGATGGGCATCTCCATAGCCCGTTGATACGCCTAGTTGATGTGAGACTATCTCCTCCTTTTTTGTCTTCTCCACGACCACCATATTCTATTCCACCTATAGTGCTATGTCCATGGCTCAAGCTCATGTATTGCGTGAAAGTTGAAAAGTTTGAGAACACTAAAGTATGAAACAATTGCTTGGCTAAAACCGGGGTTGTGCATGATTTAAATACGTTGTGTGGGGAAGATGGAGCATAGCCAGACTATATGATTTTGTAGGGATAACTTTCTTTGGCCATGATATTTTGAGAAGACATGATTGCTTTGTTAGTATGCTTGAAATATTAGTCTTTATGCCAAATGATAGACTATTGCTTCGAATCACTCGTGTTTTAGTATTCAAGCCATGATTAGATTATATGATCAAGATTATGCTAGGTAGCATTCCACATCAAAACTTATCTTTTTATCATTTACCTACTCGAGGACGAGCAGGAATTAAGCTTGGGGATGCTGATACGTCTCCGTCATATCTATAATTTTTGATTGTTTCATGCCAATATTCTACAACTTTCATATACTTTTGGCAACTTTTTATACTATTTTTGGGACTAACATATTGATCCAGTGCCCAGTGCCAGTTCCTTTTTGTTGCATGTTTTTTGTTTCGCAGAATATCCATACCAAACAAAATCCAAACATAATAAAAACTTACGGGGATTGTTTTTGGAATATTCATGATTTTTGGGAAGAAGGATCAACACGAGGCGATGCACGAAGTGCCCACAAGCCCTGTCGCCGCGGCCAGGGGGTGGGCCCGCGGCAGGCAGGATTGTGGCCACTCCTTAAGGCGGTTGGAGCCTTCTTTCACCGCAAGAAATAAAATTTCCGGAAGAAAATCGTGTTAAAATTTCAGCCCAATCGGAGTTATGGATCTCCGGGAATTTAAGAAACGGTGAAACGCAGAATCTGGGAGCGCAGAAACAGAAGGACACAGAGAGAGAGATCCAATCTCGGAGGGGCTCTCGCCCCTCCGCCGCCATGGAGACCATGGACCAGAGGGGAAACCTTCTCCCATCTAGGGAGGAGATCAAGGAAGAAGAAGAAGGATGGGGGCTCTCTCCCCCTCTCTCCCGGCAGCGCCGGAACGCCGTCCGGGACATCATCATGTGAAGGCGATATACACCAACACCTCCGTCATATTCACCAACATCGCCCCCATCTTCCCCCGTCTATATTCAGCGGTTCACTCTCCCGCAACCCACTGTACCCTCTACTTGAACATGGTGCTTTATGCTACATATTATTATCCAATGATGTGTTGCTATCCTATGATGTCTGAGTAGATTATCGTTGTCCTATCGGTGATTGATGAATTGCTATGATTGGTTCAATTTGCTTGTGGTTATGTTGCTGTCCTTTGGTGCCCATCATATGATCGCGTGCGTGGATCACACCATAGGGTTAGTTGTATGTTGATAGGACTATGTATTGGCAGGCTAGAGTGACAGAAGCTTCAAACCTATCATAGAAATTGATGCATATGGGATTGAAGGGGGACCAATATATCGTATTGCTATGGTTGGGTTTTACCTTAATGAACGTTAGTAGTTGCGGACGCTTTCTAATAGTTCCAATCATAATTGCATAGAATTCCAAGTAAGGGATGACATGCGAGCAGAGGCCTCTCCCACATGATACTTGGTATCGATCTAGTAACGTAGTCAATTTCTTAGGGACAATTCCGCAACTCCGACCACCACTTTTGCACACACGTTAGACACTCGTAATTGTTTCTTTATCTAACCAGCCCCTAGTTTTATTTACGTGTTCTTTACTTTCTTGCAAGCCTATCCTATCACTCCTACAAAGTACTTCTAGTTTCATACTTGTTCTAGGTAAAGTGAACGCAAAGTGTGCGAAGAGTTGTATCGGTGGTCGATAGAACTTGAGGGAATATTTGTCCTACCTTTAGCTCCTCATTGGGTTCGACACTCTTACTTATCGAGAAAGGCTACAATTGATCCCCTATACTTGTGGGTTATCATCGGCCATTTGCAAGGAGATTTTAGTGGGTGTCACCTTATCCGATTCAAGTCTACGATAAAGAGAGAGAGGCATAACACTAACAACGACTCCAAGATCGCATAAAGGAGTTCTAACGTAGTTTCCTTTAATGGAGCAAGGTATAGTGGGCACTCCGGGATCACCTAGTTTCTTAGGACTTCCACCCTTGAAGGTGTAATTAGCGAGCATGGTGGAAATCTCAACCTCAGGTATCCTCCTCTTATTAGTCACAATATCCTTCATGTACTTAGCATAAGGAAACATTTTGAGCATATCTGTCAAATGCATTTTCATAAAGACAGGTCTAATCATTTCAAAAAATCACTCAAAATCATCATCATCCTTTTTCTTGGATGGTTTGGGAGGAAAGGGCATGGGTTTCTGAACCCATGGTTCCCTTTCTTTACCATGCTTCCTAGCAATGAAGTCGTTCTTATCGTATCTCCTATTCTTAGGTTGTGGGTTATCAAGATCAATTGGTTCAATCTCCACATCCTTATCATTTCTAGGTTGAGCATCATCATGAACATCACTATCGATATTATCATTAGGCTCAAGTTCATCACCAGATTGTGTTTCGGCATCAGAAACAGAGATATCATTTGGATTCTTGGGTGTAACAGCAACAGGGTTGCTAGCATGCAAGTTCCTATCACCTTTCTTTTTCTTCCTAGGATGACTAGGTGCCTCGGTGCTAACTCCTTGAGAATCTTGCTCAATTCTCTTAGGATGATCCTCGGGATACAAAGGTTCCTGGGTCATTCTACCACCTCTAGTGATAACTCTAACGAACTTGTCATTCAGCTCATTGAGCAAGTCATTTTGAGCCTTAAGTACTTGTTCCAGCTGAGTAGTGACCATAGAGGCATGTTTACTCAAAAGCTTAAGGTCATTGACATTTCTATCCACACAAGCACTTAAATGATTAAGCATACGAGCATTCTGTTCCAATTGTCTGCTAACATAATCATTGAAACTTTGTTGTTTGGCAACAAAGTTATCAAATTCATCTAAGCATAAGCTAGCAGGTTTATCAAAAGGAATATCACTCTCATTGAATCTACGAAGAGAATTTACCTCTACTACATCTATCGGGTTATCAAGACAATGGATCTCTTTGATAGGTGGTAGATTCTTGACATCTTCAGATTTAATGCCTTTCTCTTGCATAGATTTCTTAGCTTCTTGCATATATTCAGGATTGAGGAATAGGATACCTCGTTTCTTCGGAGTTGGCTTCGGAGGTGGTTCGGGAATAGTCCAAGCATTCTCATTGCACAAGATATTACTCAATAGAATCTTAGCTTGTTCCACAGTTTGTTCCCTGAAAACACAACCAACACAACTATCTAGGTGGTCCCTAGAAGCATCGGTTAGTCCATTATAGAAGACATCAAGTATTTCATTCTTCTCAAGAGGGTGATCAGGCAAAGCATTCAGTAGCTGGACAAGCCTCCCCCAAGCTTGTGGGAGACTCTCTTCTTCAACTTGCACAAAGTTATATTTATCCTGCAAGGCAGCTTGTTTCTTATGGACAGGAAAATATTTCTTAGAGAAGTAGTAGATCATATCCTGGGGACTACGCACACAACCATGAGCAAGAGAAGTGAACCAAGTCTTAGCATCACCCTTTAGTGAGAAAGGAAACAACTTAAGGATATAGTAGTGGCAGATCTTTTCCTCACTCGTGAATAGGGTGGCTATATCGTGCAGCTTAGTAAGATGTGCTACAACCGTTTCAGACTCATAACCATGAAAAGGATCATATTCGACCAAAGTGATTAACTCGGGATCGACAGAGAATTCATAATAATTATCGGTCATAAAGATAGGCGAAGTAGCAACTTTGGATCGTATTTCATTCTAGCGTTCAGAGATTTTTCTTTCCACTTGCGCAGTAATTTCTCAAGATCATAGCTATCCTTACAAGCAAGAAAGTCCTCAGCTACCTCTCCCTCCATAACATAACCCTCACGTATATCAGGCAATTCATATCTAGGAGAGCTAGTTCTAACAGGTGAAATAGCACGTTCTACTTCAATAATCTCAGCAGTTTCAAAAGTATCATCACATTCAGCAGCAACTCTAGCAATTTGTGCATCAAGGAATGCACCTAGTGGCAAAGCAGTATCAAGCAAAGCATCATCACAAGCATCATGGATAGCAGAAGTAGGATCATCAAGCACAGGCGACATATCAGAATTTCTAGCAGGTGGTGGTGTCGCAAACTTACTCATAACTGAAGGTGAATCAAGTGCAGAGCTAGATGGCAGTTCCTTACCTGTCCTCGTAGTTGAGGGCAATACTTTAGTTTTTGGATCTCTCAGATTCCTCATAGTGATCAACAGATGTAAATCCCAAGTGACTCAAAGAATAGAGCTAGGCCTCCCCGGCAACGGCGCCAAAAATAGTCTTGATAACCCACAAGTATAGGAGGTCGCAACAGTTTTCGAGTGTAGAGTATTCAACCCAAATTTGTTGATTCGACACAACGGGAAGCAAAACAATATTCTCGAGTATTAGCAGTTGAGTTGTCAATTCAACCACACCTGAAAGATTTAGTATCTGCAGCAAAGTTTCACTAGCAAAGTAATGTGATAGTAATAGTAGCAACGGTCACAGTAGCAGTGACAGCAATAGCGGTAAAGTAACGTAGCAAGGACCAGTAGGAAAATACTCGTAAGCATTGGATCGGTGATGGATAATTATGCCGGATGACATTCATCATGCAACAGTTATAACATGGGGAGATATGTAACTAGCTCCAGTTCGTCAATGTAATGTAGGCATGTATTCCGTATATAGTCATACGTGCTTATGAAAAGAACTTGCATAACATCTATTGTCCATCCCTCCCGTGGAAGCAGGGTCCTAATGGAAACTATGGGATATTAAGGTTCTCCTTTTAATAGAGAATCCGAACAAAGCGTTAGCACTTAGTGAATACATGAACTCCTCATACTATGGTCATCACCGGGAGTGGTACCGACTATTGTCACTCTGGGGTAGCCGGGTCATAACACATAGTAGGTGACTACAACTTGCAAGATAGGATCAAGAACACACATATATTTATGAAAATATAATAGGTTCAGATCTGAAATCATGGCACTCGGGCCCTAGTGACAAGCATTAAGCATAGCAAAGTAGTAGGAACATCAATCTCAGAACATAGTGGATACTAGGGATCAATCCCCATCAAAACTAACTCGATTACATGATAGATCTCATCCAACCCATCACCGTCCAGCAAGCCTATGATGAGATTACTCACGAATGGTGAACTGCATCATGGAATTGGCGATGAAGGAAGGTTGGTGATGATGACGGCAACGATCTACCCTCTCCGGAGCCCAGAACGGACTCCAGATCTGCCCTCGAGAGGAAGAATAGGTGGTGGCGGTGCCTCCGTATCGTAAAACGCGATGAACTCTTCTCTCTGATTTTTTTCCGAGCGAAAGAGACTAAATAGAGCTGGAGTTGGAGGCGGCAGAGCCTAGAGGGCCTCACAAGACTACCAGGCGCGGCCAGGGGGGCCGCGCCTCCTGGGCTTGTGGGCTCCTCGCTCCACGTCTCCGGTTGATTCTTGCGCTAGTATTTTTTATATATTCCACAAAAAATCCTTGTAAATTTCCAGGTCATTCCGAGAAATTTTATTTCTGCGCAAAAACAACACCATGGGAATTCTGGTGAAAACAGCGTTAGTCCGGGTTAGTTCCGTTCAAATCACGCAAATTAGAGTCCAAAACAAGGGCAAAAGAGTTTGGAAAAGTAGATACGATGGAGACGTATCAATCGGCTGGGTGGGTCCCACCTCCTCCAGTGCCCTCCTTTGGCCTATATTTAGAGTCCCAAGAGAAAACCCTCGCAGACTTTCTGGAATCGCGAATTTCTCCATCGTTCCACCACCGCAGCGCTTCCGAGATCGGGAGCGTCAGGAGACCTCTTCCGGGCACCCTGCCGGAGGGAGGATTGACCTCCGGGAGCTTCTCCACCGCCATGGACACTTCCCGGACGTGTCGTGAGTAGTCCTCCTTGGACCATGAGTCCATGACCAGTGACTATGTGATGTCTTCTCTCTAAACATGTGCATTAATGGTTAGTCTTGTGAGCTGCCCTACATGATCAAGGCATCAATATAATTCTCTTGCTATTGCTATGCTTGGTTTGTTGGGATCCGATGGATTATGAGATTATGTTTAGATTGTTATCAGTTATATATTTGATTATCCTTTTATATTATGTTCCTTAGTGATTCATGCATGTTCTCCGTTGCTTTTTATTGCTTTGGCTAAGTAGTAGATCGTAACTCCCAGAGGGAGCGTTATGCATGATTGTGGGTTGGGGTCCCTTGGTGGAGCTTGAGTGACAGAAACATGAGACTAGGGGATGTGTTCGTTGCCACCAGGGAGAAAACAACACTGCTTCTGACCATGGTTGCAAGGATTGTTTACCTTACGCATAGTTCGTTAATGCAGTTGTCCGTTGCTTTGAGTTTACACTTTGGGTGGGGCTCGCAACTTAATACCAGAGAGATGTTCTGGATAGGTATCTCAAGGTGGATTATTAGTAAGTAGATGCTGATGAATAAACGGTCTACTTGTGTTGGTGTACTGCCCATTACTATTGAACCTCTAACTATCAAGGAGCATAATTAGCATTGCGGTCCGATCATCTTTTTGATCTGAATTGTTCTTGAGAGCATGCTATATATAATTGCCATTCTGGCATATGTTCTGAGTTTTTTTATTTGAGTTGCAGAAGTGACCCGAATAAATTATTTACTACGTGTTGTTTTGTTTTTCACAAATTCTGCCATGTTTTATGTTTTCATTGTTTTGCAAATCCTAAGCTTACTTTGTATTTGCAAAAACCTTTTGGCAATCATGAGAAGCAGTAGCTTTTCATGAAAATCTTTATTTCCAGCGGGTAATGAATTATTTTATTAAGGCTACTAGCCACTCTAATCAGCTTATGATGAGTTTTGTATGAAGGGAGTTTTCAAGTATGCGATGGGAGATCATGAAAGAAGATACGGGAGTGTCAAGCGCTCAAGCTTAGGGATGCCCCCATGCACCCCAAGAAATATTCAAGGAGACTCAAGCGTCTAAGCTTGGGGATGCCCCCGTGCATCCCCTTCTCTATCAACAATCATCAGTTCGTCCATCTCCATGCTATATTTTCATCACTTCATATGTTATATGCTATGCTTGGAGCGTCCCGCTATTTTCTTTTTAGTTTGTTTTAGTTTTCCTTGTTGTTCATAACAAGTCGGAACCTATCCTACCTTGTTTGGGAGAGAGACACGCTCCATTCCACTCTAGAACACAACATATGTTTTCATGCTTATCTTTTTTGTGTGTTCTTCATCTTTCCATAGATATTGTCATGCTTAGCTCTTAGTTTTCATGCTTATCATTTTAAGAGCTTTTATTTATGTTGCTTTTGGAACTCTCTTGAGTTCTCATGCTTATCTTGTTTAGGGAGTTGGCTCGTTGCACTAGTTGTGTGTCTTGCATGAGTAGGTAATTAAGATTCCTATTTAAGTATAGTAGTAACCTGCAATAGTTTTGAGGTATTGATTTGAGTAATGTTTGGACTATTGGTGCCAAGAGCTTGAGCCAAGAGCTTGAGACTATTGGTGTCCTCTTCCTTTCACATTTGAGCACTCATGTAATGGATGAGCGTAAGCAAGATATGTTGGCACTTAGGATGGCAAATAGAATAATGGGGAAAGAAGACAAAAAAGTGTGAAACGCTCACATCAATGGGGACAACCATAGGCGAGAGAAAGCCAAATGATAGATATGATGTCAGGAGTAGGGATAGCCATGTAACGGACGCACATATGAGCTAAGGTAAGCTCTCCAATGGAACTAGTGGGGGTACATCCAACTTTTTGCTCATGAAGACCTAGAGCTCATTCGAGGAGGCTCATCATTGGAATATGCAAACCAAGTTCTATAGTGTAAGGATCCCCACATAGTTATGCACGAATGATAATCTCTATGTAGTACCAATATACTAATGGAGTACGAGTGTGGATCTTTCAAAAGGAATAGTAGTGTTGCCCCCTTCTCTCTTTTTATTTCTTTTTTCTTTCCTTTCTTTTTCCCCTTTTTTATATTTTTTTGTGGCCTATGTTCGTACAGCGAGAAAAGGAAACTAAGAGACACAAAAGAAGGGTACAACCTTTGATGATTCTACAACCTCCGACAATGATGTAAGACTTAATTTAACTCTAATAACTACTATGATGAACAAAAAGTGTACAATTCGTACTTAGACATAAAACTTGATGCAAATAACATACTATTGGCGCTTCCTGCATAAATTAAGACCAAAGTTTGGTTGAATCTTGGTCTTTCTAATGATAAAATCATGCCGAAATGTGACTCATCTAAGTGGCGTGATCACGTAGTTATTTCTGGTGGTGGAATTATAGCAAGAGAATTGCGAGGATCGGCATTAAGTATGGCCGAATTTGTTTCTAAACTTTGAGCTTCTCAGCAAGCAAAACAGGTACTTGAAGAAAAGTTCAATGGTATGATGCAAGAAGTCAGACGTTAAGTGTATCGTGTATGGTAGATCTCTAAGTGATAGTTCTCATGAAAGCCAACATGATCAAGTAAGTTGTTCATACATTGATATATGTTATTATACTTTGTGCCAACTTAGTTACATGGACTGACTTCCATAAATTGCTCAATATTTTGTAGGAATGATGGTCCACACTATGATATACATAAGTATGACGAGGCATTGCAATTGCTGATGTAGAATTAAATCCATTGAAGCAAGTATATATCAGGAGGGATTGCAATTGCTGATGTAGAATATTACCAATTCAAACAATGGCCCAGATACATATGATCAAGTATATTGATCATATAATTAGGAGTGTTTTTGACTCATTTTTTCAGAATTGTATGTCGGAATATTGGTATTTCCATCAATAAAACAGCTATGATACTTTCAATTCATATTCTTTTGTGTCTATTATTGTGTATGTTAATCTTGAAATGTTGGATGATGGATAAAGTGACCGCCGAATGGAAATCTACACTAAATACAAGTGGTTCTGATGGATAAGTGTGAAGAGAGTGGTCGTTAATGATAGTTTGTTAGCATGATAGCATTATTAGCGACGAAGAAAGCGGTTGTTAATACTACAATTGTGGTCGTTATTGCATTGGGATTGACGATGACACACCATCCCGTCGTTACAAGAATAACGACCACAAAATGTATGTGGTCGTTATACTTTTAACGACGGAGCCTACAACAACCAGCAAATTTTGGTCGTCAATGACCTTTAACGACCACAATCAAACCTATAACGACCACATATACCATCGTTAAAAACTGTTTTCCTAGTAGTGTACCAGACGCCAGTTTATCAGTGGGAGCCAGAGGATCTCACACAGCAGTGGCACCCTCAGTACACTCCGGACTACCCCGGAGACAGTTATTTCTCTCCTTGGGAGTAAACCAACTTAGGCCAAAAGCCTAAGCTTGGGGGATTACGTGTTTCTCACCGACTTTATATTCATGCTCACACTTTCACTTTGATAGTCGGTGTTCACACTTTGCCACTATATCATCCATGCTAGTTTATTTCTTTTTCTCGTTTTCTTCTCGTGTGTTTGTCTAGTTTGAGAAAATCCAAAAAGATTTCCCGTTCTACTTTTGCTTGTTGGGAGCTTTCCTGTGTAAATAGTTTTCTTTTTTCTTTGGGTCAAGGTAGAAGACCATGGTTATAATGTTTAGTGGCTCTCGCATGCATATCTGTTTATCTGTCAAAGAGCCATATTACTTTGTCTTATCCTTTGTGTTTACTTGCAGATTACAGCTTAGTCCAATGCAAGAGCACTCTTATTATTGTTCAAATCATTCGGTCGTGCAAGTGAAAGGCAATAATGACGATATATGACGAAGTGACTGAGCCTGGAAAAGCTCGTATGAACTCGATCTATTTTTTTTCTAAATATGACTAGCTCATCATTCCAGATTCAGCTTTGTTGTGAGAGGAACATGTTTGCAATGACAACTTAGAGATCATAGTTTCTGATTCCATGCTTAATTAGCTAGGAGCTTATAATGGGTTGTCTTGGATGCCAACACGAATTTTGAGATGATCATGATGTAGTGTGATAGGATGGTATCCTCCTTTGAATGATTCAAGTGGCTTGCCTTGGCACATGTTTACGCATGTAGTTGAAACAAAATCAACATAGCCTCTATGATATTCATGTTCATGGTGATTTATGTCCTACTCATGCTTGCACTCAATGTTGGTTAATTTCAATGCATTTTGATGACTGTTGCCGCTCTCTAGTTAGTCGCTTCCCAGTCTTTTGCTAGCCTTCACTTGTGCTAAGCGGGAATACTGCTTGTGCATCCACTTCCATAAACCCAAAGTTGTTCCATATGAGTCCACCATACCTACCTATATGTGGTATCTACCTACCGTTCCAAGTAAATTTGCATGTGCCACTCTCTAAACCTTCAAGAAATAATCTGTTTTGCATGTCCGAACCGCTCATGTGGTGACAAGGGGCGATCAGTATCTTCCATGCTAGGCGTGTTATCCTCGATATGTGTTTATTCACTATCACTCACGAGAAAGGGGCCCGTAATTGGAATGCCCAGTTCCATGCTCAACTTGAAAAGATAATTGCAAACAAAACTCCCCCTGGATTGTTGTTGGTATGGACGGCACCCAAGTATTTGGCTAGTCATGGAGTGTGAATTGATCGGTGGTGGGGAAGTCAAAACTTTACTTTTCTGTTTGGGAACCGCCTATAGTATGTGTAGCATGGAAGATGTTGAAAACTCTTGGTCATTGCGTTGACAATGAAAGCAAGCCACCCAAAATTACTTATCTCTGTTTTAAAAGCTTGAGCTCTGGCACCTCTGCAAATCAATGCTTCCCTCTGCGAAGGGCCTATGTATTTATGTTTCTGTTGAGTCATCCTCTTCTTATAAAAGCACCAATTAGAGAGCACCTCCGTCATTCTTATGCTTTGCTTTTAATTAATACTGAGTATGACTGTGACTGGATCTTCTTTGCCATGAATTACAATGTTTAGTCCGCCCTTGGTCTTTGAAGGTGCTCTGCATTTATGTTTTGCGGTCTCAGAAAGAGCTAGCGAGATACCATCTGTTCATATTGCTTCATGATTGTTTTGATTGAAGTGTTGATGTTTGAAACTTATTATTATTGCTCGCTAGTTGATTATGCCATTGATATGAGTTCCTCTTGAGACCTAAATGTCATTGCTTATGTGGTTTGCTTATGATCTTGCTGAAAATCTGAATATGAGTTGGACATAATTGCAACAACAAGATCAAACAGAGTTCGTAAAAGTTTTTCTTTTGCCTCTTTCAGTTTGTCAACTGAACTGCTTGAGGACAAGCAAGGCTTTAAGCTTGGGGGAGTTGATACGTCTCCATCATATCTACTTTTCCAAACTCTTTTGCCCTTGTTTTGGACTCTAATTTGCATGATTTGAATGGAACTAACCCGGACTAACGCTGTTTTCAGTAGAATTGCCATGGTGTTGTTTTTGCGTAGAAATTAAAGTTCTCGGAATGACCTTGAAATTTACGAGGATTTTTTGTGGAATATATAAAAAATACTGCCGCAAGAAACAACCGGAGGGGTGGAGCGAGGAGCCCACAAGCCAACTACGCGCCCCCCCTTGGTTGCGCCTAGCAGGCTTGTGGGGCCCTCAGAGCTCCACCGCCTCCAACTTCGGCTCTATTTAGTCCCTTTCGTCCGGAAATAAATCAAGGAGAAGAGTTCATCGCGTTTTACGATACGAAGGCGCCGCCACCTCCTGTTCTTCCTCTGGAAGGTAGATCTGGAGTCCGTTCTAGGCTCCGAAGAGGGGATATCGTCGCCGTCGTCATCACCAACCTTCCTTCATCGCCAATTCCATGATGCTCTTCACCGTTCGTGAGTAATCTCATCGTAGGCTTGCTGGACGGTGATAGGTTGGATGAGATCTATCATGTAATCGAGTTAGTTTTGACGGGGATTGATCCCTACTATCCACTATGTTCTGAGATTGATGTTGCTACTACTTTGCCATGCTTAATGCTTGTCACTAGGGCCCGAGTGCCATGATTTCAGATCTGAACCTGTTATGTTCTCGTCAATATATGTGTGTTCTTGATCCTATCTTGCAAGTTGTAGTCACCTACTATGTGTTATGACCCGGCAACCCCGGAGTGACAATATCCGGAACCACTCCCGGAGATGACCATAGATGAGGAGTTCATGTATTCACTGAGTGCTAATGCGTTGTTCCGGTTCTCTATCAAAAGGAGAACCTTAATATCCCGTAGTTTCCATTAGGACCCCGCTGCCACGGGAGGGATGGACAATAGATGGCATGCAAGTTCTTTTCCCTAAGCACGTATGACTACATACGGAATACATGCCTACATTACATTGACGAACTGGATCTAGTTACATATCTCTTCGTGTTATAACTGTTGCATGATGAATATCATCCGGCATAATTATCCATCACCGATCCAATGCCTATGAGTTTTTCCTACTGGACCTTGCTACGTTACTTTGCCGCTACTGCTGCCACTGCTGCTACTATTACTCTGTCAATATTGTCGTTGCTACTGCTATTGTTACTCTGTCGCTACTGTTGTCACTGCTGCTACTATTACTGTTGCTACTGTTGCTATCACACCACCTTGCTACTGATACTTTGTTGCAAATACTAAGTCTTTCAGGTGTGGTTTAATTGACAACTCAACTGCTAATACTCGAGAATATTCTTTGGCTTCCCCTTGTGTCGAATCAAGAAATTTGGGTTGAATACTCTACCCTCAAAAACTGTTGCGATCCCCTATACTTGTGGGTTATCAGTTATATATTTGATTATCCTTTTATATTATGTTCCTTGGTGATTCATGCATGTTCTCCGTTGCTTTTTTATTGCTTTGGCCAAGTAGTAGATCGTAACTCCAAGAGGGAGCGTTATGCATGATTGTGGGTTCGGGCCCCTCGATGTCTAGCTTGAGTGACAGAAACATGAGACTGGGGGACGTGCTTGTTGCCACCAGGGAGAAAACAACGGTGCTTGTGACCACGGTTGCAAGGATTGTTTACCTTACAAATAGTTCGTTAATGCAGTTGTCCGTTGCTTTGAGTTTACACTTTGTGTGGGGCTCGCAACTTAATACCGGAGAGATGTTCCGGATAGATATCTCAAGGTGGATGATTAGTAAATAGATGCTGATGAATAAACATTCTACTTGTCTTAGCGTACTGTCCATTACTATTGAACCTCTAACTATCAAGGAGCATAATTAGCATTGCGGTCCGATCATCTTTTTGATCTGAATTGTTCTTGAGAGCATGCTATATATAATTGCCATTCTGGTATATGTTCTGAGTTTTTTTATTTGAGTTGCAGAAGTGACCCGAATAAATTATTTACTACGTGTTGTTCTGTTTTTCACAAATTCTCCCATGTTTTATGTTTTCATTGTTTTGCAAATCCTAAGCTTACTTTTTATTTGCAAAATCCTTTTGGCAATCATGAGAAGCAGTAGCTTTTCATGAAAATCTTTATTTCCAGCGGGTAATGAATTATTTTATTAAGGGTACTAGCCACTCTAATCAGCTTATGATGAGTTTTGTATGTAGGGAGTTTTCAAGTATGCGATGGGAGATCATGAAAGAAGATACGGGAGTGTCAAGCGCTCAAGCTTGGGGATGCCCCCATGCACCCCAAGAAATATTCAAGGATACTCAAGCGTCTAAGCTTGGGGATGCCCCCGTGCATCCCCTTCTCTATCAAAAATCATCAGTTCGTCCATCTCCATGCTATATTTTCATCACTTCATATGTTATGTGCTATGCTTGGAGCGTCCCGCTATTTTCTTTTGTTTTTTTAGTTTTCCTTGTTGTTCAAAACAAGTCGGAACCTATCCTACCTTGTTTGGGAGAGAGACACGCTCCGTTCCACTCTAGAACACAACATAGGTTTTCATGCTTATCTTTTTTGTGTGTTCTTCATCTTTCCATAGATATTGTCATGCTTAGCTCTTAGTTTTCATGCTTATCATTTTAAGAGATTTTATTTATGTTGCTTTTGGAACTCTCTTGAGTTCTCATGCTTATCTTGTTTAGAGAGTTGGCTCGTTGCACTAGTTGTGTGTCTTGCATGAGTCGGTAATTAAGATTCCTATTTAAGTATAGTAGTAACCTGCAATAGTTTTGAGGTATTAATTTGAGTAATGTTTGGACTATTGGTGCACATCTTCTGCTAGCGCTAGGGTGGAAGACACCTACTTGTTGATCCTAGGGAGTCCTACTGGTTCAGTAAACCTTACAGTCTCTGTATGAGGGAAATTTGTTGCTGACTACATCTCCACCTTCCACTTGGGGTATCCAATGAGGGGCGAGAAGTATATACATCAACTCGTCATCAGGGAGCAACAATCCTATTTTTTGCACTAGTATCAAATACAAAAATTTCTTATTAGTGCACAAATCATGGGGAGCTTCTCTATTTTGATAAAACACTCCTTTGCCCTTATCAAAATATCTCTTATTCATGTGGTTTGATGGACCATGTTATTGTTTGTTCCATCTGCTATCTTTTGATTGCCTTTTTTCCTTCATATGTCTTTGTGGCATACGATCCTTTTATTTGCAATCTTTGTTTCCTCGATATAGTTCGTTTTCCTCCAACTTCTTATCATTACATATGTGTATTTCTCCGCACTCAATTGTTGAGAAGTACACACTTTTTGGAGGAGGACCTACTATATTGGCTTTCTAAGCTTTTTGTCCATCTTGGCAATCGATGCCAATGGGGGAGAAATTTAGAGAGTTTAGTTTGGATTTGTTTAGAGGGTTTTTCTTTTATTGCATAAGCATTTACATCTTGTACGCATGCATTATTGCTTTGTATGTGTGTGCTTGGTTATGCCTATTTCCTTATATAAACTCTCCTTAAGTGGTTGTCATCAATTACCAAAATGGGGGAGATTGTTAGAGCATATTTCTCCATATGTGGTTTTGGTAATTGATGACAATCCCTATGGACTAATGATTTCCTTTAAGTTATATTCATAGACTTTGTCCATAGGCACTTCTTGAAGTCCATTTATTGGTTTCAAGGAGTTTATATAGTGACCAAGGTGGTATTCAAGATACTATCCAAAGAATGGTCATAAATACACAAGGTTGATCAAGATCGTCCGACAAAGAATAAATCAAGATGATCAACACACAAAGTACAAGATGTACCGAGAGGGATCAAGTGATCCCATGGTATGGTAAGCATTGTCCATTACGTGTCTATGTACTAACCCATGGTCTTTGTGAGAGTTCTATGTGGGGTTAGGTGTGTTTCCATGGGCTTGCGTCAAGAGGAAGATCTCATACAACACATGAAGGATCACGTCAAGTGGTGATCATCATCAAGATTGCGGTGTGCAAGTTCAAGTGGATCATCATGAATATATCATTCTTGAAGATTGTGTCCATTGTGGTGGCAATGGACTTGTGAAGATATGCTGAAGACTGGCTCATCCATAGTGGGTACGGGGGAGCAAACAACTAGTCTTCATCAAGCCAACGCAATCAAGAAAGGTGGTCCATCTTGAGGAAGCCAAGATCAGTGTCATCTAGCTCAAGAGGACGAGGTGCAAGGCATAGGTTTGCCCTTGATACGTTTTCTATTTTAGGATAGTTTGCCGTACTGTCAAGGGGTGCTCTCAAGTGAGTAGCTTGATTGTATCGTTCGTTGAGAGCTCAAACCATTTGAATCCTTGCATCATACTTCTTAGTTCTTGTTTGGTGTTTCTCTTTCTGAGTTTTAGAGGTTATGGTCATCTTCATGACAAGCTCAAGTTCATCGAAAACTGAGTCCATATGCATCTTCTATGATGTTTTCGATGTTTGGAGCTTTTACCGGTCTTATTGGAGGAAGGGTTCTCACCATTTTCTTATGGGAATTTTCTCATTTGCTTATTATTTATATTTTTATCAAGATTGTGTTAGCCCATGTCGTTAGCTTTCCAACAATCTTGGTTTCGTTGAATTCGGGGTCTGTATGCGAAAGTTATGGCAGTTTCTGTGGCGAACGGTAGTACCGCTTCTGCCAAGCGGTAGTACCGCTTCCTGAGCGGTAATACCGCTCCGTCGGACTTTATTTGCGCATCTTTTTTTGCCTCAGCATGTTTGGTGAACCTACCGCGTGGTAGTACCTCTCCTATGAGCGGTAGTACCTCTCTGTGCGGGCTATGAAGCATAACGTTTAGATTTTTTCTCACCTATAAAAGGGGGTCTTCTTTCCCATTGAACCTTATCTCTTCAGTTCGTGTTCTTCCCCCATTTTTTACCTTCTTCATGCTTGCTAACTCTAAATCCCTCCAATGATTCTTGCTAGTTCTTGAGGGAAAATAAAGAGGAGATCTAGATCCACATCTCCACCAATCACTTTCTCCTCTATGTGAGGGCAACCCCTTGGATCTTGATCTTGGAGTTCTTTGTGAGCTCCTTGTTCTTCCTCTCATATTTCTCCATAGCTTTTGTTGTGGGGGATTTGAGTGTGAGGGACACGTCCACTTCGTGTGTTCTTGCCATTGCATTTGGTGCATAGGTTTGAGTTCTCCACGGTGATACGTGGAAGTGAACTTTGAGAAGCTTATTACCTTTTGGTACTTAGTACCCTAGAGATTGTTATTCGTCGATGCTTTGGTGTCCTAGAAGCTTCGTGGTGTCTCAGAGCTCAATCATTGTGGTGTAAAGCTCCGGGCAAGCGTCGGGGTCTCCAATTAGGTTGTGGAGATTGCCCCGAGCAATTTGTACGGGTACCAGTGACCGCCCCTAAGGGTTGCCATTTGTACGGGTTCAGTGATGCCCTCAAGGGTCCATTAGTGGAATCACGGCATCTTGCATTGTGCGAGGGCGTGAGGAGATTACGGTGGCCTTAGTGGCATCTTGGAGAGCATTGTGCCTCCACACCGCTCCAAATGGAGATTAGCATCCGCAAGGGTGTGAACTTCGGGATACATCATCGTCTCCGCGTACCTCCGTTATCTCTTACCCGAACCCTTTACTTATGCCCATTACTTTGTGATAGCCATATTGTTTCCTGTCATACATCTTGCTATCACTTACTTGTTTATCTTGCTTAGCATAAGTTTGTTGGTGCACATAGGTGAGCCTAGTTGTTTTAGGTTTTGTGCTTGATAAATTAAACGTTAGTTTTATTCCGCATTTGTTCAAGCCTAAACCATAATTATTTTAAAGCACCTATTCACCGCCCCCCTCTAGGCGACATCCACGTCCTTTCACTAGGGATAAAATGATGTGGTTTATTCATATTGGTTGAGTTTACTTTGTCTACATCATGTCATTTTTCTCCAAGCATTACTTTGTTTTACTTAATACTCTAGTTGTATGGTGGATAGCGGTCAATGGGTGGAGTAATAGTAGTAGGTGCAGGAAGGAGACAACCTATTCACTTATAGATGTGATGCCTATATACACATGCTCATTGCCGTTAAAATCGCATAAGTATCCGATGTTCTATCAATAGCCCAACAGTAATTTGTTTACCCACCATATGTTTCTTTCATGAGAGATGCCACTAGAGAACACTATGGTCCCAGGGTCTATTCACTTATATATTTAGAAAACTTATAATTTCCTCACTGTTATTATTTGTGTTTTATTTTATTATGCAAGTCACAACTATCTACAATTATCTGCACATCTCATTCACTTGCAAAAATTGAGATCAAAGGGATTGACAACCCTCTTACCTGCATTGGGTGCAAATTGGTTTCTCTTTTGTGTGCAGCCGCTCAAGATGGTTGATGATTGATATTACTATTGGTTTGATAAACCTTGGTTTCTTAATCAAGGGAAATACTTACCTGCATTGTGCTGCGATAACCCGTTCCTCTTCATGGAAAACCCAATGCAGATCACAAGCATTAGGAAGGATTTCTGGCGCCATTGCCGGGAAATATCATCACCAACTATCAAGTAACTACATAGAAATTAGCATTCACCTCTTATTATTTTTATTTAATCATATATCTTGCTTGCTTAAAAAAATCAAAAATACAAAAATATTTATCTTTGCTTGTTAATATGGAAAATGAAGTGTTCAACTTCAAACAAAGGGGAGGAGAAAATTTTAAATATGTTTGGTATAAGATTTGCAATGCTCAAAATAGATCAATTCATAAGCAATCCACTACTACCTTGTGTCGGTGCACTAAAGACTGGGGTCCCTACTGCCCCAAACTTGTGCACAGACACAAAGAGCCCTTGCCGGTAGAGCATGGCAGGACCCAGTCAAGATGCAACCTCTAAGATTATCATGGCCTCAGCAAGCCTGCCTTGCCAGGAAGATGACCAAGGCCGCGACCATTTGGTGAGCGTGATGAACTCATCAAGTACAATACCCCGGCAAGCTCCCTTGCCGGGATGACGACTGAAGCCCCCAGCAAGCTCCCTTGTCAGGACGAAGACTCAAGGCCTCGACAATCTTCTTGCCGGGATGACGGGCCTGGCCACTGGTGGGCAACCGCCCTTGCCACAGTGCCACCGCCCCCAAGTGCCAGCGCATTCCGCATGCACCAGCGTAGCATCTAGGTGTCGAAACACCTTGATACGTGTCTTGACCAGCACATCACTGACAAGTACAAGACGTGCATTAAATGCACCTGACAACGATATATGGATAAGCATCGCCCTAGGTTCACTGTAACTCCTCGTCAACCTACCACTTAGCCCTGTAGGCGACCCATTTTCCTATAAAAGGAGGCCCTTAGCTTATTTCCAAGGGGTTAGACTCTTTGGACATTGACCCATAACATGGTCATCAACGGTCATTGTAACAATCGACCACAAAATGCTTAATACAACCAGACAAGCAGGGCGTAGGGTTTTACGAGTAAGCGGCCCGAACCTGGGTAAAAAGGCTTGTCAGGTGCTGATTGTTAGCTGTGTTGTTCACGTCACCTCTCCCCGCCCTACGATCACAAAGGTTTCATGTTGATTCCTATAGGTGTCGACCTCGCACCATCGACATCTTTGGCGCGCCAGGTAGGGGGTGTGGAGTTTTGCGCAAATCTGAGCAAACTCAGCACCAGATTCTTGGAAGTTTGGGTGATGCGCTGCAGTTCCCCCGGAAACGGGGTAGCGCGACGCACCCTCTATTCTGCTATGGATTCCCAAGGCCCGTGCGAGCGTGTTGCTACTCGAGCACAAGGCAGGGGGGCGGAGGCTCCAAAGGAGGCGCCGTCAGGCTGATGCGTCGCTCGGGGCCAACAGGGAGTTGTCGAGTGCGTACCTGGGAGCTTCACAGAAGCCTCGGTGCATGCTCCGGTGGACGCACCTCTGCGGAGTGATACATAGTCGTTGAGGATGCACCAAACGGTCCCGAAGCCCGGCGCACACTCCAGTGTAAGTGTTGGGCCACTGAGAGCATCGTATCATCGCCCAAGATGCGCTCGGGGGGCTCCGCAAGCATAGACTTGAAGGAGAAAAGTAAAGGGGTTACAGCCTGGCCAACTTTTTCTCCAAACGACGATCGTGGACTGTCGGCAAGAAGTCTTTGCCGGAGAAAAAGCTGTCGGGAGTGGTAACTTCCTCCTTGCTGGGGACCCCGACGCCCCGGCAAAAGATTCAAGCGCCATGCAACCACGGCATAAGAAGATAAGTTCTAAGTTTAAGATTCAGATCTTAAGTAGATAGATTCTCTGTTTTCCCTTTAAAAGTTTCCAATCTTTGTGTGTGGATTCTGCGCATACTGGGACCTTTCCAAAGATCAGTGCACCTTGTCTTTGTTTCAAACTCGTTCAAATGACCTGAACGGCCACAGAGCACCTTCAAACTATTTCGAACCTGATCAACAGAGCAAGCGGCTACGTATCGCCTGATTTTGTCTCAAGCTACCCTTGGCGATTTCTATGGTTGCACTGAACGCGGCAAGGAGCCTTGCCAGTAGTTGTCGACACCTCCCAGAGAATGCAAAGATGAATCATACAAAGAATAAAAGGGAAAACAGTCTTTTTATTCATTTGAATGGATACATTTGACTCCACTTACAAAGCATTGTTATCCTAACCTAAAGACTCTGTCTTTTGACGAGGATCAACCTACACGGCGGAATTGGAGTTCATGAATACAAGGCGCGGAAGGCCCGCGGTACATCCATGCTCGCTCCCCCGGGGCTAGCGTTGTACCGACGGAAGCGGGTTCAGCCTCGTCAAGCTGCAGGAAGGGGGCGACAGATCCGGTTGACATCCCCCCTTCCGAGGAGAGGGAGGGGCGTGGCGGGGCCGTGCTAGTGCAGGAAGCACTCAGTCCCAGCCGGGGGAATCGCCTTCCGGTTCGATTCTCCCAGGCTTGGGACTAGGCCGAGCACCATCACTGCTGCCGCCCTCCGCCACCGTCGCTCGAAGCAAAGCATCCAATGCCACTTGAGCGATCTTCGTAGCAGCCGAGAAGCACACGTGGGCGCCCATAAAACTTGACGGAAAACATGTCCACCTCCGCTAGCTTGGAGCGGAGGACATGCCAGTCCTTAAGGAGATGGACGCGGGTGAAGGCCTTCCGGCCTCGCCCGAGCAGCATGGAGGACCGCCGCAGGAGGAAGCCTCAGAGAAGGTGGAGGCGCTGGAGTAGAGCTCCGCCTCCCCTGACCTCGACCTCCATGACGACCGCGGCCCCTCGCCCTCCTCCGCCACGGGCGTTCGGGCCGTCTTCCGCCACGGCGCCCCCAGGAGTTGTTGCATGATCCGAATGGGATCCTCTCACCGCCCTAGCGGCCGACGGTGGCCAACCCCATCTCCTAACCATGGTAGGGGCGAGCGCCACCTACAGACTGAAGAAGACTCTGAAGACCAAGGCTGAGGAGTTGGTGGATTCAGAAGGAGTTGGGTGACCAAAACCCCTCGCAAACCCTCCCAATTTATAGAACTGGCCACGAGGGCTAGCCACCCTTGCTCCAGAAGCCACCACCCCTCTCACCCAATCTCTCGTGCTCATGGGCGAACAGGGAACCGCCCTATTGCACCAATGCATGCACGGGCGGGCCCAGCCACTACTGCGCCTTTTAAGTCCATGTCTGCCACCTGTCCATCCATAGCTACGCATGCCACACGCGTGGCACAAGCGTTTCAGTAGGTGAAAAGTCCAGTCCACGTACAACCCCACACTTTAAGCGTCCAATGCGCAACGTGGGGAAGAGCAACTCCTAGCGGATCCAGCCACGAAAGCCCGTGCACCTCTTTGGGTCTGGCCCAACAACGCTTTGCATGCGTGTGTCGCCTAGGCCCGGGGGCTCCTATCGGTGCACTAAAGACTGGGGTCCCTAGTGCCCCAGACTTGTGCACGGGCGCGAAGAGCCCCTGCCGGCAGAGCATGGCAGCACCGAGTCAAGATGCAACCCCGAATATTATCAAGGCCTCGGCAAGCCTGCCTTGCCGGGAAGATGACCAAGGCTGCGCCCATTTGGTGGGCGTGATGAACTCACCAAGTACAAGACCCCGGCAAGCTCCCTTGCCGGGATGACGACTGAAGCCCGGAGCTTGCCGGGACAAAGACTCAAGGCCTCGGCAAGCTCCTTGCCACGATGATGGGCCTGGCCACTTGTGGGCAACCACCCTTGCCAGAGTGCCACCGCCCCCAAGTGCCAGCGCATTCTGCATGCGCCAGCGCAGCGTCCAGGTGTCGAAACTCCTGGATACGTGTCTTCACCAGCACATCGCTGACAAGGAAAAGACATGCATTAAATGCAGTTGACAGCGGTAGATGGATACGCACTGCCCTAGGTTCACTGTAACTCCTCGTGAAACTATCACTGAGCACTATAGGCGACCCCTTTGCCTATAAAAGGAGGCCCTTAGCTCATTTCGAAGGGGTTAGACTATTTGGACATTGACCCATAAGACGGATATCAACGGCCACTGTAACAATCGACAATAAATGCTTAATACAAACAGACAAGCACGACGTAGGGTTATACGCGTAAGCGGCCCGAACCTGCGTAAAAAGGCTTGCCGGGTGCTGATTGTTAGCTCTACTCTTCACGTCACCTCTCCCCGCCCTATGATCACAAGGGTTTCATGTTGATTCCCATAGGTGTCGATCTCGCACCACCGACACCTTGCTCCGTAATTTTTATGCTGGTGTGACAACTTGGCATAGGTTTGTCCTTGACACCATAACCGGTGGTAATTTCTTAATGTGTCACACTTTCGATGCCTATATTTCTATTGGAAATCTTGTGGGATCGCCTCCCACCATTGTTAATGGAACTATTTTGACCTTGGAAGATGTAATGCATAGGCTTGACTCTATTGAGAAGAATATTTCTACTAATGAGTAAATTGAGGAGTTAGACAAAAAAGCTTCATAATCATATTACTCAATTTGGTTCACGGGTAGGAATGACTTTGAAAACATTGAAGGGAAAAGATATCATTACTAATGAGAGAGTAGAACAAAGTATGAATAGGATTGGTAAAATGGAGGAGGTTATTTATAAAGTAGGTTCCGTTTTCACACCTTCCAAAATTAATGCTAGTACCTCTCGTAGTAAAAGTCCCAAATTTATGAATGTTGCTAAGGACATTAGCACTCCTCCTATAAAAGGGGACGAAGATCTTAAAAGGATTAGTGTGCATCCGAACTTTGTAAACCTAATAAAATATCATATTTGCGAGTCCTATGGTTAACACTATTCATGGTTGTGTTATTGAGGAGCTTGATGTCAAAGATGACAACACTTGATCATATGCATTATGCCTAGCTTGTTGGGAGACAACCCAATAGTTATCTTAATTTTTTTGCTTCTTACTTTCTGCTTCGGTGTGATGACATGATTATTTACTGTGTAATGATTGTGTTTTTATGTTTAAATTAGTGTTTGTGCCAAGTAAAGCCTTTGGGATGACTTCTATGATAAGTATAATTGATACGGTGCAAAACAGAAACTTTGATGTCTAGTGCAGACTTTCTCTGATTTTACTGTAACGTCTTTTTAAGATGAATTTTTTACACAGTATTTTTGTACAAATTCCTCAGTTCTTCATAATGTTTCAGAGTTTTTGGAGTTACAGAAGTACAGGTTCATTACATATTACTAGAAATTGTTATGTTTTAGATAGATCATGTTTTTGCTTGAGTAGTTTGCTTGTTTTGATGATGCTATGGATTGTATCGGGGGGTATAAGCCATGGAGAAGTTAGAATACAGTACCTATTATGCAATAAAGAAATAAGAATCAATTTAAACATTACCTAAGTATTTGTTATGTTGCTTATACTAATGGATCTTATGAAGTTTTGTTGAGTTTTGTGTGATTGAAGTTTTCATGTTTTTGGTGTTATCGCGATGGACAATGGAATAAGAAGCAGCAAGATCCTAAGCTTGGGGATACCCAAGGCACCTCAAGGTAATATTATAGGAATACTCAAGCATCTAAGCTTGGGGATACCCCGAAAGGCATCCCCTCTTTCGTCTCAATCCATCGGTATGTCACTTGGAGTTACATTTTTATTCATCACATGTTATGAGCTTTGCTTGGAGCGTCGTTTGCCTTAGTTTTATTTTTATTTTTAGTTTTCCAAAGTCATATTTTTCTTGATACACCAACCTGAGAGAGATATACACTTATCATGATTTTTTAGAATACTCTTTGTGCTTAAGTTATATATTTTGAGCTAAAAAATTGGTCTAGTACTTCACTTGTATCTTTTTGAGCACGGTGATGTGTAGATTTTTTAGAAATATTTGAACTCTCATTCTTCACTTATATTTTTTGAGAGTTAATAAACAATAGTGGTAATTTGCATGGGTCATAAAGCTACTCCAAAAATAATAAGTATCTAATGGATGATAATCAAAACCATTGTGTAGCACATAAAGAGAAATAGTGGGTTAATGATATTGATGTGGTAATATGAAAAAGGTGTGAGTGCATCTTTATTGATTCATAGAAGTAGCAGTATTAAGAGGTGTTAATTCCTTGTTTCTATGAATATTAAAAAGGCATGGAGGGGATGTGTGAGCATTTCTATTCCTCGTTGAAATCCTTGTGTTGTTTCTTGCCGGAGTCGCGAGATGGTGATGACCCACAAGTATAGGGGATCTATCGTAGTCCTTTCGATAAGTAAGAGTGTCGAATCCAACGAGGAGCAGAATAATCTGACAAGTGGTTTTCAGCAAGGTAATATCTGCAAGCACTGAAATTATCGGTAACAAGTAGTTGTGTAGACAAAGTCTTATAGGAGGAAAAACGCTCCCGAGGACACACGGGAATTAATGTCATGCTAGTTTTCATCATGTTCATATGATTTGCGTTTGTTACTTTGATAGTTTGATATGTGGGTGGACCGGCGCTTGGGTACTGCCCTTACTTGGACAAGCATCCCACTTATGATTAACCCCTCTCGCAAGAATCTGCAACTACGAAAGAAGAATTAAGACAAAGTCTAACCATAGCATTAAACTAGTGGATCCAAATCAGCCCCTTACGAAGCAACGCATAAACTAGGGTTTAAGCTTCTGTCACTCTAGCAACCCATCATCTACTTACTACTTCCCAATGCCTTCCTCTAGGCCCAAGTAATGGTGAAGTGTTATGTAGTCGACGTTCACATAACACCACTAGAGGAAAAAACATACAACACATCAAAATATCGAACGAATACCAAATTCACATGACAACTATTAGCATGACTTATCCCATGTCCTCAGGAACAAAAGTAACTACTCACAAAGCATAATCATATTCATGACCAGAGAGGTAATGAGTAGCATCAAGGATGTGAACGTAAACTCTTCCACCAAGTAGTCCAACTAGCATCAACTACAAAGAGTAATTAACACTACTAGCAACCTTACAAGTACCAATCGGAGTCGCGAGATGGAGATTGATTACAAGTGATGAACTAGGGTTTGGAGATGAGATGGTACTGATGAAGATGTTGATGGTGATGATTCTCCTCCGATGAGAGGAGTGTTGGCGATGACGATGGCGACGATTTCCCCCTCCCGGAGGGAAGTTTCCCCGACAGGATCGTCCTGCCGGAGCTCTAGATTGGTTCTGCTCAAGTTCCGCCTCGTGGCGGCGGCAAATCCTCCGAAAAGCCTCCTCTTCATTTTTTCCAGACCGAAACCCTTCTTGTAGCAAAAGAGGGGGGCCAGTTGGCCAGCAGGGAGCCCACAAGCCCCCTAGGCGCGGCCAGGGGGGTGGCCGCGCCTAGCAGGCTTGTGGCCACCTGTTGGCGCCCCTCTGGCACTTCTTCGCCCAGTATTTTTTATAAATCCCCCAAAAAATCCACGTTGATTTTCATGGCTTTTGGAGTTGCGCAAAATAGGCATCTCAAACTTGCTCCTTTTTCAGGCCAGAATTCTAGCTACCGGCATTCTCCCTCTTCATGTAAACCTTGCAAAATAAGAGAGAAAAGGCATAAGGATTGTGCCGTGAAGTGTAATAACAGCCCAAAAAGCGATAAATATCAACATGAAAGCATGATGCAAAATGGACGTATCAACTCCCCCGAGCTTAGACCTCGCTTGTCCTCAAGCGAAAGCCTAGATCAATAAACATGCCCACATGTTTAGGGAGAGAGGTGTCGACAAAACAAGATACGAACATGCAGGCATCATGATCATGATTAGAACAGCAATACCAACATATAATCTCTCATGCTAAAGTGAGAATTCCTTCACAAAGTAAAGCATGGATCAAGAACCTTACCGAGAATTAATAACCGATAGCCTTTAGTCATTGAAGAAATTGCAATTTATCACAACATCAGAAGGAGTCAAATAAGAGCTTGTAAAGCAAATCCACATACTCGATCATCCTCTCGTTCTCTACAGTTGCTACAACTCACGTGGTACTCATGAGATCAAAGTTTCAGCTGGACACAGAGAAAGATAGGGGCTTATAGTTTTGCCTCCCAACTGCTTATCTCAAGGGTAATGTCAACAATAATAATTCATGAATACTTACTTCCAAGTTTACATATAAATATAGATCTTTCCCAAGCATATGACATTAGCCAAGATAAAGGCGGAATAAGGAATTGGTGAAGATCACCATGACTCTTTCAATGGAAAAAAGTAAAGGTACAAGATAGGCCCTTTGCAGAGGGAAGCAGAGGTTGTCATGCGCTTTTGAGGTTTGGATGTGTGTCCTCTTAGTGCGGAGGAATGTCACTTTACATTGCCTCCTATCATAAAGAACTTTATTATGCAGTCTGTCGCTTTTATGTCTTCCTCATCACAGGTTCGTACAAAGCTTATTTTCCACACACTAATAGATCATACATATTAGGGAGCAATTTTTATTGCTTGCACCGATGACAACTTACTTGAGGGATCTTATTCAATCCATAGGTAGATACGGTGGACTCTCATGGCAAGACTGGGTTGAAGGTTTGTGGATGCACAAGTAGTATCTCTACTTGGTGCGGGAGTTTTGGCTAATATAAGGTGGAAGCAATCGTCACATGCTAAGGGATCTCTAGTCATATAACATTGTTTGGAACCAAGCAAACACAATTTATTATGTTGTGTTCCTTGTCCTATATCTACTTCTAAGCATGCAATAGTGTACTGAGTGTTCACAACCATAGATGGTGTCAAAGATGATATATTTATATATGAACCTCTCCTTCTTTATCACTTCCTATTAATTCCAACAATGACCAAGGTCTACGTTTGTCTACCCTCAACAAGTTTCAATCATCATTCTTTTTGTATGTGAAGCCATCACTTCCCATAAGATCACTACATGATCTTTCATGCTTTTGTTCTTTCTCAATCTTTTGATCATGGCAAGAGGCAAAGCCCTCAACTAAGACACTCTTTATTATATGGCTCTCGAGCTCGAATATATCGGGGGTGACAAAAAGAAAAACTCAAGCCTAAAACACTAGGACCTTTATTCTACTGGAGAGAGAGAGAAAACTGAAAAGGAACAAACTAAAACAAAGGTAAAGGCTAAAGATGTGATGGTGATATGATACCGGGGCAACTCCCCCAAGCTTGGCACAAGCCAAGGGGATTGCCCATACCCATGCTTAGTTGTCTTCCTTTGGAGGTGATGGTGGTGGATTTGTTGCAACAGGGGTTTGATCCTCCATCTTACAAGGCATAGGTGCTCCATCATGGAAAGATGAACGAGTCTCCGGAATCCTCAAATCTGCAGCCAACCGTATTGATTTAAATCTATACTCATACTCATAGTTTTGGTTCTGCGGGTCATAGATCTGGGCCTGGAGGTGATCAATCCTGTCATAGAGCCTGGAGAGGTGCTTCCCAATATCATTGGCATCGATCATGTGCTTGCTGGTGAACTTCATGATCATCATGTGGTTGGCGTTGAGTCCACGCTCCACCATCCTTGGTACTTGAAGACTTGTTGCTCCATCGCTTCGAGCCTCGCTTCCATGCTTCCGGTCTTCTTGGTCCCCTCAAAATCACGGATGTGCAACATCCCCTCACGCATCTCGATAGATTGAGGGTGTTGCAGCACTCCCGAGAGGTAGGGGTTGATGACTGCTATGGCAACAAAAGACCATCCAGCGGCGCCAGAAACAGTGCTGACGGGAGACTGTTCTTTACTCCTCAGCAACGGCACCAGGAATCCTTCTGCTACGGCTACGCCTTTAGGGACTTCCTAGGCAAATATGCAAAGGATTTCCCCGCGGCCTTGGAGCCTTGCGTTGGTGTTCCCTCAAAGTTGAAAGGGTGATGTAGCGCAGCGATGGTAAGTATTTCCCTCAGTTTTGAGAACCAAGGTATTGATCCAGTGAAGGAGTATCACAAGTGCCTGCACAAACACAAAGATCTTGCTCCCAACGCTATGAAGGGGTTGTCAAGCCCTTATAGATTGTTTGCCAAGTGAGAACTGAAAGCAACAAAGTAACAAAGCAAAGTAAAAGCGAAAGTCGAAACGATATGTGTGAATAGACCCGGGGGCCGTAGTGCTCACTAGTGGCTTCTCTCATGAAAGCAAGTAGACGGTGGGTGAACGAATTACTATCGAGCAATTGATAGAACCGTGCAAAGTCGTGACGATATCTATGGCAATGATTATATCTATAGGCATCACGTCCAAAACAAGTAGACCGATACTTTCTGCATCTACTACTATTACTCCACATGTCGACCGCTATCCAGCATGCATCTAGTGTATTAAGTCCAAAAGAACAGAGTAACGCCTTAAGCAAGATGACATGATGTAGATGGACAATCTCATATCAACGACTGAGCCCATCTTGTTACCCTTGATGGCAACTACTTAATATGTGCCTTGCTGCCCCTACTGTCACTAGGAAAGGTCACCACATGGTAAGAACCCAAAACCAAGCACTTCTCCCATTGCAAGAATCATAGATCTAGTTGGCCAAACAAAACCCAAGACTCGGAGAGACTTACAAGGATATCAAATCATGCATATAAGAAATCAGCAAAGACTCAAATATATATCATAGATAATATGATCACAAATCCACGATTCATCGGATCTCGACAAACACACCGCCAAAGAGAATTACATCGGATAGATCTCCATGAAGATCATGGAGAACTTTGTATTGAAGATCCAAGAGAGAGAAGAAGCCATCTAGCTACTAACTACGAATCCGTAGGTCTGAAGTGAACTACTCACGAGTCATTGGAGGGGCGATGATGTTGATGAAGAAGCCCTCCAACTCCAAAGTCCCCTCCGGCAGGGCACCGGGAAGGGTCTCCAGATGAGATCTCGCAGAAACGGAAGCTTGCGGCGGCGGAAAAGTGTTTTTGTGGACGCCCTGATTTTTTCTGGATTTTTAGGGAATTTATAGGCCAAAGACCTAGGGCACGGGGGGCGCCAGGGAGGCCACAAGCTTGGTTGTCGTGGCCTCCCCCCTGTCCGCGGCAACAGGGCTTGTGGGCTCCCTATGGGCCCACTTGCTTGGCCCTCAAGCCTCTTGATCTTCTTCTGTTCTAGAAAAAATCATTTTGGGGATTTTATTCCGTTTGGACTCCGTTCCAAAATCAGATATGAAAAGAGTCAAAAACACAGAAAAAACAGGAACTGGCACTTGGCACTGAGTTAATAAGTTAGTCCCAAAAATATATAAAAGGTAAACAAAACATCCAAAGTTGACAAGATAACAGCGTGAAACCATCAAAAATTATAGATACGTTTGAGACGTATCAAGCATCTCCAAGCTTAACTCCTGCTCGTCCTCGAGTAGGGAAGTGATAAAGAATGAATTTTTGATGCTTTCATGCTACCTAGCATTGATGTCCTTTGTAAGTCCTCTTATGTGACGTGAATGTTTAGATCCATTAGATTCAAAACAATAGTTTGCTATTGATGTGGACACAATAATACTTCAAGCAAACTAGCAAAGTAATCATGAACTTTCAAAATAACAAGGCCAAAAGAAAGTTATCCCAACAAAATCATATAGTCTGGCTATGCTCTATCATCATTGCACAACGAATTTAAATCATGCACAACCCCGGTATTGGCCAAGTAATTGTTTCACACCTTTACTTCCTCAAACTTTTTCAACTCTCACGCAATACATGAGCGTGAGCCATGGTTTTAGCACTATAGGTGGTCTGGAGTGTGGTGGAGGTTGCAAGACAAACAAGGAAAATATGGTCACATTAACTAGGCATATCAATGAGCTGTGGAGATGCTCATCAATAGATATCAATGTGCATGAGTAGGAATTGCCATACAAATGATGCACTAGAGCTAAGAGTATGTGAAAGCTCTTAAAGAAAACTAGTGGGTGTGCAGCCAACTTGCTTGCTCAAGAAGACCTAAGGCAAATTTGAGGAAGCCTGTCATTGGAATATACAAGCCAAGTTATATAATGAAAATTTCCCACTAGCTATGCGGTGGTGACAAAACGAGAGACTCTCAATCATGAAGATCATGGTGCTTAATATGCACAAGTGTGGAAAGGTGGTAGCATTGTCCCTTCTCTCTTTTTCTCTCATTTTTTTGGATGGGCTCTTTGCCCTCTCTTTTTTATTTTATTTTTTATTTTGGTGGGCATCTTTGGCCTCTTTTATTTCCTCACATGGGACAATGCTCCATCAATGACGATCATCACACTTACAACTCAAAACTTACAGCAACGATGACTCTATATGAAATGCCTTCGGTAGTGTACCATGACAATGATCTAGCATGGCATGGACATTAATGGAAACATCATGCTAGCTATCTTACGATCATGCAATGGCAATGTAGACGTGGTCGCACATGTCATGGTGGTAGTTGCATGGCAATATATCTCGGAATGACTTTGAAAAAGCAATAGTAGGTAGGTATGGTGGCTGTTTTGAGGGAGGCTAATGGTGGGTTTTGTGCATCGGCGAAAGTTGCACGGCACTAAAGAAGATAGTGATGGTGGAAGGTGAAAGTGCATCTAAACCATGGACTCAACGTTAGTCATGAAGAAATCATACACTTGTTGCAAAAGTTTTAGTAGTAATAGAAACAAAGCATTCAACGCATACTCCTAGGGGAAGGGTTGGTAGGTATAAACCATCGCGTGATCCCGACCGCCACACAAAGGATGACAATCAATAGACTAATCATGCTCAGACTTCATCACATAGCGGTTCACCATACGTGCATGCTACGGGAATCAATAACTTCAACACAAGTATTTCTAGATCCACAACACCTTACTAGCATAACTTCAATATTACCATAACCACAACTCAAAACTAGTTGAGATGAATTAAACTTCTCTAACTATTCAATGCACATGAAGGTGGAAGTTTTCGTATCCCTTTGGATAACTACCCCTTTTGAGACTACTTTCAAAGCATAGATCAACTACCAAGCCACGCACCGCCGTGCTCTAAAAGATATAAGTGAAGCACATAGAGCAAAAGCATCTAGCTCAAAAGATATAAGTGAAGCACATGTGAGCTGAATTGTCTAACCAAAGGATATAAGTGAAGCTCGACAAAATCACGGTGAATGCATGTCTCTCTGTCTAGGTGTGCAGCAAGGATGATTGTGACACAAAAAAAATAAAAGACTCCTATGATACAAGATTCTCCAAGCAAAACACATAACATGTGGTGAATAAAAATATAGCCCCAAGTAACGTTACCGATGGATTGAACACGAAAGAGGGGATGCCTTCCCGGGGCATCCCCAGGCTTAGGCTTTTACGGCATCCTTGAATCATCTTGGGGTGCCTTGGGCATCCCCAAAATTTTTCTCTTGCCACTCTTTATCTTTTTGGTCCATAAGAACTTCACCCAAAACTTGAAAACTTCACAACACGAAACTTCAACAGAAACTCGTGATAACATTAGTATAAGAAAGCAAACCACCACTTCCTTAGGTACTATAGCAAACTTGAATTATACTTATGTTGATGTTGGGTTACTGTATTTTCAATCTTCCATGGCTAATACCCCCCCCCCCCGATACTATCCATAGTTTCGTCAAAATAAGCGACCAACACAACAAAAACAGAATATGTTAACAACAGACCACTCTGTAGCAATCTGTATACTTCGTATACTTCTGGTACTTCAAAAATTCTGAAAACTTACGACAGTCTGAAGAATTTGCGTAGCAATCAGCAGCAAAAAGAATCAACTCAAAAGCTCTTACAGAAAAAAATGAAAACTCTTTTCCTCAGCAGAAAGTTTCTGTCTTTTCCAGCATGACCAAACGATCATCCCCAAGACTAATCATAACGGTTTTGCTTGGCACAAACGCAAAAAGAAACACAAAAAACACAATCATAACAGAATTATCAAAGTGTGGAAAACACAAAACATAAAGAAAAAGGATAGATTCGTTGGGTTGCCTCCCAACAAGCGCTATTGTTTAACGCCCTTAGCTAGGCAAAAGGTGATGGAATCACGTATAGTCATCCTTGGTGCTCAAACCATAAGTAGCCCTCATCATAGATTTATAAGGCAATCTTATTTTCTTTCTAGGAAAGTGCTCCATGCCCTTCTTTAGAGGAAATTTAAATCTAATATTCCCTTCCTTCATATCGGTGATAGCACCAATAGTCCTTAAGAAAGGTCTACCAAGAATAATGGGACATGAAGGATTGCAATCTATGTTAAGTACAATGAAATCCACGGGTACATAGTTCTTATTTGCGACAATAAGAACATCATCGATCCTTCCCATGGGTTTCTTGACAGTAGAATTCGCAAGATGCAAATTAAGAGAACACTCTTCAATCTCATGAAAACCAAGAATATCACATAAAGACTTTGGAATCGCGGAAACACTAGCACCCAAATCACACGAAGCATTGCACTCATAGTTTTTTATCTTGATTTTGATAGTAGGTGCCCACTCATCATGAAGTTTTCTAGGTATAGAGACTTCTAGTTCGAGCTTCTCTTCAAGAGATTTCATCATAGCATCTACGATATGCGCGGTAAACGCTTTGCTTTGGCTATAAGCATGTGGAGAGTTTGCAATGGATTGCATCAAAGAAATGCATTCAAACAAGGAGAAACTATCATAATTGAATTCCTTGAAATCCAAAGTGGGAGTTTTATTACTACCCAACATTTTGATTTCTTCTACTCCACTCTCCACACCTTTATCATCAAGATAGGTGGACTCCGAATCATTGGGGCATTTTTCAACCAAGGTGGATTCATATCCAGCCCCTCCATCAATAGGTTTTACACGCGAAAACAAAGATTTAAGAGGAGACACACCAAGCACTTTAAGATCTTCGTGATTTGCATCACTAGAACGCACCCTTTTAAACCATTCATGCCTAGCGCGGATTTGGGTGGTTCTTTCTTTGCTCTCATTCATGGAGACACGCATAGCTTTCAAAGTTTCATCCAAGTTGACCTTGGGAGGAGCACATCTAACTTTCAAAGCATCAATATCACAAGACATCCTATCAACGCTCTTAGCCAAATCGTCAATTTTGAGTAGTTTTTCCTCTATGGACGCATTGAAAATATTTTGAGAGTTGATGAACTCTTTGATATTACTCTCTAAATCAGAGGGTAATTTGTTATGATTTCCATAAGCGTTGTTGCAGGAATTGCCATAATTGTTAGAGGAGTTACTAGGAAAAGGCCTAGGAACATAGTTTCCTCTAAAAGCATTGTTGTTGCCAAAATTGTTCCTACCAACAAAGTTAACGTCCAAACTAGCGTTGCTACTCTCAATCAAAGAAGATAGTGGCATGTCATTAGGATCTAAAGGAGCGTTTCTACTAGCAACCAAATTCATCAACTCGTCCATCTTAGCACTAAGCGAGTTAATTTCTTCTATAGCGTGTACCTTTTTGCTAGCAGGTGACCTTTCAGTGTGCCACTGAGAGTAGTTGGTCATGATATTGTCTAGGAGTTTTGTAGCGTATCCTAACGTGATTTCCATGAACGTTCCACCTGAGGCGGAGTGCAAGATATTGCGAGAGGCAAAATTCAAACTAGCGTAAAAGATTTGTATAATCATCCACTCAAGCCATGAGCGAGACAATTTCTAATCATAAGCTTCATCCTCTCCCAAGATTGTGCAACATGTTCATGATCAAGTTGCTCGAAATTCATGATATCGTTACGTAAGGAGATAATCTTAGCCAGCGGAAAATACTTGGATATGTAAGCATCTTTGCGCTTATCCCAAGAATCGATACTATTTTTAGGCAAAGAAGAAAACCAAGTTTTTGCGCGATCTCGCAACGAGAAAGGAAAAAGCTTCAACTTAATCACATCATTATCCACATCTCTTTTCTTTTGCATATCGCAAATCTCAATGAAGGTATTGAGATGGGATGCGGCATCTTCACTAGGAAGGCCAGAGAATTGCTCTTCCATAACAAGATTCAGCAAAGCTGCGTTGATTTCATACGATTCCGCACTAGTGGCGGGAGCAATCGGAGTACTAATAAAATCATTATTATTGGTACTCGAGAAATCGCAAAGTTTGGTGTTTTCAGCCATGATGACTTCAACAAACAAACAAGCACACAAGGAAGCAAGAAAACCGGCAAAAAGGCAAAAGGCAAAAGAAAACGGCAAAGGAGAAAGGCAAATGAAAACGGCAAATGTGAAGTGGGGGAGAGGAAAACGAGAGGCAACTGGCAAAAAAAGTAAATGCAAGAGATGAGTTTGTGAGACCTACTTGGATAGATCTCTCCTTCCCCAGCAACGACGCCAGAAATTCTTCTTGCTACGGCAACAAAAGACCTTCCAACGGCGCCAGAAACAGTGTTGACGGGAGACTGTTCTTTACTCCTCAGCAACGGCACCAGGAATCCTTCTGCTACGGCTACGCCTTTAGGGACTTCTTAGGCAAATATGCAAAGGATTTCCCCGTGGCCTTGGAGCCTTGCGTTGGTGTTCCCTCGAAGCGGAAAGGGAGATGTAGCACAGCGATGGTAAGTATTTCCCTCAGTTTTGAGAACCAAGGTATCGATCCAATGAAGGAGTATCACAAGTGTCTGCACAAACACAAAGAGCTTGCTCCCAACGCTATGAAGGGGTTTTCAATCCCTTATAGATTGTTTGCCAAGTGAGAACTGAAAGCAACAAAGTAACAAAGCAAAGTAAAAGCGAAAGTGGAAACGATAGGTGTGAATAGACCCGGGGGCCGTAGTGTTCACTAGTGGCTTCTCTAATGAAAGCAAGTAGACGGTGGGTGAATGAATTACTGTCGAGCAATTGATAGAACCACGCAAAGTCGTGACGATACCTATGGCAATGATTATATCTATAGGCATCACGTCCAAACAAGTAGACCGATACTTTCTGCATCTACTACTATTACTCCACACGTCGACCACTATCCAGCATGCATCTAGTGTATTAAGTCCAAAAGAACAAAGTAACGCCTTAAAAATGATGACATGATGTAGATGGACAATCTCATATCTACGACAAAGCCCATCTTGTTACCCTTGATGGCAACTACACGATGTGTGCCTTGTTGCCCCTACTGTCACTGGAAAGGTCACCACATGGTAAGAACCCAAAACCAAGAACATCTCCCATTGCAAGAATCATAGATCTAGTTGGCCAAACAAAACCCAAGACTCGGAGAGACTTACAACCATATCAAATCATGCATATAAGAAATCAGCAAAGACTCAAATATATATCATAGATAATCTGATCACAAATCCACAATTCATCTGATCACACACGGCCAAAGAGAATTACATCGGATAGATCTCCATGAAGATCATGGAGAACTTTGTATTGAAGATCCAAGAGATAGAAGAATCCATCTAGCTACTAACTACGGACCCGTAGGTCTGAAGCTGTAGCAACCCGACTCAAGACGAGTCAAGCCTCTGTGTATCTGTGCCATCCCTGGATCAGTATGCTGGCACACACAATACATCAATGTATATATCAAAGTGCAATCACATGGAAATAGCGTAAAACTGATGTATACCTTAAATATCTCAGCGGAAGCAATCAAGGGAGTGGAGTCCCAATAAACACCAACGGCAAGTTGAGTGTAGACCGTAACCCTGAATCATACTCTTACTCATCGGAGAAAAATATCTGCAACATAAGACGTTGCAGCCGTGTAGGTCAGCATATTGAATATGCCGGCAAGTCACATAAGAGAGGGGTGAAAAGTAATCATCTATACTATATGCATATATGGCAGGTGGGGCTATAAGTTTTTTGCGAAAAGCAAGTTTTCTCCTACATCAAGAGAGGGCTAAAAGCAAAATATTACTACGTTGTTGGTTGTTAATGAGATAGTTCCGCCAACCAGTTCTCATACCTAGGTTATCAATATTTCCCACATCAATATTATTATTTGTGTTGAGAATTTCAGATAACTTTCAGTTCCTTTGGCTCAAGTTGTCCATGACCGTGGACACGGCTAATCGATTAGGTTTGAGTACTCTGCAGAGTTTTGCACACGTTCCCCACAAGATTTGATCGCCTCCGTGTATGTCCTCGCACTTCAGCGTGTTTTAAGACCGGATGATCAAAACATGATCTTTCAATGGGTCCCTCAGAATCCCTGTCGGTGCCCATCCATTCCTACCGTTCTTCTACATCTGCTAGCACCGCCTGTCCAGAGTCGCCGCGTTGTCCAACCAAGCCAGAGCCCATAATGACTTGTGGCTGTGCAGGTAAGCCTTGGGTCTTGAAAATATCCGTCCGTCTCTTTGAGCCTGGGTGAAGCTTTCCGCAAGATGTCATGGCCGTCTCCAGCATCCCGGGTCATCCACTGGTTTCTCCAGGGAGCCGATCAACCGTCCTTCACCCAGAGTTGCATTGCATCACGAGGTCTTGAAAAGTCTTGACTTAACCGGTCTTGGTTATGAAAGTATCCTCGCATCACTCGTGATAAACTCTCAACCAGTATCCCGTCTACTCAAGCATAGCAATATGAAATTTGTCTTCCCGGGCCTAGTAACGGGTTGTTGGGTGCCTACCACATGATACTACAATATGTAACCATAATTTCCAAGTACCTAGTCAGCATGCAATTGGGCATAGGATGGTAGAACTATGATGCATAAAGCATAGGTGATACATGATCAAATGACTTGCGTGGTGATGTTGACGAAGAAGAATTTTCGTTCTCGGGAAATACGTGATAGAACTATTCGTCACTCTCCGATGAAATCTATATAATCAAACATAGTATTCACATAAGCACTCACACTAGCAATCATTCTAGCAATCAATTAACAAACAGCAATAAAAGTTGATGCAATCAAAAATCAATAAGAGAGAGCGGATAAAAATCCAAAGGAAACTTCAAAGAAGCTAGGAAGCCTTCTACTACATCAAACACTATATAGTTTTTGTTCTAACTGAAAATAAAACACTAAACTAGAAAAAATAACAGAAAACAAAATATAAAATAACTAAGATAACAGAAGTAAAATTTACAAAACAATATTATTTTATAAGTATTTTCAAAATAGGAAATCAAACTAGCAATGCAATCAATTCGCAAGTTAGTATAGAACTAGAATTGATTTCATGCAAACAAATAAGAATAAATAAAATAAAATTTTGTTGTTATCGAAAATTTACTGGTAAATATCAAAAATAAAATATAACTTGTCACAATTACAAAAAAAACAAATTAAGAACAATTAATACAAAAGAAATAGCAAGAAAACAAAAAAGGCTAAAACAGAATCTGTTTTAATTAAAACCCTAAGTAAAAATATTTAAAAAACATTGAAACTTAAACTACTGAAAGATATGATCAATAGGAAACAGTAGCAAAAAGAATTAATTTAAAAGCTATTTTTAAACTCCCGGTATAAGCAAAACAAACTTTAAATCAAAGCTGATCTAATTCAAATTTTATAAATCCAAACATAGACAAATTATATATCTACAGAAACTACATAACATTTTTGATCCAAATCAAAAAGAATCACCTAATTCGGAGTTATAGACTAATAGATATGAATTTTCTAAGGTCAGAGAAGGAAGCTTCTGCCATGGCCAGAGAAGGAAGCTCGTGAGGAGGAAGAAGAAGGTGGGATTGGGCCAGATTGGTTTCCTAACGTGGCCCAAGTACATTCTTAAAATAAGAGATCTCTTTCCCTTTTTATTAAAACAGGAATTAATACGATTAAAAGGAAATAGAATATCCTTGGAATATAGGGGCATAATATATTAAAAAATTTAGAAAAATAAATTCAAAAAGATGGACATTTTTCCACGGCCAAAATACTTCAAAAAAATGTTTTTTCAGAAAATCCCCTAAATGCTTTATTTATTTTTGCAAATAATTACTCAAATAAATCTTGGGTGTCATGGCTCAAATATTTCAAAGAAAATCCCCGGGTTTGGAGGGTCATGTTTCTCCTCTCTTTTTCTCTTGTTTGACAAAGTATTGTTCTCGGCATTCCGTGAGTGAAGAAGAAAACAAAATGCAAATGAAAAATCGAAATAAAATTCAAGTGCCACCTTGGTTCAAATTCTTTGTAGTTGAAGAAGTCATGGTATCTCCTCTCGCTGGTTTTGAAAAGATGAATTTGAACTCACACGAAACGGGGAACTCATTTTATTCCCTCTCATTCAAAAGTTTTTGAAAAGTTTCAAATTTCACTCAAGTTTCAATCACTCAAACAAACAAACAATCAATCTAACAATTTTATTAACATTCCAAAATTTGGGATGTTACAGAAGTGAACTACTCACGAGTGATTGGAGGGGCGATGATGTTGATGAAGGAGCCCTCCAACTCCAAAGTCCCCTCCGGCAGGTCACCGGGAAGGGTCTCCAGATGAGATCTCGCGGAAACGGAAGCTTGCGGCGGTGGAAAAGTGTTTTCGTCGATGCCCTGATTTTTTCTGGATTTTTAGGGAATTTATAGGCCAAAGACCTAGGGCAGGGGGGCGCCAGGGAGGCCATAAGCTTGGTTGCCGCGGCCTCCCCCTGGCCGCAGCAACAGGGCTTGTGGGCTCCCTGTGGGCCCACTTTCTTGGCCCTCAAGCCTCCCGATCTTCTTCCATTCTGGAAAAATCATTTTGGGGATTTTATTCCGTTTGGAATCCGTTCCAAAATCAGATCTGAATAGAGTCAAAAACACAGAAAAAAACAGGAACTGGCACTTGGCACTGAGTTAATAAGTTAGTCCCAAAAAAGATATAAAAGGTAAACAAAACATCCAAATTTGACAACATAACATCGTGAAACCATCAAAAATTATAGATACGTTTGAGACGTACCAATGACCTTCTCGAAGACGTTGTCCTTCAGAGCTTTTGGGGACGTCACAGCGATCTAGATCTGCGAAAGAAACAGGCTCGAAACGAAAACAGAGGAAATCTGCGTGATACAAGGGTCAGACCTTTCGGGAGAATATATAATGATTTTTCCAGACCAGAAGGAGTACTCCGCACGAAAACGGCATCTGGGAGGCACACGAGGTGGCCACAAGCCCCCAGGCACGGCCAGGGCGTGGGCCCGCGCCTGGCAGGCCTGTCGCCTCCTCGCGCGCTTTCTGGACTACTTCCAATTTTTCTATTTTTTCAAATATTCCAAAACGGAGAAAAATTCTTACTGGAAAAGTTTTGGAGTCTGTTTTCTTACCGAATCACATACCTCTTCGTTTTCGGAGTCTGAAACAGGCTGATAAATATCCCTTAGGTATTCTTCCGGAGTTATGGTATTGATAATATTGCTTTCAACATTTATGGCAGTACCTGAGATATAATGCTTGATTCTCTGCCCATTTACCACTCTCGGACAATTACCTTCCGTGTTGTTGATCTTGATAGCACCGGAACGATATACTTCCTCAACAATATAGGGACCTTCCCATTTAGAGAGAAGCTTGCCTGCAAAAAATCTTAAACGAGAATTATATAGCAAGGCATAATCACCTACATTGAACTCACGGTTTTGTATCCTCTTATCATGCCACCTCTTAACCTTTTCTTTGAACAACTTGGCATTCTCATATGTTTGAGTTCTCCATTCATCAAACGAGCTAATATCAAATAACCTCTTCTCACCAGCAAGTTTGAAATCAAAGTTGAGCTCTTTGATTCCCCAATAAGCTTTATGCTCTAGCTCAAGAGGTAAATGACAAGCTTTACCGTACACCATTTTGTACGGAGACATGCCCATGGGATTCTTATAGGAAGTTCTATAAGCCCACAGTGCATCATCGAGCTTCTTAGACCAATTCTTTCTAGACATGTTGACAGTCTTTTGCAGAATCGGTTTAATCTCTCTATTGCTTAGCTCTACTTCACCACTAGACTGAGGGTGATAGGGAGACGTAATTCTATGGTTGACATCGTACTTAGCAAGCGTTTTAGGGAAAGCACCATGAATGAAATGTGAACCACCGTCGGTCATTAGATATCTAGGGACTCCAAATCTAGGGAAAATAACTTCTTTAAGCATCTTGATAGAGGTGTTGTGAATCAGCACTACTAGTGGGGATAGCTTCTAGCCACTTAGTGACGTAATCAACAGCAACTAGGATATGAGTATACCCGTTGGATTTTGGAAAAGGTCCCATATAATCAAAGCCCCAAACATCAAATGGTTCAATGACAAGTGAATAGTTCATAGGCATTTCCTGACGTTTACTGATATTACCTATTCTTTGACATTCGTCACAAGACAAGACAAACTTACGGGCATCCTTGAAGAGAGTGGGCCAATACAAACCTAATTGCAATACCTTGTGTGTAGTTCTATCTCCCGCATGGTGTCCTCCGTAGGCCTCGGAGTGACACTTCTGTAGAATCTGTCCCTGTTCATGTTTAGGTACACAACGTCTAATAACACCATCTACTCCTTCCTTATAAAGGTGAGGATCACCCCAAAAGTAATGTCTCAAGTCAAAGAATAATTTCTTCTTTTGCTGTTATGTGAAACTAGGTGGTATATATTTGGCAACAATATAGTTTGCATAATCAGCATACCACGGTGCACTATGTGAAGCATTGATGACATTTAGTTGCTCAACGGGAAAGCTATCATCAATAGGTTGTGGGTCATCAAGAATGTTCTCCAACCTAGACAAGTTATCTGCTACTGGGTTATCAGCACCCTTCCTGTCAACAACATGCAAATCACGTTCTTGTAGCTAGAGAACCCATCTGATAAGTCTAGGTTTAGCGTCTTTCTTCTCCATGAGGTACTTAATAGCAACGTGATCAGTGTGAATAGTTACTTTGGAATCAACTATGTAAGACCTGAACTTTTCACATGCAAACACGACTGCTAAAAAATCCTTTTCCATAGTAGCATTGTTTCTTTGGGCAGTGTCTAGAGTTTTACTAGCATAGTGAATAACATTCAACTTCTTATCAACTCTTTATCCTAGGACAACACCAACAGCATAATCACTAGCATCACACATGATTTCAAAAGGTAAGTTCCAATTAGGTGGTTGAACAATAGGTGTAGTTATCAAAGCCTTCTTATGTATTTCGAAGGCTTCCTCACAATCATCGTCAAAAACAAAAGGAATGTCCTTTTCAAGAGATTGGTAAGAGGCCTAGAAATCTTAGAGAAGTCTTTAGTGAACCTTCTATAGAAACCAGCATGACCAAGGAAACTTCTTATACCTATCTCTAGGGTATGGCATTTTCTCGATTGCATCAACCTTAGCCTTATCGACTTCAATACCTCTTTCAGAAATTTTATGTCCTAAGACGATGCCTTCATTAACCATAAAGTGGCACTTCTCCCAATTCAAGACTAGATTGGTGTCTTTACATCTCTGCAAGACCCGATCAAGGTTGCTGAGGCAATCATCAAAAGAAGACCTGTAAACGGAGAAGTCATCCATGAAAACCTCGACAATCTTTTCACAAAAGTAAGAGAATATAGCCATCATACATCTTTGAAAGGTGGCAGGTGCATTACATAAGCCAAAAGGCATATGTCTATAAGAAAAGGTACCGAAAGGGCAGGTGAAAGTGGTTTTCTCCTGATCATATTGTGCAACTGGTATTTGGGAGAAACCAGAATAACCGTCTAGAAAGCAGAAGTGTGTGTGTTTAGACGGTCTTTCTAGCATTTTGTCGAGAAAAGGCAAAGGGTAATGATCTTTCCTAGTGGCTTTATTCAATTTCCTAAAATCGATCACCATCCTATAGCCAGTAATAATCCTCTGTGGGGTCAATTCATCCTTATCATTAGGGACAACGGTAATGCCTCCCTTCTTAGGGACGGAATGCACCGGACTCACCCAATCACTATGAGCAACATGATAGATAATACCCGCTTCCAGAAGCTTTAGTATTTATTTTCTTACTACCTCTTTCATCTTAGGATTTAATCTCCTTTGATGATCAGCAACTGGTTTGGAAACATGATCAGTTTTAATCTTGTGCTGACATAGAGTGGGACTAATGCCCTTAAGATCATCAAGAGTATATCCAATAGCAGCACGGTGCTTCCTCGGAGTTTTTAGTAACTTCTTTTCTTCATGTTCTGAGAGGCTAGCACTAGTTATGACAGGATATATCTCTTTTTCATCAAGATAAGCATACTTAAGAGTATCTGGCAACTGTTTATGCTCGAACACAGGATCACCCTTTGGTGGGGGTGGATCCCCAAGCAGTTCAACAGGGAAATTATTCTTAAGGATAGGATATTGTTCTAAGACAACTCTATCTATCTCATCCCTTTCATCCATATGCATATCATTTTCATGCTCAAGCAAGTATTGCTCTAACGGATCCGTAGGAGGCACGACAATAGAAGCTAGGGCAATAGTTTCATCCTTACTAGGCAACTCTTTTTCATGAGGTTGTCTACCAAACTTGGAGAAATTGAACTCATGTGACACACCTTCAAAGCCAACAGTGACAGTTTGCTTCTCACAGTCAATATGAGCATTGACAGTATTGAGAAAAGGTTTGCCAAATATGATGGGACAAAAGCTATCTTGCATGGTAGCAAGAACGAGGAAATCAGCAGGATACTTCGTTTTACCACACAAGACTTCAACATCCCTAACAATTCCCACAGGGAAGATAGTATCTCTATTGGCAAGCTGAATAGTGACATCAATAGGCTCTATCTCAATAGGTGCAATCTCGTCTTTGATTTCATCATATAAGGATTGAGGTATTGCACTAACACTAGCACCCACGCCACATAAACCATGATATCAATGATCTCCTATCTTAACAGAAACAACAGGCGTGCCAACAACAGGCCTATGTTTGTCTCTAGCGTGAGGTTTAGCAATTCTAGCAGCATCTTCAAAGAAGTGAATATTATGTCCCTCAACATTATAGGATAGGAGATCTTTGATAATATCAATGCTAGGTTCAACTCTAATTTTCTCAGGGGGTGTAGGTGTTCTAATGTAGCCTCTACGTATCACAGTTGAAGCTTTAGAATGATCCTTTATCCTAACAGGGAAAGGTGGTTTCTCAATGTAAGCACTAGGAACAACAGGATCATTATAGGCAATGACTCTCTCTTCAACTGGATTGGGTTTAACTACATTGACTTCTAAGGATGGATGATATTTAAACCACTTCTCTTTGGGGAGATCAATATGAGCAGCAAATGATTCACACAATGAAGCTACTATCTTAGAGTCAAGTCCATACTTAGTGCTAAAGTCACAAAAAGTATTTGTTTCAACAAAGGATTTAACGCAATCAAACTTGAAATTCATACCTGACTCCTTACCTTCATCAAGCTCCCAATCTTCAGAGTTGCGATTAATTCTCTCCAATAAATTCCATCTGAAGTCAATATCTCTCTTCATAAAAGAACCGGTATAGGAAGTGTCAAGCATGGTGCGATCATCATGAGAAAGCCGAGCAGAGAAATTCTGAATGATAATTTCTCTTGAGAGCTCATGGTTGGGTCATGAATATAACATTGATTTAAGCCTCCCCCAAGCTTGAGCGATGCTTTGTCTGTCACGGGGCCAAAAATTGTAAATATAATTCTGATCACGATGTACTAAATGCATAGGATAAAACTTTTGATGAAATTCAAATTTCAACCGATTGTAGTTCCATGATCCAGTATCATCACATAGCCTATACCATGTCAACGCCTTTTCCCTCAAAGATAAGGGAAAGACCTTATTATTGACCTCATCCTCGGGCAAACCTTCCAGCTTAAATAAACCACAAACTTCATCTACATAGATTAGATGCAAGTCTGGATGTGATGTTCCATCTCGTGTAAAAGGATTAGCCAGCAGTTTCTCAAGCATACCCGAAGGAAATTCAAAGCAAATATTTTCAGTAGGTGCAGCAGGTTGAGGAGCAACTCTTTGTGCTTCCGTTCGAGGTGAAGATACCCTGAACAAGCCCCTCAAAGGATTAGTTTCCATAGTCACAAGTGACAATAAATTTCAGCACAATATATGAATGTTTCCTTACCAAGTTCCACTTACCAAAGGCGCTTCACTCCCCGGCAATGGCGCCAGAAAAGATTCTTGATGACCCACAAGTATAGGGGATCTATCGTAGTCCTTTCGATAAGTAAGAGTGTCGAACCCAACGAGGAGCAGAAAGGTCTCACAAGTGGTTTTCAGCAAGGTAATATATGCAAGCACTGAAATTATCGGTAACAAGTAGTTGTGTGGTGAGATGATTCGTAGCAAGTAGCAAGTAACAAAAGTAACAACGGTGCAGCAAAGTGGCCCAATCCCTTTTGTAGCAAGGGACAAGCCTAGACAAAGTCTTATAGGAGGAAAAACGCTCCCGGGGACACATGGGAATTTCTGTCATGCTAGTTTTCATCATGTTCATATGATTCGCGTACGTTACTTCGATAGTTTGATATGTGGGTGGACTAGTGCTTGGGTACTGCCCTTACTTGGACAAGCATCCCACTTATGATTAACCCTCTCGCAAGCATCCGCAACTACGAAAGAAGAATTAAGACAAAGTCTAACCATAGCATTAAACTAGTGGATCCAAATCAGCTCCTTACGAAGCAACGCATAAACTAGGGTTTAAGCTTCTGTCACTATAGCAACCCACCATCTACTTACTACTTCCCAATGCCTTCCTCTAGGCCCAAATAATGGTGAAGTGTTATGTAGTCGACGTTCACATAACACCATGAGGTCAGTTGTGCTTCCCTGGCAACGGCGCCAGGAATAGTCGTGTCGACGGCACCAGGAATCCTTCTGCTACAGCTACGCCTTAAGGGACTTCCTAGGCAAATATGCAAAGGATTTCCCCTGTGGCCTTGGAGGCTTGCGTTGGTGTTCCCTCGAAGCGGAAAGGGTGATGTAGCACAGCGGTGGTAAGTATTTCCCTCAGTTTGAGAACCAAGGTATCGATCCAGTGGAGGAGTATCACAAGATCCTCCACAAACACAAAAAGCTTTCTCCCAACGCTATAAAGGGGTTGTCGATCCCTTATAGATTGTTCGCCAAGTGAGAACTGAAAGCAAAAAGTAACAAAGCAAAGTAAAAGCGAAAGTGGAAACGATAGATGGGAATAGACCCGGGGGCCGTAGTGTTTACTAGTGGCTTCTCTCATGAAAGCAAGTAAACGGTGGGTGAACAAATTACTGTCGAGCAATTGATAGAACCGCGCAAATTCGTGACGTCATCTATGGCAATGATTATATCTATATGCATCACGTCCAAAACAAGTAGACCGATACTGTCTGCATCTACTACTATTACTCCACACGTCGACCGCTATCCACCATGCATCTAGTGTATTAAGTCCAAAAGAACAGAGTAACGCCTTAAGCAAGATGACATGATGTAGATGGACAATCTCATATCAACGACAGAGCCCATCTTGTTACCCTTGATGGCAACTACTTAATGTGTGCCTTGCTGCCCCTACTGTCACTAGGAAAGGTCACCACATGGTAAGAACCCAAAACCAAGCACTTCTCCCATTGCAAGAATCATAGATCTAGTTGGCCAAACAAAACCCAAGACTCGGAGAGACTTACAAGGATATCAAATCATGCATATAAGAAATCAGCAAAGACTCAAATATATATCATAGATAATCTGATCACAAACCCACAATTCATCGGATCTCGACAAACAAACCGCCAAAGAAGATTACATCGGATAGATCTCCATGAAGATCATGGAGAACTTTGTATTGAAGATCCAAGAGAGAGAAGAAGCCATCTAGCTACTAACTACGAACCCATAGGTCTGAAGTGAACTACTCTAGAGTCATTGGAGGGGTGATAATGATGATGAAGAAGCCCTCCAACTCCAAAGTCCCCTCCGGCACGGCGCCGGGAATGGTCTCCAGATGAGATCTCACGGAAACAGAAGCTTGCGGCGGCGGAAAAGTATTTTCGTGGATCCCCTGATTTTTTGCTGTATTTTAGGGAATATATAGGCCAAAGATATAGGTCAGGGGGCGCTCAGGGAGGCCACAAGCCCTGCCACCGCCGCCTCCCCCCTGGTGGCAGAGTGGAGGCTTGTGGGCTCCCTGGAGCCCTCCTAGCTTGGCCCACAGGCCCCCTGATCTTCTTCCGTTCGGGAAAAAATCATTTCGGGGATTTTATTCCGTTTGAACTCTCTTCCAAAATCAGATCTGAAAAGAGCCAAAAACACAAAAAAAACAGGAACTGGCACTTGGCACTGAATTAATAAGTTAGTACCAAAAAAGATATAGAAGGTACATAAAACATCCAAAGATGACAAGATAACAGCATGGAACCATCAAAAATTATAGATATGTTTGGGACGTATCAAGCATCCCCAAGCTTAACTCATGCTCGTCCTCGAGTAGGGAAGTGATAAAGAATGAATTTTTGATGCTTTCATGCTACCTAGCATAGATGTCCTTTGTAACTCCTCTTATGTGACGTGAATGTTCAGATCCATTAGATTCAAAACAATAGTTTGCTATTGACGTGGAAACAATAATAATTTAAGCAAACTAGCAAGGTAATCATGAACTTTCAAAATAACAAGGCCAAAAGAAAGTTATCCCTACAAAAGCATATATTCTGGCTATGCTCTATCCTCATTGCATGACGAATTTAAATCATGACAACCCCGGTATTGGCCAAGTAATTGTTTCACACCTTTACTTTCTCAAACCTTTTCAACTCTCACACAATACATGAGCGTGAGCCATGGTTATAGCATTATAGATGGTGTGGAGTGTGGTGGAGGTTGCAAGACAAAAAAAAGAGAAGATAGTCACATTAACTAGGACTATCAATGAGCTGTGGAGATGCTCATCAATAGATATCAATGTGAATGAGTAGGGATTGCCATACAAATGATGCACTAGAGCAACGAGTATGTGAAAGCTCTTAAAGAAAACTAGTGGGTGTGCATCCAACTTGCTTGCTCAAGAAGACCTAAGGCAATTTTGAGGAAGCCTATCATTGGAATATACAAGCCAAGTTATATAATGAGAATTTCCCACTAGCTATATGGTGGTGACAAGACGAGAGACTCTCAATCATGAAGATCATGGTGCTTAATATGCACAAGTGTGGAAAAAGTGGTAGCATTGTCCCTTCTCTCTTTTTCTCTCATTTTTTTTGGTGGGCTCTTTGGCCTCTTTTTTTGGGTGGTCTTCTTTGGCCTCTTTCATTTCCTCACATGGGACAATGCTCCATTAATGATGATAATCACACTTTCAACTCAAAACTTAGAGCAACTCTGACTCTATATGGAATGCCTTCGGTAGTGTACCATGGCAATGATCTAGCATGGCATAGACATTAATGGAAAACATCATGCTAGCTATATTACGATCATGCAAAGGCAATGTAGACGTGGTGGCACATGTCATGGTGGTAGTTGCATGGCAATATATCTCGGAATGACTTTGAAAAAGCCATAGTAGGTAGGTATGGTGGCTGTTTTGAGGGAGCCTAATGGTGGGTTTTGTGCACCGGCGAAAGTTGCACGGCACTAAGAAGATAGTGATGGTGGAAGGTGAAAGTGCATCTAAACCATGGACTCAACATTAGTCATGAAGAACTAATATACTTGTTGCAAAAGTTTTATTAGTAATCGAAACAAAGCATTCAACGCATACTCCTAGGGGAAGGGTTGGTAGGTATAAACCATCACGCGATCCCGACCGCCACGCAAAGGATGACAATCAATAGACTAATCATGCTCATATTTCATCACATAGCGGTTCACCATACGTGCATGCTACGGGAATCACTAACTTCAACACAAGTATTTCTAGATCCACAACACCTTACTAGCATGACTTCAATATTACCATAACCACAACTCAAAACTAATTGAGATGAATCAAACTTCTCTAACTATTCAATGCACATGAAGGTGGAAGTTTTAGTATCCCTTTGGATAACTACCCCTTTTGAGACTACTTTCAAAGCATAGATCAACTACCAAGCCACGCACCGCTGTGCTCTAAAAGATATAAGTGAAGCACATGTGAGATGAATTGTCTACCGAAAGATATAAGTGAAGCTCGACAAAATCATGGTGAGTGCATGTCTCTCTCTCTAGGTGTGCAGCAAGGATAATTGTGACATACAAGACACTCCAAGCAAAAACACATAACATGTGGTGAATAAAAATATAGCCCCAAGTGACGTTACCGATGGATTGAAGACGAGAGAGGGGATGCCTTCCCGGGGCATCCCCAAGCTTAGGCTTTTACGGCAACCTTGAATCTCTTGGGGTGCCTTGGGCATCCCCAAGCTTGAGCTCTTGCCACTCTTTATCTCTTTGTCCATAAGAACTTCACCCAAAACTTGAAAACTTCACAACACGAAACTTAAACAGAAACTCGTGATAACATTAGTATGAGAAAGCAAACCACCACTTACTTAGGTACTGTAGCAAACTTAAATTCTACTTATGCTGATGTTGGGTTACTGTATTTTCAATCTTCCATGGCTAATACCCCCCGATACTATCCATAGTTTCATCAAAATAAGCAACCAACACAACAAAAACAGAATATGTTAACAACAGACCAGTCTGTAGCAATCTGTATAATTCGTATTCCTATGTTACTTCACAAATTCTGAACAATTACGAAACTCTGAAGAATTTGCGTAGCAATCAACAGCAAAAAGAATCAACTCAAAATCTCTTACAGAAAAAAATGAAAATTATTTTGGTGAGCAGAAAGTTTCTGTCTCTTCCAGCATGACCAAACGATCATCCCCAAGACTAATCATAACGGTTTTGCTTGGCACAAACGCAAAAAGAAACACAAAAAACACAATCATAATAGAATTATGAAAGTGTGGAAAACACAAAACAGAAAGAAAAAGGATAGATTCGTTGGGTTGCCTCCCAACAAGCGTTTTTGCTTAACGCCCTTAGCTAGGCTTTCAATGATGCTCTCACAAAAGACAAGAATTGAAGCACAACGAGAGCATCCTAAAGCATGTGAAAATCACATCTAAGTCTAACATACTTCCTATGCATAGGCATTTTATAGGAAAACAAATTGTCAAGACAACCAATAGCTGCCATCTGCAAGGAAGAAGAAAAAGACAAGAGCAATCTCAACATCACGAGAGGTGATTTGGTAACATGAAGGTTTCTACCACAATATTTTCCTCTCTCATAGAAATTACATGTGGGATCATATTCAAATTCAACAATATAGCTATCCCATAGGATATTCTTTTCATGATCCAAATGCATGCAAAGTTGACGCTCTTCAAAAATGGTGGGATTATCATCAAGTAAAGTCATGACTTCTCCAATCCCACTTTCAATATTGTTGCAAATATCATATTCATCATGAAGTTTGAACAAATTTTCAAGATCATCACCCCAATCATGATTATTGCCACAAGTAGTGGACATAGCAAAACTAGCATCCCCAAGCTTAGCGTTTTGCATAATTTTACCATGATTATCACTAATAGAATTTATAGTGAAACCATTGCAATCATGATTTTCATCCAAGGAGACCTCGTGAATCACTTCATAAATTTCTTCCTCACAATTTTGAGATTCACGCATCTCAAGCAAAACTCCATAAAGATAGTCAAGTGCACTCAACTCACTAGCAATTCGTTCCACATAAGTGGGTCTCTTAAAGAGATTAGCTAGTGGATGAGGATCCATATCAAAAGATTTTCAGCAAGCGAAGATGCAAGCATATTGAAGGCACATAGCACACAAGCAAAGGAAAGGCAAACGGAAAAGGCAAATGTGAAGTGGGGGAGAGAAAAACGAGAGGCAACTGGCAACAAAAGTAAATGCAAGAGATGAGTTTGTGAGACCTACTTGGATAGAACTTGATCTCTTCTCCCCGGCAACGGCGCCAGAAATACTTCTGATGTCAGCTGTGCTTCCCTGACAACGGCGCCAGGAATAGTCGTGTCGACGGCACCAGGAATCCTTCTGCTACGGCTACGCCTTAAGGGGCTTCCTAGGAAAATATGCAAAGGATTTCCCCCGTGGCCTTGGAGCCTTGCGTTGGTGTTCCCTTGAAGTGGAAAGGGTGATGCAGCACAACGGTGGTAAGTATTTCCCTTAGTTTGAGAACCAAGGTATCGATTCAGTGGAGGAGTATCACAAGATCCTGCACAAACACAAAAAGCTTGCTCCCAACGCTATAAAGGGGTTGTCAATCCCTTATAGTTTGTCCGCCAAGTGGGAACTGAAAGCAACAAAGTAACAAAGCAAATTAAAAGCGAAAGTGGAAACGATGGATCTGAATAGACCCGGGGGGCGTAGTGTTTACTAGTGGCTTCTCTCATGAAAGCAAGTAAACGGTGGGTGAACAAATTACTGTCGAGCAATTGATAGAACCGCGCAAAGTCGTGACGTCATCTATGGCAATGATTATATCTATAGGCATCATGTCCAAAACAAGTAGACCGATACTGTCTGCATCTAGTACTACTACTCCACACGTCGACCGCTATCCAGCATGCATCTAGTGTATTAAGTCCAAAAGAACAGAGTAACGCCTTAAGCAAGATGACATGATGTAGATGGACAATCTCATATCAATGACAGAGCCCATCTTGTTACCCTTGATGACAACTACTTAATGTGTGCCTTGCTGCCCCTACTGTCACTAGGAAAGGTCACCACATGGTAAGAACCCAAAACCAAGCACTTCTCCCATTGCAAGAATCATAGATCTAGTTGGCCAAACAAAACCCAAGACTCGGAGAGACTTACCAGGATATCAAATCATGCATATAAGAAATCAGCAAAGACTCAAATATATATCATAGATAATCTGATCACAAACCCACAATTCATTGGATCTCGACAAACAAACCGCCAAAGAAGATTACATCGGATAGATCTCCATGAAGATCATGGAGAACTTTGTATTGAAGATCCAAGAGAGAGAAGAAGCCATCTAGCTACTAACTACGAACCCATAGGTCTGAAGTGAACTACTCTCGAGTCATTGGAGGGGTGATGATGATGATGAAGAAGCCCTCCAACTCCAAAGTCCCCTCCGGCACGGCGCCGAGAAGGGTCTCCAGATGAGATCTCACGGAAACAGAAGCTTGCGGCGGCGGAAAAGTATTTTCGTGGATCCCCTGATTTTTTGCTGTATTTTAGGGAATATATAGGCCAAAGATATAAGTCAGAGGGCGCTCAGGGAGGCCACAAGCCCTGCCACCGCCGCCTCCCCCTGGTGGCAGAGTGGAGGCTTGTGGGCTCCCTGGAGCCCTCCTGGCTTGGCCCACAGGCCCCCTGATCTTCTTCCGTTCCGGAAAAAATCATTTCGGGGATTTTATTCCGTTTGGACTCCGTTCCAAAATCAGATCTGAAAAGAGCCAAAAACACAGAAAAAACAGGAACTGGCACTTGGCACTGAATTAATAAGTTAGTCCCAAAAAAGATATAAAAGGTACATAAAACATCCAAAGATGACAAGATTACAGCATGAAACTATCAAAAATTATAGATACGTTTGAGACGTATCACACCACTAGAGGAAAAACAACATACAACACATCGAAATATCGAACGAATACCAAATTCACATGACTACTATTAGCATGACTTATCCCATGTCCTCAGGAACAAAAGTAACTACTCACAAAGCATAATCATATTCATGACCAGAGAGGTAATGAGTAGCATCAACGATCTGAACATAAACTCTTCCATCAAGTAATTCAACTAGCATCAACTACAAAGAGTAATTAACACTACTAGTCGTCAACCCGTGCATTCGCACTGGCTAGTTATCTCATTTTATTTTGTTGTTTATGTTATGATCATATATTGATTCAAGATTTTGTTTGAATGTTTATCTAATCACATAGGTTAAGAACACATGATTTCATATACAGGGAATATGAGGTCGTAAGCCCAATGTTGGAATTTCAAAGTCCGTCATATAGGGAATTTTGAAAAGAGTAGATATAGTCATGTGATGCATACACTGTTTCCCTACACATATGATTGTTTTTCTTATTCGGGAAGGATGTAGAGCTGCCCAATACACTAATCATTTGCTTAAACATATAGACATGACCTCTTATACATGTACATATGTCCAAAACGTTTTTAACAAAAATATATTTGGAGAAAATTTACTTTTTCCTAAAATAATCGTCACATGTATGCTAATGTATTTTTCTGACTTTGAATATGGAATAATAATATTTCAAGCAACATGTGGTTGTAATTGGATGGAGTGGCGCTAAATTTTTTTGCGAACAACCTTCTCCAATTTTGACTATATTAATATATAGAAATATGTTCTTTTACTTCATTTGCAATATTAACGTAAAATATTCATAGAAAATAGTTCCACAATATCATAGGGATACTATGGCTTATTAACATATGATATAAAACTCAAAGATCAAAGTAAGGCTTTGTAACTGTGCTATGTCCAAAATGTCTTCAATTTATCAATAATAGTGTATTTTGTCTTATGGAAAATATCATGTATAGTACATGAAAGGCGATCATTTTTGCCCTCCAGGATAACTAATTAGCACTCCTCGTACTTCTCCTACATATATAAGTACAGAGTTGATGTATGACCATAATTTGCTTCAAAACTTCCTTTTCTCAGCACTCGACAGTTTGCCTCTGGATATTTTTTGTGAACTCGCGAAGTTGTGATTAGATGAATGGGTGAAATACTTGTCCGACAACCTGCAGCAATCTACAAAATCTGAAGCGTAATATATCGGTGTAGCAGCAAAGAAATAATTAACAGAATCAAAGAAACTGATATGGGCGAGCGCCCTATATCGTAAAATATAACAAACTGTTTGTTAATGTACATAGCCTATATAAAAATTACGGTCATACATTGGTATTCTAAATATAAATTAGGGCTATGTACATTGGGCATCTAATGTAGGTATTCTATATAGGCTATGGGTGCGTCTAAAAATAAATTTACATTGGTATTCTGATGGTAATTTACATTGGTATTTTAATATATTTGTGCGTCTAAATATAAATTTACATTGGTATTCTATATAGGCTATGGGTGCGTATCTCAAGAAACTGATAGGGCTATGTATGTTGGTATTCTAAATATAAATCTACAAAATCTGAAGGGTAATGTATTAAAAATCTGGTATTCTAAATAGTGTAAATAGTGATCCATTCTCTATACTGAGATTGTTCGGAATTACCATCTAAACCATTGGTTAATGTACATAGCAGATAACTAAAACATTGGTGGCTTTCCATTAATGCTGCAAAAAATAACTAAAACAAACGAAGAAAATTAGCAAATAAAATAATATTTCAAAGTTTTCATAGTCGCATATAGGGGATCCAATTTGAAAGCGCGTTCAGCTTGTAAGTTGATAACAAAATACTCTAAAAACAGAGAATGCACACGTACATTAGAACTCCAAGGGAAAAATAAGAGAGCAGTCTACTGGGCACCGTATGAATTTGCTTCAAAACTTCCTTTCCTTACCACTCGGCAGTTTGTCTTGGCGAGATGCCGGATGCTTTCCAGTTTTACCAGTATATCTTTCCGGATCATTTGATTTCGTCAGGCCTAACAATGTTGTTATGCTTTTTTATACAGATTCTGATGGTACTTGGGAGGGCTTGAGAGACGCACCCATGACTTAAACATGCGCTGGTGACTGGTTCTGGGCCTGCGTCCGGCATCCTACTGCCACACATCCATAAATGCTTCCACAGTTATGAGGTGAGATATGTCAATGAGATGTTCCTGCTACGCCACACAACGGACGCTCCAGAGTTCCACAGATATGGCAACAATCTAGATATTTGTGGAAAAAAGATCTTCCAAAAGTTAAAATTTGTATTACATGGAATTTGAAATCAAATGAATATCAGAGTAGAAGACTAAAACAGTGGCAAACATTAAGAAATCCACAAACCTTGGACAGATGAGAGATCTGCACTATTCGACGGATTTTACTTGCCATACAGATTCAACCTTTTCTCTTTTCCTGGAAAGCTGACATTAGTGTTACCTCTAAAGATGGTAGTGTCTAGTTGAGGAACCGATCAGAAACGTAGCTTGGGGTCATCGATGCCTGCCTCTTTATCTTCATGCCAGTGTTGGAATCGTACGTACGTGAGGGCATACCTAGGTGTATCTGGCTTGGTGGTTGTTAGGGAGAAAGAGAAAGAGCAATATTAGGGACAACAGAAGGAGAGAAAAACATGCGATGTTCGCTAGATCAAAAGAATTTGCCATGGATGGGAGAAGGCTTGGGGAAGGAGAGGAGCGCCTCGCCGCGAGGCAACAGGATAATTTTTTCGTCGTGAGAGATTGGATTTATATTCCTTCTATATACCACGAAGCCACGTTAATTTTTCTTTGCCTTGTATTTCCCCCTCCCGTATGTGAAAGCATGTGGACCTTTCCACGCATTTTTATTTTTATTTGAACTTCTATCAACAACCGTGAGGAGAGATTAGATATAGTAGCAAAGGAGCCCGTGCGTTGCAACGGAAGCAAACCATCCAACACGTCTTAACCTAATAATCATGACTTGGGATCTTTATTTAAACTTACTGCATAAATAAAATTTAAAAAATGTTAAATAAGTAAAATAACATCATATTTAGATTATACACATCACTATAGATTCAAATTACATTATAAATAGAAATTTAAAAATTAAATAGGTAATATACATTCGATTTCGATTCAACACATTTTTTGAATGAAAGTTCATATGTAATAATTTAAAATTAGAGTTACAGTTTAAAAGATATAACTGTTTATAGTATTTGTTAATTATAATTGGACCTCGAATTAATTAACAACATGGATCGGCCTCGTTATGAAAAATGGATTGTACGCTATTGATTAAAATTACAGCATAAATATTGTTTAAAAATTATTAAATAAATAAAATAATATTATATTTAGATTGTGCTCATCACTATTGTTTTAAATTACATTATCAAGAGAATTTTAAAAAATTAAATAGATAAACTAACATTATATTCAGATTTTACACATTTTTCTAACAAAATTTCATATATAATAATGTAAAATTGGAGTTACTGTTTAAAAAATATAATTTTTTAAAGTATTTTGCACTTATAATTGAACTACAGATTAATTAATTAAAAACTGTAGGAGTGTTTTCGAAAACATACGAAAAATGATTGGTTTTTTTTACTCAAGTATGTACTGCTGGTTTATTTTATGAAAATTGAAGGAGGTTTCTATAAAAAATCCAGAAAACGATTCGTTCTCTTACCGTGTTATATACTGCGTGTTGATTTCAGGAAAGCATAGAGGGTTTCCTGTAAAAACGAAAAAAACGATTCGTCCCTCACTTAAATCTGGACTGCGAGTTGATTTTAGGAAACTTCAGAGGGTTTTCTGCAAAACAACCACGACGGACGGAAGAACCAGTGCGTGCTTTATTATTAGGAAGAGATATTGATCTCTTTTGGTTTCTTTAAAAAGAAGGAAAGCTAATCGTATCTCTTTATATACCACGAAGCCACGTTAATTTTTCTTTGCCTTGTATTTCCCCCTCCCGTATGTGAAAGCATGTGGACCTTTCCACGCATTTTTATTTTTATTTGAACTTCTATCAACAACCGTGAGGAGAGATTAGATATATATTGATCTCTTTTGGTTTCTTTTAAAAGAAGGAAAGCAAATCGTATCTTTTTTGGTTTATTGTTTTTTTAATCTGGCTACTATTATTCACCTAAATACACGTGAAAATACTGTGGCCCTTTCCAATCATTTTTTATCTAACTGATTTAATTCCTTTATTCTTCTTTCTATTTAAGCTGGCTAATCTACATCGTTATAACTCGGTCCCACGAGATTAACGGTTCCTATTTTCTGATTAACGTGGAAATTTCTTGAAAGTGCCTAATTAGTATAAGTATAGACTAGCAACCTTACAGGTATCAATCAGAGTCGCGAGACGGAGATTGATTACAAGTGATGAACTAGGGTTTGGAGATGAGATGGTGCTGATGAAGATGTTGATGGTGATGAGTCCCCTCCGATGAGAGGAGTGTTGGTGATGACGATGGCGACGATTTCCCCCTCCGGGAGGGAAGTTCCCTGGCAGGATCGTCCTGCCGGAGCTCTAGATTGGTTCTACTCAAGTTCCGCCTCGTGGCGGCGGCGAATCCTCCGAAAAGCCTCCTCTTGATTTTTTTCTAGACCGAAACCCTTCTTGTAGAAAAAGAGGGGTCGAGTGGGCCAACAGGGAGCCCACAAGCCCCCTAGGCGCGGCCAGGGGGTGGCCGCGCCTAGCAGGCTTGTGGCCACCTGCTGGCGCCCCTGTGGCACTTCGTCGGCCCAGTATTTTTTGTAAATCCCAAAAAAAATCCACGTTGATTTTCACGGCTTTTGGAGTTGCGCAAAATAGGCAGCTCAAACTTGCTCCTTTTTCAGGCCAGAATTCCAGCTGTCGGCATTCTCCCTCTTCATGTAAACCTTGCAAAATAAGAGAGAAAATGCATAAGGATTGTAACGTGAAGTGTAATAAAAGCACAAAAAGCGATAAATATCAACATGAAAGCATGATGCAAAATGGACGTATCAGATGGTTAACTCCTCCCAACCCTCTCCCTCAGGGCATGAGGGTAGTGCTTTGATTTTTGATGAAACTCATAAAACTTTGAAATAAGTATACGAGTTCTTCATGACTAATATGAAACCATGGACATCGGCACTCTCACCTCCTCATTTTTTGCTCGCCTCTTCCGTATCATACATTGCCCATTCTCACCTCGAGGATCGGTGCGAACTTTGTCGGTGCATCCAAACTCCGTGGCATGATATGCTCTATCACACATAAACATTTCTTTATCTTCCTCAAAACAGCCACCATACCTACTTATCATGGTATTTCCATAGCCATTCCAAGATATATTGCCATGTGAATTTCACAGTTACATCATATGACTAGTTCATTCATCATCATATTGCTTTGCATGATCATACACAGGTGACATAGCATTTGTGGCAAAGCCACCATTCATTACATTACTGATACATGTCACACTAGGTCATTTCACATCCTCGCATGATCATCATTATAGAGAATTTTACTAGTGAGGAAATGATGATGGAGACTATGATTCCCCCACAAGTCGGGAAGAGACTCCGGAAAAAAATAAAAGAAATGGGGGAGGCCAAATGAGCCCACCATAAAAAATGATGAAAAAATGAATGAGAGAAAAATAGAAAAAGGGACTTTTCTACTATCCTTTACCAAACATGTGCCTCAAAGTGGCACCATTTCATCATGTAGAAAGTCCCATGATATGTCATTTCATATGCTAGTGGGAATCATATTATCATTACTATAAACTTGGCTAGCATATTCCGATGACGGGCTTCCTCAAATGCCCGAGGTCTTCATGAGCAAGCAAGTTAGATGCACACCCTACTTAGCTTCATTTGAGCTTTCATACACTTATAGCTCTAGTGCATCATTTGCGTGGAAATCCCTACTCCTTGCATTGACATCTATAGATGGGCATATCTATAGCCCATTGTTATGCCTATTTGATGTGAGGCTATCTTCTCCACTTTTACCCCTTTGACATCTACCACCATATTCTATTCCAACATATGCTATGTCCATGGATCACGCTCATGTATTGCGCGAAGAATAAAAAGTTTATTTGCTTTGAAAAAGTATGATCCAATTGCTTTACTTGGACACCGTGGTGCTTAGCATTTGTATTAATGTGGTGAAGACGGAGCCATGCTTTGCTAATATGAAAGATTGATGGGGGTAAAACATTCTTTTAGGATTGTATAATTTGAAAGATTGATGATTTTTTTCTTGTGCTTATAATTATTACTATGTTGATGTTTGTTAATTCATCATTTCTTAATGAGCATACATGCAAAATAGTAGATATTGGATAGCATCTCACATCAACAATTCTATCTTTATCATTTACCTACTCGAGGGCGAGCAGGAATTAAGCTTGGGGATGCTTGATACGTCTCCAATGTATCTACAATTTTAGATTGTTCCATTCTATTATATTATCATCCTAAAATACTTTTGGGTAATAATGCACCAATTTATATTATTTCTGAGCACTAACCAATTAACCCACTACCCAGTGCCAGCTGTTGTTTTCTACGTGTTTTGTGTTTTTCACGTTTTCAGTACCAAACAAAGTCTAGTTGCCCCGAAACTTTTTTATGATTTTTTCTAGACCAAAAGAAGACCTTGAAGCTTCAGGAGAAGACTTGAAGCCACACAAGGAGCCCACAAGGCAACACGGCACAGCTAGGGGGTGGTCGCGCCCTAATGCCTTGTCCCCCTGTGGCCCTCTTGCCTCGTTCTCTGGCCTATAAATTCCCAAATATTCCAGAAATCCTAAAGATATCCACGAAACACTTTTTACGCCGCCGCAAGTTTGTGTTCCACGGCGATCCCATCTGGAGCTCCATTCGGCACTCTGCTGGAGGAGGGTCGATCCTGGACGAGCTCTTCATCAACCTTGGTGCCCTCGTGATCATGTGTGAATAGTTCACCACAAACCTACGGGTCTGCACTTAGTATCTAGATGGCTCTCTCTCTCTCTTAATCTTCAATACAATGATCATCGCATCTTCGCTTTGATTTATCTGATGTAACTCTTTTGTATGGTGTGTTTGTTCGGATCTGATCAATTGTGGGTTTATGTTCAGATTATTCATGAGAATTATTTGAATCTTCTTTGAGTTATATGATTCTTATTTGCATGATAATCATAGCTTTGTAAATATATCTGGTCTATTAAATTGCTTTCTCCAAGTAGTTTGATCTTTCTTCAGTGATAGATGTGCACTGTAGTGGGTTCAACATGGCGAATTTCTATATCACACTGACAAAAGGGGGTAATATGTGTCTTTGTGTTTCTTCCACTAAGGATAAAACAATGGGGTTTATTCAAATTGGTTGAATTTACTTTGTCTACATCATGTCACTGTTCTCCAAGCATTACTTTGTTTTACTTAATATTCTAGATGCATGCTGGATAGCGGTCGATGGGTGGAGTAATAGTAGTAGGTGCAAGCAGGAGTCGGCCCATTTTCTTATGGACGTGATGCCTATATACACATGCTCATTGCCGTGAAAATCGCATAACTACCCGTTGTTCTATCAATTGCCCAATAGTAATTTGTTTACCCACGATATGTTGCTTTCATGAGAGATGCCACTAGAGAACATTATGGCCCCCCAGGTCTATTCACTTATATATTCAGAAAACATATAATTTCGTCGTTGTTATTTTTTTATTATTATTATTTATCAAGTCACAACTATCTACAATTATCCACACACCTCATTCTCTTGGAAATATCAAGATCAAGGGGATTGACAACCCTCTTGCCCGCGTTGGGTGCAAATTGTTTACTCTGTTGTGTGCAGCCGCTGAAGACGGATGAGGATTGATATTCTTGTTGGTTCTATAAACCTTGGTTTCTTAATCAAGGAAATACTTACGTGCATTGTGTTGCGATAACCCATTCCTATTCACAGAAAACCCAACACAGATCACAAGCATCACAAAGGATTTTTGGCGCCGTTGCAGGGGAATATCATCACCAACTATCAAGTAACTTCACGGCGATTATCATTCACTTGTTCTTATTTTTATTTGTTGTTATATCTGATACTTCCATTTTTCATCATGTTTTATTATAGTAATTTATAGTTTTTTATGCTTTTAGCCACTTGTAGGAGTAATTCTAATGCATTTTCTCTCATAATATGCAAGGTTTATATCAAGTGGGAGAATACCGGCACATGGAATTTTAGACCTGAAAAAGCTATGTCACAGATACCTATTCTGCACAATTCCAATTGATCTGAAAATATATGGGAATTTATTTTAGAATATATAAAAAATAGTGGAATGAAGAAGTGTGGGAGGTGGGGTCACTACGCAGCCACTAGACACCAGGGAGCGTCAAGGCCCCCTAGCATGGCCTGATGTCTAGTGGTCCACCTGGCCCACCTCTGGCGCCCATCACCCGGTAAATATTCTCCTCTGACCTAAAAATGAAGGAGAGGACTTTCGGGATGAAGCACCGCCGTCTCGAGGCGGAACCTGGGCAGGAGCACTTTCGCCCTCCGGCAAAGCGATTCCGTCGGAGAAACTTCCCTCCCGGAAGGGGAAATCGTGGCCATCGTCATCACCAACAACCCTCTCATCTTGGGGAGGCCAACATTCATCAACATATTCACCAGCACCATCTCCTATGAAAACCCTAGTTCATCTCTTGTACTCAATCTTGTACCGGAACCTCGGATTGGTACCTGGGTGTGTCTAGTAGTGTTAATTACATCTTGTAGTTGATGCTTTATAGTTTACTTGGTCGAAGATTATATGTTGAGATCCATTATGCTATTCAATATCTCTGTAATCATGAACATGTTTATCACTTGTGAGTGGTTACTTTTGTTCTGGATGCCACGGGATAAATCATGTTGCAAGTAGTCATGTGAAGTTGATATTTGTTCGATATTTTGATGATATGAATGTTGTGATTCCCTTAGTGGTGTTATGTGAATGTCGACTACATAACACTTCACCATATTGTGGGCCTAAGGGAATGCATTGTGGAGTAGTAATTAGAGGGTGGGTTTCGAGAGTGATAGAAACTTAAACTCCAGTCTATGCACTACTTTGTAAGGGGCTGATTTGGATCCCTATGTTTAATGCTACTGTTAGAATTTATTCTTAATACTTTTCTCGTAGTTGCAGATGCTTGCAGGAGGGTTAATCATAAGTGGGAGGTTTGTTCAAGTAAGAACAGCACCCAAGCACCGGTCCACACACATATCAAATTGTCAAAATACCGAACGCGAATTAACCCAACATGACGAAAATGACTAGATGAAATTCCCGTGTGCCCTCAAGAACGCTTTGCCTATTATAAGAAATTGTTATGGCCAATACTTTGCCACAAAAGGATTGGGCTATCTTGCTGGACCTATTGTTACTATTGCTACTTGTCACTTGTTACAACTATCTTGCTATCAAACAACTTGTTACCGCTATTTCAATGCTCGCAGAAATTACCTTGCTGAAAACCGCTTGTCATTTCCTTCCGCTCCTGGTTGGGTTCGACACTCTTACTTATTGAAAGGACTATAATTGACCTCCTATACTTGTGGGTCATCAAGACTCTTTTCTGGTGCCGTTGTCGGGACGTGAAGAGCCTTTTGTAAGCGGAATTTAGTAAGGGAAAATTTATATTACGTGCTGAAATTTACTGTTACTTGTCACTATGGAAAGTAATCCTTTGAGGGGATTGTTCAGGGTATCTTCACCTCGACTGGGAACACCAAGAGTTGTCGCTCAACCTACTGCACCTACTGAAAATATTTATTATGAAATTCCTTCGGGTATGATAGAGAAACCGCTAACTAAGCCTTATGGAGGAGATGGAACAAAACATCCCGATTTGCACCTAATCTATGTGGATGAAGTTTGTGGATTATTTAAGCATGCAGGTTTATCTCGAGATGAAATCAAGAACAAGGTTTTCCCTTTATATTTGGGGGGGGAGCATTGACATGGTATAGGCTATGTGATGATACTTGATCTTGGAACTGGAATTGAATGCAGTTGGAGTTTTACCAAAAAAATTATCCTATGCATCTTGTTCATCGTTATCAGAATTTTATCTATAAATTTTGGCCTCGTGAAGGAGAAAGTATCGCTCTAGCTTGGGGAAGCTGAAGTCAATGTTATATTCATGCCCCAATCATGAGCTCTCGAGAGAAATTATTGTTCAGAATTTTTATGCTCGGCTTTCTCGTAATGATCAAACCATGCTCGTTACTTCTTGCTCTGATTCTTTTATGAAGAAGATTATTGAATTCAGGTGGGATCTTTTGGAAAGAATTAAACACAACTCTGAAGATTGGGTGCTCGATGAAGGTGAAGAGTCGGGTATAAAACCCAGGTTTGGTTGTGTTAAATCTTTTATGTATACCGATGCTTTCAATGATTTTAGCACTAAGTATGGACTTGACTCTGAGATAGTAGCCTCATTTTGTGAAACCTTTGATGCTATTGTTGATATCCCTAGAGAGAAGTGATATAAATATCAACCACCTATTAAAGAAAAAATTGAAGAACCAACTAAAGTTGAAGCTAAAACTATTATTTACAATGTTGACCCACTTGTGCCTACTGCTTACATTGAGAAACCACCTTTCCCTGTTAGGATAAAGGAACATGCTAAAGCTTCAACTGTGGTTAACAAAAGTTATGTTAGAACAACCAAACCCACTCAGCAAATTAAGGTAGAACCTAGTACCGCTATGGTTAAAGATCTCTTGGTAGACAATATTGATGTGCATGTTATTTATTTCTGTAATGAAGCTGCTAGAATTGTAGAACCTGGTACTAAAGATAAGAATAGACACATTGTTGGCATGCTCGTCGTTTCAGTTAAAATAACAGATCATTGCTATCATGGATTATGTGATATGGGTGCTAGTGTTAGTGCTATCCCTTTTACCTTATATCAAGAAATTATGCATGAGATAGCACCCGCTGAGATAGAAGACATAGATGTTACTATTAAACTTGCTAATAGAGACACCATCACACCACTTGGGATTGTTAGAGATGTTGAAGTCTTGTGTGGGAAAGTAAAAGGCGGCATATCTAGTGCATATGGCATATCTCGTGCATCCATGTATCCATGGATTTATCGGCCAGCAGATCAACATCCCACGCATGAGATCAGAAGCAACATAAAGTTGTAAAAACATGCCCGCCTCGCTTGCAATTAAGTCAACAAATGTTTCAATAACCCCATCAGTTGAAACACACCTCCCACTTCCTACTCTTCGTGTGTCTCCCTCCGAATCCCTAATCACGGTCGCCGCCTACATCAGAACGACAGCCACGACCGCAACGGCATATGCATCCTCACCAACAATAGCCACGGCGGAATTCATCCGCCCTCATGATCTCAGCGAGGGCCAAGATGGGATGCAACTCTGAACACCTCATCAGCAGCATGGTGGAAAAATGCTCATCAGGTGATACACTTCAGCCGATCGTCATGGTGGCTTCTGCTGTTATGGATGTTCAATATGCAGGAGTAGTGATCCAGAATTCAGGTGGTGACTCTCAATATGCCTCTGTATCTAGCAATCGTGAGGCCCATCTCACTTGCCCTATTACGTGTGTTGAAAATACTACTGCTGCTGAACAACAACTGAACTTCAGTATGGTACATGCCAGTTCAGGTAACATGGGTTAAAGCTAAGCTTGTTGTGTAGGACTCTTAGTATTTGCGTATGCATATATTTGTCTAGATACTATAGCCATGTTGATGCATGTGCTCCTACAGAATCAGGCAAAGGCTTGCAAACTCAAATGAATGAGGAGGAATTTGCTACGCCAAGAAAGAAAGAAAGCATTCCACTACCTTTAAGTTTAATAAATTATCCCTGACCATCTCACTTATCAATTCTCAGAGTTGTGAATGATTATGATAACCGTGGTTCATTATTTATGTTGCAGTGCTCGTCTTTTACTCCAAAATGAGACGAAAAGGTAAAGATGTATACAGTTGATATTTTAATTGGAAACAAAATGGTTGGTATCATATATTTTTATTTATGTGGAGAATGTGTATGATGAGCTTGGGAATTTACTAGAAGAGAAGGCAACTGACTCCTTGAATGAGGTTATGAGGAAGAAGATTCCGGTTATATGTAACAAGTTGGAAGATCTAATTCAGAAGGACAAGCACTCAGATGAAGGCATGGATTTTTTGACATCAAGTGTACTGAATATTGAAGCACCTTTGGATGAAATGGTTCCTAAATCACGTGTGAAGCAGACTAAAGTATGAGGCTTTTATTGGTTGCAATATTCCTACTGAAATTGATATACACCCACCAACTGATGTTCGTATGGTTGGGAGATGCAAAATAATAAAGGGAGCAAAGGAAACAAGTAAGGAGGAACAGAAAAATAAGAAGAAGAAGGAAGCCAAGGTAATGGTCGCACGCATGGGCAAGATGTGCAAACAAATAGTATTTCATGATAGTCTCAATTTCCCTAGCAAAAAAGAAGGCAAAGGGGGAGATATTCTGCAACAGATGAAGCCAAATAGTGTTCAATGATGTCCTTGAGTCTGTTGAAAAACATGAATTATATGAGCCAATTATTAGTTCATTTCTTTGATGTACTGACTTCTTGTAATGGATGGCAATATGTGTTTTGTCAAATGTTTTCCTCTTATTTTCTCTAACTTGATGCATATTCAATGGAGTGTAGCAAGTGAGCAGCACCTACAGGTACAAGAATATTTGTCAGCCTGTGAATGCTCATCCCTTTATTTAGTTGTATGACATAACGAGTGATCTCACTGATTCATCTTCGTTGTTGCTTAATTAGTAGCAGTAGTAGCATCAGGTGATACAAAATTCTAGTATAATTTGGAATCACGTGAGTAACAACTAAGTTTGCAAACCCACATAAGCCTTGATAATAGTATATTCACCAAAAGAAATAAACAGTTATTTGTTTGTAAGCTTGTAGCTTTGGAAGCTTGCAGCAATAGCAGCATGTTCTTGTTTCTCAATAACTGAATATTTGAAAGACATGTAGGATATGCAGAATCACTAGGAATGCCCTCGATCAGTTGTGTTACATCATGTATTAAAAGAGGACCTCAAAACACCAGGAACTAGGCGATACAAAATTTTACTGTTCAAATTCAGAACTCTGAAGGTACACACACATTCAATAGAGAACAATTAAATGGATTGGCTCATAACCTACAATCTGCAAGTAGCCAAGTACTAGAAGCAGTGAACATGAATAATAAATCCAAAGACGTGCTCCTTGTTTGCTATGCAAGAGTTGCCAGCCACATGACTCCCACTTGTACCAGGTGGACGCCGTCAAGTGGACGAGCAACCGCTAGATGTGGGCGCATGTAGTCGATCGTGTGCAGGTTGCGGCCGACGTCCAACTCGGCGTTGGGAACCGACAATAAGGTGGGTTGTCTAGGAGTTAGGCCAAACATGGTGAATCTCGCCGAGGCCGTCGAAAGGATCACGTCGATGTGGAGCAATTTGAGGTGAACGGATGCGGAGGTAGCCCAATCGCAGTCACCGTCAAAACAATCACCAGTGCAGTGGAGCCATTCGAGGCAGACGACCAAGCATGGTTGTCGACGAAGTATTGACCCAAGGTGCCGCCATGGAGCGACTAGATGAGGATCCAGATCGAGAAATTGAGATTTTGGCAAGGTGTGCTTTGGCTGAGGGGGTTAATCGAAAATTAGCCAACTTAACAATGAGCGCGGTAGGCGTGTTTTTGCAACACCATGTTGCTTTTGGCCCTATGCGTCGGATGTTGATCGGACAACTGAGAATCGACGGATACATGGATGCATGAGCTATCCCAGATATAGTAGATATGACGCCAAAGTAAAATACCCTACTTATTTTCTTGTATTTGGCTCACCACAAGATAATTTTTGTCCCTTAATATTTGGTAGACCCTTCTTGAACACTCCCAATGCTCAAATAGATTGCAATAAGGAAATTGTCAGTGTTAATTTTGGTGGTACGTCTCATGAGTTTCATTTCTCCAAGTTTAGTAAGCAACCCCATAATAAAGAACTGCCTAGTAAAGTTGAAGTAATTGATCTTGCTTCTATTGACATTCCTCCCACGGATCCATTTGAACAATATTTGCTAGACCATGAAAATGATATGCATATGCATGAAAAGAATGAAATAGATAATATTCTTTGAGCAAAAACCTATCCTTAAACACAACTTGCTTGCTGAAACTCTAGGAGGTCCTCCTCCACCCAAGGGTGATCCTGTGTTTGATTTAAAGCAATTACCTGAAATTTTGAAATATGCTTATCTTGATGAAAAGAAGATATATCATGTTATTATCAGTGCTAACCTTACAAAGAAAGAAGAGGAAAGATTACTAAAATTTTGAAGGAAGCACCAATCTGCTATTGGGTACACTCTTGATGATCTTAAGGGCATTAGTCCCACTCTCTGTCATCAAAAGTTTAGTATGGAACCAGATGCTAAACCAGTTCTTGATGAAAGAAGTTGTGAGAAATGAAATATTAAAGCTTCTCGGAGCATGTATAATTTGTCCCATAGCTGGTAGTAGATGGGTAAGTCCCGTTCATTATGTCCCTAAGAAAGGAGGTATTACTGTTGTTCCTAATGATAAATAGAACTCATTCCACGAAGAATTGTAACTCGCTGTCGAATGGTAATTAATTTTAGAAAATTAAACAAAGCTACTAGAAAAGATCATTATCCTTTACCATTCATAGACCAAATGCTAGAAAGATTATCGAAGCACACGCAATTTTGCTTTCTAGATGGCTATTCTGGTTTCTCTCAAATACGTGTATCACAATCTGATCAGGAGAAAACCACATTTACTTGTCCTTTTGGAACCTATGCTTATAGAAGTGTGCCTTTTGGATTATGAAATGCACTTGCTACCTTTTAAAGATGTATGGTTGCTATATTCTGTGATTTTTGTGAAAAGATTGTTGAGGTCTTCATGGATGATTTTTTCGTTTATGGAACTTCTTTTGATTATTGCTTAAGCAACCTTGATCGAGTTTGTAGAGATGCGAGAAAACTAACCTTGTCTTGAATTGGGAGAAGTGCCACTTTATGGTGAATGAAGGTATTGTCTAGGGCCATAAAATTTCTGAACAGGATATTGAGGTGGATAGGGCTAAAGTTGATGCACTTGAGAAGATGCCATGTCCTAAAGATATCAAAGGTATTCATAGTTTCCTTGGTCATGCTGGTTTCTATAGGAGGTTCATTAAAGACTTCTCTAGAATCTCTAGGCCTCTTCTCTAAAGATGATTGTGTAGAAGCCTTCGAAACACTTAAGAAAGCCTTAACTTCTGCACTTATTGTTCAACCACCTGATTGGAACTTGCATTTTGAAATTATGTGTGATGCTAGTGATTATGATGTTCGTGCTCTTCTAGGACAAAGAGTTCATAAGAAATTAGATGTCATTCATTATGCCAGTAAAACTCTAGACAGTGCCGAGAGAAATTATGCTACCACTGAAAAAGAATTCTTAGCAGTTGTATTTGCTTGTGACAAATTTTGATCTTACATTGTTGATTCTAAAGTAATTGTTCACACTAATCATTCTGCTATTAACTATCTTATGGAAAAGAAAGATGCTAAGCCTAGACTTATTAGGTGAGTTTTTTTTGCTACAAGAATTTGATTTGCATATCACTCATAGAAAAGGAGCTGAGAAACCCACAGCTGATAACTTGCCCAGGTTAGAAAATGTTCTTGATGACCCACTACCTATTGATGTAGCTTTCTTGATGAACAACTCGGTGTGATCAATATTTCCCATAATATATCGTGGTTTGCTGATTATGCTAATTACATTGTTGCTAAATACATAACACCTAGTTTCACCTATCAACAAAAGAAAAAAGAATTCTTCTTTGATTTAAGACATTACTTTTGGGATGACCCCCATCTTTATAAAGAGGGAGTAGTCGGTATTATTAGACGTTGTATACCTGAGCATGAACAGGAACAAAACCTTCGAAAGTGTCACTCCGAGGCTTATGGAGGACACCATCCGGGAGATAGAACTGCACACAAGGTAGTATAATCTGGATTTTATGGGCCTACTCTTTCCAAAGAAGCTTGTAGGTTTGTCCTTTATTATAGTGAATGTCAAAGAAATGGTAACATTAGTAGACGTCAGGAAATACCTATGAATTATTCACTTGTTATTGAACCATTTGATGTTTGGGGATTTGATTATATGGGACCTTTTCCTTCCTCCAATGGGTATACGCATATTTTGGTTGTTGTTGATCATGTCACTAAATGGGTACAAGCTATTCCAACCAATAGTGCAGATCATAACACCTTGATACGTCCATTTTGCATCATGCTTTTATATGGATAATTATTGCATTATGGGTTGTTAATACACATTATGGTACAATACTTATGCCTTTTCTCTCTTATTTTACAAGGTTTACATGAAGAGGGAGAATGCCAGCAACTGGAATTCTGGACCGAAAAAGGAGCAAATCTGATAGACCTATTCTGCACAGCTCCAAAAGTCGTAAAAACTTACGGAGAATTATTTTGAAATATAGAAAAAATTATTGGGAAAAATAAATACAGCAGGGGACCCACCAGGTGGCCACAAGCCAGGGGCGCGGCCTACCCCCTAGGTGCGCCTTGCAATCTTCTAGGCCCCTTGGCGGGCCTCCGGTGCCCATCTTCTGCTATATGAAGGGTTTTGACCAGTAACAAATCATATCAGAACTTTCGGGATGAAGCGTCGCCATCTCGAGGCGGAACTTCAGGAGAACCAATCTAGAGCTCTAGCGGAGCTATTCCCTCGGGGAAACTTCCCTCCCGGAGGGTGAAATTGAAGCCATCGTCATCACCAACGATCCTCTCATCGAGAGGGGTTCAATCTCCATTAACATCTTCATCAGCACTAACTCCTCTCCAAACCATAGTTCATCTCTTGTATTCGATCTTTGTCTCAAAACCTCAGATTGGTACATGTGGGTTGCTAGTAGTGTTGATTACTCCTTGTAGTTGATGCTAGTTGGTTTATTTGGTGGGAGATCATGTGTTCAGATACTTAATGATTATTAATTTTCCTCTGATTATGAACATGAATATGCTTTCTGAGTAGTTACATTTGTCCTGAGGACATGGGATGAGTCTTGTTATAAGTAATCATGTGAATTAGGTATTCGTTCGATATTTCGATGAGATGTATGTTGTCTCTCCTCTTGTGGTGTCATGTGAACATCCACTACATGACACTTCACCATTATTTGGGCCTAGGGGAAGGCATTGGGAAGTAATAAGTAGATGATGGGTTGCTAGAGTGACAGAAGCTTAAACCCTAGTTTATGCGTTGCTTCGTAAGGGGCTGATTTGGATCCATATGTTTCATGTTATGGTTAGATTTGTCTTAATTCTTCTTTCATAGTTGGGGATGCTTGCGAGAGAGATTAGTCATAAGTGGTATGTTTGTCCAAGTAAGAGCAGCACCCAAGCACCGGTCCATCCACATATCAAATTATCAAAGTAACGAAAGTGAATCATATGAGCATGATGAAAACTAGCTTGACAGAAATTCCCGTGTGTCCTTGGGAGCGCTTTGCTTTATATCAGAGTTTGTCCAGGATTTTCCTTTGCTCCAAAAAGGATTTGGCCACCTTGTTGTACCTTTGTTAAATTTGTTACTTGCTACCCGTTACAAATTACCTTATCACAAAAACTACCCGTTACCGATAATTTCAGTGCTTGCAGAGAATACCTTACTGAAAACCGCTTGTCATTTCCTTCTGCTCCCCATTGGGTTCGACACTCTTACTTATTGAAAGGACTACGATAGATCCCCTACACTTGTGGGTCATTAAGACTCTTTTATCGTGTTGTTGCCGGGGAGTATAGCACCTTTGGTGAGTGGAACTTGGTAAGGAAAAAATTATATATTGTGCTGAAATTTACTGTCACTTGTCACTATGGAAAATAATCCTTTGAGGGGCTTGTTCGGGGTATCTTCACCCCGACTGGAAGCACAAAGAGATGCTCCTCAACCTGCTGCACCTACTGAACATATTTATTATGAAATTCCTTTGGGTATGATAGAAAAACTACTAGCTAATCTTTATGAAGGAGATGGAACACTACATCCTGATTTGCATCTAATCTATGTGGATGAGGTTTATGGATTATTTAAGCTTGCAGGTCTGCCCGAGGATGATGTCAAGAAGAAGGTATATCCTTTATCTTTGAAAGAGAAGGCGTCGACGTGGTATAGGCTATGTGATGATCATGGAACTACAACCGATTGAAATTGGAATTTCATCACAAGTTTTATCCTATGCATCTGGTTCATCGTGATCGGAATTATATTTATAATTTTTGGCCTCGTGAAGGAGAAAGAATTGCTCAAGATTGGGGGAGGCTTAATTCAATGTTATATTCATGCCCCAATCATGAGCTCCCAAGAGAAATTATTATTCACAATTTTTATGCTCGTCTCTCTCGTAATGATCAATCCATGTTCGATACTTCTTGTGTTGGTTCCTTTATGAAAAAAGATACTGAATTCAAATGGGACTTATTGGAAAGAATTAAACGCAATTCTGAAGATTGGGAACTCGACGAAGGTAATGAGTCTAGTATAAGCCTTAAGTTTGATTGTGTTAAATCATTTATAGACACTGATGTTTTTCGTGATTTTAGCACTAAATATGGACTTGATTCTGAGGTAGTAGCTTCATTTTGTGAATCTTTTGCTACTCATGTTGATCTCCCCAAGGATAATTGTTTTAAATATCATCCTCCCATTGAAGTTAAAGTGGTTGAACCTATTAAAGTTGAAGAAGAAACTGTTATTTATAATGTTGATCATGTTATTCCTACTACTTATATTGAGAAACCACCCTTTCGTGTTAGAATAAAGGATCATGCTAAAGCTTCATCAGTGGTTCGTAAGAGTTGTTCTAGAACACCTATACCTCCTGAGAAAATTAAAGTTGAACCTAATATTGCTATGGTTAAAGATCTCTTGGTTGATAACATTGATGGGCATGTCATTCATTTCTGTGATGAAGCTGCTAGAATTTCTAGACCTGATACTGAAGGTAAACATAGACCTATTGTTGGTGTGCCTGTTGTTTCTATTAAAATAGGAGATCATTGTTATCATGGCTTATGTGATGTGGGTGCTAGTGTGAGTGCGATTCCCTTTACCTTATACCAAGAAATTATGAATGATATTGCACCAGCCGAATTAGAGGAAATTGATGTTACCATCAAGCTTGCTAATAGAGATACTATTGCACCAATTGGGATTGTTAGAGTTGTTGAAGTCTTGTGTGGGAAAATAAAGTATCCTACTGATTTTCTTGTTCTTGGTTCCCCACAAGATGATTTTTGTCCCATTATGTTTGGTAGACCCTTCTGGAATACTGTCAATGCTAGGATTTATTATGAAAAAGAAACGGTTAGTGTAAGTTTTGGGGATGCATCTCATCAGTTCAATTTCTCTAAATTTCATAGACAACCCCATGACAAAGAATTGCCTAGTAAAGATGAAATTATTGGACTTGCTTCTATTGATGTGCCTCCTACTGACCCCTTAGAACAATATTTGTTAGACCATGAAAATGATATGCATATGAATGAAAGGAATAAAATAGATAAGATTTTCTTTGATCAGCAGGCTATTTTGAAACACAACCTTCTTGTTGAAATACTTGGGGATCCTCCTCCACCCAAGGGTGATCCCGTGTTTGAGGTTAAACAATTACCTGATACTCTGAAGTATGCTTATCTTGATGAAAAGGAGATATATCCTGTTATTATTAGTGCTAACCTTTCAGAGCATGAAGAAAAGAGATTATTGAAAACTCTAAGGAAGCACCGTGCCGCTATTGGATATACTCTTGATGATCTTAAGGGCATTAGTCCCACTATATGTCAGCACAAAATCAATATGGAGCCTGATACTAAACCAATTGGTGATCACCAACGAAGATTAAATCCTAAAATGAAGGAAGTGGTAAGAAATGAAATACTAAAGATTTTGGAGGCACGTATAATTTATCCTATTGCTGATAGTATATGGGTTAGTCCCATTCATTGTGTCCCTAAAAAGGGAGGCATTACTGTTGTTGCTAATGATAAAAATGAATTGATTCCGCAAAGAATTGTTACAAGTTATAGAATGGTAATTGATTTTAGGAAATTAAATAAGTCTACTAGGAAAGATCATTACCCGCTACCTTTTATTGATCAAATGCTAGAAAGGCTATCCAAACATACACACTTTTGCTTTCTAGACGGTTATTCTGGTTTCTCTCAAATACCTGTGTCCAAAGAGGATCAAGAGAAGACCACTTGTACTTGCCCTTTCGATACCTTTGCTTATAGACGTATGCCTTTTGGTTTATGCAATGCACATGCTACCTTTCAAAGATGTATGATGGTTGTATTCTCTGCCTTTTGTGAGAAGATTGTTGAGGTTTTCATGGATGATTTTTCCGTTTACGGAACTTATTTTGATGATTGCTTGAGCAACCTTGATCGAGTTTTGCAGAGATGTGATGAAACTAATCTTATCTTGAATTGGGAGAAGTGCCACTTTATGGTCCAATGAAGGCATTGTCTTGGGATAGAAAATCTTCAAAAAAGGTATTGAAGTTGATAAAGCTAAAGTTGATGCTATTGAAAAAATGTTGTGTCCAACAAATATCAAAGGTATAAGACGTTTCCTTCGTCATGCTAGTTTCTATAGGAGATTTATTAAAGACTTCTCTAAGATTTCTAAGACTCTCACTAATCTTTTACAAAAGGATGTTCCATTCATTTTTTATGATGATTGTGTAGAAGCATTTGAAATTCTTAAGAGAGCCTTGATCACTGCACCTGTTGTTCAACCACTTGATTGGAACCTACCCTTTGAAATTATGTGTGTTGCTAGTGATTATGTTGTTGGTGTTGTTCTAGGACAAAGATCAGTTGATAAGAAATTGAATGGCATCCATTATGCTAGTAAAACTCTAGACAGACATATATATCCAGCTGAATGTGGGTGGCATGAATTATTATTGTTGACATCACCCTTGAGGTGAATACGTTGGGAGAAAATACTATAAGCCTCTATCTTTCTCTGTGTACGGTTGAAACCTTTTCTTATATGTATGCGGTGAGTACTAGCAATCATAGAAGACTAAATGATGGTTGAGTATGTAGACTTGCTTAAAAGCTCCAACATGTGACCCTTCCTAGAAATATGATGAATTATGTTGCAAAGTTGACTGAGAACATAGTTTGTTAGTTTTCAATAGAGTTTATGCTTTATACTTCAATGATTGTGATGAATTGCTACTTGCTTATAAAAAGCCCTTATGATAAAAGTTATATGATGAAAATGTTGTGAGGAAGTACTTTATAAAGTTTTATTTGTTGTTATAATAATGAGCATGATGCTACCATGTTCGTATTTTGTTTTTATCGACACCTCTCTCTCAAATCATGTGGTCATGATTTTCGCCATCGACTTCGGCTTGAGGACAAGCGAGGTCTAAGCTTGGGGGAATTGATACGTCCATTTTGCATCATGTTTAATTACTATTATTTATAGTGTTTTTATGCTTTTAGCCACTTGGAGGACTAATTCTGATGCCTTTTCTCTCATAATATGCAAGGTTTATATCAAGTGGGAGAATACAAACACATGGAATTCTGGACCTAAAAAAGCTATGTCATAGATACCTATCTTGCACACCTCCAATGGAGCTAAAAATTTACGGGGATTTATTTAAGAATGTATAAAAAATACTGGAACAAAGAAGTGCTGGAGGGGGATCACCACGCGACCACTAGACCCCCTAGCGCGGCCTGATGTCTAGTGGACCACCTGGCCCACCTCTGACGCCCATCTTCCGGTATATATTATCCTCCGGCCTAAAAAATGAAGGAGAGGACTTTCGGAACGAACCGCCGCTTTCTCGAGGCGAAACCTGGGCAGGAGCACTTTTTCCCTCCGACGGAGCGATTCCACCGGAGGAACTTCCCCCGCGGAGGAGGAAATCATGGCCATCGTCATCACCAATAACCCTCTCATCTTGGGGAGGCCAATCTTCCTCAACACCTTCACCAGCACCATCTCCTATAAAAACGCTAGTTCATCTCTTGTACTCAATCTTGTGTCGGAACCTCGGATTGGTACCTCGGGTGTGTTTATTAGTGTTAATTACATCTTATAGTTGATGCTTTATAGTTTACTTGGTGGAAGATTATATGTTTAGATCCATTATGTTATTCAATAGCTCTATGATCATGAACATGTTTATCACTTGTGAGTAGTTACTTTTATTCTTGAGGCCACTGGATATATCATGTTGCAAGTAGTCATGTGAAGTTGATATTCGTTCAATATTTTGATGATATGAATGTTATGATTCCCTTAGTGGTGTTATGTGAAATTCGAGTACATAACACTTCACAATATTTTGGGCCTAAGGGAATGCATTGTGGAGTAGTAATTAGAGAGTGGGTTGCAAGAGTGGCAGAAACTTAAACCCAGTCTATGCACTACTTCTTAAGGGCCTGATTTGAATCCCTATGTTTAATGCTATGGTTAGAATTTATTCTTAATACTTTTCTCATTGTTGCGGATGCTTGCGGGAGGGTTAATCATAAGTGGGAGGTTTGTTCAAGTAAGAACAACACCCAAGCATCGGTCCACCCACCTATCAAATTATCAAAATACCGAATATGAATTATCCCAACATGACAAAAGTGACTAGATGAAACTCTTGTGTGCCCTCAAGAACGCTTTACCTATTATAGAAAATTGTTCTGGCCTGTCCTTTGCCACAGAAGGATTGAGCTACCTTGCTGGACCTATTGTTACTATTGCTACTTGTCACTTGTTACAATTATTTTGCTATCAAACAACTTGCTACCGCTATTTTAGTGCTTGCAGAAATTACCTTGTTGAAATCCGCTTCTCATTTCCTTCTGCTCCTCGTTGGGTTCGACACTCTGACTTATCGAAAGGACTAGGATTGACCCCCTATACTTGTGGGTCATCAATATCTTGTTTTCTTAAAAAAAGCAAAAATATGAAAATATTTATCTTTGCTTGTTATTATGGCTAGTTCCTCCCCTCTCTTGCTCACTTCGGAAAATGAAGTGTTCAACTTCAAACAAAGGGGAAGAGAAAATTTGAAAGATGCTTGGTATAGGATTTGCAATGCTCAAAGTAGATCAATTCATAAGCAATCCACAACTACCTTGCTTCGTAATTTTTATGCGGGTGTGACAACTTGATATAGGTTTGTCCTTGACACCATCACCGGTGGTAATTTCTTAATGTGTCACATTTTGAATGCCTATATTTCTATTGAAAATCATGTGGGATCATCTCCCACCATTGTTAATGGAACTATTCTTACCTGGGAACATGTAATGCGTAGGCTTGACTCTATCGAAAAGAAAATTTCTACTAATGAAAAAAAAGGAGGAGTTAGACAAAAAGCTTTATAATCATATTACTCAATTTGGTTCACATGTAGGAATGACTTTGTAAACTTTGAAGGAAAAAAGATACTATTACTAATGAGAGAGTAGAAAAAATTATGAATAGGACTGATAAACATACATCCATAGCACTCAAAAGTCTTTCTAAGAAGAAACGAGGAGATCATTAAATGCTAAGGAGTTTGCAATCCGTGAATGTATCTCAATCAATTCCTTAAAACTGTGCTACTACTTTCAACAAGGTAAGCCTCCCCCATTGCAGGGTTTTAAATAGGGGGAGCTTAAACAAAGATTGCAGACTTGCTCAACCAGCCTTTTGCTTACAAGCATATGTAACAAGAGGATGGTAATTAACATACTAGTGTCTCCAGCAATGTAACATTAAATTGTGCGCACTAATTAAGTTGCCGTATTTGTTAACGTGTTTATGGCAGTAGGCTTAGTTCAGCAAGAAGACATACAGACTAAAAGAGCAATAGTTGCATGTTGGTTGTTAAAAATACAAGACATGGCAATAGAACTGCAGCAGTAAGAGTCTGCATCAATAAAGTAGAGAAAGCGTAGCCAATCTTTTGGTGATTCTACAAAGCATAAAATCAAGAACTGGTTGTATCAAGTTACTTCACGAGGAGATTCACCATGAACTACCTAATGCTAATTCAACTATGAACCTTTACCATGACAGCACGTCCACCCATAGTTTCCAGAATTCCTCTTATCTACATATGCAATTACTTTTTGTGCATGGTAAATACGCTCACCTTTACCTAAAGTGGTTGGAACCCTCTCCGGACCTTACGCAAGTGGGAGCTATATGCACCGGGTTGCCCTTTATAAACACGCTTAACTCTAGCTCAATTAATCTATATACATTGCACATGTTGAAATGGCAGAAATATATGAGATAAAAAAATACAACACAGAACAATAAACCTATGTGCACATTGACATTAATTATTAATTATTAGATTTGAATTATGAAAGTTTATAAGAGACATGTCAACAATTAATGGCTCCAAAAAATGTTATACTTGCAAGAACCTAAGAGAAAATACCAATATCAATTTGGCACATCATGTCTAATTGATTAAATAATAAGGATTCTGCTCAAAAGTCAAAATGTATGTTTCACAATAGTGTTGTATAATTACTCAGTGATATATTTGAATTACTTGAATTATTTACTTATCTTTTAGATATTACATTGTTTTCTTCCGAGCACACCAAGTATATGAAAAGCCCACATGGAACAACGAAGAATGTTAACAGTTCCGTAAGGAGAAGGCATACATAAGTTTTCCATAAAAAATATATTGTTGTTGTCCGCTGGAGGAGAGGTCTCCACATTGAGCCCAAAACCTGCATGGTCGTGTAAAATAACTGTAAATAAGCAAAATCAGGGGACGAAGTGAAATATGAGAAAAGTCATCCATACCAGGGATAGGTAAGTTCAGTGCCTTTGGCCATGGTCGGTATAACCTTTTCCTCCGCGCAAGCATACAATTCTCCTCGTGTAATAGCTACATGAAGTACAACTCTCCGAAAAAATCTTATGACCAAATGTAATGGAAAATATAAATATTCATCGTAAAACTGGTCTGCCCTCTTAGACACTACTCCCTCCGTTCTTTAATATAAGACATTTTAGAAATTTTACTATAGACTAGATACGGAGCAAAATGAGTGAATCTACATCCTAAAATATGACTACATATATCCGTATATAGTTCATAGTGGAATCTCTAAAAGGTCTTATATTTAGGAACGTAGGGAGTACAATTTTCTATCGCATATCAGTCTAGTGTAAGACTAATAAATTGTACCCTTTTCATTCACATCCATATAGTTCTTGGTGTTCCACTGCAGTAAAATTTATCAAAAAAACAGTGATAGAAAGGAACTGACAGTGAACCATGTCAATGCGTTACCAAGAATAGTATAGAACTCAATTAATGGAAAGGGCATACAAGTTCAACATGTGTTAACTATTCTCTTACTGTTTTGACTGAAAACTAGAGTAGTTCAAACCTATTAGAGTTAAACACGAGCTTAGGATTTTCATACATGTACCTGTATGTGTAAGTTAAACGTGCAAGAGTTTTGGTCCGAGCCGGACTAGTATAGAAAACCAACTAGGTTTGACCATGCTTTCTAAGCTGGTATATATATTCATGTAACCCCACGTAAAATCAGATCAAAGCAATATATAAAGTTTAACAAGCTCGATACAAGCCTGCGACCATCGATCAAGTTCCCCGTCGCCGAAGACGATCGAGCTTAGCTAGCTTTGCTAAGCACCTTACGGCTGCTCATACAAGTATCCATCCAGGTGCTTGCTTGATAGCTTGTCTAGCTAGCTTGCACGTACGTGGATGGAAGGATTTGATCAGCGTTCTTAACTTAACATTTGGTATCTAGAGCATCGACGATCTATGATCTACGATGACGTACAATGACGTTGAATCGATCAAGTCCGGCAAAGGCAGTACCAAGGTGAACAAGAACGGCGACAAGGTGAAGAAGGACGGCAAGTCAGCAACCAGTGGTGAAGGGATGGGCGGCGCCAACGTCCACGCGCATCGCAACATCCTTATCCAGTACCCGATGCTCACGGACGCCAACTACAGCGTGTGGGCGGTGAAGATGAAGATTATTCTCCGGTCCCTTCGAGTGTGGGAGGCCATCACGGACGACGACGTCGATGAGGAGTGCGACGAAGGTGCCATGGCCGCCATAGCCCAGTCCGTGCCGGATTCCGTGCTAATGACATTGGCGGAGTTTGAGACGGCAAGAGAGGCATGGAACACACACAAGGAGATGAGGATCGGAGAAGATCACATCACCAAGGCTCGGGCACAAGTGTTGAAGCGTCAATTTCACAAGTTGCAGATGGAGGAAACTGAATCGGTAAACGACTAGGCCATGCGTCTTACTACTTTGGTGGGGGACATCCGCGCGCTTGGTGCAAAGCTCGATGAGACCGAGATTGTGGAGAAATTTTTAAGGTCGGTGACTGATAAACTCACGTACATCATCGGCACGCTCGAGCAGCTTTACGACATCGACGATATGACCATAACGGAGGCGATCGGACGCTTGCGGACATGGGAAGAGAATGCTTGTGGTTGTCGGAAAGGAAAAGGAGGAGGTAGTGACCAACTCATGTACTCGCGCGCAGATTGGGAGGCCCCAAGTAGCAAAGGAAGGCGTGACGGTGGCGAAGGCTCCAACAACACGAAGGGCGACGGACAAACCGGAAAAGGCAAAGGAAAAGGAAAACCACAAGGTCGTGGTCAGGCGGGCCAATCTAAAGAGCAGAAGCCACAGAACTTGGACTTGTCCGAGGTCAAGTGCTATAACTGCAATAAGATGGGTCACTTTACGAAGGATTGTCCGAAGCCTAACAAGCGGGAGATCAAGGCAAATTTGGCAAAGCAGGAAGGCGAAGGTCCAGGTCTTCTGATGGCTGAAGTTTGTGATCTTGCTGAAACGGTGGCTGTGAAACCAAGCCGGAAGGTGCTACTTCATGAGAAGAAAGTGACACCGAAGTTATCCGGTGATCAAAATGTGTCGTGGTATCTCGACACGGGTGCCAGTAATCACATGACGGGGTGCAAGGAGAATTCCTCGAGCTGGAATACGATGTTGAAGATTCGGTCAAGTTCGGTGATGGTTCAGCTATGGAGATTTGCGGGCAAGGATCTGTCCTCTTCGAGGGTCTCACAGGCGAACATCGCATACTCACTGGAGTGTACTACATCCCACGGCTTCACAACAACATCATCTCTATTGGGAAGCTTGACAAGAATGGATGCAAGGTGGATATCGAGAACGGGGTGATGACGATCTTCGACAACCTCTGAAACGTGCTAGCCTGTGTTAAACGCACACGGAACAGGTTCTATGTCCACAACCTTGATCAATCTCAACCGGAGTGTTAGCTCGCCAAGAGTGATGATGATTCGTGGTCATGGCATGCTAGATTTGGACACGTTAACTTCTACGCCTTGGAGAAGATGTCAAAGACGGAGATGGTATCCGGTATGCCATTTATCGACCATGTTGATCGAATATGTGACGGGTACTTGGTTAGAAAACAGCACCGCAGGCCGTTCCCTGCTCGGTCTACCTATCGTGCAAGTGATGCACTCGAGCTGCTGCATGGTGATCTATGTGGCCCTATCACCCCGTTAACTCATGCAAGAAAGAAATACTTCTTCCTTGTGGTAGATGACTACTTCATTCTCCTACGATCTAAAGATGAGTCATTTGAAGTGTTCAAGAAGTTGAAGGCTACAACGGAGATGGAACACAAGTTGAAGGTTCACGCTCTACGGACAGATCATGGTGGGGAGTTTACGTCGGACGAGTTCAACGACTACTGCGAAAAGATTGGCATAAAAAGGTTCCTCATGGCACCTTACATGCCGCAGCAGAACGGGGTCATTGAAAGGCGCAATCAAATTGTCGTTGACATGGCAAGGAGTTTACTCAAGAGCAAGAACCTAACAGAGACTTTTTGGGCAGAAGTTGTCTCGATGGCAGTCTATCTTCTCAACCGGGCTCCAACAAAGGCGGTGATCGGCAAGACTCCGAATGAAGCAACTTACGGACGTAAGCCGAATGTGTCTCATCTACGGAGGTTCAGGTGCGTGGCACATGTGAAGACGGCGGAGCCGCATCCCTCAAAGCTTGCCGATCGTAGCACTAAGATGGTGTTCGTCGGATATGAGAGGAGTTCCGGCACCAAGGCATGCTGCTTCCACGATCCACAAACCAAGCGTCTACGGATTTCACGCGACGTTGTGTTGAAGAAAACCGAGCGTGGAATTGGAGCACGCATCCGACAATGCTTCAAACAGTAACATATTCACGGTTGAATTTCCAACTGACGATGATGTAGGAGGGGACATCCAGGTGGTTGGCAAGACGCCCAACCAAGGTGACCACAATGGTAGTGATCATCATGGTGCCGACACCGATGACGACGCGCATAGGTCGCAAGGAGATAGCGACAACGACGCGCCCGGCATGGGTGGAGATCTCGACGACAACATCGACATCAAGGCGCATAGTGACGACGATAATCAAGATGATGGTCATGGTCACGACGACTACGCCAACGACGCGGATGTCGATGACACGCCCGGGATACAGCCATCTTCCTCAAGTGCATCAACATCGACACAATTTTTGTAACCTCCTTCGCAAGCCACAACGGACTCCTCCGGGCCTCGTCGCTACAAGACCCTCAAGAAAGTCTACAAGTACACAAAGCCAGTTATGTAGGTTTCATTCATCCGAGTTCCTCTGCTTGCGGAGCACCTTGTCTCTTTGTTAAGAAGAAGGATGGGACAAATCTTTTGGTTCAACACTATCGTCCTATCAATCAGGCAATTATTCAAAACAAATATCCTCTTCCCGGATAAATGATTTGTATGATCAACTTGCTGGTTCCTCAGCCTTCTCTAAGCTCGACTTGAGGTTGGGATACCACCAGATCCGTGTTCGCAAAGAGGTTATCCCAAAGACCGCCTTTGTTACTCGTTATAGATCATACGAGTACACCTTCATGTCCTTCGACTTAACCAATGCACCGGCAACCTTCTCTCGACTGATGAATTATATATTCATGGACTACCTCGACAAGTTTGTCGCGACATATCTGGATGATATTCTGGTGTTTTTGGATGAATAAAGAAGAACATGCTGAACATCTTCGTCTTGTACAAGATAACCTTCAGGAGCATCAACTCTATGCGAAGTATTCCAAATGTGAATTCTGGATGGATGAAGTAACATACCTTGGTCATGTGATCTCCAAGGATGGTATTGCGATCAACCCCGAATGAGTGCAAGCTATTCTCGACTGGACTCCCCCGAAGAATGTCAAGCAAGTCACAAGTTTTCTCGGACTCGTCAGCTATTGCCGTCGATTCATCGAGAACTTCTCCAAGATTGCGAAGCCCTTAACCAATCTGTTTCACAAAGGTGTTAAGTTTGAGTGGACTGATAAATGTCAGGAAAGTTTCTAGGCACTCAAGGACAAACTGACATCCGCTCTGGTACTTGCTCCTCCGTATACAAAAGGGATTTTGTCATATATTGTGACGCTTCTCGTCAAGGAATAGTTTGTATCCTCATGCAGGATCGTAAAGTGATTTCTTATGCCCCACGTCAGCTGCGTGCTCATGAAGAGAACTATCCAGTTCATGATCTCGAACTTGTCGCAGTTGTGCATTCACTAAAAGAATGGCGATAATACCTTCTCGGTATTCGCTGTGAGATCTGCATCGACCATCAAAGCCTGAAGTATTTGTTCACTCAGCCGGATCTAAATCTACATCAGCAGAGATGTATGGAGCATATAGCCGATTTTGACTGTGGTATATCATATACCTGATGACCCACAAGTATAGGGAATCAATCGTAGTCCTTTCGATAAGTAAGAGTGTCGAACCCAACGAGGATCAGAAGGATCTGACAAGTGGTTTTCAGCAAGGTAAAATCTGCAGGCACTGAAATTGTCGGTAACAAGTGATTTTCTGGTGAGATGACTCGTAGCAAGCAACAAGTAACAAAAGTAGCAACGGTGCAGGAAAGTGGCTCAATCCCTTTTGTAGCAAGGTACAAGCCTGGACAAAGTCTTATAGGAGGAAAAACGCTCCCGAGGACACACGGGAATTTCTGTCATGCTAGTTTTCATCATGTTCATATGATTTGCATTCGTTACTTTGATAGTTTGATATGTGGGTGGACCGGCGCTTGGGTACTGCCCTTACTTGGTAAAGCATCCCACTTATGATTAACCCCTCTCACAAGCATCTGCAACTACGAAAGAAGAATTAAGACAAAGTCTAACCATAGCATTAAACTAGTGGATCCAAATCAGCCCCTTACGAAGCAACGCATAAACTAGGGTTTAAGCTTCTGTCACTCTAGCAACCCATCATCTACTTACTACTTCCCAATGCCTTCCTCTAGGCCCAAATAATGGTGAAGTATTATGTAGTGGACGTTTACATAACACCACTATAGGAAAAACAACATACAACATATCAAATTACAGAACGAATACCAAATTCACATGACTACTATTAGCATGACTTATCCCATGTCCTCAGGAACAAAAGTAACTACTCACAAAGCATAATCATATTCATGACCAGAGAGGTAATGAGTAGCATCAAGGATCTGAACATAAACTCTTCCACCAAGTAATCCAACTAGCATCAACTACAAAGAGTAATCAACACTACTAGCAACCTTACAAGTACCAATCAGAGTCGCGAGACGGGGATTGGTTACAAGTGATGAACTAGGGTTTGGAGATGAGATGGTGCTGATGAAGATGTTGATGGTGATGAGTCCCCTCCGATGAGAGGAGTGTTGGTGATGACGATGGCGATGATTTCCCCCTCCGGGGGGGGGGGGGAGTTTCCCCGGCAGGATCGTCCTGCCGGAGCTCTAGATTGGTTCTGCTCAAGTTCCGCCTCGTGGCGGTGGCGAAACCACGAAAAAGCTCCTCCCTGATTTTTTCCTGGACGAAACCCTTCATATAGCAAAAGAGGGGGGCAAGTGGGCCAGCAGGTTGCCCACAAGCCCTCATGGCGCGACCTGGGGGGGTGGCCGCGCCGTGCAGGCTTGTGGCCAACCCGTGGCACCCCTCTGGCGCTTCTTCGACCTAGTATTTTTTATAAATCCGAAAAAAAATCCTCGTTGATTTTTACGGCGTTTGGAGTTGCGCAGAATAGGTATCTCAACTTTGCTCCACTTTCAGGCCAGAATTCAAGCTGCCGGCAATCTCCCTCTTCATGTAAACCTTGCAAAATAAGAGAGAAAAGGCATAAGAATTATACCGTGAAGTGAAATAACAGCCCAAGAAGCGATAAATATCAACATGAAAACATGATGCAAAATGGACATATCAACTCCCCCAAGCTTAGACCTCGCTTGTCCTCAAGCGAAAGCCTAGCTCAATAAATATGTCCACATGTTTAGGGAGAGAGGTGTCGACAAAACAAGATACGAACATGCATGCATTATGATCATGATCAAAACAGCAATACCAACATATAATCTCTCATGCTAAAGTGATAATTCCTTCACAAAGTAAAGCATGGATCAAGAACCTTACCGAGAAGTAACAACCGATAGCCTTTAGTCATTGAAGCAATTGCAATTTAACACAACATCAAAAAGAGTCAAATAAGAGCTTGTTAAGCAAATCCACATACTCAATCATTCTTTCGTTCTCTACAATTGCTACAACTCACGTGGTACTCATGAGATCAAAGTTTCACCTGGACACAGAGAAAGATAGGGGCTTGCCTCCCAACTACTTACCTCAAGGGTAATGTCAACAATAATAATTCATGAATACTTACTTCCAAGTTGACATATGAATATAGATCTTTCCCAAGCATATGACGTTAGCCAAGATAAAGGCGAAATAGGGAATTGGTGAAGATCACCATGACTCTTTCAAGGGAAAAAAGTAAAGGTACAAGATAGGCCCTTCGCTGAGGGACGGAAAGGTTGTCATGCGCTTTTGAGGTTTGGATGTGTGTCCTCTTAGTGCGGAGGAACGTCACTTTATATTGCCCCCTGTGATAAAGAACTTTATTATGCAGTCTGTCGCTTTTATGTCTTCCTCATCACACGTTCGTACAAAGCTTATTTTCCACACACTAATACATCATACATATTAGAGAGCATTTTTTATTGCTTGCACCGATGACAACTTACTTGAGGGATCTTATTCAATCCATAGGTAGGTATGGTCGACACTCATGGCAAAACTGGGTTGAAGGTTTATGGATGCACAAGTTGTATCTCTACTTAGTGCGGGAGGTTTGGCTAATGTGAGGTGGAAGCAATCGTCACATGCTAAGGGATCTCTAATCATATAACATTGTTCGGAGCCAAGCAAACACAATTCATTATGTTGTCTTCCTTGTCCAACATCTACTTCTAGGCATGCAATAGTTTAGTGAGTCTTCACAATCATAGATGGTGTCAGAGATGATATATTTATATGTGAACCTCTCCTTCCTTATCACTTCCTATTAATTGCAGCAATGACCAAGGTCCACGTTTGCCTACCCTCAACAAGTTTCAATCCTCATCTTTTTATATGTGAAGCCATCACTTCCCATAAGATCATTACATGATCTTTCATGCTTTTGTTCTATTCTCACTCTTTTGATCATGGCAAGAGGCAAAGCCCTTCAACTAAGACACTCTTTATTATATGGCTCACGAGCTCTAATACATCGGGGGTGACACAAAGCAAAACTCAAGACTATAACACTAAGACTTTTAATCTACTAGAGAAAGAGAAAACTGAAAAGGAAAACTAAAACAAAGGTAAAGGCAAAAGATGTGATGGTGATATGATACCGGGGCAACTCCCCAAAGCTTGGCACAAGCCAAGGGGATTGCCCATACCAATGCTCAGTTGTCTTCCTTTGGTGGTGATGGTGGTGGAGTTGTTGCAATCTTTGACTCCAAGAGGGCCATTAATCTTTGATTTATACCTTGGAGATTTGTGATATGTTTTTCCAGCAAAACAACTTCATGAGTGAGACAAGTATTGCGAGCACGAGTTGTTTCACAAAACCTCAAGAGTTCAATCAAGGATGGAGACAGTAGGTGGAGGTAGGGTTGGAGGAAATCCACTTCTTCAACTTCTTCCTTGTTGATCACAGATTGCACTTCATCCCATGCCTGATTCTTCTCCTTAGCTTTGCCCTTGGTTTCTTTAGGTAGCCCTTCCTTAGCCTCCATGACCTCCATCCTTTTCAGATCAGCATGTACTTCTCCATAGACTTGAGGGAGATTGTTCTCCCCCACAGATTCCTGAGACGACATCTTGATCTAACTCTGCTGCAGAAAACAGGCTCGAAACGAAAAACAGAAGAAATCTGCGTGATGCAGGGGTCAGACCAAACGAGAGTATATATAATGATTTTTCACACCAGAAGTAGTACCCTGCACGAGAACGGAGTCCGGGAGGCGCACGAGGTGGACACAAGCCCTCACGGCCTGGCCAGGGGGTGGGCCCGCGCCGTGCAGGCTTATCGCCTCCTCGCGCTCTTTCCGGACTACTTCCATTTTTTGTATTTTTTTCAAATATTCCAAAATGGAGAAAATTTCCTACTCGAAAAGTTTTGGACTCTGTTTTCTTACCGAATCACATACCTCTTCGTTTTCGAAGTCTGAAACAGGCTGATAAATATCCCTTAGGTATTCTTCCGGAGTTATGGTATTGATGATATTGCTTTCAACATTTATGGGAGTACCTGTGATATAATGCTTGATTCTCTGCCCATTTACCACTCTTGGTCAATTACCTTCTGTGTTGTTGATTTTGATAGCACCGGAACGATATACTTCCTCAACAACATAGGGACCTTCCATTTAGAGAGACGCTTGCCTGCAAAGAATCTTAAACGAGAGTTATATAGGAAGACATAATCACGTACATTGAACTCACGCTTTTGTATCCTCTTATCATTCAACCTCTTAACCTTTTCTTTGAACAACTTGACATTCTCATATGCCTGAGTTCTTCATTCATCAAGCGAGCTAATATCAACTAACCTCTTCTCACCGGCAAGTTTGAAATCAAAGTTGAGCTCTTTGATTGCCCAATAAGCTTTATGCTCTAGCTCAAGAGGTAAATGACATGCTTTACCGTACACCATTTTGTATGGAGACATGCCCATGGGATTCTTATAGGCAGTTCTATAAGCCCACAGTGCATCATCGAGCTTTTTAGACCAATTCTTTTTAGACCTGTTGACAGTCTTTTGCAGAACTAGTTTAATCTCTCTGTTGCTTAGCTCTACTTGACCATTGGACTGAGGGTGGTAGGGAGACGCAATTCTATGGTTGACATCGTACTTAGCAAGCGTTTTACGGAAAGCACCATGAATGAAGTGTGAACCACCGTCGGTCATTAGATATCTAGGGACTCCAAATCTAGGGAAGATAACTTCTTTCAGCATCCTAATAGAGGTGTTGTGATCAGCATTACTAGTGGGGATAGCTTCTACCCACTTAGTGACGTAATCAACAGCAACTAGGATATGAGTATACCCGTTGGATTTTGGAAAAGGTCCCATATAATTGAAGCCCCAGACATCAAATGGTTCAATGACAAGTGAATAGTTCATAGGCATTTCCTGACGTTTGCTGATATTACCTATTCTTTGACATTCGTCACAAGACAAGACAAACTTACGGGCATCCTTGAAGAGAGTGGGCCAATAGAAACCTGATTACAGTACCTTGTGTGCAGTTCTATCTCCCGCGTGGTGTCCTCCGTAGACCTTAGAGTGACACTTCTGTAGGATCTGTCCCTGTTCTTGTTCAGGTACACAACATCTAATAACACCATCTACTCCTTCCTTATAAAGGTGAGGATCATCCCAAAAGTAGTGTCTCAAGTCAAAGAAAAATTTCTTCTTTTGCTAGTACGTGAAACTAGGTGGTATATATTTGGCAACGATATAGTTTGCATAATCAGCATACCACGGTGCACTGCGTGAAGCATTGATGACATTCAATTGCTCATCGGGAAAGCTATCATCAATAGGTTGTGGGTCATCAAGAACGTTCTCCAACCTAGACAAGTTATCTACTACTAGGTTATCAGCACCCTTTCTGTCGACAACGTGCAACTCAAATTCTTGTAGCAAGAGAACCCATCTGATAAGTCTAGGTTTAGCGTCCTTCTTCTCCATGAGGTACTTAATAGCAGCATGATCAGTGTGAATAGTGACTTTGGAATCAACTATGTAAGACCTGAACTTTTCACATGCAAACACGACTGCTAAAAATTCCTTCTCCGTAGTACCATAGTTTCTCTGGGCACTGTCTAGAGTTTTACTAGCGTAGTGAATAACATTCAACTTCTTATCGACTCTTTGCCCTAAGACAGCACCAACAGCATAATCACTAGCATCACACATGATTTCAAAAGGTAGATTCCAATCAGGTGGTTGAACAATAGGTGTAGTTATCAAAGCCCTCTTAAGTATTTCGAAGGCTTCCTCACAATCTTCGTCAAAAACAAAAGGAATATCCTTTTGCAAGAGATTGGTAAGAGGCCTAGAAATCTTAGAGAAGTCTTCAATGAACCTTCTATAGAAACCAGCATGACCAAGGAAACTTCTTATACCTTTGATATCTGTGGGGTATGGCATTTTCTCGATTGCATCAACCTTAGCCTTATCGACGTCAATACCTCTTTCAGAAATTTTATGTCCTAAGACGATGCCTTCATTAACCATAAAGTGGCACTTCTCCCAATTCAAGACAAGATTGGTGTATTTACATCTCTGCGGGACTAGATCAAGGTTGCTGAGGCAATCATCAAAGGAAGACCCGTAAACGGAGAAGTCATCCATGAAAACCTCGAAAATCTTTTCACAAAAGTCAGAGAATATAGCCAGCATACATCTTTGAAAGGTGGCAGGTGCATTACATAAGCCAAAAGGCATACGTCTATAAGCAAAGGTACCGAAAGGGCAGGTGAAAGTGGTTTTCTCCTGATCAGATGTTGGAAATATGCCCTAGAGGCAATAATAATTAGTTATTATTATATTTCTTTGTTCATGATAATCGTTTATTATCCATGCTATAATTGTATTGATTGGGAACACAATACTTGTGTGGATACATAGACAAAACACTGTCCCTAGTAAGCCTCTAGTTGACTAGCTCGTTGATCAAAGATGGTCAAGGTTTCCTGGCCATAGGCAAGTGTTGTTACTTGATAACGGGATCACATCATTAGAAGAATCATGTGATGGACTAGACCCAAACTAATAGACGTAGCATGTTGATCGTGTCATTTTGTTGCTACTGTTTTCTGCGTGTCAAGTATTTGTTCCTATGACCATGAGATCATATAATTCACTGACACCGGAGGAATGCTTTGTGTGTATCAAACGTCGCAACGTAACTGGGTGACTATAAAGATGCTCTACAGGTATCTCCGAAGGTGTTCGTTGAGTTAGTATGGATCGAGACTGGGATTTGTCACTCCGTGTGACGGAGAGGTATCTCGGGGCCCACTCGGTAATACAACATCACACACAAGCCTTGCAAGCAATGTAACTTAGTGTAAGTTGCGGGATCTTGTATTACGGAATGGGTAAAGAGACTTTCCGGTAAACGAGATTGAAATAGGTATACGGATACTGACGATCGAATCTCGGGCAAGTAACATAGTGAAGGACAAAGGGAATGACATACGGGATTATATGAATCCCTGGCACTGAGGTTCAAACGATAAGACCTTCGTAGAATATGTAGGATCCAATATGGGCATCTAGGTCCCGCTATTGGATATTGACCGAGGAGTCTCTCGGGTCATGTCTACATAGTTCTCGAACCCGCAGGGTCTGCACACTTAAGGTTCGACGTTGTTTTATGCGTATTTGAGTTATATGGTTGGTTACCGAATGTTGTTCGGAGTCCCGGATGAGATCACGGACGTCACAAGGGTTTCTGGAATGGTCCGGAAATGAAGATTGATATATAGGATGACCTCATTTGGTTACCGGAAGGTTTTCGTGCATTACCGGAAAAGTTTTGGGCTCATCGGTAGTGTACTGGGAGTGTCGGGAGGGGTGCCGGGGACCATCAGGAGGGATGTCACGCCCCAAGGGGTCTCATGGGCTATGGGAAGAGATAAACCAGCCCCTAGTGGGCTGGAATAAGTTCCCACTAAGGCCCATAAGGTTTGAGAAGGAAAAAACACAAGGTGGAAAGAGTTTCCAAGTGGGAAGGTGGAATCCTACTCCAAGTAGGATTGGAGTAGGACTCCTCCACCTCCAATTTCGGCCAAACCTTTAGGTTTTGAGGCTACCTCCTCCCCTCCCTCCCTCCTATATATAGTGGGGTTTTAGGGCTGATTTGAGACAACTTTTGCGACGGCAGCCCGACCACATACCTCCACGGTTTTACCTCTAGATCGCGTTTCTACGGAGCTCGGGCGGAGCCCTGCTGAGATTAGATCACCACCAACCTCCGGAGCGCCGTCACGCTGCCGGAGAACTCATCTACCTCTCCGTCTCTCTTGCTGGATCAAGAAGGCTGAGATCATCGTCGAGTTGTACGTGTGCTGAACGCGGAGGTGTCGTTCGTTCGGCACTAGATCGTGGGACAGATCGCGGGACGGTTCGTGGGACGGTTCGCGGGGCGGATCGAGGGACGTGAGGACGTTCCACTACATCAACCGCGTTCACTAACGCTTCTGCTATGCGATCTACAAGGGTAGGTAGATCGGAAATCCCCTCTCGTAGATGGACATCACCATGATAGGTCTTCGTGCGCGTAGGAAAATTTTTGTTTTCTCTTGCGACGTTCCCCAACAGTGGCATCATGAGCTAGGTTCATGCGTAGATATCTTCTCGAGTAGAACACAAAAGTTTTTGTGGGCGGTGATGTGCGTTTTGCTGCCCTCCTTAGTCTTTTCTTGATTCCGCGGTATTGTTGGATCGAAGCGGCTCGGACCGACATTACTCGTACGCTTATGAGAGACTGGTTTCATCGCTACGAGTAACTCCGTTTCTCAAAGATGACCGGCGAGTGTCGGTTTCTCCAACTTTAGTTGAATCAGATTTGACCGAGGAGGTCCTTGGATGAGGTTAAATAGCAATTCATATATCTCCGTTGTGGTGTTTGCGTAAGTAAGATGCGATCCTACTAGATACCCATGGTCACCACGTAAAACATGCAACAACAATTAGAGGACGTCTAACTTGTTTTTGCAGGGTATGCTTGTGATGTGATATGGCCAACGATGTGATGTGATATATTGGATGTATGAGATGATCATGTTGTAATAGTTAATATTGACTTGCACGTCGATGGTACGGCAACCGGCAGGAGCCATAGGGTTGTCTTTAAACTAACGTTTGTGCTTGCAGATGCGTTTACTATATTGCTAGGACGTAGCTTTAGTAGTAATAGCATGAGTAGCACGACAACTCCGATGGTGACACGTTGATGGAGATCATGGTGTGACGCCGGTGACAAGAAGATCGTGCTGGTGCTTTGGTGATGGAGATCAAGAAGCACATGATGATGGCCATATCATGTCACTTATGAATTGCATGTGATGTTAATCCTTTATGCACCTTATCTTGCTTAGAATGACGGTAGCATTATGAGGTGATCTCTCACTAAAATTTCAAGACGAAATTGTGTTCTCCCCGACTGTGCACCGTTGCGACAGTTCTTCGTTTCGAGACACCACGTGATGATCGGGTGTGATAGACTCAACGTTCACATACACCGGGTGCAAAACAGTTGCACACGCGGAACACTCGGGTTAAGCTTGACGAGCCTAGCATGTGCAGACATGGCCTCGGAACACATGAGACCGAAAGGTCGATCATGAATCGTATAGTTGATATGATTAGCATAGAGATGCTTACTACTGAAACTATTCTCGACTCACGTGATGATCGGACTTGGGATAGTGGATTTGGATCATGTACCACTCAAATGACTAGAGAGATGTACCTTTTGAGTGGGAGTTCTTAAGTAATGATGAATTGAACTAATTGTCATGAACATAGTCTAATGGTCTTTGCGAATTACGATGTAGCTTGCGCTATAGCTCTACTATTTTTATATGTTCCTAGAGAAAATTTAGTTGAAAATTGATAGTAGCAAACTTTGCAGATTGAGTCTATAAAACCGAGGATTGTCCTCGTTGCTGCGCAGAAGGCTTATGTCCTTAATGCACCACTCGGTGTGCTGCACCTCGAGCGTCGTCCGTAGATGTTGTGAACATCCGACATACACGTTTCTGATGACTACACGATAGTTCAGTACAAAATACTTAATGGCTTAGAAGTAAGGCGTCAAAGACGTTTTGAAACGTCACGGAACATAAGAGATATTCTAAAGAGATGAAATTGTGATTTCATGCTTGTGCCCTTGTTAAGAGGTATGAGACCTCCGACAAGATTCTTTGTCCACAAAGTAAAGGAAAAAAGCTCAATCGTTGAGCGTGTGCTCAGATTATCTGAGTACGACAACCGCTTGAATCAAGTGGGAGTTGATCTTCCAGATAAGATAGCGATGGTTCTCCAAAGTCACTGCCACCAAGCTGTGAGAGCTTCGTGATGAACTATAACATATCAAGGATAAACACAATGATCCTTGAGCGATTCGCGATGTTTGACACTGCGAAAGTAGAAATCAAGAAGGAGCATCAATAGTTGATGGTTAGTAAAACCACTAAGTTTCGAGAAAGGTAAGGGCTAGAAGGGATACTTCGTGAAACGGCAAAGCAGTTGCTGCACTAATGAAGAGACCCCAGATTAAACCCAAGCCCGGGACTAACTGCTTCTGTTATGAGGGGAACGGTCACTGAGGCGGAGCAACTCTAGATACTTGGTAGATAAGAAGGCTGGCAAAAGTTGAAAGAAGTATATTTGATATACCTTATGTTGATGTGTACTTTACTAGTACTCCTAGTAGCACGAGGGTATTGGATACCGGTTTGGTTGCTAAGTGATTAGTAACACGAAATGAAAGCTACGGCATAAACGGAGACTAGCTAAAGGCGAGGTGACGATACGTGTTGGAAGTGTTTCCAAGGTTGATATGATCAAACGTCGCACACTCCCTCTACCATCGGGATTGGTGTTAAACCTAAATAATTGTTATTTGGTGCTTGCGTTAAGCATGAACATGATTGGATCGTGTTTATTGCAATACGATTATTCATTTAAATAGAATAATGGTTACTCTATTTGCTTGAATAATCACCTTCAATGGTTTATTGAATCTCGATCGTAGTGTTACACATGTTCATGATATTGGTGCCAAAAGATACGAGGTAATGATGATAGTACCACTTACTTGTGGCACTGCCGCTTGAGTCATGTTGGTATAATTTGCATGAAGAGGCTCCATGCTAATGGATCTTTATACTCACTTGATTTTGAATCACTAGTGACATGCAAATCATACCACATGAGCAAGGCCTTGTTTTCATTGAGATGAAACAAGATAGTAACTTGTTGGAAGTGATACATTTTGATGTATGCAGTCCAATGGGTGCTGAGGCACGCAATGGATATCATTATGTTCTTACTTCAATGATGATTTGAGTAGATACAAGAGTATTTACTTAATGAATCACAAGTCTGAAATATTGAAAAGTTCAATTCTGTTTCAGGAGTGAAGTTCGTCGTAACAAGAGGATAAACTGTCTACGATATGATCATAGAAATGAATATCTGAGTTACGAGTTTTGGTACGCAGTTAAGACAATGTGGAAATTGTTTCGCAGTTCATGCCACCTGGAACATCATAGTGTGATGATGTGTCTGAACATCATAGCCACGCACTATTTGGTATGGTGCATGCTATGATGTCTCTTATCGAATTACCACTATCGTTTATGGGTTATGCATTAGAGACAACCGCATTCACTTTAAATAGGGCACCGCGTATTTCCGTTGAGATGACACAGTATAGACTGAGGTTTAGAGAAATCTAAACTGTCATTTCTTGAAAGTTTGGGGCTTCGACACTTGTGTGAAAAAGTTTCAGGCTGATAAGCTCGAACCCAAAGCGGATAAATGCATCTTCATAGGATATCCAAAACAGTTGGGTACATCTCCTATCTCAGATCCGAAAGCAAAGTGTTTGTTTCTAGAAACGGATCCTTTCTCGAGGAAAGGTTTCTCTCGAAAGAATTGAGTGGGAGGGTGGTAGAACTTGATGAGGTTATTGAACCATCACTTCAACCAGTGTGTAGCAGGGCGCAGGAAGTTGTTCCTGTGGCGCCTACACCAATTGAAGTGAAAGCTGATGATGGTGATCATCGAGCATCAGATCAAGTTACTACAAGCCTCGTAGGTTGACAAGGTCGCGTACTACTGCAGAGTGGTATGGTAACCCTGTCTTGGAGGTCATGTTGTTGAGCAACAGTGAACCTACGAGTTATGAAGAAAGCAATGGTGGGCTCGGATTTCGACAAATGGCTGGAGGCCATGAAATCCGAGAGAGGATCCATGTATGAAAGCAAAGTGTAGACTTTGGAAGAACTACTTGATGGTCATAGGACTATTGAGTAAAGATGGATCTTTAAAAGGAAGACAGACGATGATGGTGATAAGTCACTATTAAGAAAAGCTCGACTTGTCGCAAAGATGTTTCCAACAAGATCAAACAGTTGACTATGATGAGACTTTCTCACTCGTAGCGATGCTAAAAGTCTGTTAGAATTATGTTAGTAATAGCTGCATTATTCATGAAATATTTCACACAGGATGTCAAAACATTGTTTCCTCGATGGTTTCCTTGAGCAAACATTGTATGTGATCCAACCAGGAGGTTTTGTCGATCCTAAAGATACTAGCAAGTATGCAAGCTCCAGCGATCCTTCAATGGACTCGTGCAAGCATCTCGGAGTTGGAATATACACTTTGATGAGATGATCAAAGATTTTGGGTTTGTACAAGGTTTATGAGAAACTTGCATTTCCAAAGAAGTGAGTGGGAGCACTATAGAATTTCTGATAAGTATATGTGGTTGACATATTGTTGATTAGAAGTAATGTAGAATTTGTGTGAAGCATAGAAGGTTGTTTGAAAGGAGTTTTTCAAAGGAATACCTGGATTGAGCTACTTGAACGTTGAGCATCAAGATCTATGGAGATAGATCAAAACGCTTAATAGAAGTTTCAACAAGATGCATGCCTTGACAAGTTTTTGAAGGAATTCGAAATAGATCAGCAAAGAAGGAGATCTTGACTGTGTTGTAAGGTGTGAATTTGAGTAAGACTCAAAACCCGACCACGGCAGAATAAAGAGAATAGACGAAGGTCGTCTTCTATGCCTTAGCCGTAGACTCTAAAGTATGCCATGCTGAGTACCGCACCTGATGTGTGCCTTGCAGCAAGTCTGTTAAGAGGTACACAGAGTGATCCAGGATTGAATCACTGATCAGCGGTCAAAGTTATCCTTAGTAACTAAATAGACTAAGGAATTTTTCTCGATTATGGAGGTGGTTAAAGAGTTCGTCGTAAAGGGTTACGTTGATGCAAGCTTTGACACTAATCCGAATAACTATGAGTAGTGAAACGGATTCGTATAGTAGAGTAGATATTTGGAGTATTTTCGAATAGCACATAGTAGCAGCATCTATAAGATGACATAAAGATTTGTAAAGAACACATGGATCTGAGAGTTTCAGAACCGTTGACTAAAACCTCTCTCACGAGCAAAACGTGATCAGACCCCATAACTATATGGGTGTTGGATTCGTTGGAATCATAGGGTGATGTGAACTAGATTATTGACTCTAGTACAAGTGGGAGACTGTTGGAAATATGCCCTAGAGGCAATAATAATTAGTTATTATTATATTTCTTTTTTCATGATAATCGTTTATTATCCATGCTATAATTGTATTGATTGGAAACACAATACTTGTGTGGATACATAGACAAAACACTGTCCCTAGTAAGCCTCTAGTTGACTAGCTCGTTGATCAAAGATGGTCAAGGTTTCCTGGCCATAGGCAAGTGTTGTTACTTGATAATGGGATCACATCATTAGAAGAATCATGTGATGGACTAGACCCAAACTAATAGACGTAGCATGTTGATCGTGTCATTTTGTTGCTACTGTTTTCTGCGTGTCAAGTATTTGTTCCTATGACCATGAGATCATATAATTCACTGACACCGGAGGAATGCTTTGTATGTATAAAACGTCGCAACGTAACTGGGTGACTATAAAGATGCTCTACAGGTATATCCGAAGGTGTTCGTTGAGTTAGTATGGATTGAGACTGGGATTTGTCACTCCGTGTGACGGAGAGGTATCTCGGGGCCCACTCGGTAATACAACATCACACACAAGCCTTGCAAGCAATGTAACTTAGTGTAAGTTGCGGGATCTTGTATTACGGAACGAGTAAATTGACTTGCCGGTAAACGAGATTGAAATAGGTATACGGATACTGACGATCGAATCTCGGGCAAGTAACATACTGAAGGACAAAGGGAATGACATACGGGATTATATGAATCCCTGGCACTGAGGTTCAAACTATAAGATCTTCGTAGAATATGTAGGATCCAATATGGGCATCTAGGTCCCGCTATTGGATATTGACCGAGGAGTCTCTCGGGTCATGTCTACATAGTTCTCGAACCCGCAGGGTCTGCACACTTAAGGTTCGACGTTGTTTTATGCGTATTTGAGTTATATGGTTGGTTACCAAATGTTGTTCGGAGTCCCGGATGAGATCACGGACGTCACGAGGGTTTCTGGAATGGTCCGGAAATGAAGATTGATATATAGGATGACCTCATTTGGTTACCGGAAGGTTTTCGTGCATTACCGGAAAAGTTTTGGGCTCATCGGTAGTGTACCGGGAGTGCCGGGAGGGGTGCCGGGGACCATCAGGAGGGGTGTCACGCCCCAAGGGGTCTCATGGGCTATGGGAAGAGATAAACCAGCCCCTAGTGGGCTGGAATAAGTTCTCACTAAGGCCCATAAGGTTTAAGAAGGAAAAACACAAGGTGGAAAGAGTTTCCAAGTGGGAAGGTGGAATCCTACTCCAAGTAGGATTGGAGTAGGACTCCTCCACCTCCAATTTCGGCCAAACCTTTAGGTTTTGAGGCTGCCTCCTCCCCTCCCTCCCTCCTATATATAGTGGGGTTTTAGGGCTGATTTGAGACAACTTTTGCGACAGCAGCCCACCACATACCTCCACGGTTTTACCTCTAGATCGCGTTTCTGCGGAGCTCGGGCGGAGCCCTGCTGAGATTAGATCACCACCAACCTCCGGAGCGCCGTCACGCTGCCGGAGAACTCATCTACCTATCCGTCTCTCTTGCTGGATCAAGAAGGCCGAGATCATCGTCGAGTTGTACGTGTGCTGAACGCGGAGGTGCCGTCCGTTCGGCACTAGATCGTGGGACGGATCGCGGGACGGTTCGTGGGACGGTTCGCGGGGCAGATCGAGGGACGTGAGGACGTTCCACTACATCAACCTCGTACACTAACGCTTCTGCTGTGCGATCTACAAGGGTACGTAGATCGGAAATCCCCTCTCGTGCATGGACATCACCATGATAGGTCTTCGTGTGCGTAGGAAAAATTTTGTTTTCCCATGCGACGTTCCCCAACATCAGATTGTGCAACTGGTATTTGGGAGAAACCAGAATAACCGTCTAGAAAGCAGAAGTGTTTGTGTTTAGACAGCCTAGCTAGCATTTGGTCGATAAAAGGCAAAGGGTAATGATCTTTCCTAGTGGCTTTATTGAGTTTCCTAAAATCGATCACCATCCTATAGCGAGTAATAACCCTCTGTGGGATCAATTCATCTTTATCATTAGGGACAACGGTAATGCCTCCCTTCTTGGGGACGCAGTGCACCGGACTCACCCAATCGCTATGACAAACAGGATAGATAATACCCGCTTCGAGGAGCTTTAGTATTTCCTTTCTTACTACTTCTTTCATCTTAGGATTCAATCTCCTTTGATGATCATCAACTAGTTTGAAATCAGGATCAGTTTTGATCTTGTGCTGGCATAGAGTGGGACTAATGCCCTTAAGATCATCAAGAGTATATCCAATAGCAGCACGGTGCTTCCTCAGAGTTTTTAGCAACTTCTTTTCTTCATGCTCTGAGAGGCTAGCACGGATTATAACAGGATATATCTCTTTTTCATCAAGATAGGCATACTTAAGAGTATATGGCAACTATTTAAGCTCGAACACAGGATCACCCTTTGGTGGGGGTGGATCCCCAAGCAGTTCAACATGCAAGTTATTCTTAAGGATGGGATATTGTTCTAAGACAACTCTATCTATCTCATCCCTTTCATCCATATGCATATCATTTTCATGCTCAAGCAAGTATTTCTCTAAGGGATCAGTAGGAGGGACGGCAATAGAAGCTAAGGCAATAGTTTCATCCCTACTAGGCAGCTCTTTTTCATGAGGTTGTCTACCAAACTTGGAGAAATTGAACTCATGTGACACACCTTCAAAGCCAACAGTGACAGTTTGCTTCTCACAATCAATATGAGCATTGACGGTATTGAGGAAGGGTCTGCCAAATATGATGGGACAAAAGCTATCTTGAGCGGTAGCAAGAACGAGGAAATCAGCAGGATACTTCGTTTTACCACACAAGACTTCAACATCCCTAACAATTCCCACAGGGCAGATAGTATCTCTATTGGCAAGCTGAATAGTGACATCAATAGGCTCTATCTCAACAGGTGCAATCTCATCTTTTATTTCATCGTATAAGGATTGAGGTATTGCACTAACACTAGCACCCACGTCACATAAACCATGATAACAATGATCTCCTATATTAACAGAAACCACAGGCATGCCAACAACAGGCCTATGTTTGTCTCTAACGTGAGGTTTAGCAATTCTAGCAGCATCTTCACAGAAGTGAATATTATGTCTCTCAACATCGTCGGATAGAAGATCTTTGATAATAGCAATGCTAGGTTCAACTCTAATTTGCTCGGGGGGTGTAGGTGTTCTAATATAGCGTCTATGTATCACAGTTGAAGCTTTAGAATGATCCTTTATCCTAACAGGGAAAGGTGGTTTCTCAATGTAAGCACTGGGAACCACAGGATCATTATAGGCAACGACTTTCTCTTCAACTGGAGTGGGTTTAACTACATTGACTTCTAAAGGAGGATGATATTTAAACCATTTCTCTTTGGGGAGATGGGAGCCAAGGATTCACACAATGAAGCTACTATCTCAGAGTCAAGTCCATACTTAGCGCTAAAGTCACAAAAAGTATTTGTCTCAACAAAGGATTTAACGCAATCAAACGTGAAATTTGTACCTGACTCCTTACCTTCTTCAAGCTCCCAATCTTTAGAGTTGCGTTTAATTCTCTCCAATAAATTCCATTTGAAGTCAATATCTCTCTACATTAAAGAACTGGTACAAGAAGTGTCAAGCATGGTGCGATCATCATGAGAAAGCCGAGCATAGAAGTTCTGAATGATAATTTCTCTCAAGAGCTCATGATTGGGGCATGAATATAACATTGATTTAAGCCTCCCCCAAGCTTGAGCGATGCTTTCTCTGTCACGAGGCCAAAAATTATAAATATAATTCTGATCACGATGTACTAAATGCATAGGATAAAACTTTTGATGAAATTCCAATTTCAACCGATTGTAGTCCCATGATCCAGTATCATCACATAGCCTATACCATGTCAACGCCTTATCCTTTAAAGATAAAGGAAAGACCTTCTTCTTGACCTCCTCGTCGGGCAAACCTACAAGCTTAAATAAACCACAAACTTCATCTACATAGATCAGATGCGGGTATGGATGTGATGTTCCATCTCCTATAAAAGGATTAGCCAGCAGTTTCTCAAGCATACCCGAAGGAAATTCAAAGCAAATATTTTCAGTAGGTGCAGCAGGTTGAGGAGCAACTCTTTGTGCTTCCGTTTGAGGTGAAGATACCCCGAACAAGCCCCTCAAAGGATTAGTATCCATAGTGACAAGTGACAACAAATTTCAGCACACTATATGAATGTTTCGTTACCAAGTTCCACTTACCAAAGGCGCTTCACTCCCCGGCAACGACGCAAGAAAATAGTCTTGATGACCCACAAGTATAGGGGATCAATCATAGTCCTTTCTATAAGTAAGAGTGTCGAACCCAACGAGGAGCAGAAGGATCTGACAAGTGGTTTTCAGCAAGGTAAAATCTGCAGGCACTGAAATTGTCGGTAACAAGTGATTAAGCAACAAGTAACAAAAGTAGCAACGGTGTAGCAAAGTGTCCCAATCCCTTTTGTAGCAAGGGAGAAGCCTGGACAAAGTCTTATAGGAGGAAAAACGCTCCCGAGGACACACGGGAATTTCTGTCATGCTAGTTTTCATCATGTTCATATGATTTGCGTTCGTTACTTTGATAGTTTGATATCTGGGTGGACCGGCTCTTGGGTACTGCCCTTACTTGGAAAAGCATCCCACTTATGATTAACCCCTCTCGCAAGCGTCTGCAACTACGAAAGAAGAATTAAGACAAAGTCTAACCATAGCATTAAACTAGTGGATCCAAATCAGCCCCTTACGAAGCAACGCATAAACTAGGGTTTAAGCTTCTGTCACTCTAGCAACCCATCATCTACTTACTACTTCCCAATGCCTTCCTCTAGGCCCAAATAATGGTGAAGTATTATGTAGTCGACGTTCACATAACACCACTATAGGAAAAACAACATACAACATATCAAATTACAGAACGAATACCAAATTCACATGACTGCTATTAGCATGACTTATCCCATGTCCTTAGGAACAAAAGTAACTACTCACAAAGCATAATCATATTCATGACCAGAGAGGTAATGAGTAGCATCAAGGATCTGAACATAAACTCTTCAACCAAGTAATCCAACTAGCATCAACTACAAAGAGTAATCAACACTACTAGCAACCTTACAAGTACCAATCGGAGTCACGAGACGGAGATTGGTTACAAGTGATGAACTAGGGTTTGGAGATGTGATGGTGCTGATGAAGATGTTGATGGTGACAAATCCCCTCCGATGAGAGGAGTGTTGGTGATGACGATGGCAACGGTTTCCTCCTCCGGGAGGGAAGTTTTCTCGGCAGGATCGTCCTGCCGGAGCTCTAGATTGGTTCGGCTCAAGTTTCGCCTCATGGCGGCGGCGAAACCACGAAAAAGCTCCTCCCTGATTTTTTTCCTGGACGAAACCCTTCATATAGCAAAAGAGGGGGCAAGTGGGCCAGCAGGTTGCCCACAAGCCCTCATGGCGCGACCTGAGGGGTGGCCGCGCCGTGCAGGCTTGTGGCCAACCCCTGGCGCCCCTCTGGCGCTTCTTCGGCCCAGTATTTTTTATAAATCCGGAAAAAAAATCCTCGTTGATTTTTACGGCATTTGGAGTTGCGCAGAATAGGTATATCAACTTTGCTCCACTTTCATGCCAGAATTTCAGCTGTCGGCATTCTCCCTCTTCATGTAAACCTTGCAAAATAAGAGAGAAAAGGCATAGGAATTGTACCGTGAAGTGAAATAACAGCCCAAGAAGCGATAAATATCAACATGAATACATGATGCAAAATGGACGTATCAATACCCCCGGCAAAGCTAACGTAATGGTTGATGCCTTGAGTCGCAAGTCATACTACAACCACCTCTAGGTTCATAAGGTTCACGATCGTCTGCAAGAGGAATTTCGTAAGTTGAACTTCCATATTGTTCCTTAGGGTTACCTTGTTCCCCCTCCTGAAGAGTATCAAAAGATGAACATCCGTGTTGTTAATCAGGGTTCCCTCAGTAACCTGGTTGTTGAACCAGATCTCGTATTCTGCATCAAAGGTATGCATGGCTTTGACGATGATGTCGACATGATTACAAGCTATCTTGTGAAGGGTAAACCCTCTTGTTTCACTGTTGCTGATGATGGCGCCTTGTAATTCAAGTGCCGCTTATTCGTACCAACTAAGAGGGAAAATCACTGAATGTCGGGAGCAGTTATGAAAGAAGCTCATTATACCCCGTTGTCTATACACCCGGTAGTACCAAGATGTACCAAGACATCCGTCAAAGATTCGGGTGGTCCAATGATACGTCTCCAACGTATCTATAATTTTTGATGGTTTCATGTTATTATCCTGTCAAACTTTGGATGTTTTGTATGCCTTTTATATCTTTTTTGAGACTAACTTATTAACTCAGTGCCAAGTGCCAGTTCCTGTTTTTTCCATGTTTTTGACCCCTTTCAGGGGAGGATTTCAAATGGAGTCCAAATGGAACGAAACTGCCAAAAAGATTTTTTTCCCGAAACAGAAAAAGATCGGGAAGCCTGAGAATCAGGGCAGGGGGCACCAGGGACCCCACAAGCCCCGTAGCCGCGGCCAGGGGGCCGCGCCTCCCAGGCTTGTGGGCTCCCTGGGCCAACTATGCCCTAGGTCTTTTGCCTATAAATTCCCTAAAATCCCAGAAAAATCAGGAGATCATCAAAAGTACTTTTCCGCCGCCGCAAGCTTCTGTCTCCGCAAGATCCCATCTGGGGCACGTTCTAGTGCCCTGCCGGAGGGAGGATTTGGATACGGAGGGCTTCTTCATCAACACCATGACCTCTCCGGTGATGCGTGAGTAGTTCACCATAGACCTACGGGTCCATAGCTAGTAGCTAGATGGCTTCTTCTCTCTCTTGGATCTTCAATACAAAGTTCTCCATGATCTTCATGGAGATCTATCCGATGTAATCTTCTTTTGCAGTGTGTTTGTCAAGATCCGATGAATTGTGGATTTATGATCAGATTATCTATGAATCTTATTTGAGTTTCTTCTGATCTCTCTTATGCATGATTTCATATCCTTGTAATTCTCTTCGAGTTGTGGGTTTTGTTTGGCCAACTGGATCTATGATTCTTGCAATGGGAGAAGTGCTTGGTTTTGGGTTCATACCGTGCGGTGACCTCACCCAATGACAGAAGGGGTAGCGAGGCACGCATAGTGTTGTTTCCATCAAGGGTAAAAAGATGGGGTTTTCATCATTGGTTTGAGATTATCCCTCTACATCATGTCATCTTGCTTAAGGCGTTACTCTGTTCGTCATGAACTCAATGCACTAGATGCATGCTGGATAGTGGTCGATGTGTGGACTAATAGTAGTAGATGCAGAAAGTATCGGTCTACTTGTCTCGGACGTGATGCCTATATGTATGATCATTACCTTAGATATCGTCATGACTTTGCGCGGTTCTATCATTTGCTCGACAGTAATTTGTTCACCCACCGTAATATTTTCTATTTTGAGAGAAGCCTCTAGTGAACACTATGGCCCCCGGGTCTACTCCACACCATAGTTTCAGCCTTACACTTTTTCTTCGTTGCACTTTCCGCCTTCAGATCTCACTTTGCAATCAATCTTGAAGGGATTGACAACCCCTTTATAGCGTTGGGTGCAAGCTCTTTGTGTTTGTGCAGGTACTCTAGACTTGACGAGATTCTCCTACTGGATTGATACCTTGGTTCTCAAACTAAGGGAAATACTTACTTCTCCTGTGTTGCATCACCCTTTCCTCTTCAAGGGAAAACCAACGCAAACTCAAGAGACGGCAGAAGGTTTCTGTCGACGTAGTAGAAGGATTTCTGGCGCCGTTGCCGGGGAGGATCAAGTCAAGAACTCATCCAAGTAAGTTTCGCAAACGCATCTCTTGCATTTACTTTTTTGCCTCTCATTTTCCTCTCCCTCACTTCTGAAAAACAAAAATTTACAAAAAAATCTTTGCCTTTTTCGTTTGCCTTCTTCGTTCGCCTTTTCGTTCGCCCTTTTTCTCGCTTTCTCTTTGTTCGCTTGTGTGCTTGCTTGCTTGCCGAAGTCACCATGACTAAAAACACCAAACTTTGTGACTTCTCGAATACTAATAATAATGATTTTATTAGTACTCCGATTGCTCCTGCCACTAGTGCGGAGTCATACGAAATCAATGCCGCTTTGCTGAATCTTGTTATGAAAGAGCAATTTTCTGGCCTTCCTAGTGAAGATGCCACATCCCACCTTAATACCTTCATAGAACTTTGCGATATGCAAAAGAAGAAAGATGTGGATAATGATGTGATTAAGTTGAAGCTTTTTCCTTTCTCGTTGCGAGATCGAGCAAAACTTGGTTTTCGTCTTTGCCCAAAAATAGTATCGATTCTTGGGATAAGTGCAAATATGCTTATATATCCAAGTATTTTCCGCCGGCTAAGATTATCTCTCTTCGTAATGATATCATGAATTTTAAGCAACTTGATCATGAACATGTTGCACAATCTTGGGAGAGAATGAAATTGATGATTAGAAATTGTCCCGCTCATGGCTTGAGTCTTTGGATGATTATACAAATCTTCTACGCTGGCTTGAATTTCGCTTCTAGAAATATCTTGGACTCTGCCTCAAGTGGAACGTTCATGGAAATCACGTTAGGAGAAGCCACGAAACTCCTAGACAATATCATGACGAACTACTCTCACTGGCACACTGAAAGGTCACCTACTAGTAAGAAAGTACACGTTATAGAAGAAATTAACTCGTTGAGTGCTAAGATGGATGAGTTAATGAATTTGGTTGCTAGTAGAAGTGCTCCTTTAGATCCTAATGATATGCCCTTGTCTTCTTTGATTGAGAGTAGCAACGCTAGCTTGGACGTTAATTTTGTTGGTAGGAATAATTTTGGCAACAACAATGCTTTTAGAGATAACTATGTTCCTAGACCTTTTCCTAGTAACTCCTCTAATAACTTTGGAAACTCCTACAACAATACTCATGAAAATTACAATAGATTATCCTCCGATCTAGAGAGTAATATCAACTCGCAAAAGATTTTCAATGCGTCCATAGAGGAAAAACTACTCAAAATTGATCATTTGGCTAAGAGCGTTGATAGAATGTCTAGTGATATTGATGCTTTGAAAGTTAGATGTGCTCCTCCCAATATCAATATGGATGAAACTTTGAAAGCTATGCATGTTTCCATGATTGAGAGCAAAGAAAGAACCGCCCAAATTCGTGCTAGACATGAATGGCTTAAAAAGGCGTGTTCTCGTGATAAGAATCATGAAGATCTTAAAGTGCTTGGTGTGACTCCCATTGAATCTTTGTTTTCTTGTGTCAAACCTAATGATGATGGGGCTGGATATGAATCCACTTTGGTTGAAAAACGCCCCAATGATTCGGAGTCCATCTATCTTGATGCTAAAAGCATTGAAAGTGGAGTAGAAGATATTAAAACTTTGAGTAGTAATGAAATTACTACCTTGGATTTCAAGGAATTCAATTATGATAGTTGCTCCTTGATTGAATGCATTTCCTTGATGCAATCCATGCAAAACTCTCCACACGCTTATAGCCAAAACAAGGCCTTTACCGATCATATCGTCGAAGCCATGATAAAATCTCTTGAAGAGAAACTTGAATTGGAAGTCTCTATCCCTAGAAAGCTTCATGATGAGTGGGAACCTACTATCAAAATCAAAATCAAAAACTATGAATGCAATGCTTTGTGTGATTTGGGTCCTAGTGTTTCCGCGATTCCAAAGTCTTTATGTGATGTTCTGGGTTTTAATGACATTAAAGACTGTTCTCCTAATTTGCATCTTGCGGATTCTACTGTCAAGAAACCCATGGGAAGGATTAATGATGTTCTTATTATTGCAAATAGGAACTATGTACCCGTGGATTTCATTGTGCTTGACATTGATTGCAATCCTACATGCCCTATTATTCTTAGTAGACCTTTCCTAAGGACTATCGGTGCTATCATTGATATGAAGGAAGGGAATATTAGATTTCAATTTCCTTTAAAGAAGGGCATGGAGCATTTTCCTAGAAATAAAATAAGATTGCCTTATGAATCCATGATGAGGGCCACTTATGGTTTGAGCACCAAAGACGATGATACGTGATTCTATCGCCTTATGCCTAGCTAAGGGCGTTAAACAATAGCGCTTGTTGGGAGGCAACCCAATGAATTTATCTTTTTCTTTCTGTTTTGTTGCGTCAACACCATCATAATTCAGTTGTGGTTGTGTTTTTTGTGTTTCTTTTTGTGTTTGAGCCAAGAAAAACCTTTATGACTAGTCTTGGTAATGGTTGTTTGATCATGCTGGAAAAAGACAGAAACTTTTTCGTTCACGAGATGATTTTTCATTTTTACTCAGAAAGATCTTTTTAGTTGATTCATTTTGCTGCTGGTTGATATGAATTTTTCCCAGGAAGTCGTAATTGTTCAGAATTTGTGAGGTACCAGAAGTATACAAAGTATACAGATTGCTACAGACTGGTCTGTTTTTGACAGATTCTGTTTTTGTTGAGTTGGTTGCTTGTTTTGATGAAACTATGGATAGTATCGGGGGGTACTATCCATGGAAAAGTGAGAATACAGTAGCCCAACACCAATATAAATAGAAATCAAGATTTCTACAGTACCTAAAATGGTGGTAGTTTGTTTTCTTGTGCTAATGTTATCACGAGTTTCTGTTTAAGTTTTGTGTTGTGAAGTTTTCAAGTTTTGGGTGATGTTCTCATGGACAAAGAGATAAGGAGTGGAAAGAGCTCAAGCTTGGGGATGCCCAAGGCATCCCAAGCCAAATTCAAGGACACCAAAAAGCCTAAGCTTGGGGATGACCCGGGAAGGCATCCCCTCTTTCGTCTTCAATCCATCGGTAACGTCACTTGGAGTTATATTTTTATTCACCACATAATATGTGTTTTGCTTGGAGCATCTTGTATCTTAGGAGTCTTTTCTTTTTGTTGTGTCACAATCATCCTTGCTGCACAACTTTAGAGAGAGACATGCACTCATTATGATTTTGCTAGAATGCTCATAGTGCTTCACTTATATCTTTTGAGCTAGATAATTTTGCTCTTTGTGCTTCACTTAGATCTTTTAGAGCACGGTGGCGCGTGACTTGGTAGTTGGCTTAGGCTATAAAAGTAGTCCCAAAGGTGATAGGTACCCAAAGAGGATACAAAAACCTCCATCTTCATGTGCATTGAGTAGAAAGAGAAGTTTTGATTCCTCTTAATTAGTTTTGAGACGTGGATTTGGTAATATTATGAGCTATGTTAGTAGGGTGTTGTGAATCTAGAAATACTTGTGTTGAAGTTAGTGATTCCTGTAACATGCACGTATGGTGAACCGCTATGTTAGGAAGTCGGAGCATAATTGATCTATTGATTGTCATCCTTTGTGTTGAGGTCGGGATCACGCGATGGTTAACACCTACCAACCCTTCCCCTAGGATTTTCCGTTTAGCACTTTGTTTCGATTACTAATAAAAACTTTCGCAACAAGTATGTGAGTTCTTCATGACTAATGTGAGTCCATGGTGTAGATGCACTTTCAACTTCCACCATTGCTAACCTCTCTAGTGGCGCGCAGTTCTCGCCGGTACATAAATCCACCATATGCCTTCCTCAAAACAGCCACCATACCTACCTACTATGGCATTTTCATAGCCATTCCGAGATATATTGCCACCCAACTCCCACCGTTCCATATCATGACTTGTGTCGTCACTTTCATACTGACATTGCATGATCATAAGATAGCTAGCGAGATGTTTCAACGTCATACGCCAAGCTAGATCGTTGCACATCCCGGTACACTGCCGAAGGCATTTCCTATACACTCATCATCGTTCTAAGCTTTGAGCTGTGAGTAAATAAAAGTGTGATGATCATCATTATTAGAGCATTGTCCCATGTGAGGAAATAAAAAAAGGCCAAAGAGCCCAAATAAAAAAAAGAGAAAAAAAAGAGGCCCAAGAGCCCAAATAAAAAAAAGGAGAGAAAAAGAGAGAAGGGACAATGCTACTATCTTTTTCAACACTTGTGCTTCATAATAGCACCATGTTCTTCATGATTGAGAGCCTCTTGTTTTGTCACCACCATATGCTAGTGGGAATCTTCATTATGTAACTTGGCTTGTATATTCCAATGATGGGCTTCCTCAAAATTGCCCTAGGTCTTCATGAGCAAGCAAGTTGGATGCACACCCACTAGTTCTCCTTTTGAGCTTTCACATACTTATAGCTCTAGTGCATGCTTTGTATGGCAATCCCTACTCATTCACATTGATATCTATTAATGGGCATCTCCATAGCCCTTTGATACGCCCAGTCAATGTGACCATCTCCTCCCTTTTTGTCTCACAACCACCACCACACTCTATTCCACCTATAGTGCTATATCCATGGCTCACGCTCATGTATTGCGTGATAGTTATAAAAAGTTTGAGGAAGTAAGAGTGCAAAAACAATTACTTGGCCAATACCGGGGTTGTGCATGATTTACATTAGTTGTGTGAGGATGATCGAGCATAGCCAGACTATATGATTTTGTAGGGATAACTTTCCTTGGCCTTGTTATTTTGAAAGTTCATGATTACCTTGCTAGTTTGATTGAAGTATTATTGTTATCATGTCAATAAAAAACTATTGTTTTGAATCTTACGGATCTGAACATTCATGTCACACGAAAGAAGTGGCAAAGGGCAACTATGCTAGGTAGCATTTCACATCAAAATTTCAGTCTTTATCACTTCCCTACTCGAGGACGAGCAGGAGTTAAGCTTGGGGATGCTTGATATGTCTCCAATGCATCTATAATTTTTGATGGTTTCATGCTATTATCCTGTCAAACTTTGCATGTTTTGTATGCCTTTTATATCTTATTTGAGACTAACTTATTAACTCAGTGCCAAGTGCCACTTCCTGTTTTTTCCATGTTTTTGACACCTTTCAGAGGAGGATTTTAAACGGAGTCCAAACGGAACGAAACTGCCAAAAAGATGTTTTTCCGAAACACAAAAAGATCGGGAAGCCTGAGAATCAGGGCAGAGGGCCACCAGGGACCCCACAAGCACCCTAGCCGCGGCCAGGGGGCCCACGCCTCCCAGGCTTGTGGGCTCCCTGGGCCACCTCTGTCCTAGGTCTTTCGCCTATAAATTCCCTAAAATCCCAGAAAAAATCAGGAGATCATCGAAAGTACTTTTCCGACGCCGCAAGCTTCTGTCTCCGCAAGATCCCATCTGGGCACATTCTGGTGCCCTGCCGGAGGGGGATTCGGATAAGTAGGGCTTCTTCATCAACACCATGACCTCTCCGATGATGCGTGAGTAGTTCACCATAGACCTATGGGTCCATAGCTAGTAGCTAGATGGCTTCTTCTCTCTCTTGGATCTCCAATACAAAGTTCTCCATGATCTTCATGGAGATCTATCTGATGTAATCTTCTTTTGCGGTGTGTTTGTCGAGATCCGATGAATTATGGATTTATGATAAGATTATCTACGAATATTATTTGAGTTTCTTCTGATCTCTCTTATGCATGATTTCATATCCTTGTAATTCTATTCGAATTGTGGGTTTTGTTTGGCCAACTAGATCTATGATTCTTGCAATGGGAGAAGTGCTTGGTTTTGGGTTCATACCGTGCGTGACCTCACCAAGTGACAGAAGGGGTAGCGAGGCACGCATCGTGTTGTTGCCATCAAGGGTAAAAAGATGGGGTTTTCATCATTGGTTTGAGATTATCCCTCTACATCATGTCATCTTGCTTAAGGCGTTACTTTGTTCGTCATGAACTCAATACACTAGATGCATGCTGGATAGCGGTCGATGTGTGGAGTAATAGTAGTAGGTGAAGAAAGTATCGGTCTACTTGTCTCGGACACGATGCAATATGTATGATCATTGCCTTAGATATCGTCATGACTTTGCGCGGTTCTATCATTTGCTCAACATTAATTTGTTCACTCACCGTAATATTTGCTATTTTGAGAGAAGCCTCTAGTGAACACTATGGCCCCGGGGTCTACTCCACACCATATTTTCAGCCTTACACTTTTTCTTCGTTGCACTTTCCGCCTTCAGATCTCACTTTGCAATCAATCTTGAAGGGATTGACAACCCCTTTATAGCGTTGGGTGCAAGCTCTTTGTGTTTGTGCGGGTACTCTGGACTTGACGAGATTCTCCTACTAGATTGATACCTTGGTTCTCAAACTGAGGGGAAATACCTACTTCTCCTGTGCTGCATCACCCTTTCCTCTTCAAGGGAAAACCAACGCAAGCTCAAGAGACGACAGAAGGTTTCTATCGACGTAGCATCCAACATGAAGCAAGACATTGCACAATACGTGGCAGAGTTTGATATTTGCCGGCGGATCAAAGCAGAACATCAAAAGCCTGCTGGAACTCTGCAACCTATCTCTATTCCTGAGTGGAAATGGGACCATGTTGAAATGGACTTTGTCACTGGTTTTCCCAAATCTCAGAAGGGTAATGATGCTATTCGTGTCGTCATTGACCAACCGTCCAAAGTTGCACATTTTCTGGCCGTCAAAGAAACAATTAATGCTAGTCAACTAGCAGATCTTTATATGTCAAGAATTGTTTCACTTCACGGTATTCCATTGGTAATTAGCTCGGACCGTGGCAACTTGTTCACTTCAAAATTTTGGGAAAGTTTTCAGAAAGCTTTGGGGACTCATTTGTCCTTCAGCACCGCATTTCATCTTCAATCCCACCGACAAGTCGAACGAGTCAACCAAATTCTCGAGGACATGCTTCGAGCTTGTGTAATTTCTTTCAGTAATAAATGGGAGGAATCACTCCCACATGCCTAGTTATCCTACAACAATAGCTATCAGGATAGTCTGAAGATGGCCCCTTTCGAAGTATTGTATGGGCAAAGGTGTCAAACTCCTCTGAATTGGTCAGAAACTGGGGAATGATCACTCTTCGGTTCGGATATTATCCAACATGCTGAAGATCAAATCTGCATTATTCATGAGAATCTGAAGGCTGCTTAGTCTCATCAGAAGAGTCAGTATGACCGTCATCATAAAGATATGGTCTATCAACCTGGCGAAAAGGCTTATCTTCGTGTTACGCCAATGAGAGGTGCAGACAGTTTTGGGATCAAGGGCAAGTTAGCTCCTCGCTATATTGGTCCATTCACGGTTCTCGAAAGGCATGGAAAAGTAGCTTACCAATTGGAACTTCCGGCGAACCTTTCTCAGGTTCACAATGTCTTCCATGTGTCTCAGCTCCGTCTCTACTTCAAGGATCCTATTCGAGCAGTGGGTCATGATATGCTTGAGCTGCAACAAGACCTCTCTTATAAAGAGCACCCGATCCGCATTCTCGATCAGGCTGAACGTCAGACTCGTCGTGAAGTCACCAAGTTCCTTAAAGTGCAGCGGTCAAATCATTCTGAAGATGAAGCCACTTGGGAACGCGAGGATCATCTTCGTGATGAATACCCCAAGCTCTTTCCTTCTACCTCTTAATTCTCGGGACGAGAATTCTTGTTAGTAGGGGAGAGTTGTGACATCCTCAGCTTTTGCTACAGTTATCCCTGTAATTTAGCTACAGTAATCTTATGATAATGATGCCACGTCACTGTGATTACTGTTGTTAAACTCGCGTTGGTTCAAACCCCTTCAAATTCAAATTTAAAATAAAGTCAAACGATAAAAGTTTTTTCAATGTCAAAATAAAAATGTTCGGTGTGTGTCAAATATTACATAGAAAATTGCCCTTTAGGAATCATTATTTTTTAAGGTATTTAAGTTCACCAAAATAAAATAAAACTAAAATAGAAACTGAAAATAAATAAAATAAAATAGAGAACAGAAACTAGACAAAAAGTCCCCCGGCCCAACTGGGCCAACCAGCCCAGCCGGGCACCCTAGCCCACCTCCACCCACGGGGTATTTAACCCCCGTGGAAACCCTAACACTCACCCTCTCCTCTCACTCCCTCCTCCCAGCCGCCACTAGTCATAAGGGGAGCCAACCCCCTTGTTTCCCCCACACCCCCGCGAGGGCAGCCCCTCGTTCTTCGTCCCGCAGCCACTTCCCCTCGAGCCTAACTCCCACTGAGTCCTCGTTCCCACCCCGCACCCCCACTCCACAAAAACCCCAGCCACCGAGCCCCCCCCCCACCTAGCTCAGCCTCCCTCTCCCACTCAATCCAGGAGGGATCGAGCTGGGGAGGCCCACCCCGCCGCCGACCGCCAGTCCCGACGCCTCCTCCGACCCTCCTTCGCCTCCCCTGGTCCGCCTCCCCCCGCGCACCACCTCCACCTCGCTGGCCACCACCACCACCACCACCGATCGCCTCCTCCACCAACGCCGGCTCCTCCTCACCCCAGCCTCCTCCAACGCCACCATCGGCTGGCACTCCCTTCTCCAACGCCACCATCGTCCGGCCCTCCCTCGTCCTCCTCCCTCCACCGGTCGGCCCTCCTACGCCGCTCCCCGGCTACCACCTCCACCGGACGCCTCCTCCACCTCTGGCCAACAACGCCACGGATCTGCCCCGCCAGTCACCTTTACACCGGGACACTGCTACGTCTACAACGCGGTGAGCCCAATCGGGCTCCTCCCACCCTCTTCTTCCTCTCCCTACTCTGGCGAGCCGCTGGCTCTGTGCTCGCGTGCACTCCGGCCATCTCCCTGTTAGACATGGGGGATGACCCCCCCCCCTTGTGTGTTTATGTAGAAAAAAGAAAAAATGTATATAAATATGTATGTATATGAAGATGTATGTCTGTGCAAACTTATGTATGTGTGTATGAATGTATGTCTAAAATGTAGGTACAGGATATGTGTAGATGTAGTATATTGATGACCCACAAGTGTAGGGGATCTATCGTAGTCCTTTTGATAAGTAAGAGTGTCGAACCCAACGAGGAGCAGAAGGAACTCACAAGTGGTTTCCAGCAAGGTATTCTCTACATGCACTGAAATTATCGGTAACAGATAGTTGTGTGATAAGATACTTCGTGGCAAGTAGCAAGTAACAATAGTAACAAAGGTGCAGCAAAGTGGCCCAATCCCTTTTGTAGCAAGGGACAAGCCTGGACAAACTCTTATAGGAGGTAAAGCGCTCCCCAGGACACATAGGAATTTCTGTCAAGCTAGTTTTCATCATGTTCATATGATTCGCGTTCGCTACTTTGATATTTTTGTATGTGGGTGGACCGATGCTTGGGTGCTGCCCTTACTTGGACAAACATCCCACTTATGATTAACCCCTCTCGCAAGCATCCGCAACTACGAAATAAGAATTAAGACAAAGTCTAACCATAGCATTAAACTAGTGGATCCAAATCAGCCCCTTACAAAGCAACGCATAAACTAGGGTTTAAGCTTCTGTCACTCTAGCAACCCATCATCTACTTATTACTTCCCAATGCCTTCCTCTAGGCCCAAATAATGGTGAAGTGTTATGTATTCGACGTTCACATAACACCACTAGAGGAAAAACAACATACAACGCATCAATATATCGAACGAATACCAAATTCACATGACTACTTATAGCAAGACTTATCCCATGTCCTCAGGAACAAAAGTGACTACTCACAAAGCATAATTGTGTTCATGACCACAGAGGTATTGAATAGCATCAAGGATCTAAACATATAATCTTCCGCCGAGTAATCCAACTAGCATCAACTACAAAGAGTAATTAACACTAATAGCAACCTTACAAGTACCAGTCGAAGTCGCAAGACGAAGATTGGTTACAATAGATGAACTAGGGTTTGGAGATGAGATGGTGCTGATGAAGATGTTGATGGTGATGAGTCCCCTCCGATGAGATGAGTGTTGGTGATGACGATGGCGACGATTTCCCCCTCCGGGAGGGAAGTTTCCCCGACAGGATGGCCCTGCCGGAGCTCTAGATTGGTTCTGCTCAAGTTCCGCCTCGTGGCGGCGGCGATTCCTCACGAAAGCCTCCTCCTGATTTTTTCTGGAACGAAACCCTCCTTATAGCAAAAGATGGGAGCCAGAGGGGCAACAGGGGGCCCACAAGCCACCTAGGCGCGGCCAGGGGGGTAGGTCGCGCCTGGCAGGCTTGTGGCTTCCTGGTGGCTCCCCTCTGGTACTTCTTCCACCCAATATTTTTTATAAAATCCAAAATAATTTCTCGTTGATTTTCACGGCCTTTGAAGTTGCGCAGAATAGGTGTCTCAAACTTGCTCCTTTTTCAGACCAGAATTCCAGCTGTCGGCATTCTCCCTCTTCATGTAAACCTTATAAAATAAGAGAGAAAAGGCATAAGTATTGTACCGTAAAGTGTAATAACAGCCCATAAAGCGATAAATATCAATATAAAAGCATGATGCAAAATGGACGTATCATATATATCTTTGCTCACTCTCCCAATGACATGCGGGTCACGCCCCTAAAAAGAGAAAAAGGAATATATATAAATAATAGTTAATAAATAGTTTAATTAAATAATTAATTAATTAGTTAATATGATGATTAATATTAATAGATCAATTAGTGAAACTATTAATTAATCTGTTTAATTATTTGTGTAGATAGTATGACACGTGGGTCCCTTCCACTAATTAAACTGGTTAATTGTTAGCTAATCTAAAAATTAAAATATGCCTATGACAACGGGGACCCACTAGCTTGTTTGACTAGTCAACGAACTGTTGACTGCTGATGTCACAGTGACATCATGGTGATGTCATTTTCAATTATTAGATTTATTTAAATCTGTTTAATTTCTAATATTGAATAAAACTTTAAAAATTAATATTAAATAAACCGTAAGTGAGATGAAAGCATTTTGAACATGAAAGTTGATCAGCAGAACCGTTCGTCTGTCACGCGTCTCTAGCATAGCAAACATGGAACTTTTCCACCGTTTTCGTCTTACCGGTAGTAGCGAGAGACCCGGGACTGTCATCTGATATTTTCCCGATCCGTCTATGACGTATAGCACTGCGTCAGCTCATGCCTAGACTTGCATATTGCCATGTCATGCTTAGTGTTTGCATCGATGTTATATTTATTGTTTGTTTCGCCCTCTTCTTACCGGTAGACCCCGAGACTGACGCTGATGCCGAGTACGACTACCCTCGTGACGACCAGCCCTTTGTCGCACAGCAACAAGGCAAGCAACCCCCCCCCTTGATCATTCCTATATCGCCCATTTCTTTCTTCCCCATGCTTGCATTAGAATTTTGCTACTGTTGTAGTTAGCTCCTATATCTGATGCATAGCCTAATTTTGCTGAACTGAGACTTTCAGTACCACACTTTAAACTGCTTAGTATAGGTGGCTCAGTCATCCCCTTTGCCCCTTAGTCCAGTTGCCCCGCTTTATCATCAAGTCTCGATCCCTGAACGATGAGCGAAGACCCGACACAACACTTACACCCCCCATTAGTTGTATGACGCTGCAGACCTACTATCGGGCACCGAGGGTGACACCTCACGAAGTAATCATGATGATATCTCTATAGTGCAGCTAGTCGGTCGTGGTTATCGAGGGTGATTCCTCCTTCACCACTCCCGACGATGACTCTGTCGTGCAACCCCTCAAGTGTGAGACCCTTGAGGGTGATTCCTCTAAGTCCACCTTGACAGTTACATCGTTCGGAATCAAACGAGGGTGATATCTCGGATCCCCCTGATGTTACAACCACATAGTTACTTGACAGTGTTACTGGGATCTTTGTTTAATAATGTTTGGCGGGTGGATTCCCGCGTGGATGTGTCGATGGGTTAATTAAAATGTTAATGGATTTGGGTATTTGATCTGGGTTGGTCGGAGACCTTATTTCGCACTAACCGTCTATGTGGGATGAGTTATGGGTACTCAACGTCATGGTATCAGCCGAATCTCTTCAGACGTCAGCAATGGAGCGACTCGCGCCCGAGTGGTCTGGATAGGCATCGCGCTTGTAAGAAGGGGTGCTAGGACTGACCTCGGCCGTCCTCGCATCGTGCAGGAGTGCAAAGGGTGATGGGCCCATGACCCCTGCGTGCTTAGGATTCAGACCGGCGGGCTGGGCCCTCTGTTGAGCTTAGGTGGGGCTACGACGTGTCGATGTTTCGAGGCCGGGCATGACCCAGGAAGGTGTGTCCGGCCAGAGTTTATCGAGCGTGACGGGGAATATGTTGTGCGCCCCTCCAGGGAAGAACTTATCTATTCGAATAGCCGTGTCCACGGTTATAGGACGACTTGGAGTTGTGCCCGATCTTATGCAACTACAACTGTTACTTAACTGGAATGTTGCTCCGGGATTGCTTCCTCGCAGGGAGTCAAGGGAGAATCTCTCAGCGTGGCCTCATATTAATTATTGCCGCAACAATATGACTATTATTGTGTTACCTTTTCTACTCTCGTCTATTGTTGCAAGACCCCTGAAGATGCTAGTCTTCGATAGGACTAGGCCTTCCCTCTCTTTCTCGCATTGCTGTAGTCAGTCCACATATAAACCCCTTCCTTTGATACTGATGCATACTTAGCATAGTTCTGATGTCAGTCTTGCGAGTACTTTGGATGAGTACTCACCATTGCTTTGCTCCCCCTTTATCCCCTTGATCCGTTGCTGCGACCAGATGATGGAGCCCAGGAGATGGAGTATCCCGCCGACGACGACTGCTACCCCGACGGTGCCTACTACTACGTGGAGGCCGCTGAAGATCAAGAGTAGTTAGGAGGCTCCCAGGCAGGAGGCCTCGCCTCGTTCGATCGTTGTATCTTTGTGCTAGCCTTCTCTAAGGCACCCCATGTTTAATGTTTGTACTCGAATATTTGTTGCCTCCGCTGACTCGTGTGCTTATCGAGCTTTTGTATTCTAGCCCTCGAGGCCCCTGGCTTGTAATATGAAGCTTGTATGTTTTATTTGTGTCTAGAGTTGTGTTGTGATATCTTGCCGTGAGTCCTTGAGCTTGGTCGTACGCATTTGCGTGTATAATTAGCGTACGATCAAATCGAGGGCGTCACAAGTTGGTATCAGAACCGACTGTCTGTAGGTAGCCCCCTTTCCAACTCCTTGGCCGAAGTTGAGTCTAGTACTTGAGAAACTTACTAATTTTGATGTTGTGGCTTACAGGCCCGCATCTCATTTTGGTGGTATTATTATCTTTTACTCCTTTTCTATACTCTGGGTTCTATTCTTTCTTCTCTTTCGGGTTAAAGATTTTAAGGATTACCGCGTCCCCACGAAAGTGCCAATGACCATCGTGTGTGACCCTCTCTCAATCTCCCAAACAAGAAAATTGCATGGTATATAGATTTTCCTCCAAATGTTTGAATTGGACTTCCTAGGCTAGATTCCATGCTGATCTCATGTTCCTGAAAACCAAAATTGGCTATAGGTCTTGATCGAGTGAACTCCTGCAAGCGCAATCCAGCGAGCCTCTTCCGACGGAGCAACATCTTTGTCAAAAAACACGTTATCTAGGTCCTCCTTCCGGAGTCCAAGCTCCCTCATCCGCGTTGCCACATCGTCCATGTCCGGGGGACCAAAGTCCGACCCTTGCGATCCGGCCGTCGTCATGAAAACTTCAAAACCTTACCCGATCAAAAACAGAGCGGGTTTTGCAAGGAACCTTAAGTCATCCTCCTTCGGCATCCCCCTCCCCCCCCCCCTACATCAGCGAGCGCCGCAACGCCCACGATCACAAAGAGAAAGCGGTGGAACACGACGACGATCGCAGTCGCCCCGAGAGGATAAACCCCTAGCTAGAGGGAAAAGGAAGTAGGTGACCGCAGATTCTGTATCACGTAGTCGTGTTGTCGCAGTGGTTGTTGTGCTGAGACTACCACAATTAACATGTGGATTCGAATCCCAACTCTTATGTATAGTGTTCAAGAATAGTTTTTCTTTTGACGTCGAAATAGCTACTGGGCCGGTCCAGTAGATGGCGCGCGCGAGCGCCAGGAGGGGTAAGCGACGCTGAATGCGTCGAGTAGGAGCTCCCGGCAATTCGTGCAGGGCGCCCTGGATATGGCCGCTGCTAGGTTGTCACTGGAGAGGGATGGACGTCCGGAGCTGCCGTTTCCTGTAGCTATTTCCCGCGGATCTAGGAACGAGGAGGTGGGAGCAATATTGACCGTCCACAGAATCAAGATCAACGGCCTCCCGGACCACAGGCAGAGAACGTGCCTGAAGGAACCGGTCGAGCAGGTGGAGGAATTCCGTCCGGACAAGTCCATTTCCCACGTTCCGTGGAGCGACGCGATTCACGGCCGGCCGCCGCCCGCCGACCGCCGCGAGACCAAAAGGAAACAAAAGTCCCCCCGGAAGAGATGGTGTACGCGCCGCCGCCCGACGGCATGGGCCTGGAGATCGACCTCGACCTGGACCCGGAGGACCTCCACCCGACGGTGCCCCTGAAGAAGGTCCCCGCGGGGGACCTCTTCGAGGCGGCGCGCGCCGGCGACTGCGACCGCCTGGCGCTCCTCCTCGAGGCCGGCGCCAACGTCAACGCGCGCGACCGCTGGGACTCGGTCGCGCTCTACTACGCCTGCCTCGCCGGCCACGCCGATGCCGCGCGGATGCTGCTCGAGGCCGGGGCCGTCTGCGCCGAGCGCACCTTCGACGGCGACCGCTGCCACTACGCCGCGCTCAACCTCGACCTCCGCAGGCTCCTCACGTCCTTCGAGGCGCGCCCGCCCCCGCTCGCGCCGCTGCCCGCCGCGCTGCGGACCACCTTCCTCGCCTGTCCCGCCAACCGCGCCGCCTACCTCGAGATGTTGCTCCAGGACGGCGCCACCGCCGAAGCCGCTGCCCTCGCTGAAGCCGAAGGTCAGCAGCGTCTTGGCTTGCTTGTCGCCTGGATTGCAAATGCAACTGGATCTTGTGGATGCCAATCCTCAAATCATCTAATTTGTGTACCATTCACACCACTATTGCATATATTGTATGTCACCGGAAAGATTGCACATTAAAGTGCACCGTGGGTAACCGATTCAACTAGTGCTTTACCAATTCCATTACGAAAATTATATATCTGCTTGAATTATTTGAGCTGGCACAATGTGCACTGTTATTCTCAAGAACAACAGCGGTTCAGTGCATATGTAAGATATTGTTGAGATACCATACTCCTTTGATTCTCTTTTCTGTAGTATAAAACTTTCTCATTTTGTGAAAGTGGTTATGCGAAAATAGCAGCTTTATATTTTTCGCTTATTTTGTGGAAGAGTATACAACTAATAAGTATTATGTCAACACCTTTTGTGCAGGATTTGGGCCAACAGATGATGCATCAACTGGCAGTCTGTTCCCCCCGGATATTACATTCTACGTGGATGGAAAACCTATTGAAGCTCATCGGGTCATCCTTTGTGCCCGATCGCCCTTCTTTGAAAAGAAATTCGAGACAGACTGGAAACACAGGAAGGAAGTGAGATTTTGTAATAAAAAATTATCTTTTGGTACCTTGTACAACCTTATCCATTTCTTCTATGCCGATAGACTCGAGGCTCCAGTGGATGACATGGAAATTTTGTCACGCACTTGCAAAGTTTCCAAGTGTGAGGAGTTGCATAAGTCAATCGATAAAGAAATTCTACATCAGAGGTTTGCACTGTATAAGTCAACAAATAAGTTGGGTTTGGAAAATTCACAGAGTCAGAGACGGTTTGTTTTACTCGGGCAGTCATTGCCACTGGAAGATCGTCTTCCGTCAGCATTGTGGCGTGTTCTGCAGAAATGTCTAGCCAATTCAAGAGAAGAAGAGTTTAAGAAAACTGTACCGAATGAGATGTGCAGAAACTGGAAGGATGATGATCTTGCTGATCTTGCTGTAAAAGTGGATGATAGAGTCTTTCGTTGCCATCAGGTGATTTTAGCCTCAAGGTCGGAGTATTTTAAGACCAGACTATCTCGAACAGTGGACTTCCGTGAAGGTAACAATCGAGTGCATGAATCTCTGGATCTACCATTTCTTGAGGAGCATGACCTGAGTATTGAAGCATTTGAAAAGATGCTTGAATACATGTAAGATCCCTTTACACCTTTTCTTGCTTGACCATTATTGTTATTGTTACTGCTGTTGTCTGGTTTATTCCCTGCTTGTCTTAATTTTAGGTATACTGACAATCTGGAGCATATGGATCCAACCCTGGTAAGATATAGAGTACAAAACCAGTCACCTCTTCTTACAAAGTCACTTCAGTTTGTTGCGAAACTAAATTGACGTAAACCTATCTCAGGCTGAAGAATTATTTGATGTCGCATCGAGATACTTGCTGTTTCCCCTTAGGCGTGCTGTAGCTGATTTACTGTTACCAAATCTGGAACATGTTTCACCTGCAGAGCTGTGCCATTGGTTGATCTTGTCAGACATGTATGTGCTTGTCATGCTTGATGGTCTGCCATTGTATTATCTAATTTGTAGCTGAGGTCAATATTTTCTCCAAATGCAGTTATGGGGTTATGAAAATAAGGGAGTACTGCCTGGATATCATTGCCTACAATTTCGAGATGTTTGCGGACATAAGAGAGTTCAGGGCTTTGCTCTTGACACTCCCACCGCCATCTGCAAACGACGCACTACGAACGACTCGTCCCAGCCAGCCCGGGGCTGCGGGGAACACTGACCAAGGCAATATTCTCGATGACTTGCGTGAGAAATGGTTGGAAGCAGAGGCTGCTGAGCTAGACAAGAGAGATCAGAGTGCAGCGCTGTTTGACCGGCGACTGGAGATGCTTATGCTCGTTGCGGAGCGGGAAGCCTGTGATGATGACAATACTGCCCTCCACTGAGAACTGGAACTTCATACCTTTCTTGTGTAGCTCTTCCTTTTGTAGTCTTCGCTGTAAGGGGCTGATGTAGAATTTCTGTATTATATGTCTCCCCTTTGTTTTACAATGGATACTTCTTACACTGGAATGGAACTTTTTGGAAGATTTAGCATGTTCCTGATTTGTTGCACAATATCTCAATGGTGGTAGCTGATTTATTGTTTTAGCAGACGTAATGGCCGATGTTTAAAACAAACAAACAGTGCTATTTTTGCTTGAGGGTGATAACATCTGGCTGTACGGGCCATCATTCGGCGTTGCTTTGTTTGTTTTTTTTCTTTGAGAAAACGCAAAAAAGCCTTTGCGTTTCATTGCATTAAAAAGGGAGAGGGATACATCCTCCTAAGAGGCTAGTACATCGGTGTTACATATAGATCAATGTACGTCCCAAGAAGGAGGCAGGGTGATCCTAATCCCTTTAGCCCAACTTCGGGATTCGTCCTTGATCTTGTCAGCGAGCTCAACCAGCGATGGGGTTACATGGTCAAAGACACACGCATTTCTATGCTTCCAGATCATCCACGACACCAGGAGTGCTACCGAAGCCAGCGCTTTGCGGAGCGGGTGTGGCGTGGCATGGAGCGTGGCATCTTGGTCTGGCACCGGAGCCGGTAGGCGCAGCCAGGACATGACCTCATGCCAGGTCTGCCTCGCGAAGGATCATGTGAGCAGCAGGTGCCGTATCGTTTCCGGCTCTTGATCGCAAAAGAGGCACCGAGGGTGGTGTGGGAGGCCATGGCGGGCGAGACGCTCTGCAGTCCAGCAGCGGTCCTGGTTGACGAGCCAATGAAAGAACTTAACCTTCGGCGGCGCCCATCCCTTCCAAATCAACTTTCACCAGCGGCAGGTGATGGATCCGTCGAAGGTGGCCCGGTAACATGACCGTGCTGTGTAGTTGCCGTTGGCCGTCCAATTCCAGATTAGCTTGTCCGGCTCGGTGGACAGGGTGGTGTGGGACACGAGCAGCCATAGTCTGAGGTACTGCCCAATTTCCTGCAGGCCAAGGGTGCCCTGGATATCCCGCGCCTATGCATTGCCGCCGATGCCCTCCGCCACCGTCCGTGATTTCCTGCGATTTTTGGGGATGCACATGTACAACAAGGGCGCGTGCTCGCGGATGGATTGACCGTGGAGCCAGCGGTCCTCCCCAAAAGGTGTTGTCGTTCTGTCCCCGAGCAGCATGGTAGTGGAGGCGTGGAAGAGGCCACGCTCCTCGGGTGTGAATTGCAGGTCCAGGCCGTGCCAAGCCCGGTCAGTTTCCGTCCGCGAGAGCCATAGCCATCTCAGCCTGAGGGCGAGCCCTGTGCGCACAAGGTCACGGACTCCCAGTCCACCATACTCGATCGGCCGGCAGACCCGGCGCCAGTTCACGTGACAGTGCCCTCCATGGGCGGCCTCGCGGCCGGCCCAGAGGAAGCCACGCTGAATCTTCTCGAGCTGCTTCAGGGTTTTCTTCGAGGGCGCGAGGGCGAGCAGTTGATGGATGGGGATGGCACTGAGCATGGACTTGACGAGCGTCAGCCGCCCAGCCTTGTTCATGAGCCACGCCTTCCACGACGGGAGGCGGCTAGCCACCGTATCCACTAGTGGCTGCATCTGGGCCGTGGAGGGGCGACGCGTGGTGAGTGGAATGCCCAGGTATGTGATGGACAGATCCGTCGTCTGGCAGCCAAGTATCTCCAGCGAGTCAGCAGTTGACTCGTCCCCGTGCAGCGCCGTAGCAGAGCTCTTGCCGTAGTTCACATGTAGGCCGGAGGCAACACCGAAGATCCCCATAATGCTCTTCACGGCGAGGACCTCACCGGTCGCGGCGTGACAGAACAACATCACATCATCGGCGTATAACGAGATGGCCGAAATATCACGGCGGGGGTGGAGACTCCGAAGGATGCCGGTCTGGAGGGCCCGCTGCATGAGGCGGCTGAGCGTGTCAACGGCCAGGACGAATAGCTGCGGAGATGTCGAGTCACCTTGTCGCAGCCCGCGGCGGTGCCAAATCGGGGGTCCGGGCACTCCGTTGAGCAAGACGCGGGTGCTGGCCGAAGATAAGAGGATGGCCAGCCACTCCCGAAATCTCGCTCCAAACCCGTATTGGCGCAGGACCTCGAAGAGGAAGGGCCAGGATATGGAGTCAAAGGCCCGGGTGAGGTCAAGCTTGAGCATAATTCTCGGTTCACCCAGTTGGTGGAGCAGCTTGAGAGATTGCCGGACAAGGATGAAGTTGTCGTGGAGCGTGCGTCCGACAATGAAGGCATTCTGGTAGCGGATCACCAGGCCGTCGAGCTTCGGGGCTAAGCGCAAGGACAAAACCTTCGCGAAGAGCTTAGCCACAATATGGATCAGGCAAATCGGTCGGTGGTCACCAAGCCTGTGGGCGTCGGCGCGCTTCGGCGGGAGGGTTAGCAGCGCTTGGTTGAGCTTGTAGAAGCCACGCCCCCACAGCACGTAGAGCAGCTCGAAGACCTCAAGGATGTCCTGCCTAATAATGTTCCAGCAGGCGTGCAAGAACTCCGCGGTGAAGCCGTCCGACCCTGGCGCCTTGTGCACGGGCATACGCCTGATTGCCTCCCATATCTCCTTTGGGCTGAATGGCACCTCCAGGCTCGCCAGGCCTGCGGGCGTGATGAGATGCTCGAGGTCCAGCGTATGGGCATGGTCGGGGGCTGTGCCCAGCAGCCCGTCAAAGTGCGCAAAGGCCGCCTGGGCCATCTCCTCATGGTCGCAGAGCACTAATACGTCTCCGTCGTATCTACTTTTCCGAACTCTTTTGCCCTTGTTTTGGACTCTAATTTACATGATTTGAATGGAACTAACCCGGACTGATGTTGTTTTCAGCAGAATTGCCATGGTGTTGTTTTTGTGCAGAAATAGAAGTTCTCGGAATGTCCTGAAAATTTACGGAGAATTTTTCTGGAATAAAAGAAAAATACGTGCGCAAAGATCCACCGGAGGAGGTGGACCAGTGGGCCACAAGCCCACAGGCCGCGGCCACCCCCCTAGCCGCGCCGTGAGGGCTTGTGGGGCCCACGTGGCTCCACCGCCCCCAAACTCAGCTCTATATCTTCCGTCTCGCCCGGAAAAAAATCAGAGAGAAGGTTTCATCGCGTTTTGCGATAGGGAGGCGCCGCCACATCCTGTTCTTCATCTGAGGGCAGATCTGGAGTCCGTTCGAGGCTCCGGAGAGGGAAAATCGTCGCCATCGTCATCATCAGCCTTCCTCCATCGACAATTCCATGATTCTCTTCATCGTTCGTGAGTAATCTCATCATAGACTTGTTGGACGGTGATGAGTTGGATAAGATCTATCATGTAATTGAGTTAGTTTTTGACGGGGATTGATCCCTAGTATCCACTATGTTCTAGATTGATGTTGCTACTACTTGGCTATGCTTAATTGAAAGTGCGTTATATCGACTAGAGGGGGGTGAATAGGAGATTTTTAGAATTTCATCACTGAGGAAATTCCTTTTGAGGAAATTCCTCACTGATGACTAACTCACAGCGGAAACAGTAAAGGATCAGAAGTGCAAAGTTTCACAACAGCAGTTTTTCAGAGTGAGGAATATGAAAACATATTGCACAGTGAGCAGGCACGCAGAATACAGATGAGGATTAACTGACGTGAAGAATTTGGGGTTGGGGAAATTCAGAGAAAGTCTTCAGCAAATTCTTCAAACAGTAGCAGTGCAAGTCATCAACACATAATACGAGGAAAGTAAGGAGTTGAGGAATTAGAACCCGTTTCTCAGTGAAGACAGTCGTTGATGACCCAGTTCCAACTGCTGTGACAGTCGTACATCTGGTTTGGAGCGGCTTGGTATTGAAACCAATGGACACACAGTCCCAGGACACACAGTCCCTACCGTGTTCTCCTTGGGCTAAGAACACACAGTCCTCGCCCAACACTCGTGGTAAGTCTTCAGGGCAGACTTCCAAACCCTCACAAACTTTGTCACCCGGCGATCCACAATTGACTGCTGGAAAGCTCTAGACCATGACGCCTAACCGTCTGGAGGATGCACAGTCCTCAAAGGTAAAAGGCTTCAGTCCCACACAGGAACAACTTCTTCAGTGATGCTCAATCACTAGGTTTGGTTTGTGGTTTCGGTGTATGGGGTATTTCCTCACTGATGAATTACTCTCGAAGACTCTGAGGAATTGGGTTGCTCTTATGACAAGTGTCAGATTCTAACGGAGCAGCCAACCAGCTAATGGTTGTGGGGGGTGGCTATTTATAGCCTGGGAGCATCCCGACATGATTTGACACTAATGCCCTTAAATAATATGACCGTTGGAGTGGATAAGACCAATGACTTGGCGTGGCTATCGAAACGGTCGGAACCCTCAACTCTGAGAGTCCTCATGTCACTCGTATTCCTCACTTGAGGCTTTTGGTAGGATTAGGCTTGGGTTGAGCATCATGAGGAAATTCATTCCAAAGTGTAACTTCGACCCCCTTTAACAGTACGATGTTCCTGTTACTCAAATGCGAAGAAAATAAAACAGAAAGAGTAAGTCTTCATGCTTCAAATTCTTCAAAGTGATTTTCTTGAGGACACACCGAATTCCTCAATTTCAGTATCTTCATGAGGAATATCAATTTCATCGCAGATTCCTCGCAATTCATTTCTTCAGCTTCACACCAATTTCTTCAACCGAAGATATACATTTTTAGGGGTCGATATTATTCAAATATCTCAAACTCCTCAATGACTTATAGATCCTGTGTACACTCATAAACACATTAGATACTTAACCTATAAGTCTTCAAACCACCAAAATCACTAAGGGGCACTAGATGCACTTACAATCTCCCCCTTTTTGGTGGTTGATGACAATTAGGTTAAGTCTTCAACAGGGATCAAAAATATGAAGTGTAAATATTCATTTGAGGAATTTGAAATCAAGATTCAGAGAGACTCCCCCTAAAGATGTGCATATCGTGAGGATTTTTCTTTTCACAGCAAATGCACATTGATGATTTATATCATGGAGATCTCCCCCTGAGTCTTGTAAATCATGCATACATGTAACATATCATAAGAAGAAAATGAAAATGCATGATGACAAATGGTATCTGACGAATTCCAGCATGCGTGCATTAGAACTTGAGGAATAAGCATGCGAAGAAAAACGTTCAAAAGCGTCAGAGTACCATCGGGCTTAAGTTACAACTCATTACATAAAAACTTCAGAAGAGCCAAGAGTTTGTAACTTAAATATAGTTCATAAGCCCCAAAAATATCCCGCTTGAAGACCAACTCTCAAGTTTCTCCCCCTTTGTCATCAAGTGACAAAAAGGGACAAACTGAGGACTAACGCCCGTGAAGACTTCACTTCTTGGCGGTTGAGAAAGAGCCGTGACGCTTCTTGGGAGTAGTCTTCTTCCTTGGACCGGTAGCAGTGTCGAGCTGTTCTTCATCAGTTTCAGCAGTGCGAAATGAAGAAAAGGAGTTGTCTTCAAGGTCTGGAACTGGAATGGGCCTGAACTTCTTCTTGGGAGGCCACGACCAGTCAAAGTCTCGCTCAAAGTCCATTTCTTCAAGCTCAGTCTGAGTCTTCAGATGTGCAAGTGTAGCCTAGGTGCGATCAAAAACCTCATGCAGACAATGATGGTTGAGCTTCACAGAGTTCTGTGTCTCAGTGAGGGTTTTCACAATGGCGCCAAACTGGCGTTTGACCCACTTGTGATTGTGATCCACCTTCTGGTGAAGACTGAGGAGGAGTTCTCTTGTATTCATCATGCGAGGAGGAACGGGGCTTGCCGGACGAGTCTCAGTATCATCCCATGAGGAATAAACTTCTGGCTCTCTGAACTAGCCATCAAGGGGCCTACTGCCTTCTTCAATCACGGATTTGCCTTTTCCTTCAATGGGCTCGAAAGTCTTCTTGTTGACCCGGATAGGAGGCATATAACCAACATGGTTTTGGAAATCAGCGTGGAAGTTGATGCCTGTCCTTGTCCTGATGAATCTCATGATCCATGGGGCATATATCTTGTGATCAAAAGGACACATAGCATTGTCGGCCAAAGTCTTCAAGAAGAAATCATGGATGTTGATAGGAATACCATGGATGATGTTGAAGAGGACATTCTTCATGAGGCCTACGACATCTTCTTCATCATCATGGCCTTTGATCGGCGCGAGCACACTGTAGAGGATTCTGTAGACAAACCTGGGTGTATACTTGAGCTCATGGACGAGGAATGTTTTTCTCGGTGATTTTCCTTCAGCCAAAGGCTTCATAAGGACTTCCATCATCCCATTGGGCAGCTCACGCTCACCATAAAGCTTCACAGCCTCATCTGAGGGAATTGGTACAGGCAGTTCACGGAGAAGCTCAGTAGCAGGAGCCTTGTAGTGAGTGTTTTGTGTCATCCAATCAAACACCCAAGTGTTAATGTCTTCAGGGTTGCCGGATATGTGAAGAGTGGCATAGAACTAAAGAATTAGCTCGCTGTTCCAGTCAGAGATGTCGGAGCACATTGGGAGTAAACCAGCATCATGGAGTACATTGAGGACTGGCTCTAGGCACGGTATAGCTTCAAGTTCGACGTGAGGAATATGCCTGTGCTGGAATATCTTGTTTCGTCCACACAGCACAGAGGCATAGTAATTCATCTGCGTCCTAGTCCAAAACTTCAGATGCCTCACTTGAGGCTTGTCATAGGGGTTCTCTCCAATGAAGTACATGCGTTCTTCAAAGAAATTCTCCTTTTGAAACTTTGGACGCTTGGAGAATGGCTGACGCTGAACTGGCTAAAGATTTTGCTGAGGAACAGGAGGGGAGACAACAATGGCAGTCTCTGGGTTGAGCACGACGAATGCATTGTCTTGGTCACGTGCATTTTCCTCAGGGTGAGGAATGTCAGCAGCTGGTACTTCAGGCTGAGGAGATGGTGCTGGCTGGGCATTAGGCTGAGGGGCTTGCTCTGGCTGTGCATCAGGCTGAGGAATAGCTTCTTCTTGCTCAGTTGGAGGAGTAGGGTCAGCCTATTCCTCATCTTGAGGATTTTGCGCAAAGCGTTGAATTTCATCAGCTTGAAGATTTTCATGTTGTTCTTCCTCAGCTGGCTTGGTAGCAGAGGCAGTTTCATCAGCTGGTGCAGCTGATCCTTGAGCAGTATCTTTCTGAGGAATGACGGGCTGAGGACTGTCGTCAATACGAATTTCTTCGTCAGTGTGTTCCTCAGAGGCGGCATCCTTCATTTCCTCATCTGCCTTTTTCGCTGGATCATCAATGATGACCATTTCATAAGAAGGAGCGACATTCAGGGGCATTGGGTCCAGAGGAGCAGTTTCTTCAAGTGCTTTGAGGCGCTTGGCCTCTGTTGCTTCTTCTGCTGAGGAGGACTTTCTCTTTTTGGCTTCCTTCTCAGCAGCCCTGGTTTTCTTCACGTCTGATGCAGACGGAGTCATCTTCTTCACCGTTGAAGCTTTTGGTGAAGGGGTTCTCTCGTCAGATTCTTCAGCTGGTACTGAGGAACCAGCTGGAACAGAGTCATCAGCTTGCTTTGATGAAGCAGCTGGGTCAGGGGCAGTCTCATCAGCTGCAGCAAATTCATCAGCTGGAGTTTCCATGATGATTTCTTCAATAGCCGGTTCATCCGCATGGCTTTCTTGGTGTACTTCCTCAGCTTGAGGAGTTTCCTCATCATGAGGAGATTCGTCTGCTGGCTCCTCAATCAAGGGCTGAGAAGTTGGTGCTGGGGGTGTAGCCTTCTTATTGTAGTCATCAACAGCTCTAGTGGTCAGCTTGATGAAATTGCTCTTGAGACTCTTACGATCTGACAGCTTGGAGTACTTGTCAGTCAATTTCTTCAGCTCCGCCTCTGTTGATACGAGTGCATCAGGCGTCAAGCTGAGGAGATTCTGCTTGAGGAATTTCTCCTTTTTAAGCTTTGCTACCTTGGCCTGCTTGGCCTGCTGTTCTTTCCACTTGGCTTCATTGATGAAAGTGGCCACCATGTGGCTGATGCCAGGGGGAAGTTTCAAATCATCAAGCGGAATGTTTGGGTCCTCATACCAGATGTTGATGTAGTCAAGGAGGACCTTGGGGTCCATGGCCAGAGGGATGGCACTGCCTGATGCTTGAGCTACTCTTTCCTGCTTGTTTCTGATGATGGCTTGCAGGGTTTGATCATCATATTCATCACTGCCCTCTGATGCAGACGGGACGGTGATGATTTTGCTGGGGCTCGGTAGAGTTGCACGTTCAGCAGATACCTGAGTCTTCGCAGAAGGTGTTGAAGACTTTTTCTCCGAGTTGGTTTTAGCTGGGAGTGGGGAGCTGGAGCTGGCGGTCATAGGCTTCATGACTTGCTTCTGTACTGGTTTCTCTTGAGGCTTTGGTGGTGGTGATGAGGATTTTGGAGCTGAGGACATTGGTACTGAGGGTTTTGGCGCTGATGGTTTTGGTGCTGAAGGTTTTGGTGCTGAGGGTTTTGTGACTGAAGCCTGAGCAGACTTCTCTTGAGGCTTTGGAGCCCTTGGTTTTGACGGTACAAACTGCATTTGAGGAATTTCTGAGCCAGAGGTCTCAGCGGTAGAGGAAGTAGCAGCAGCCGAGGAAACAGCTGAGGATTCATTGAATTTCCTCACTGTAGTTTCTGCCTGCTTCTTGAGCTTAGCTAGATGCTTTTCCTTCTCATTTGGATAGTCATCAATGGTCTTGAGGCTTGAGGGATGTGTTACTTGATGATCCTCAAGTGGGGCCCGTTTTCCAAGGGGCTTGAGAGCGAATTTCTTCGCATACTTGGCAGACACAAACCTGTATTCTTTCCATTCCTTCGCCCATCGGCGTTCTATCTTCTGCAGCCGGATCTTTCTCTTGGCCATTGTCTCATTTTCATCAGGTGTGCAATAGTCCAAGTAAATATCCTCAGGGATATCCACAGCTGTGTTTTGCTCAAGTTTCTTTCCTCCCTTCTATTTTCTGTCATCCTCCATTTTCTTCAGCTGAGGATTTTGCTGATGAGATTGAACTCTTGAGGATTCTGATGAGACTTGAAGATTTTCTTCCAGAAACGCTGCAAATGAGTTAATGTGATGAGAACCGAGAGATTCATCAGCTGACATGTGTGTACCTGTGAATAGAGTATAGTTGCAAGGAATTTGGAAAGGTCATATGCGTTCTCAGATTTGAAGAAAATGAAAAAGTTTGATAGTTGAGGAATTTAACCAGTGGTTGAGGAATTTGCCTAAGCATACTGTTCTTGGGTTCCAGAGTTGTACAGATCCGAAAATTTGCACAATTGAGGAATCTCGTGAAAATCTTAGATGCTTAGTATAGTTCATCAATGATGTGGTGATAGGCAGTGTTTGAGGAATCAAGTGCTTATCGATTCTTGAGGAAAAACAGATTTCACATAGAAGATGTAAAATTGTAGATCTAACTTGCGGTAAAAATGGGATTTTATTTACCCCTGAAGGAGCACACGAAGAACATAGAGAAGTTGTGTAGAGAGGCTCTTCGGTCGCGTGTCCAATGCGCCCTAACCCGGCGACAGAGGACGTCTATGGCGGCGGCGGACGAAGATGGTCTGACTCCGGCGTGGTTCTGGCGACGGAGAAGTCGAGGCAGTGAAGCTCTTCCTCACCGACGACGAGACTACCAGCGATGGCGCTAGGGTTCGGTGGTGTTTGCTGTAGAAGGAGAGCGATGGAGCGAAGAAGAGTTTGCCGAGGGGGATAGGGACATATTTATAGCCAGACAGTTACTGTTGGCGCGAAGATTTTGGACCAAACAGCCCCTGCCTCTACGTCTCCGGAGGACACGTGTAGTTCCCGAACAAGGCGGTGGAGATAGTGGAGATCGTGGTTATCCGATCGTGAGAAGTGGGGTTCAGTTACTGTGCATTAAAGAAACAATTTTTGAAGATTTGAGGATTTTCGTTACAAAATCATCAGCTAACAAGGACACAGTGAGGATTTTGAACAAAGTTTCAAGTAGAACGCATATGAAGAATTGAATGGACTGGATGAGTATATCATAGAGGGAAAGTAGGGTCCGATCACATTCACTTAGCAGAAATATCAACTTGAAGAAATAGCTATAAGTGAATGTTGTTGAGGATTTGAAACCACAGTCTATCTAGTCAAATTAAAGTCATCAAGTGTTTTTGAAGATTTTGTGATAAATCGTCACAATGAAGAACAACTGTTTTGAAGAAAAACACATTTTGAGGAAATGGAACTTTTGAAGAAAATCAACTTGAGGAATTTCACATTGGGGGGTGGGGTGACCCACCATATAAGAATGTTGATTACAGACGCCGCGTACAATTGTCGTAGGGCCCTGAGAATCAATTTCTTCGTTGATTTCTTCACATTCAGAGTGACATTCTTCATCAATTGAAGAAAATCGATTCATCATGTGTTGCACATCTAAGTCATCAATTTTGCATAAGTGTTAGGATGTGTGCATATTTTTACAAAACATTTGAAGGTTCTAAGATATTTAGCTCACACCGCAAGTTGCAAAACCTTTTCTCATCCAAGGGCTTAGTGAAGATATCTGCCAGTTGATCATCAGTCTTCACATGCTCGATGAGGATATTGCCCTTGAGGACATGGTCCCGAAGAAAATGATGACGAATCTGGATGTGCTTGGTCTTCGAGTGTTGTACTGGGTTGTATGCAATCTTGATTGCACTCTCATTGTCACAGTAGAGAGGCACATTCTTCATGTTGATGCCGTAGTCCTTGAGGGTTTGCTTCATCCATAGTAATTGAGCATAGCATGAACCAGCAACAATGTACTCAGCTTCGGCAGTGGAGAGTGATACGCAGTTCTGCTTCTTTGAGGACCAGCAAACTAGTGATCTTCCGAGGAAATGGCATGTGCCAGAGGTTGACTTGCGATCCACACGGTCACCAGCATAGTCAGAATCAGAATACCCTACCAGATGAAGATTTGAGCCCTTGGGATACCATAATCCTAGTGTTGGTGTGTGAGCTAAGTATCGAAGAATATGCTTCACAGCCTTATGGTGTGATTCCTTCGGTTTTGCTTGAAAACATGCACACATGCAAACACTAAGCATTATATCTGGCCTAGATGCACATAGATACAATAAAGAACCAATCATAGAACGATATACCTGCTGATCGAAATCTTTACCATTTTCATCAGTGCCGAGGTGGCCATTGGTAGGCATTGGAGTCTTGGCACCTTTGCATTCATGCATGTCGAATTTCCTTAGAACATCTTTGAGGTATTTCTCCTGTGATATGAAGATTCCATTGCTTTGTTGATGAATTTGAAGACCTAAGAAGAATTTCAGCTCCCCCATCATGGACATCTGATATTCTTCACTCATCATGTAAGCAAATTCATCATTGTATCGTTTGTCAGTACAGCCAAATATGATATCATCGACATATATTTGACACACAAATAGCTCATTATCATAGGATTTAGTGTAAAGAGTTGGATCGAGTGAACCAGGTTTGAAGCCTTTCTTCATGAGGAATTCCTTCAATGTATCATACCATGCCCGAGGGGCTTGCTTGAGACCATAAAGAGCCTTTTTGAGTCTGAAGACTTTGTCTGGATTCTTTGGATCCTCAAAACCTAGGGGTTGAGCAACATATACTTCTTCCTCAAGCTTACCATTGAGGAATGCACTTTTCACATCCATTTGATATAAGATGATGTTATGATGATTAGCATAAGCAAGTAGTATTCGAATAGCTTCAAGTCTAGCAATAGGTGCAAAATTTTCATCGAAATCTATTCCTTCAACCTGGGTGTAGCCTTGGGCTACAAGTCGTGCCTTGTTCCTCACCACTTGACCGTCCTCATCTTGCTTGTTTTGGAAAATCCACTTGGTGCCGATGATGTTGTGCTTGCGAGGATCTGGTCGTTTGACGAGCTCCCATACGTCATTCAGCTTGAATTGAAGAAGTTCGTCTTGCATAGCTTGGATCCACTCCGGTTCCAGAAAGCCTCAGCAACTTTTGAGGGTTCTGTGATGGATACAAAGAAAAAATGCCCACAAAAGTTAACTAAGTGTGAAGCTTTTGAGCGAGTGAGAGGACCTGGCGCGTTGATGTCGTTGAGGATTTTGTCAAGTTCTACTTCATTTGCAATCCTCGGATGAGCTGGTTGAGGATTTCTTCTGGGCTGAGGAAGTGGTTCAGGTGCAATTTCCTCAGGAGCATCTTCTTGATTTTCATCAGTGATGGGGATCGTTTCTTCACCAATTTCCTCAGTGGGGACAATGTCTTCAGTAGGTTTGAGCTTTATTGCTTCCTCAGGAGACAGCTTATCTGGATCAGAAGGCAATTTCTCTCTTTGCGAGCCATTAGTTTCATCGAACCGCACATCTACAGTCTCAACAACTTTGTTGTGATAGTTGTTGAAGACTCTGTAAGTGTGCGAGTCCTTTCCATAACCAAGCATAAAACATTCATGTGCCTTAGGTGCAAATTTTGAGCTATGGTGAGGATCTCTAATCCAGCATTTTGCACCAAAGACTTTGAAATAACTTACATTGGGTTTCTTGTCAGCGAGGAGTTCATATGAGGTTCTCTTGAGGAATTTGTGAAGATATACCCTGTTGATGATATGGCATGCAGTGTTGATTGCTTCAGGCCAAAATCGACGAGGAGTCTGATATTCTTCAAGCATAGTTCTTGCCATTTCAACCAGAGTCCTGTTCTTCCTTTCGACGACACCATTCTGCTTAGGAGTATAAGGAGCAGATAATTCATGAGTAATACCAAGTTCATCAAGATAATCATCAAGACCAGTGTTTTTGAACTCGGTTCCATTATCACTCCTGATATGTTTGATCTTGATGCCAGAGTTCGTCGAGGCCCTTGAAGAAAATCATTTGAAGATTTCCTGCACTTCAGTTTTATACACTATGATATGGACCCAAGTATATCTGGAATAATCATCAACTATGACAAAGCCATATAAAGATGCTGCATTGGTTAGTGTGGCATAGTGAGTAGGTCCAAATAGATCCATATGAAGCAATTCGAATGGACGTGTAGTGGTCATGATAGTCTTTGAGGGATGCTTGGATCTGGTCATTTTCTAGATTCACAAGCACTGCAGAGATGATCCTTGAGGAATTTGTCTGATTCGATGCCGATGACATGCTTCTTCTTCACGAGCGTGTGCAAATTCCTCATGCCTGCATGACCTAGTCTTCGGTGCCACAACCATCCTTCTAAGGTTTTTGCTAGTAAGCAAGTGGCTGGTTGAGGACCTGTAGAGAAATCAACAATGTACAAATCCCCTCTTCTTACACCTTCGAAGACTTTGGATCTGTCAGATTCCATGATGACTACACATCTATATCTACCAAAGATAACAATCATATCAAGATCACAAAGCATCAAGACAGACATGAGGTTAAAACCAAGGGATTCAACAAGCATCACTTTGTCCATATGCCTATCCTTGGAAATAGCCACTTTGCCAAGTCCCAGTACCTTGCTTTTACCTTTGTCAGCATATGTGATTTGCTTCAGAGGTGATGGAGTTAGTGGCATATTCATCAGTAAGCTTTTATCACCAGTCATGTGATGTGTGCAGCCACTATCAAGAACCCACTCAATATTCTTGGGTTTCTCATCCTGCAGATGAATTAGTACAGCTTACCATCTCATATGCTTCAGATTTGAAGAATATGATATTGATTTCATGAGATAAGATATTCATCATAACAAAAATATAAGGACGTGTGAAATATTTATATTTCATCAATCATTAGCTTGCGTCCTATCAAGCATTTCCTCAGGTCTCCGGCAAATTCTTCAGATGATGATTTTCATTTGGAGACTTGACCTGTAGAAGTGATTAGTTTGATTTCTTCACCACCCACATCTGAAGGGGTGGCAAAGCATTCATCATCCTGCGAGCACCATATGAGAAAGGTGGCATTGAAGCCAATGCACTTCTCTTAACAGTAGGGGGGTTAAAGTACTCATATGAATATGCAGAGAACTGGTTTGAGGATTTATGAACATAATGATTTGAGGAGTAACGCTCATATTCATATTCCTTGTAGTTTCCCTGCATGTTAGACGCATTAGCACGGGTACGAGCATAGTTTTGACCAGTTGAGGATTTTGATCCTCTTGAAGACTTTGGTCCTCCCGAGGAATTTGATCCGGGGTTCAGATTCTTCAGTGGTGGTGTCATGGGGACATTCACCTGAAGATTTTCAAGACAGCTTTTGGGAACCCAGATTTTCCTCAAGGGAGGGCCATTCCTGCAGTTAATTCCAACATATCGAGCAAATACTTCACCAGATTGATTTTTGAACAGTCTATAGTTGGAGTCGAATGACTCATCTGAGGAATAGGATAATTCACATGAAAAGCCAGTTAGATTAGATGGATCAAAAGGAGGCCCAGTAGCAGAAACACATGAGGTTTTGGGAAACAGCTCAGGTTTCCAATAAGATCCATCAGCATTTAATTTCCTCTCAAAGGCAATTCCTTCTTTCCTCGGTTCTTGTTCAAGATCTGCTTTTTGAGCACATCACAAAGGGTTTGATGTCCTTTGAGGCTTTTGTATATGCCTGTCACGTACAATTCCTTCAACCCTGCATTTTCATGAGTAACATTTGTGTTTTCCTCAAGTGAGGAAATAGACACAATAGGTGCAGTTGAAGAATTTGTAGCAATAGTAGCATTTGATGATTCTGGTGAGGAATTAGCAGTTTCGCGTTCAATGCATTTAAGACATGGAGGAATGAATTCAACTTGACCAACGCTGATCTGTTGAGCTAGTAATGAATCATTTTCCATACGAAGATCATCATGAGACATCCTCAGCTTCTCAAGATCAAGCTTCCTTTGAAGAAATTCATAGGAAAGCTTCTCATGATCAGTGAGGAGTGTATCATAACGATCCTGAAGATTATCAAATCTAGACTTAAGACTTTTCACATCTTCAGTGAGGATTTGGGTAAGGTTCATTTCATCATTCAACAGATCATCACTTTTATCTAGCAGTTTCTGAAGCTTTTCCAGGGCAGTTTGTTGTTTAGTGGCAATGATAGCAAGTTTACTGTAACTGGGTTTCTTATAATCATCAGGTTCACAGTCACTTGAATCAGAGGAGGAGGCATTATTTGGTACCTTTGAACCTTTTGCCATGAAGCAATAGGTTGGAGTGAAGTCATCAGCATAGTCATCAGTGTGGATGGTGCAATCATTTTCTTCAACATTCAAGATTGACTTGCTGACGAAAGTGGTTGCCAGTGCAAGACTAGCCTGTCCGGATTCTGAATCTTCATCAGAACCCTCTTCTTCATCACCTTCCTCTGATTCTGCCTTTGAGTCCATTTCCTTGCCAATGAGTGCCCGAGCCTTTCTGAAACTAGTCTTCTTGTGTGATGAGGGCTTTGAAGATGAGGATTTTGAAGATTTCTTCTTCTTCTTCGAGTTATAAGAACTATCATCCTTGTATTTCTTCTTCTTTGATTCCTTTCCCCAACGGGGACAATCAGCAATGTAATGACCTGATTTCTTGCACTTGTGGCAGGTTCGTTTCTTTTAGTCCTCAGATGAAGATTCTGATTTCCTCATGTCTCTTCTTGAAGATTTACCAAACTGTCCATGTCGTGTAAATCTCTAGAATTTCCTCACGAGCATTGCAAGCTCCTATCCAAATTCTTCAGGGTCACCAATGCTGTCATCTGTGTCTTCTTCTTCAGATGAGGAAATTGCTCTAGCCTTCAGTGCACGTGGTCTGGAATAGCTTGGCCCATATAGATCTTTCTTTTCTTCTAGCTGGAATTCATGAGTATTTAGCCTTTCGAGTATATCAGCTGGATCAAGCATCTTGTAGTCTGGTCTTTCTTGAATCATCAGAACTAAAGTATCAAATGAACAATCCAAAGATCTCAGCAGTTTCTTCACAACTTCGTGATCAGTGATGTCTCGAGCTCCCAGTGCTTGCAGTTCATTTGATATGTCAGTGAGGCGATCAAAGGTATCTTGGCAGCTTTCATTGTCATGTCTCTTGAAGCGATTGAAGAGATTGCGAAGAATATCAACACGAGAGTCACGCTGGGTTGATACTCCTTCATTTACTTTGCATAGTCTCTCCCAGATCAGTGTTGCAGAGCTCAAAGCACTTACTCTTCCAAACTGGCCTGGGCTCAGATGGCCACAGATGATATTCTTCGCTTGAGAATCGAGTTGCTTGAATTTCTTCACATCAGCAGCAGAGACACTAGCAGAGATGATGGGGACGCTGTTGGGGAACATCGCATGGGAAACAAAAAAATTCCTACGCGCACGAAGACCTATCATGGTGATGTCCATCTACGAGAGGGGATGTGTGATCTACGTACCCTTGTAGACCGTACAGCAGAAGCGTTAGTAAGCGCGGTTGATGTAGTGGAACGTCCTCACGTCCCTCGATCCGCCCCGCGAACCGTCCCGCGATCAGTCCCACGATCTAGTCTCCATTTGGTAGAGGGAGCGTGCGATGTTTGATCATATCAACCTTGGAAACACTTCCAACACGTATCGTCACCTCGCCTTTAGCTAGTCTCCATTTATGCCATAGCTTTCATTTCGTGTTACTAATCACTTAGCAACCGAACCGGTATCCAATACCCTCATGCTACTAGGAGTACTAGTAAAGTACACATCAACATCATGTATATCAAATATACTTCTCTCGACTTTTGCCAGCTTCTTATCTACCAAGTATCTAGAGTTGCTCCGCCTTAGTGACTGTTCCCCTCATTACAGAAGCACTTAGTCTCGGGTTTGGGTTTAATCTTGGGTCTCTTCATTAGTGCAGCAACTGTTTTGCCGTTTCATGAAGTATCCCTTCTAGCCCTTGCCTTTCTTGAAACTTAGTGGTTTTACAAACCATCAACTATTGATGCTCCTTCTTGATTTCTACTTCCGCAGTGTCAAAACATCGTGAATCGCTCAAGGATCATTGTATCTATCCTTGATATGTTATAGTTCATCACGAAGCTCTCACAGCTTGGTGATAGTGACTTTGGAGAACCATCACTATCTCATCTGGAAGATTAACTCCCACTTGATTCAAGTGATTTTCGTACTCAGACAATCTGAGCACACGCTCAACGATTGAGTTTTTCTCCTTTACTTCGTGGACAAAGAATCTTGTCGGAGGTCTCATACCTCTTAACAAGGGCACAAGCATGAAATCACAATTTCATCTCTTTAGAACATATCTTATGTTCCGTGACGTTTCAAAACGTTTTCGGCGCCTTGCTTCTAAGCCATTAAGTATTTTGCACTGAACTATCGTGTAGTCATCAGAAACGTGTATGTCGGATGTTCACAACATCCACAGATGACGCTCGAGGTGCAGCACACCGAGTGGTGCATTAAGGACATAAGCCTTCTGCGCAGCAACGAGGACAATCCTCGGTTTTACAGACTTAGTCTGCAAAGTTTGCTACTATCAACTTTCAAGTAAATTTTCTCTAGGAACATATAAAAACAGTAGAGCTATAGCGCAAGCTACATCGTAATTCGCAAAGACCATTAGACTATGTTCATGACAATTAGTTCAATTAATTATATTACTTAAGAACTCCCACTCAAAAAGTACATCTCTCTAGTCATTTGAGTGGTACATGATCCAAATCCACTATCTCAAGTCCGATCATCACGTGAGTCGAGAATAGTTTCAGTGGTAAGCATCTCTATGCTAATCATATCAACTATAAGATTCATGCTCGACCTTTCGGTCTCATGTGTTCCGAGGCCATGTCTGCACATGCTAGGCTCGTCAAGCTTAACCCGAGTGTTCTGTGTGTGCAACTGTTTTGCACCCGTTGTATGTGAACGTTGAGTCTATCACACCCGATCATCACGTGGTGTCTCGAAACGAAGAACTGTCGCAACGGTGCACAGTCGGGGAGAACACAATTTCGTCTTAAAATTTTAGTGAGAGATCACCTCATAATGCTACCGTCGTTCTAAGCAAGATAAGGTGCAAAAAAGGATTAACATCACATGCAATTCATAAGTGACATGATATGGCCATCATCATGCGCTTCTTGATCTCCATCACCAAAGCACCGGCACGATCTTCTTGTCACCGGCGTCACACCATGATCTCCATCATCATGATCTGCATCAACGTGTCGCCATCGTGGTTGTCGTGCTACTCATGCTATTACTACTAAAGCTACATCCTAGCAAAATAGTAAACGCATCTGCAAGCACAAACGTTAGTTTAAAGACAACCCTATGGCTCGTGCCGGTTGCCGTACCATCGACGTGCAAGTCGATATTAACTATTACAACATGATCATCTCTTACATCCAATATATCACATCACATCGTTGGCCATATCACATCACAAGCATACCCTGCAAAAACAAGTTAGACGTCCTCTAATTTTGTTGTTGCATGTTTTACGTGGTGACCATGGGTATCTAGTAGGATCGCATCTTACTTACGCAAACACCACAACGGAGATATATGAGTTGCTATTTAACCTCATCCAAGGACCTCCTCGGTCAAATCTGATTCAACTAAAGTTGGAGAAACTGACTCCCGCCAGTCATCTTTGAGCAACGGAGTTACTCGTAGCGATGAAACCAGTCTCTCGTAAGCGTATGAGTAATGTCGGTCCGAGCCGCTTCGATTCAACAATACCGCGGAATCAAGAAAAGACTAAGGAGGGAAGCAAAACGCACATCACCGCCCACAAAAACTTTTGTGTTCTACTTGAGAAGACATCTACGCATGAACCTGGCTCTGATACCACTGTTGGGGAACGTCGCATGGGAAACAAAAATTTTCCTACGTGCACGAAGACCTATCATGGTGATGTCCATCTACGAGAGGGGATGTGTGATCTACGTACACTTGTAGACCGTACAGCAGAAGCGTTAGTAAACGCGGTTGATGTAGTGGAACGTCCTCACGTCCCTCGATCCGCCCCGCGAACCGTCCCGCGATCAGTCCCACGATCTAGTGCCGAACGGACGGCACCTCCGCGTTCAGCACACGTACAACTCGACGATGATCTCGGCCTTCTTGATCCAGCAAGAGAGATGGAGAGGTAGAAGAGTTCTACGGCAGCGTGACGGCGCTCCGGAGGTTGGTGATGATCTCGTCTCAGCAGGGCTCCGCCCGAGCTCCGCAAAAATGCGATCAAGAGGTAAAACCGTGGAGATATGTGGTCGGGCTGCCGTGGCAAAGTTGTCTCAAATCAGCCCTAAAACCACACTATATATAGGAGGGAGGGAGGGTAGGAGGCAGCCTCAAAACCTAAAGGTTTGGCCGAAATTGGAGGTGGAGGAGTCCTACTCCAATCCTACTTGGAGTAGGATTCCACCTTCCCACTTGGAAACTCTTTCCACCTTGTGTTTTTTCCTTCTCAAACCTTATGGGCCTTAGTGGGAACTTATTCCAGCCCACTAGGGGATGGTTTATCTCTTCCCATAGCCCATGAGACCCCTTGGGGCGTGATACCCCTCCTGATGGTCCCCGTCACCCCTCCCGGCACTCCCAGTACACTACCGATGAGTCCGAAACTTTTCCGGTAATGCACGAAAACCTTCCGGTAACCAAATGAGGTCATCCTATATATCAATCTTCGTTTCCGGACCATTCCGGAAACCCTCGTGACGTCCGTGATCTCATCCGGGACTCCGAACAACATTCGGTAACCAACCATATAACTCAAATACGCATAAAACAACGTCGAACCTTAAGTGTGCAGACCCTGCGGGTTCGAGAACTATGTAGACATGACCCGAGAGACTCCTCGGTCAATATTCAATAGCGGGACCTGGATGCCCATATTGGATCCTACATATTCTACGAAGATCTTATCGTTTGAACCTCAGTGCCAAGGATTCATATAATCCCGTATGTCATTCCCTTTGTCCTTCGGTATGTTACTTGCCCGAGATTCGATCATCAGTATCCGCATACCTATTTCAATCTCGTTTACCGGCAAGTCTCTTTACTCGTTCTGTAATACAAGATCCCGTAACTTACAGTAAGTCACATTGCTTGCAAGGCTTGTGTGTGATGTTGTATTACCGAGTGGGCCCCGAGATACCTCTCCGTCACACGGAGTGACAAATCCCAGTCTCGATCCATACTAACTCAACGAACACCTTCGGAGATACCTGTAGAGCATCTTTATAGTCACCCAGTTACGTTGCGACGTTTGATACACACAAAGCATTCCTCCGGTGTCCGTGAGTTATATGATCTCATGGTCATAGGAACAAATACTTGACACGCAGAAAACAGTAGCAACAAAATGACATGATCAACATGCTATGTCTATTAGTTTGGGTCTAGTCCATCACATGATTCTCCTAATGATGTGATCCCGTTATCAAGTGACAACACTTGCCTATGGCCAGGAAACCTTGACCATCTTTGATCAACGAGCTAGTCAACTAGAGGCTTACTAGGGACAGTGTTTTGTCTATGTATCCACACAAGTATTGTGTTTCCAATCAATACAATTATAGCATGGATAATAAACAATTATCATGAACTAAGAAATATAATAATAACTAATTTATTATTGCCTCTAGGGCATATTTCCAACAGACGCCATGTTCCACAATATACCAGAGATCATTATCAATAGCTTGTAGATGCATTTGCATTTTGTTCTTCCAGAAGGGAAAGTTCTTTCCTTCGAAGGTAGGACATGCTGCAGTCACCTTAAACATGCCTGCAGTCGACATAACTAAAACTCCAGGTGGTTAAACCAAAATCACACAGAACAAGGGAGTACCTTGCTTTGATACCAATTGAAAGTGCGTTATATCAACTAGAGGGGGGTGAATAGGAGATTTTTAGAATTTCATCAGTGAGGAAATTCCTTTTGAGGGAATTCCTCACTGATGACTAACTCACAGCGGAAACAGTAAAGGATCAGAAGTGCAAAGTTTCACAATAGCAGTTTTTCAGAGTGAGGAATGTGAAAACAGATTGCACAGTGAGCAGGCACGCAGAATACAGATGAGGATTAACTGACGTGAAGAATTTGGGGTTGAGGAAATTCAGAGAAAGTCTTCAGCAAATTCTTCAAACAGTAGCAGTGAAAGTCATCAACACATAATACGAGGAAAGTAAGGAGTTGAGGAATTAGAACCCGTTTCTCAGTGAAGACAGTCGTTGATGACCGAGTTCCAACTGCTGTGATAGTCGTACATCTGGTTTGGAGCGGCTTGGTATTGAAACCAATGGACATACAGTCCCAGGACACACAGTCCCTACCGTGTTCTCCTTGGGCTAAGAACACACAGTCCTCGCCCAACACTCGTGGTAAGTCTTCAGGGCAGACTTCCAAACCCTCACAAACTTGGTCACCCGGCGATCCACAATTGACTGCTGGAAAGCTCTAGACCATGAAGCCTAACCGTCTGGAGGATGCACAGTCCTCAAAGGTAAAAGGCTTCAGTTCCACACAGGAACAACTTCTTCAGTGATGCTCAATCACTAGGTTTGGTTTGTGGTTTCGGTGTATGGGGTATTTCCTCACTGATGAATTACTCTCGAAGACTCTGAGGAATTGGATTGCTCTTATGAGAAGTGTTAGATTCTAACGGAGCAGCCAACTAGCTAATGGTTGTGGGGGGGTGGCTATTTATAGCCTGGGAGCATCCCGACATGATTTGACACTAATGCCCTTAAATAATATGACCGTTGGAGTGGATAAGACCAATGACTTGGCGTGGCTATCGAAACGGTCGGAACCCTCAACTCTGAGAGTCCTCATGTCACTCGTATTCCTCACTTGAGGCTTTTGGTAGGATTAGGCTTGGGTTGAGCATCATGGGAAAATTCATTCCAAAGTGTAACTTCGACCCCCTTTAACAGTACGGTGTTCCTGTTACTCAAATGCGAAGAAAATAAAACAGAAAGAGTAAGTCTTCATGCTTCAAATTCTTCAAAGTGATTTTCTTCAGGACACACCGAATTCCTCAATTTCAGTATCTTCATGAGGAATATCAATTTCATCGCAGATTCCTCGCGATTCATTTCTTCAGCTTCAGACCAATTTCTTCAACCGAAGATATACATTTTTAGGGGTCGATATTCTTCAAATATCTCAAACTCCTCAATGACTTATAGATCCTGTGTACACTCATAAACACATTAGATACTTAACCTATAAGTCTTCAAACCACCAAAATCACTAAGGGGCACTAGATGCACTTACATTAATGCTTGTCACTAGGGCCCGAGTGCCATGATTTCAGATCTGAACCTATTATTTTGTCGCCAATATATGTGTGTTTTAGATCCTATCTTGCAAGTTGTAGTCACCTACTATGTGTTATGACCCGACAACACCGGAGTGACAATAGTCGGAACCACTCCCGGAGATGACCATAGTATGAGGAGTTCATGTATTCACCACGTGTTAATGCGTTGGTCCGGTTCTTTATTAAAAGGAGAACCTTAATATCTCGTAGTTTCGATTAGGACCCCGCTGCCACGGGAGGGATGGACAATAGATGTCATGCAAGTTCTTTTTCCTAAGCACGTATGACTACATCTAGAATACATGCCTACATTAGATTGACGAACAGGAGCTAGTTACTTATCTCTCCGTGTTATAGCTGTTACATGATGAATCACATCCGTCATACTCATCCATCACCAATCCACTGCCTACGAGTCTTTTACTACTGGTCCTTGATACGTTACTTTGTCTAGGCTTGTCCCTTGCTACAAAAGGGATCGGGCCACTCTATTGCTACTGCTCTTACTTTGCTGCTGCTACTGCTATTCCTTGCTACTTCGTTGTTACTTGTTGCAAGACTTTTCTGGAGCCGTAGCCGGGGAAGCATTCTTCTCAAGAATAATCCCCCGTCAACGTGCTATTTACTGGCGCCATTGATACAACAGTTAGGAATAGTCTGCCGTCAACAGATCGTTTCTGGCACCATTGCTATCATACTACTTTGCTACTGATACTTTGCTTGCGGACACTAATCTTTCAGGTGTGGTTGAATCTCACAAATTCAGCTGCTAATACTTGAGAATATTCTGTCGCTTCTTCTTTGGCGAACCAACAAATTTGGGTTGAATACTCTACCCTCGAAAACTGCTGCGATCCCCTACACCTGTGGGTTATCAAGGCTTTTTCTGGCGCCGTTGCCGGGGAAGCACAGCTATATTCTCTGAGTCACTTGGGATTGACGTGTGCTGATCACTATGAGGAATCCGAAAGATCCAAGAACTAAAATCCTACCTTACACTACGAGGAGAGGTAAGGAATTGCCATCTAGCTCTGCACTTTATTCACGTTCAGTTTTGAGTAAGTTTGCGACATCACCTCCTGCTAGAAATCTTGATAAGTCGCCTGTGCTTGATGATGCTACTTCTGCTGTCCATGATGCTATGCTTGATACTATGCCTCATGATGCTATGCTTGATACTATGTCTGATGATGCTATGCTTGATACTATGCCTGATGATGCTATGCTTGATACTATGCCTGATGATGCCATTCCTGATACTACTTTGCCACTAGGTGCATTCCTTGATGCACATATTGCTAGAATTATGCCTGAATGTGATGATACTTCTGAAACTGCTGATACTATTGAATTAGAACCTGCTACTATGCATGAATTGCCTGTTATGCCTGATACGCGCTATGTTATGGAGGGAGAGATAGCTGAGGACTTTCTTGCGTGTAAGGATAGCTATGATGTTGAGAAATTACTGCGCAAGTGGAAAGAAAAATCTCTGAACGCTAGGGTGAAATACGACCCGAAGTTTGCCACTTCGCCTATCTTTGTGACCGATAAGGATTATGAATTCTCTGTCGACCCTGGGTTAATCACTCTAGTCGAATCTGATCCTTTTCATGGTTATGAGTCTGAAACGGTTGTATCCCATCTTACCAAACTGCACGATATAGCCACCCTATTCACTAGTGAGGAAAAGACCCACCACTACTATATGCTCAAGCTGTTTCCTTTCTCGCTAAAGGATGATGCTAAGACTTGGTTCACTTCTCTTGCTCCTGGTTGTGTGCGTAGCCCCCAGGATATGGTCTACTACTTCTCTGAAAAATATTTCCCTGCCCATAAGAAGCAAGCTGCCTTGCCGGAAATATACAAATTTGCTCAAGCTGAAGAAGAGAGTCTCCCACAAGCTTGGGGGAGGCTTATCCAGCTACTCAATGATTTGCCTGATCACCCTCTTGAGAAGAATGAAATACTTGATATCTTCTATAATGGACTTACCGATGCTTCTAAAGACCACTTAGATAGTTGTGCCGGTAGTGTTTTTAGGGAACGAACCGTAGAACAAGCTGAGATTCTATTGAATAACATATTGTGCAATGAGAATGCTTGGACTATTCCCGAACCACCTCCTAAGCCAACTCCGAAGAAAATAGGTATTCTATTCCTCAGTCCCGAAGATATTCAAGAAGCCAAGAAATCTATGCGAGAGAAAGGCATTAAATCTGAAGATGTCAAAAATCTACCACCTATCGAAGAGATCCATGGTCTCGATAACCCGATACAGGTAGTAGAAGTAAATTCTCTGCGTAGGTTTGATGAGAGTGATATTCCTTTTGATAAACCTGCTAGCTTATGCATGGATGAATTTGATAACTTTGTTGCCAAACAACAAAGATTCAATGATTATGTTAGCAGACAATTGGAAAAGAATGCTCGTATGCTTAGTCATTTAAGTGCTTGTGTGGACAGAAACGTCAATGACCTAAAGCTTCTAAGTAAACATGCCTCTATGGTTACTACTCAGGTAGAACAAGTACTTAAAGCTCAAAATGTCTTGCTCAATGAGTTGAATGACAATTCCGTCAGAGTCGTTACTAGAGGCGGTAGAATGACCCAGGAACCTTTGTATCCTGAGGACCATCCAAAGAGAATTGAATAAGATTCTCAAGGAGTTAGCACTGATGCACCTAGTCATCTTAGAAAGAAGAAGAAAGATGATAGGAACCTGCACGCTAGCAACCCTGTTGCTGCTACACCTAAGAGTCCAAACGATGTCTCTGTCTCTGATGCTGAAACACAATCTGGTGATGAACATGAGCCTAATAATAATATCAATAGTGATGTTCATGAAGATGCTCAACCTAGCAATGATAAGGATGTGGAGATTGAACCTAGTGTTGATCTTGATAACCCACAGCCTAATAATAGAAGATATGATAAGAATGACTTTGCTGCTAGGAAGCATGGCAAAGAAAGGGAGCCATGGGTTCAGAAACCCATGCCCTTTCCTCCCAAACCATCCAAGAAAAAGGATGACGAGGATTTTGAGCGATTCCTTGAAATGATCAGACCTGTCTTTCTGCAAACGCGTTTGACAGATATGCTCAAAATGTCTCCGTATGCTAAGTACATGAAAGATATTGTGACTAATAAGAGGAGGATACCTGATCTTGAGATCTCCGCCATGCTCGTTAATTATACCTTCAAGGGTGGAACTCCTAAGAAACTAGGTGATCCCGGTGTGCCCACTATACCTTGCTCCATTAAAGGCAACTACGTTAGAACTGCGTTATGCGACCTTAGAGCCGGTGTTAGTGTTATGCCTCTCTCTCTTTATCGTAGACTTGAACTGGATAAGTTCACACCCACTGAAATCTCTCTGCAAATGGCCGACAAATCAACTGCTTTCCCTATCGGCATTTGCGAGGATGTGCCTGTTGTGGTTGCTAACACCACTATCTTAACATACTTTGTTATCTTGGATATTCCCGAGGACGATGCCATGGCTGTCATCCTCGGAAGACCCTTTTTAAACACTGCAGGGGCTGTTATAGATTGCAACAAAGGCAATGTCACTTTCCATGTCAATGGTAATGAGCATACGGTGCACTTTCCGAAGAAACACTATCAAGTACATTGCATCAATGCTATCGAAAAAATTCATCGATTCTTATTGGGAGCTTTGAATGCCCTATTCCTCGTGTCAAGATGAAGTATGATTTGCTTGTTGGGGAGATACACATCCCCATTGAGGTAACCTAGTGACTATTCGAAAATTCTCCGTCTTCTTTTATGATTTGAGAAGTTTTGTCGAGGGGATTTGATCAACCCCATTGACGGATTTCTTTCGATGACCATGAGATGGATGAATCGAGGAGTCACAAACCTCTGTTCCAAGCTTTCACTTTAGGTTGCTTAGAAGAAAAATGATAGATTTAGTTTAGTTTTCCCTGTTTTCTGTTTTAGTGTCCGGTAGAAAAGTACCTCGAAAATAAAAGTTCTCCGAACGCTGTGAAAATCAAGTATGATTTTTTTCTCGATTTTTTGAAAAATACTGGGACAAAGAGTCTGTCTGGGGGCCACACTAGTGGGCCACAAGCCCTAGGGGCGCGGGCACCCCCTGGCCGCGTCACCCAGGCTTGTGGGGCCCACAGGCACCCCCTCCACTCATTCTTGCTCTCATCCCCTTCTCCTACCTCTAGAAAAAATCGTTTCCCAGCTCAAACCCGTGTTCTTGCTCCTCTTGCTGGGATTTTCGATCTCTTTGCTCAAATCACCATTCTCCGAACTATTTTGGGGAAATTACTCCTTGGTAAGTGACTCCTCCATTGGTCCAATTAGTTTTTGCTCTAGTGCCTTGTACTCCGCGGATTTTTGCTGCCTTGGTGACATGTTCTTGTGCTTTGCATGCTGATTCTAGCTGGTCCCAAGTAGTTTTGATGCGTAATATGGTCTCTAGGCACTTGTTGGAGTAGTTACTACGAGTTTCGTTGTTGTTAGAGCATATATCTCCATATGTGGTTTTGGTAATTGATGACAATTCCTACGGACTAATGGTTGCCTTAAGTTCTATTTATAGGATCTGTCCATAGGCACTTCTTGAAGTCCATCTGTTGGATTCAAGGAGTTTATATGTTGACCAAGATGTTATTCAAGGTATTATCCAAAGAATGGTCATAGAAACACTGGGTTGATCAAGACCTCAGACAAAGAATAAATCAAGATGATCAACACACAAAGCGTATAAGATGTACCAAGAGGGATCAAGTGATCCCATGGTATGGTAAGCATTGTCCATTACGTGTTTGTGTACTAACCCATGGTCTTTGTGAGACTCCTATGTGGGGGTTAGGTGTGTTTCCATTGGGATTGCGTCAAAAGGAAGATCTCATACAACCCATGAAGGATGACGTCAAGTGGTGATCGTCATCAAGATTGTGGTGTGCAAGTTTAAGTGGATCAGCACGAATATATCATTGAAACTATTGTCAATGATCATGTGTTGATAAGGACAATCTCATGTGCTAACAAGGACAAGATCAAGATAAGCATTCCTGAGCACTACATGCTTGATTCTTGTGGATGTTCACATGGTGGACAGGACAAGATCAAGATAAGCATTCTTGAGCACTACATGCTTGATTCTTGTGAATGTTCACATGATGGACAAATGAAGATAAATACATAAGCTAGGCTTTCCACATTGTGTATGGGAAAGCTACTTGAAGACTTCATCATGTCCTGCTTTCAACTTGAGCCAAGAAGGAACAACAACATCAAGCTCAGGTGAAAGGGCTAACTCAAAGGTATCGGTTCCTTTGACGTTAGTGGTGCGGAGTGATGATCAGCGAATAAAAGTATACACTTAAGTATGGATCATCAGTACTCTTTTATGATTCTTGAGTCCTTAGGGATCCCGCACTATTAAGAGGGGATCACAGGTTTTGCGATGAACTTGCTCAAACTACATCATCACTTTCTGCTCAGACCACATCTCCACTGTTTTGTTGTTATCTGAAAATAGAACCAGTGCTTCGGACATCCGGCTTCCTCCGGACATCCGAGGACTGGACGACTGACTAGTTCGGAAATCCGGAATCCTATACCAGAGAAATCAGAGCCATATAACTCGGACTTCCGGCTACCTCCGGACGTCCGAGGCCCGGATGTCCGGCCAAGTCCCGGAAATCCGGAAGCCTGCACCAGTAGAAGTTGTGTTCTATATATCGGAAATCCGGCTCCCTCCGGACGACCGAGCGCCGGACATCCGACACCCGTCGGAAATCCGGAACCTACCACCAGTAGAAGTTGAGCTGTATAACTCAGATTTCCGGTCCTCTTTGGACGTCCGTATGCTGATAAATTCAAATATGATCAGGCACATCTACAGGCCTCGGACGATCGACCCTTGTCGGACGTCCGGTCGCTGATGAATTCAGAAGAGTTCCAGTCATGCCTAAAAGTCCTCGCGGACGCCCGGACTTCCGACAACTGTCGGACGTCCGGACCCTGTGTGACTTAAAGTGTCCCCAACGGCTCTTTTTCTCTCTCCACTATAAATACCCCCCTCCCACTTCGTGAGAGGGTTGCCCAACACAGCCTTATCCTCATATGAACACACTTCCACCTCACACACATTTGCTCACTCCAAATCTTAGATCCCAAGAGCATTTGTGAGCCCCTTTGAGAGTTGTTCCAATCAAAAGATAGATCTTCTCCCTCTCCTTCTCTCAACCAAAGTGATTTGTGATTTGAGCAAGTTTTGAGCATTCCCCGTGATCTTATTACTCTTGGAGGTTGGAGACTCCTAGGCGGTAGGAGTTCTTCGGAGAGGAATCAATCCGTGTGATTTCCCCCGGAAAAGTTTGTGAGGGTTTGGAAGCCACCTCAAAGGCTTACCACTAGTGGTTGAGAAATGCCTTCGTGGTGTTATCTCAAAGGGAGAATAGGGTGAGCCTTCGTGGCGTTGGTGTGCCTTCGTGGTAACATCCACCTCTCTAACGGTGACTAGATTCCCTCCAAGGAAGTGAACATCGGGATACATCTTCGTCTCAGTGACCTTGGTTATCCCTAATCCTAACTCCTTACTTGTGGTTTACTTGTGTTATTTGAGCATACATACATTGCATATTGCTTGTGCTCATTATATTGTGTTGGCCATTTCTTGTACAAGATTAATCATTCAAGCATATCCTCTATATCCACACGTTCATACTTGCAGCCCGTGATATATCGTGTTGATATAGTGTGATCTAGTATCTTGTGTTGTTCACCTACTTGTCGTGTGATATAGCTCAAGTAAGTTTGTGTAACTTACTTGTGCTTGTTAGTAACTGTATTGTGTCCATCTTGGTAGATCGTGTTGTTGATACACGTTGCAGTGCCTAGTGCATTTAGGATTTGTGCTTGACAAGTACCCTCTTAAGTTTATTTCCGCATAAGGGTCAAGCCAAATCTGAAGAAGTTTTTAAATAGCCTATTCACCCCCCCCCCTCTAGGCGTCATTGAGGTCTTTTCAATTGGTATCAGAGCTAGGTCTCTCTTTAATTAGGTTTCACGACCTAGAGAGTATCGATGTCGACTATTGGATTAATGCAGAATGGCATCTTTGACTTTGATGGCACAAATTATACCCTATGGAGAATTCGTATGCTTCATCACTTTCGGGCCACGGGCCCAAATACTTTACGAATTGTTCTTGTAGGGATTGCCGACAAAAAGGATGATGCATCTTCGTCTACTAATGAAATGTATCTTGATTGTGAGGCTTTTCTTGCCATTCATCGAACCATAAGTCCTGAAGTGTTTAAGTCTATCTCGACTTGCAAGTCAGCTCATGAAGTTTGGACTAAACTTGAAGATATATATGGTGGGTCCAATCTTGATGAAGACGGTATTATGATGAAGGAGTTGGTGCATGAGCTCTTCACTCTTTTCGATCTTAAAGAGTCCACCACTACTTCTGTATCCGAATGCTTGCACACCTCAGCATCTTCAATCTCACAAGGTAATGACATGGTGAGTGAAGAAATATATGTTGATGAAAATGTCATAGCCTCTATCAACACGAGCATATCTAGCACCACACATAGTGTAAATTATTGTGCTGATAGGTCATGCATTTCAACTAAAGATTCCTCGACAAATGTCTGTAGTGATATGCCTGCTTCCTCGTGTCCTCTTGATCAAAATATCTTGTTTCTCCCTAGTTGCTCTATGACTAATCATTTAGGGGATATCAAGAAATACGAAGTACTTTTGACTAATGAAGAATCTGATTCACCAAAAGAATCATCGTCAACCCCTCCAGTTCACATGTGCCTCATGGCAAGAGGTAATAATGAGGTATCATCTTCCCTATGCAATAACGATGATATTTGCGATGAGGATGATGATGATGACTTAACTGAAAATATCTATGTGATCGGTAAAATTCTTCATAAAGCTAAAAATAACGCTCTTCAAAGATTCCAAGATGTTCTTGCTTACTTTGAAAACTGTAATGATTCACTTAATCATGAACAAGCTAAAAGTGAACAACTTAAACATGAACTTGAGAAGAGTCATCAAGCATGTAGAGACTTAAGATCTTCAAAAGGAGAGATTGAAGTTGCTCATGATAAACTTAAAAGGGATTTTGAGGTCCTTATCCTTGAATGCAATAATGTCAAGGGAGAGCTCATCAAAACCTCTAAGATCTATGAGGAGCTTCAATCTACTCATGAGAAGTCTCTATTTGCTACTTACTCCTCTCATATTGTTGATGATACTTGTACATCTAACTCTACCTCTTTTGAAGTATCAACATTGAAGGAGAATGTTAAGCTACGTGCTCAACTTGATTTACTAACTAGCAATTATGGGAAGTTGGAAGAAAACCATGTAATGCTCACAAGCTCTCATGCCGATCTTCTAACATCCCATAATGTGCAAAAGTTAGCTCATGAGGCTATCATCACCAAAGGTAACATCAAGCGAGCCTCATGTGGACAATGGCACTACTTCTAGTCAAAGTACTATATTTCCATGTGCTAGTTCTCATAATCCGTCTACTCATAATGTTGCTACCTCGTGTGATGAATTACTTTCCTTGCCTTGTTGCTCTAACATTGAAGCTTACACTTCCTCTAGTACTTGCATTGATACTAACCGTGCAGAGGAAATCGAAGAGCTCAAGGCCCAAGTCACTTCTTTGAAGAAAGACTTGGAACGGTGTCATGAAGGGATGTCCACACTCAACAACGTCTTGTGTGAGCAAACATCTCCGAATGACAAAAATGATGTTGGAGTAAACTCCAACAAGAACAAGAGGGGCCTAGAACAAGTCAATAATTCGGCCAAAGTCATTTGCTTCAAGTGCAAAGTTAAAGGGCACCATGTTAGATCTTGCCCTCTGAAGACGAAGTCTCAAAGTCACAAGCAACAAGGGAAGCGGCCACAAACTCAATCACATACTCAACTACAAGTTGAAGGAAGGCCTCTTCCCAATAAGACCCAAGCCAACACTCCCCAAGGTGAGAAATCAACTGGGAAGAAAGCAAATGGTAGATGTTGCTACTTATGTCGTGAGAAGGGTCACGTCGCTTCGTCTTGCACAAGAGGTAACTTATCCAACCCAATCACTATTGATGATATATATTCCCTTGGGAAGGATAAGGTTGGCAATGTGTTTGCCAAGTTTGTTGGTACTCAAAATGGTGTCAAGAAAAGAACCATTTGGGTTGCCAAGCCTATTGTGATTAACCTCTTAGGACCCAACGTAGTTGGGGACCAACAAACTCAAACTTGATCAATAGGTGACTATGGAGGACATTAGAGACTTGGATACTAATGAAGAATTAAGGGGTCTTCATCATTCATATTATCTCAAGCCAAGTCATTTGGATTATCAAGTTTCTATCTTATATCTAATGTGCCTCCTTACGGTAACCTATACTTAAACTGTTTACATTGTTAGGTGCTTGCCCCTTTGCATGTTGTGGTTTTGTACCTTGCATGCGGTTGTATATGTTGTGCCTCCAACTTGCTTATCTTGAGTAATCAAGTATGTGTATGTTGGTTTGCACATCATGTACATGTGAGTCTTGTATTGAGCCTATTTGCATCTTGTCTGTATTTTTGTTGGCTCTTGTGAGAGATTAATGGATTATCCCATTGTGGGGGAGTGATGTGCTTTGCACACCTCACAATCCTATAAATGTGTATACATGGGGAATACCACTTAGTTTTGATGCTTCAAGATTATCTAGTGCCTATGTGGTATGTCTTACTCATGAGAAATTCAAATTCTATATGGTCCATTAAGTATCTCTTCTTGGTTTTAATTTGCCACTTGTTAATGTTAGTGGTTTATCACATTATGGGGGAGTAATATGCTATGTGCATATTACAAACCTAGAAAATGTGTACATTTGACGTATTGCCACTTAGTGTTGATATTGTAAATTATCTTGTTTCTAGGTGGCATGATTAGCTCTAAAAGTGTCATTTGCTTGCGTTTTATGGGTAAAGATGATCTTGGATATATTTGTGATCTACCAATGAGTATCATTTCAAAAATACTTCTTGTCGTTGACAATTGGTATTCCCATCATGTGATTGGAATTGATAATCATCTTTACATTGGGTTTTGTGTTTCGTTTGTCTTTCTTGCCTCTTATGAATCTATTTTTAACATGTCTAGTGTGGTTATAGATATAGAGAAAGTGATGATCCCATCGTGTGCGTTTTGTATTCAAATGCAAATTCTATATAATGCACGTCCCTTGGGGGAGCTATCCTATTCTCTTTAAAACACTCTCTTTATTCACCCATCATAAAATCATTTGATCCCCATCAAGTGTGTGTTGATGGGAGGCAAGTCTTGCTCTTTATGATGCTTTGTGCCATCATGAAAATTTGTAGAGCGCTTTGTTTGTTGGAATCTAGCTCTCTCTTGGAAACTAGATACCTCGTATTTGTTTTCCTTCAATTGGTTTCTTGTTGCCTTCTAATTGGCATGCGTCAATGGATATCTCATTCCTTGAGGTATCTTTTAATTGATATCCTTCAAGTGATAGCTCTTTTTGTTTTAGGATCTTATTATCACTTGATACCTTGTCTTTTGGTGACTTATCAACTTTGTGTTGAGTTAATTCTTAAGAGTCTTGAGCATGCGTATCATATCTACTATATACAACTTCTTTTGCTTGCTTTCCTTCTTTGACCCAATATATAGGGGAAATTCCACCTTGTCATAAATTGGCTAAAGTGTGCATGAAATTCAAATTCATATCTATATGCACATATGTATGTGGAGTTTGTCCTATGTATTGCTGGTTTTCTAACTCTTTGGTCCCAATGAGTTTGGGCACCATTTTGTTTGTTTTGTTGTTCCAGGAACAACTGGAGATGCATTGGATGCTCGGCTCACCTATAAGGAAGATGTTGAGACCATGTGATTATTGGAGCCAAGTTAGGATGATCAAAGAACAACTATGTACTACATCAATCCAATGTTGTCTCGGTAACAAGTATCCACTTCATGCATTCTTTTCTTGCAAAGGACCCAACCTGTCTTCTCTTTTTCTGGTTGCATCATGGCATGAATCTCTTGATTCGTTCTTGTAGTACTTGTTTCCTTTCTCAAAGCATCCGAACGATGATGTCTTACTACTAGTTGGGATGTCTTTGATGTTCGTATGTTGGAAGTTCATATTATACAATAAGAAAATATTAGGCCATGTGCTATGCTTCCAAGCAAAAGATCTCATTGATATATTTATGACTTCCCTTGTGGATATCTAGTTTTCTTCTTTCTTGTAACCATTTCGTGTGTTCATCCTTCTTTGTGGATATATCTTCTACTTAGAATCTTTCACACATGAGAGAATTTACATCTCTAATTAATATCCTCTTTTCTTTCACGTCTATCGCTGCATTTCCTTTTTCGGTTTTTGGTGGCAACGTGAAAGGATTTGTTTTGAGTGTGTGTCTTATCTTCTTACATCTTGATGCACTCTTTGGCCGTGAAGATTATTTTTCCTCGTGCTTGTCTTGATGAGGGTGTTGCCATTTTCAATTAGTATCCCTCGTCATGACAAGGTTCTTACTTCCTATCTTCACAATGGGTTGTCACAAGCGTTGGTTCTTATTTTGTTTATTAGTAAGCTTGTGAACCCATTTTCTAGTATGTGGGTGGGAATGATATGTCTTGCACTTTGTATCTCATTTCATCAAGACTATGTTGATGAGTAATGCTCATCCTTATCTTAGTCTTCTCAAGTGCATTGCCATGACTCATACACATTACTTTGTTTGAGCCTATTCTTAAGTTGCTTCTATTACATGTTGCTCAACCATTTGTTTTGTGCAATTGATATGCTTATTGTCTCATCTATCCTCTTGCACTCGTTGTGTGTTTTATAAATTCTGGGGGAGCAACGATCCTATTTTTTGCACCTGTGTCAAAATACAAAAATCTCATATTAGTGCACAAATCATGGGGAGCTTCTCTAGTTTTTGATAAAGCACTATGTTGCCTTTATCATAATATCTTTTATTCATGTGGTTCGAAGGACCATATGATTGTTTGTTCCATCTGGAATCTTTTGATTGCTTGCCTCTATCTTTGTATGTCTTTGTGGCATACGATTCTTTTTGCAATCCTTGGGTCCTCAATATAGTTTGTTTTCCTCCAACTACTTATCATTGTATTTGTGTATTTTTCTGCACTCATTTGCTGAGAAGTGCACACTTTTTGGAGGACCACCTACTATATTTGTTTTCTAAACTTTTCGTCCATTTTGGCAATCGATGCCAATGGGGGAGAAGTTTAGAGAGTTTACTTTGGATATGTTTAGAGGGTTTTGCTTTTATTGCGTAAGCATTTACATCTTGCTCACATACATTATTACCTTGTATGTGTGCGCTTGCTTATGCTTATTTCCTTATATAAACTCTCTTGAAGTGGTTGTCTTCAATTACCAAAATGGGGGAGATTGTTAGAGCATATATCTCCATATGTGGTTTTGGTAATTGATGACAATTCCTATGGACTAATGGTTGCCTTAAGTTATATTTATAGGATCTGTCCATAGGCACTTCTTGAAGTCCATCTGTTGGGTTCAAGGAGTTTATATGTTGACCAAGATGTTATTCAAGGTATTATCCAAAGAATGGTCATAGAAACACTGGGTTGATCAAGACCTCAGACAAAGAATAAATCAAGATGATCAACACACAAAGCGTATAAGATGTACCAAGAGGGATCAAGTGATCCCATGGTATGGTAAGCATTGTCCATTACGTGTTTGTGTACTAACCCATGGTCTTTGTGAGACTCCTATGTGGGGGTTAGGTGTGTTTCCATTGGGCTTGCGTCAAAAGGAAGATCTCATACAACCCATGAAGGATGACGTCAAGTGGTGATCGTCATCAAGATTGTGGTGTGCAAGTTCAAGTGGATCAGCACGAATATATCATTGAAACTATTGTCAATGATCATGTGTTTATAAGGACAATCTCATGTGCTAACAAGGACAAGATCAAGATAAGCATTCCTGAGCACTACATGCTTGATTCTTGTGGATGTTCACATGGTGGACAGGACAAGATCAAGATAAGCATTCTTGAGCACTACATGCTTGATTCTTGTGAATGTTCACATGGTGGACAAATGAATATAAATACATAAGCTAGGCTTTCCACATTGTGTATGGGAAAGCTACTTGAAGACTTCATCATGTCCTGCTTTCAACTTGAGCCAAGAAGGAACAACAACATCAAGCTCAGGTGAAAGGGCTAACTCAAAGGTATCGGTTCCTTTGACGTTAGTGGTGCGGAGTGATGATCAGCGAATAAAAGTATACACTCAAGTATGGATCATCAGTACTCTTTTATGATTCTTGAGTCCTTAGGGATCCCGCACTATTAAGAGGGGATCACAGGTTTTGCGATGAACTTGCTCAAACTACAGCATCACTTTCTGCTCAGACCACATCTCCACTGTTTTGTTGTTATCAGAAAACAGAACCAGTGCCTCGGACATCCGGCTTCCTCCGGACGTCCGAGGACCGGACGACTGACTAGTTCGGAAATCCGGAATCCTATACCAGAGAAATCAGAGCCATATAACTCGGACTTCCGGCTACCTCCGGACGTCCGAGGCCCGGATGTCCGGCCAAGTCCCGGAAATCCGGAAGCCTGCACCAGTAGAAGTTGTGTTCTATATATCGGAAATCCGGCTCCCTCCGGACGACCGAGCGCTGGACGTCCGACACCCGTCGGAAATCCGGAACCTACCACCAGTAGAAGTTGAGCTGTATAACTCGGATTTCCGGTCCTCTCCGGACGTACGTATGCTGATAAATTCAAATATGTTCAGGCACATCTACAGGCCTCGGACGACCGAACCCTGTCGGACGTCCGGTCGCTGATGAATTCAGAAGAGTTCTAGTCATGCCTAAAAGTCCCGGACGTCCGGCTCCTCGCGGACGCCCGGATTCCGACAACTGTCGGACGTCCGGACCCTGTGTGACTTAAAGTGTCCCCAACGGCTCTTTTTCTCTCTCCACTATAAATACCCCCCTCCCACTTCGTGAGAGGGTTACCCAACACAGCCTTATCCTCATAAGAACACACTTCCACCTCACACACATTTGCTCACTTCAAATCTTAGATCCCAAGAGCATTTGTGAGCCCCTTTGAGAGTTGTTCCAATCAAAAGATAGATCTTCTCCCTCTCCTTCTCTCAACCAAAGTGATTTGTGATTTGAGCAAGTTTTGAGCATTCCCCGTGATCTTATTACTCTTGGAGGTTGGAGACTCCTAGGCGGTAGGAGTTCTTCGGAGAGGAATCAATCCGTGTGATTTCCCCCGGAAAAGTTTGTGAGGGTTTGGAAGCCACCTCAAAGGCTTACCATTAGTGGTTGAGAAACGCCTTCGTGGTGTTATCTCAAAGGGAGAATAGGGTGAGCCTTCGTGGCGTTGGTGTGCCTTCGTGGTAACATCCACCTCTCTAACGGTGACTAGCTTCCCTCCAAGGAAGTGAACATCGGGATACATCTTCGTCTCAGTGACCTTGGTTATCCCTAACCCTAACTCCTTACTTGTGGTTTACTTGTGTTATTTGAGCATACATACATTGCATATTGCTTGTGCTCATTATATTGTGTTGGACATTTCTTGTACAAGATTAATCATTCAAGCATATCCTCTATATCCACACGTTCATACTTGCAGCCCGTGATATATCGTGTTGATATAGTGTGATCTAGTATCTTGTGTTGTTCACCTACTTGTCGTGTGATATAGCTCAAGTAAGTTTGTGTAACTTACTTGTGCTTGTTAGTAACTGTATTGTGTCCATCTTGGTAGATCGTGTTGTTGATACACGTTGCAGTGCCTAGTGCATTTAGGATTTGTGCTTGACAAGTACCCTCTTAAGTTTATTTCCGCATAAGGGTCAAGCCAAATCTGAAGAAGTTTTTAAATAGCCTATTCACCCCCCCCCCTAGGCGTCATAGAGGTCTTTTCAGTTGTGCCTTATTCAGTTTTCTTTAGAATCCCTAAAAATTCCAGAAATTTTCAGAGATAGAAAAGGGAAAAGATGAGGAGGTTCTTAAGAGGCTCATCAAGCCGTGACCCCAAGGATGATGGGAGTGAGAAGAAGCCCGAGTATTTGGTTCCTCGAGTCACAGAAGTTCGAGCGTGCGAGTGACCAAACGACGTGTTCTTACGCGCCGCTGGAATTTATGAGGACTTTTATCACTTGGTGGAAAAAGCTTGCCTCACCGCCTTCGTTGAAGATAAGTGTCCGCAATACCTCCTCCTCACTAATATCTTTGTACAAAGCTTTAACTTCTATCCGAGGAAGAATCCTCCTATGGTTGAGTTCAAACTTTATGATATCCCCCAGTGCATGTCACTCCAGGATTTTTGCAATGTTTGCAAATTACCTTACGTTGGGGATATTCATGAACCTCGTCCACGGGACTTGGAAGCTTTCATCGGTACAGTTGTTGTAGGAGAGGAGAGAGGAGTGTCTTGCGCTAGAGCTGCTAGCATTCATTTTCCCGTGCTTCGGTACTTCTCATTATTTGCGGGAAAATGTCTGATTGGCCGTGGGAAAGCTGGGTCACTTAGTTCCCCAGATCTTGCGGTCTTGCGCGAAGCCCTTTATTACGATAAAACTTATAGCTTGGGCGCTATAGTAGCTCAACGGTTGAACCTGAACCGTTCTAAAGGTGTCGTCTATGGAGGTATCTATGCTACTCGTCTTGCCAGACACTTTGAGATACCTATTAGACTGGAGGAGGAAGAAGAGGTTCTTCTTCCCGAGAGATATCTAGATTAAGATAGCATGGTTCGCCATGACTTTCTTGATAGAGATATAAATAGAAGGATGATTTATAACCTGGTATTTAGTCAGGGTACTCGTGAGACTATTACTTTGCCTGCTCCTTGTTTGTTCAATCTTCATGCAGGCAGGTACACTATTATGCCCTCGGACATCTACGCATATTGGGGCCTAGCCCAACCACAGGTGCCCGTGCCCGAGCCACCAGTCGAGTACCAGACGCCAGTTTATCAGTGGGAGCCGGAGGAGCTCACACAGCAGTGGCATCCTCAGTCCACTCCGGAGTACCCCGGAGCTGGTTATTTCCCTCCTTGGGAGTAGACCAAGTTAAGCCAAAAGCCTAAGTTTGGGGGAGTACGTGTTCTCACCGGCTTTACATTCTTGATTATGCTTTCACTTTGTTCGCCGATGTTCACACTTTGCGACTGTATCATCCATGCTAGTTTATTTTCTTTTTCTCGTTTTCTTTTCGTGTGTCTGTCTAGTTTGAGAAAAACCCAAAAATATTTTCTTTTTCTTCCTTTTCTTGTTGGGAGCTTTCCCGTGTAAATAGTTTTCTTTTTCTTTGGGTAAAGGTAAAAGACCATGGTTACAATGTTTAGTGGCTCCTGCATGCATACATGTTTAGTTTTCATAGAGCCATATTACTTTATCTTCTCCTTTGTGTTTGCCTGCAGATTCCAGCTTTAGTCCAATGCACGAGCACACTTATTATTGTTCACATCGTTCGGTTATGCAAGTGAAAGGCAATAATGACGATATATGATGAAGTGACTGAGCCTGGAAAAGCTGGTATGAACTCGATCTATTTTGTTTTTGTCAATATGACTAGCTCATCATGCTTGATTGAGCTTTGTTGTGTGGGAAACATGTTTGCAATGACAACTTAGAGATCATAGTTGCTTATGCCATGCTTACTTAGCTAGGAGCTTATGATGGTCTGTCTTGGTTGCCCACATGAATGTTGAGATGACTATGATGTAGTATGATAGGATGGTATCCTCCTTTGAATGATTCAAGTGGCTTGATTTGGCGCATGTTCACGCATGTAGTTGAAACAAAATCAACATAGCCTCTATGATGTTCATGTTCATGGTGATTTATGTCCTACTCATGCTTGCACTCAATGTTAATTAATCTCAATGCATTTTGATGACTGTTGTCGCTCTCTAGTTGGTCGCTTCCCAGTCTTTTGCTAGCCTTCACTTGTACTAAGCGGGAATACTGCTTGTGCATCCACTTCTATAAACCCAAAGTTGTTCCATATGTGTCCACCATACCTACCTATGTGCGGTATCTACCTGCCGTTCCAAGTAAATTTGCGTGTGCCACTCTCTAAACCTTCAAGAAATAATCTGTTTTGCATGCCCGAACCGCTCATGTGGTGACAGGGGGCTGTTGGTATCTTCCATGATAGGCGTGTTATCCTCGATATGTGTTTATTCACTATCATTCACGAGAAAGGGACCGGTAATTGGAATTCCCAGTTCCATGCTCAAATTGAAAAGATAATTGCAAACAAAACTCCCCTTGGATTGATGTTGGTATGGACGGTACCCGAGGATTCGGCTAGCCGTGGAGTGTGATTGATTGGTGGTGGGGGAGTCAAAACTTTACTTTTCTGTTTGGGAACCGCCTATAGCATGAGTAGCATGGAAGATATTGAGAACTCTTGGTCATTGCGTTGACAATGAAAGCATGCCACCCAAAATTATTATCTCTGTTTTCAAAGCTTGAGCTCTGGCATCTCTGCAAATCAATGCTTCCCTCTGCGAAGGGCTTGTCTATTTATGTTCCTGTTGAGTCATCCTCCTCTTACAAAAGCACCAATTTGAGAGCACCTCTGTCATTTTTATGCTTTGCTTTTAACTGTGTTGAGTATGACTGTGACTGGATCTTCATTGCCTTGAATTACAATGTTTAGTCAGCCCTTGGTCTTTGAAGGTGCTCTGCATTTATGTTTTGCGGTCTCAGAAAGGGCTAGCGAGATACTACCTGTTCGTACTGCTTCATGTTGTTTTGATTGAAGTGTTGACATTTGAGGCTTATTATTATTTGCTCGCTAGTTGATTATGCCATTGATATGAGTTTACCGTGAGACCTAGATGTCATTTGCTTATGTGGTTTGCTTGAGATCTTGCTGAAACTCTGGATATGAGTTAGACATAGTTGCAACAACAAGATCAAACAGAGTTCGTCAAAGTATTTCTTTTGTCTCTTTCAGTTTGTCAACTGAATTGCTTGAGGACAAGCAAGGCTTTAAGCTTGGGGGAGTTGATACGTCTCCATCGTATCTACTTTTCCGAACTCTTTTGCCCTTGTTTTGGACTCTAATTTGCATGATTTGAATGGAACTTACCCGGACTAACGTTGTTTTCAGCAGAATTGCCATGATGTTGTTTTTGTGCAGAAATAAAAGTTCTCGGAATGTCCTAAAAATTTACGGAGAATTTTTCTGGAATAAAAGAAAAATACATGCGCAAAGATCCACTGGAGGAGGTGGACCAGTGGGCCACAAGCCCACAGGCCGCGGCCACCCCCCTAGGCCGCGCCGTGAGGGCTTGTGGGGCGCACGTGGCACCACCACCCCCAAACTCAGCTCTATATCTTCCGTCTCGCCCGGAAAAAAATCATAGAGAAGGTTTCATCGCGTTTTACGATACTGAGGCGCCGCCACCTCCTGTTCTTCATCTGGAGGGCAGATCTGGAGTCCGTTCGGGGCTCCGGAGAGGGGAAATCATCGCCATCGTCATCATCAACCTTCCTCCATCGACAATTCCATGATGCTCTTCATCGTTCGTGAGTAATCTCATCGTAGGCTTGGTGGACGGTGATGAGTTGGATGAGATCTATCATGTAATCGAGTTAGTTTTGACGGGGATTGATCCCTAGTATCCACTATGTTCTAGATTGATGTTGCTACTACTTGGCTATGCTTAATGCTTGTCACTAGGGCCCGAATGCCATGATTTCAGATATGAACCTATTATGTTGTCGCCAATATATGTGTGTTTTAGATCCTATCTTGCAAGTTGTAGTCACCTACTATGTGTTATGACCCGGCGACCCCGGAGTGACAATAGCCGGAACCACTCCCGGAGATGATCATAGTATGAGGAGTTCATGTATTCACCAAGTGTTAATGCGTTGGTCCGGTTCTTTATTAAAAGGAGAACCTTAATATCCCGTAGTTTCCATTAGGACCCCGCTGCCACGGGAGGGATGGACAATAGATGTCATGCAAGTTCTTTTCCCTAGTCACGTATGACTACATACGGAATACATGCCTACATTAGATTGACGAACGGGAGCTAGTTACATATCTCTCTGTGTTATAGCTGTTACATGATGAATCACATCCTTCATACTCATCCATCACCGATCCACTGCCTACGAGTCTTTTACTACTGGTCCTTGCTACGTTACTTTGTCCAGGCTTGTCCCTTGCTACAAAAGGGGTTGGGCCACTTTGCTGCTACTGCTGTTCCTTGCTACTTTGATATTACTTGTTGCAAGACCCCTTTTCGACACCGTTGCCGGGGAAGAATAGTTCCCCATCCACGTGCAACTTACTGGCGCCATTGATACAACAGTTAGGAATAGTCTGTCGTCAACAGATCTGTTTCTGGCACCGTTGCTATCATACTACTTTGCTACTGAACTTTGCTTGCAGACACTAATCTTTCAAGTGTGGTTGAATCTGACAAACTCAGCTACTAGTATTTGAGAATATTCTTTCGCTTCCCCTTGAGGCGAATCAACAAATTTGGGTTGAATACCCTACCCTCAAAAACTGTTGTGATCCCCTACACTTGTGGGTTATCAAGGACCGACGGCTGGATCGGCGTGGCGAATAGGTCGTCGTAAGCCTTTACCTCGGCGCGCGGAGATGGACTGATTGATGCCGACAATGCCGGGAGTACGAAGGATCTGCACTTGGGCTCTCCTCTCGGCCCTTGGCAGTGCAGCAGCGGCCGCCGGGGCAGCAGCAGAGCGCCCCCGCCGGGGGCTGAAGTTTAGGGGAGGCCCTCGACCGCTTCCCAGGGGATGGTAGGGTGGCATTGAGCTGCTTCGTGGCTGCTACCAAGAACTCGCCCAGCGTCCAGGAGAGGCATGTGGCCGGTCGGCTGCGCGGTCGCCGCATGGTGATCGGGGGCGAGGCGAATCTGCTTCGCGTTGGCGCGCGAGAAGCGGCAGCAGGGGCGTCACCAACGGCGCGCTGCCGCTGCAAGATGGAGAGCGGGGATGGGCCGAGGCGGCCAGGGGCCTCGACAGTCGTGGGGGGTGCCCAACGGGGAGAGGCCCAGGCGCAACTGGCGCGTGGGAAGCGGGCTCAACAGGGGGCGCCCCAGATGCGGGCGGGGAAGTGGGCGAGGGCCCAGGAACCGCGGCTAGCGAGGCGGCAAGGGCATCCCAGTTTCCCGCCCGTTCCACAACGACGCAAGCGCGGGTCCGCGGCGTCTGATCCATGACGCAAGACGGGTCCCGCACAACAGGAGTGAGCGGGGCGCTGCTTTGCCTCGATCGAGCGGCAGGCATGACTGGCGTGCTGGGGTCCACGGGCTGCGAATCAGGGACTTGGTTGAGGAGGAGGAGATCCCGACAGGGCGAAGGATCAGCCGTCGCAGGAGCGGTCCCGAGCGCATCCACCTCGGGCGCGGGAGGGTCGCGCAGGTTTGAAACGGCAGGGGGAATGTGGGCGCCGATAGCCAACCGCGGCCCGCCAGCTGTCACCGAATCGGAAGCCGCCCTGACGCCGCCCGAGGGTTGCGCAGGCAGGTACGCTGGCCCCCCGTCAAAGCCCCCTTTGGCAGGCCGATGACGCGCTCCTTGTTTCCTTTGTGGACGCGCTGACGGAAGCCTGCGGGCCCCTGCAGTCTGGGTCAGGCCAGCATGCCCAGCCTGGCAGGACGAGCAACTTTCGGCGGCGCCGCCGTGCATGGCCAGGAAGCCGCCGTGGCGATTCCATCAGCGCGGCCGGGACGACGCTCCTGCTAGGCCGGTGCATAGATGGCCATGCCATCCGCGCGGCCGACCGGAGCCTCGCCGGTGCGCCTGCGCTTGCCGCCGCGTCGACGCGTGCGCCCTGGAGCGGGTCCCTGGCCATGACCCTGGCCACGCCTCCCGCCCTCGCCGGCATCGTCCCCATCGGGGCCTCCGGTGCCCTGAGGGTCGCCCGGTGTGGCCCTGATCAGCTCTGCCTTGGTGAGTGCGATCGAGATGGGGTAGGACAAGGTCCGGATGGCGGGAGCTTCCGAGGGCACACGGGAGGGCAGCTGCTCGACGATTGCCAGAACCACGGCGCGCCGGATGTCAGCGGGGTCGCGCGCTCGGCCGGAGAGGCGGAAGACGGCGAGGTCGGCGCGCGAACGCGTGCGGGGATGCAGCCGCTCGATCCAGCAGCTCGCGCCCAGCACGTGCTCGGCCGTGGAGAGGTGCCACGCGTCGGCGGGAATGCCCCGAAGCTCCAACTCCACGCGGTATCTGAGGTCATCGGCGTTGGCATGAGCCAGCTTGCACCATGGCCGCAACAAAAGCGCGAAGCGGGGCTAGCAGAGGAAGTGTTCGCCATTGAGCCGGCGCATGGTAGCCAGGGAGGAGAAGATGATGAGGAAGTCCTCTAGATGATGCGCGTGCACTGTGAGGTCGCCCTCGGCGAGGTCCAGCGAACTGAGGAATAGCTCGACCACCTGCTTGCATCAGATATTTGAATTAAAGGGAGTTTAAAGCCCCAGACAAGGCCCAAAAAAATGTGTGTGCATTCTTATGAGCCCGCTCCTATAGGAAATCTTGCATGAGCTTAAAGCTCATCTTATTTCACTCTGAGGATCCATCTTCTTTGTCTCTCCATTATGTCTCATCATTTCAAAATATCCAGAGGCATCACTAAAAAAAAGTTCTGTGTTTTAGGATCTTGTATCATCAATGGTATGTAACATCTCGGTATTTTCTTCTCCAATTCCTATGTTTTCTAATTCTTGCCCGGGAAATACTTACGGCGTCAATTTGCTTTCTGTGTTACATAATATAGTTAACCATCATGTTAACTAATCCACTACAGAAAAAACTAAAGCACATTTTGAAGTCCCTCCGATCCATACTAATTATCGCTGATTTAGTACAACTTTGTACTAAATCAGCGATTTTGTACTGAATCAACGACAATTAATGCAGATACAAAAAAAATAGCTTTTACCAAATAAAAACTGGAACAAAACAAACATTCCAGTAGAACAATAAAGCATACTTCTTGGCAACAAAGGAATCTTGAAATACACAATTGACAATTCATCCTTACAACATTTGGCAGATTGTTAGCAAAAGCCAACAAGTTTAAGTTGGTAAACAGCTCAAGTGACCGAACTATGCTAAGCATTGCACATAAATCGTAACATAAAAATGGATGTCCTCTGTATACTTCTTTTGCATTGTAAGGCAGTAAGAGCAAAATTCAGTGAACAAATACAGCCTATATTCAGTTTAATCCTATACAGTGCATTGTTTTATGTGCACTCAGTAAGAAAACTATACAAATAAAAATAACAAATTTGCTCAGATCTATTCTGTGCATGAGACAGAAAAACAAAAATAGAGGGAAAGTACTATTCTAAATCATCATTCTGTTGTCATGATCGCACATCGTCCCGATGTCTGAAATATTGTCAATTGTGGTTAAGTTGGAGTTGGACTATCAGGCAAAGAATTCAAACAGGAGCCTCTGAAGTACTAGTATCATCCGATGGCATGCTGGACCCTCCATCAGGCAATGAATTCACCTCTTCTCCTTCCGATGGTGCCACTATCGAAGCGGAATCCTCTGAGGCGATATCGGAAGCAGCATCTGAAGCCGCACAAGATGATTCTGACTGTTCCGATGTTTCAGGCTGCTGTGGTTTTTGCAGGCTCCAGTACATGATGCTAGCAGTCAATGTAAGGATCATTTTCTGATTCACCTGTACGAGAATTAGTGTAACATCGTTAAGGTAAAAGATAATTATGTATTTGATCTTCAGAGATATATAGCACGTTGTTTAATTCATAGCAATGGCTCATTACCTCAATGATGTCGTCTGGTAACAGAAAAACAGAGCACCCGAGCTTCCGCGCGACACTGATGATGTATGTTGCATTTAATTTCTTCTCATCATCTGCAACAGTCAAAGGGTATCCATGAATAAGTACGAAGGAATTGCGAAAGAAAGACGGGACATGATTTCATTCAGTTCCCATTATACGTCAAAAGAAAACACATATAACTTCTTTTTGTGGGGGAGAACACATATAAATTAAGTTATAAGATCAGCAGGGAAAAGAAAAATTGATTCATCCGTGGACCAAGAACACACCATCTACACCCTTCGATACAACCTTCCAGTTCACAACCCTTGGCAGTACAGCACTGAGAAGCTCAAGGAAAAAAATTCCACTTGATAGGTTCTTGTCCTGAAGCAAAGAGAGAATTATGAGGGTTTGATGGACAGATAAGACAACTGATATGGCAACTGGTTCTTGTCCTGAAGCAAAGAGAGAATTATGAGGGTTTAATGTCTTTTGTGAAATATTCTATTACACTTATTAGCCCCCTCTTAATTTTTCTGCAAGCTCCACTGCTGCTGAAAGGTAATGTGCAACTATAAGAAATCACCTTAAAACTTTCCATTCGAGAATTTCTCCCAGAAGACTTCACTTTGTTATTCGCCCAACTCAAGATATCGGCATCGGTTATTTCTTTTCCTTGAGACCCTTGAGAGTGGAATCTTAGTTTGTTTAACAGCTGGAGGATATTGAATCTCATCAATTGCCATAGAAGTGCTGAAATAACACGTGAGATGAAACTTAATATGGCAACTCCGTATAAAACAGAAAATAGAAGAACGAAGGATGATCTTAATCATCAATGATCACAATGCACATTACTATTTTGTATGACAGTTGAACAGCTATCTATCAAAATGCAAATTTTTGGTAAAATTAACTCACCAACAATCAACTTCTTGTTTCCCTGAACAATATCATTTCCAGCTAAATTCACCAAGGAAAACTTCAGCTCCTTCCCAATTTTTATAACTTGATTACAATTCTCCAGTTTTCTAAATGGCATTTTTATTGGAGGTTTTGTCGCTAGCTTCCAGTTGACAGATCCTGGAGAGACTTTGTCGAGCACTTCTAGTAGGACCCACCTGCATAGACATTTACATCACTCGTCTATTCCAGATAAACATGACCTGTCTCTGTTGAAAGCTTACCCAGTTCGAACATCTTCAAACACATTGTTCACGTATGTCGCAACTCCAAGGCTGTTGATCCACATTCGGAAGGCTCTCTCTTCTCGGCACAATATAACCTCATCTTGCGATGATGTTTGTGTGAGTTTAACCTGTCTGGTGTCAGTACTCAAGCCATTTCTGCATGTAAAAAACCGTTCTACTTTGGTGAACATGAAATGGCATCACAGAACCATTTAAAGATATGAGAGCGTGTTCAGTACGCAGGCGGTAATAAAAAAGACAGGCTTGATAACTAAGGTTCCTACAAAGAGTAGACAAGTAATTCTTACCTATGCTGGAATATTTGTGCAACAAATGCAAGGTTAAGATTTGGGGAGCCCTCGGTAATATCCTTTGGGCTCAAGTATCTTTTGCAGCCCAATTTCTCTGCTTGGTTAAGTACCAATTTCGCTCTTACGGCAGGATCCTTGGTCTCAAATGTAAGTACAGAGGAATGCTCTGGAGCAAGAGCTTTGATAAGATAGGCGTAGGCTTCACCATCCTGTACAAGCCTACCTTGTAAGATAATTGATTGTTGAGCATCTAATAGACTAATGGAGCAGTAAATGAAGACATTTTTTTGTTGGTGCCACACATGAAAAATATGTTTCTTTCATGCATGAGATATTGCTGAATTTGTGCAACGAATCTAGAAGGATTACACAATTTCGATATTAGAGATTGCAGCAGATAACGTATTCAGAATTTTCTTCCGCAAAATAGTGTTTAATGCATGCAACGCTAAGTAGTACTTATATGTTTCTCAGGTGGTTCCCTTGAAATGAAGAGGATCAAACATGGCGTCACACATAAATCATGGAAGAGACAATGCTATTTGCTGCGTGAACCTTGACATCTGAAGAGAAGTTGCTGACAGTTTTCTTGTAATCAACTCTCTTCAGATGATAATTCATCCACTGAAGCAGCAACTTTTCAGGTGATAAGCTCAGAACTTCATCTATATCCTGTACAATAATAAGTTAAATAAAATTTTATATGTTCAACACAAATATATTATGTCAAGAAACAACAATACATAATTGCAAAAGCAATACCTTGCTGTCATCAAAAATTTCCACCAGCTGTGGTGTCTTCTTAAGATTTAGATCAGCCAAAAGTTGTATCTACTTACATGAAAATATATATTAAATAGTGCAATAGGACAGTTCTACACATCTTTACATAGTCTGCATCATGGTAGCATACATTGGGGATTTCAGGATTCACCTTAATAATTTGAGATATCAATCCGAGAACTAGATGAGTCTGCAACATTAAGCAATGTAGGGCAAGTCATTATTACCATATCAATAGTTAGAATAGAGATGTACCGCAACAGGTGGTAAGAGATGAATCCATACCCTTCCTTCCACCAAGTCTTGAGCGCCAAGATTCACGACGGTACATCCAATAGCCTTTGCAGAGTTGAGGCACAATGTATGATTCTCATTTCTCTCCCATGGGTTAAGGATCCTTTTCTTGTTGATGGCTCTCTCATCAATAGTCCCCGGTACCGCTACGTTGATCAACTTACTGACCGTTTTATCCAGTGACCATTAAATAAGCAAGCATTAGACATGACTGTCATAATAATAGTGCATCATTTATATGTTACTATATATTTATAAAAACCAACGCGACACACAAGTGGGAACCCCAGCATCAACATCTCACCAGAGCACAACCCCGTCTCTGACGAGGTCGAACAAATCATTGCCCGCAGGATCCATCGGCAAATACTTCTTCAGGAAAGGATCGTTGCCGAGGTACGCGTTGATGTGCGCGACGTAGGACGACTTCTCTGCCTGGTTGGGGTTGTGGATCAGCGTGGTGGTGCTCGACTTGAGGAACGACCACGAGTTCTTGCTCCCGCTCGCGCCCGCCTTGGAGCTCACCCTCGCCTCCAGGTTCAGGTACTCCTGCATGAACCACAAAATCAAGTGCTCCTAAATTACCACTTGAAAGAACTTTGAGTGATTGCCGGGGACGATCGATGTACCTGAAGGAATTGCTCGAACTCAATCTCCTGGTCGCTGTCGGGGTAAACCTCCGACAAGAACGCAGCAATCTCCTCCTCGGAGACAACCTCGTTGAGCCCCTTCAGCTTCTTCATCAGGCCCGGCAGGTTCTTGGCCGTGACATGGCCGGACTCCCTCTTCAGGGACACAAACTGCAACGACACGACACAATTGCATTTGGGGGTGGAATCGCAATGGGCATAACGGAACGCAATTGGGGATTCAATGCAGCGGATTCGGGCGTGACCTTGGCCTTGAGCGATCGGAGCTCGACCTGCGTGAAGTGGCCCTGCAAGGAGGGGTCGGAGACGACGACCCCCACGAACCCGGACATCTATCCGTCTGTCTCCGGCGGGGAGCCCAATTCTTGGAGCGCCCTAGCGAACGCCGCTGCGGGTCGCGCGGGCCTCAGATCAAAAAAAGAGAAAATGCGGGGGTCGATCGTCTCGTTCGCGCGCGCATTGGGGGATCGAATTGACGAGGAAGGGATCGCCGGACGAGCACGTAATCGATGGCGATGGCGGTGGCGGTGGTGCCGAGGATGCGGGCGGTGGCGGTGGTGCGGCACGGTCGAATTGGTGGGAGATGTTCTTGCTTGCTTTGCGCCAAATCTTTTATTTTTTTTCTCTCTAGCTTACGATTTCGACGATGGGGAGTGGCTTTTGTTGGGCTCCGGATTTTGTGGGTCCAGGGACGGTAAGATGGTGGGGACAAAGGATGAATCTCTACTTTCGTTTATTTGAAGTGTTCTTTTGTCGAATACTTTGATTTTGCTATTTCACATCTACCCCCTCCGTTTCTAAATAATTGTAGTTAGGAAAAATTAGTCTAGTTTTCCTCAACTACTAGTCTAGTTTTTCTCAACTATAATTATTTAGAAATGGAGGGAGTAGATGTGAAATAGTTGTCTCACATCTAAGCCCAGAGCCATTGGATCTCACTCTGCTTCAAGATTCACGCAAATGTAGTCAAATCGACCATCTTTTTTGACTGGTTTTTTTAGGGGAAAGCTCAGGCTTTATTGATGATAATTCACATGAAGTAGAATACAAATCGGATCATGCAGGTTGGTCTGAGATTAAGAGAGTGGTTAGCTAAACTATGGGCCCCGTCATTAATGATTTGCCTTTAAAAATAAAATTATAACAAAAATTTAACAACTTGAAGTTTAATTTTGAGATGATGGAGCCGTATAGTCCCTGGTTGCCCAGTTTAATGTTGGTCACCACCTGCTTGCAATTTGAAGAGATAACAAAGTCATGGACTAGGAGATCCTCTGCAAGGGCCAACACCTCTCTCCAAGCAATCGCTCCAAGCGTAGCTGGATCAATATGGTCATCAATAACAAGAGCTGGACTACCAAGCAAGTTGCCAGCATGGTCACGACAAACAACAGCACAAGAACCATCACGGTTCCATAGCACAGCTCCATCAGCTTTTCCAAAAAAAGCTCCATCAATGGGTATTTTAGCATATCACGTTGGTGATGCACTTGACCTCGTATGAATCTGTCTGGGTTACCGGAAAGCTTGCTGCATGTTTATTTGATTCTTCTTCTGTATTAATTCAAGCTCGAATATGAAGTGCTGGATCAACATGTGGGCCAGCTTCCTTCAAAAAAAACATGTGGGTCAGCTTGAGGGCTTTGGCTGGTGCGCGTTGTGGCCGCATGATGTCATGTGTTCAGGTCGTTGTTAGTGCGCTGCCGGGCCGTGGTTTTTTTTTCCAGGCTGCTAGGCGTTGTTTTGTCTCTTTTTGTCGGGCTGATATTTGTATTTTCTACGCTATAGAGAATAGAAAGCGTGTCAACGGACGTCATATTCGAAGAATCTGGTTGTTTGTGTGCCCCACTCTCTATTTGGGCACTTTCTCTCCCTTTCTCTGTTCCTTTTGTTTGAGTTGTTTTTTGTTGTTCTTCTTCTCCTTTTCATTTCTTTTTTCCGGTTTTCTAATTCATGATATTTTTAGAACATGAACATTTTTTGTAGTGTGCAAACACTTACTAAAATTTATGAATTTTTAATTTGTGAACAATTATTTAAATTTATGATTTCTTAAAATTGATGAACATTTAAAAAATATTTGAACATGTTTGCAATAATATATGTTGTAGTTTTTGGCGCAAGCATGATCCCGCTTCATTTTGGTGTGGTTTGTCTGATCTATTCTTTGTAATCTTTGCGCAAATTTGACTTTGTTGAGCATGTTCTATGTCGTCGTGTCCAATCTATCTTTGTTCTCCTTTTTCATTTTTTTTCTCTTTTCTAAAATTTATGATTATTTTTAAACAGATTTAGCAATGTCTCATCTAAGTTCCTAGCCGTTCAACCTATTTTCATTTAAATGTTGTGCTAATCTTGACTTGTTTTCTCACGTGTGTCTCTTGTCTTCCATACGTCTTGAGTCCACTTGTGATTTTCTTTGCACGTGCATATTTTGTTGGGTTGTTTTCGTGGCATGATCTCAGGACCCGTTTCTTTTTGGCATGCGTGGTATAAGTTGAAGATTCGAGTGGCCATTGTTTCATTCATCACTGTCTCTCTTCATTTCCGTGTTATGTAGGGATTTTGTGTTTCTATGATTTTCATCTAGTAATCTGTTTTGTCCTAGTTGCATCTCTATTACTAACATGCAACTCGTCCATCTTTTGTGTTCCAGTTGCAAATCCATTCCTTGATATGTAACTCAGTCTGATCCATTTCTCATTTCTATTGCAAGCACACCCTCTTGACATGCAACATGGGATCCAACCCTTTTTGTTTCAATTGCAACTCCACCCCGACATGTAACTATGGGCCTGTCTTTTATGTTGTCCAAGTTGTAGGGGTGGGCATAAAAATCGATGTACCGAATACAAAACCAAAACCAGAACCAAAAAAACCAAAATTTCGGCCTACAGACAAATTCGTTTTTTAATTCTAATAACCAAATGGAGTTTTGTTTTGGTGTTCGCTTCGGTTAGACCGAATAAAACCGAAATATATGTTAGACTCGTGATTCCAGCGGAACGAACGGCGCAAATGCACCTCACCGATGCGCTAAGTAGGCCTCCAACTCAAAATAAAATAACACTCCTAAGTAGGCTTGCCAAACGAGGGAGAGAGCAACTAGTTAGCGAGCAATCCTTCGGAAGCCTCCCAGCTATCACTCTCGTGCGCCACCACTTGGCGCGTTCTCAACTGACGCCACGTGTCGCGCTCTGAACGTTCCCTTCGTATTTTTTTTTCGCACGTGTTTTCGGCTTTTAGAGTGGGGGTTTTCTGGATTTTCTGGTGTTTCGGTTTTTCACGGGTTTTTCGTAACTTTTGGACGAAAAAGAAATTTCAACTTTTTTTCGCAAAAAAACCGCGTTTTATGTTTCTTATGGAAATAACATGTTTTCTGTTTTTTTCGAGAGGCACGGTTTTGCTTCCGCGAGAGGCACGGCCGTGCCTCTCGGAAAGAGAAAAAAAGACGCGTTTTCTGTTTTTTACGAGAAGCATGATTTTGCTTCCGCGAAAGGCACGTTTTTGCGTTCGCGAGAGGCACGCCCGTGCCTCTCGGAAAGGGGAGGAAAAAACACATTTTTTTGCAAGAGGCACAATTTTGCTTCCGTGAAAGGCACGATTTTGCCTTCGCGGGAGGCACGTCCGTGCCTCTCCCGAAAGGGAAAACGCGTTTTCTGTTTTTTTTTTGCGAGAGGCATGGTTTTGCTTCCGTGAACGGCACAGTTTTGCCTTCACGAGAGATACGCCCGTGCCTTTTCCGAAAGGGAAAAATGTGTTTTCTGCGAGAGGCACGGTTTTGCTTCCGTGAGAGGCACGGTTTTGCTTTCGCGAGAGGCATGGTTTTGCCTTCGCGAGAGGCATGACCGTGCCTCTCGGAAAGAAAAAAAAACGCGTTTTTTTTCTATCATGTGAGGCATGATTTTTTCGTCCGGTTTTTTTCTTTTGGTTTTTTTGAAGAAAAAAAATGTTTGACAAAACCTATCAATATGGGATCTAGTTTTGAAGATCTCGATGCGAGAAAGCCAATGATGAAAATGGTTTGAGATTTGGACGCACGGTTTAGGAGATAAAACATTTTCAAAATACGGATATACGAAAAAAAAAGAAAATTTACAGGTTGCGACAAATGGGGCACATGCAGTGTGTCACTTGTCGCAATCTGTGGAGGTAGAAGTAATAGTTGAAAGGTACGGTAGCTGATTTCGAAGAACCAAGCTGGCAGTCACCAGGAATCCCACGTGCTAGCATGCAAAAGAAGGCCTGATTTTTGTCGGCCGTGCAATGCAAAGTTCAAAGAAAAAATCTATTTTAAACCTTGAATTTATACAGGTAGGACGAAATGAACCCTCAAGTTAAAATTCCGGTCGGTTGCATCATAAACTGTGTAATCCCAGTCTAAATCAAACCCACGTCGTTTTAGATAAAAGAACAGTGACCTGGCAAGGATTCATTTCATGGGCTGACCCGTTATAGTTTTTTTCGTACGACTTGACAGAGAACAGCTGACCAATGGGTTTTCAGGCCACATCGCATGCGTTTCACTGTCTTTGTTGCTGCGTTGTAGCTCCAATTTTTTTTACCTTGCAGGGAATCTAACCATGGATCTCTTGTTACAGGCTGCACTCCGCAAACCAGCAAAGCAAGCGAGCATTTCGGATTAATTGTAAGCATCAAATATTTAAGAACCAACCCACAGGGCAGCTCTGAATGGTTTTCTAAAAAAATGAAATATTTTAGAAAAGCATGCCATTTTTCAAAATCACAAACACTTTTTCTAAAACCGAACATTTATGAAATTCCCAAACAAAACTGGGCAAATGCGAATATTTTTAAACTCCCCAGTAAAATTTGATAAAATATATTTTTAAACCTGTCCGCTCTACTTAATGTAGCGAACTAGAATAAGTTACTGCAACGATATTTTTTCTTTGAAAAAAGTGTGCTTTTTTAGAGCGTACATTTTGGAAATGTGCAAACATTTTATGAATTTCTGAACAAATTTTTAGAAAAGTGAAAAAAACTCTTCAATTTATGAAAAAATGTGTTGAACAATTTTTGAATATGCATTGAACAAATTTTTTTAAACTACTCGTGATTTTTCTCACAATTTCTTCACGTTTTTACAAAATTCATTAATTTGTTCAAGTGCTTTTTTTGCCAAATTCATGAACATTTTATTATTTCCGTAAACTATTTCAAATTTCTGGGAAAAAAATCCCGCTCATCCTTTGCAATCCCGGTTTGACAAACAGTCTCAGGGTTTAATTTAGACCGGGATTGCATAGTTTAGGATGCAATCGACAGGGATTTCGAGTTTGGGGTTCGTTTCGACGAACATCTACGAGTTCAGGATTTAAAATGGACTTTTTCCAAGTTCAAAGCCCACCGTGTAGCGACAAACATCAGCAGAAGTACGTTTATTTAGTCCCATCTTGCGCAGGTAGAGGACAGCGGACGAATAGCTCAGCTATAAGAAGGTGCGGTGTGAGAGGGTGAGTACATGCAGCCATATGATAGCGGATAAAATCATTGTTCTAATTCTTTTGATAATCTTTATCATAAAGTGAAGTCGATATGAAAGTATTTTATCGCTCCATATAAAAACGTCTAGGTAGATCGCGTTGCAGATTATATGGAAACGCCAGGGTATTTGGCGTTTCTACCCAGGCTAGAAATGTCAAGTGGCTTGACGTTGCTGACCTTGATTTTGCAATCTTGGCTTTTATTTCTTCCTTGTCGAGTGACAATCTCTGCTCCAGGAACGCCAACCCCCATTGCGTCGTTGCTTCTGCCTCAGCGCCTTGTGGTCCTAACCTGCTTGTTGACAATCTCTAGTCCAGCAACGCCAACCCCCATGGCGTTTCCAGCCTGGGTCGAAACGCCAAATACCCTGGCATTGCCATATGGTCTGCAACGCGAGCTAGTTCGGCGTTGGAATGTGGAGCAGAAATGCAAAGCTAGACTAGCGTCTCTACGTGCAGCAGCAACACCATGGGCTGTGGCGTTTTTAAAAGGGTCAAATCATGAAATACTTTCAGATCGAGTTCAGTTTGTGACACAGATTGCTGAGAGGGTCAGAACAGTGCAAAACCCTCTGATAGCCACTCAGTGTAAACCGTGAACCGTCGGTTTCTTGTTTTATGCAACCATTTTTGGTTAGATTGTAATAACCGAATTTGCAAATAAACCGAATATCACTAACCGAATTTTCGATTTAAACCAAATGCTCAGGCCAACCAAGTTGCAAGTCTAATCTCGAAAAGGAACCATACCCTCTTTTTGCTAGTTGCAAGTCCACCCTTCATATGAAACTAGGGGGCTACCCACTTTTTTCTTCACTTGCTACTCCACCCCTAACATGCAATTGTGGGGTCACTTTTTTTATCCCAGACGTAAGTCCATCCTCGATATGCAACATTGGGAGGGGGTCATTTTTCGTCCAAGTTGCAACTCCACTCCCGACATGCTACTATGCTCTATTTTCTTAGTTCCAAGTCCATCCTTGGTATGTAACTAGGGGAGGAGGGGGGCTGAGCATTTTGTGACATTTGCAAGTCCACCGCCGACATGCATCTCGGTCCGACATATTTTTCGTCATAGTTGCAACTCCAACGACACACAAACTTTGTGGGCAACCATTTTTTGTCCAAGTTGCATGTCTGCCGCAAACATGCAACTTGGTCCAACCTATTTTTCATTGTAGTTATAAGTCCATCCATGAGACACAACTCGAGGCCCACCCATCTTGTCCGAGTTGCAACTCAACCTCCCACATGCATATGGATTCGTTTTCCACGTGCAAGTCCACCCTTGATACGCAATCACTACAGGAATCAGGCATTTTGCTGTCAGGACGTTACAGACGACAAAGAAAGGATTACTGACGGCAAAGATTTTGCCATCAGCCCCTGACGGCAAACAATGTCGCCATACACCATGACCGCAAAGAGGTATTTTGCCATCGGTCTTTTCTCGGGCAGACGGCAAAGATTTTGCCGTCAACAAAAACTGCCAGATGGCAAAAAAAGGCCGAACATAACACCACGGCGTTAGTGCCATTGCCGTCTGCCGAACTGCAACCCAGACGACAAAGATTCTAATTTTTTAATAAAAAAACATGAGCCATCAGTGGAAGTGCAGAGGGCAGAGATGCGTATGCAGACCCATCACTTGCGTTTATGCGTTTTAGTACATTGACAACCATTCTAACACACTCAAAACCATTCAACACACTAGCATTCATCTATATAGAAAAATGTACAAATAAAAATATACATATTACAACCATTCAACACACTCGGATCGATGAAGGAAGGGTCAGTCGCCCCGGGTTCGACGGAGGAAGGGATCGGCCGCACGGGGCTCGATGGAGGACGGGCCAGTCGTGCTGAGGTCAACGAAGGAAGGGACCGGACGCGCTGGGGTCGACGGAGGAAGGGGCCGGCGACGCCGAGGTAGATGAAGGAAGGAACCAGCCACGCAGGGGTCGATGGAGGAAGGGGCCGATCGCGCCTCGGTCGACATAGACGTTGACACATAGGGCCTCCCGATGCATAGATGCGACGGTGGGGGACCCGACCAACTGCAGCAAAGGTGGCCGGCGGTGGCTGGTGGCGCGGTCAGATGCAAGCTCCAGCCGTCCTTCGTCGCGGGGCGGAGGCACAAGGGGGTGCTGTAGGAGAACGTCGCATGGGAAACAAAAATTTTCCTACGCGCACGAAGACCTATCATGGTGATGTCCATCTACGAGAGGGGATGAGTGATCTACGTACCCTTGTAGATCGTACAGCAGAAGCGTTAGAGAACGCGGTTGATGTAGTGGAACGTCCTCACGTCCCTCGATCCGCCCCGCGAACAATCCCGCGATCAGTCCCACGATCTAGTACCGAACGGACGGCACCTCCGCGTTCAGCACACGTACAGCTCGACGATGATCTCGGCCTTCTTGATCCAGCAAGAGAGACGGAGAGGTAGAAGAGTTCTTCGGCAGCGTGACGACGCTCCGGAGGTTGGTGATGACCTTGTCTCAGCAGGGCTCCGCCCGAGCTCCGCAGAAACGCGATCTAGAGGAAAAACTATGGAGGTATGTGGTCGGGCAGCCGTGAGAAAGTCGTCTCAAATCTGCCCTAAAAGCTCCATATATATAGGAGGAGAGAGGGGGACCTTGCCTTGGGGTCCAAGGGACCCTCAAGGGGTCGGCCGAGCCAAGGGGGGGAGGACTCCCCCCCAAACCGAGTTGGACTTGGTTTGGTGGGAGGAGTCCCCTTCCCTTCCCACTTCCTCCCTCTTTTCTTTTCTTTTCCTTTGATTTCTTTTTCTTGGCGCATAGGCCCCCTTGGGGCTGTCCCACCAGCCCACTAAGGGCTGGTGTGTCTCCCCAAAGCCTATGGGCTTCCCCGGGGTAGGTTGCCCCCCCCCCCCCGGTGAACTCCCGGAACCCATTCGTCATTCCCGGTACATTCCCGGTAACTCCGAAAACCTTCCGGTAATCAAATGAGGTCATCCTATATATCAATCTTCGTTTCCGGACCATTCCGGAAACCCTCGTGACGTCCGTGATCTCATCCGGGACTCCGAACAACATTCGGTAACCAACCATATAACTCAAATACGCATAAAACAACGTCGAACCTTAAGTGTGCAGACCCTGCGGGTTCGAGAACTATGTAGACATGACCCGAGAGACTCCTCGGTCAATATCCAATAGCGGGACCTGGATGCCCATATTGGATCCTACATATTCTACGAAGATCTTATCGTTTGAACCTCAGTGCCAAGGATTCGTATAATCCCGTATGTCATTCCCTTTGTCCTTCGGTATGTTACTTGCCCGAGATTCGATCGTCGGTATCCGCATACCTATTTCAATCTTGTTTACCGGCAAGTCTCTTTACTCGTTCCGTAATACAAGATCCCGCAACTTACACTAAGTTACATTGCTTGCAAGGCTTATGTGTGATGTTGTATTACCGAGTGGGCCCCGAGATACCTCTCCGTCACACGGAGTGACAAATCCCAGTCTTGATCCATACTAACTCAACTAACACCTTCAGAGATACCTGTAGAGCATCTTTATAGTCACCCAGTTACGTTGCGACGTTTGATACACACAAAGAATTCCTCCGGTGTCAGTGAGTTATATGATCTCATGGTCATAGGAATAAATACTTGACACGCAGAAAACAGTAGCAACAAAATGACACGATCAACATGCTACGTCTATTAGTTTGGGTCTAGTCCATCACGTGATTCTCCCAATGACGTGATCCAGTTATCAAGCAACAACACCTTGCTCATAATCAGAAGACACTGACCATCATCGATCAACTGGCTAGCCAACTAGAGGCATGCTAGGGACGGTGTTTTGTCTATGTATCCACACATGTAAATGAGTCTTCATTCAATACAATTATAGCATGGATAATAAACTATTATCTTGATACAAGAATTATAATAATAACTATACATTTATTATTGCCTCTAGGGCATAATTCCAACAGTCTCCCACTTGCACTAGAGTCAATAATCTAGCCCTCACATCACCATGTGAATTACATTGTAATAAATCTAACACCCATACAGTTCTGGTGTCGATCATGTTTTGGCCGTGGAAGAGGTTTAGTCAGCGGGTCTGCTACATTCAGATCCGTGTGCACCTTGCATATATTTACGTCCTCTTCCTCGACGTAGTCGCGGATGAGGTTGAAGCGTCGTTTGATATGTCTGGTCTTCTTGTGAAACCGTGGTTCCTTTGCTAAGGCAATGGCACCAGTGTTGTCACAGAACAAGGTTATTGGATCCAGTGCACTTGGCACCACTCCAAGATCCGTCATGAACTGCTTCATCCAGACACCCTCCTTAGCCGCCTCCAAGGCAGCCATGTACTCTGCTTCACATGTAGAATCTGCTACGACGCTTTGCTTGGAACTGCACCAGCTTACTGCACCCCCATTAAGAATAAATACGTATCCGGTTTGCGACTTAGAGTCGTCCGGATCTGTGTCAAAGCTTGCATCGACATAACCTTTTACGGCGAGCTCTTCGTCACCTCCATACACGAGAAACATCTCCTTAGTCCTTTTCAGGTACTTCAGGATATTCTTGACCGCTGTCCAGTGATCCACTCGTGGATTACTCTGGAACCTACCTGCCATACTTATGGCCAGGCTAACATCCGGTCTAGTGCACAGCATTGCATACATGATAGAACCTATGGCTGAAGCATAGGGGACGGAGCGCATATGCTCTCTATCTTCATCAGTTGCTGGGCACTGAGTCTTACTCAATCTCGTACCTTGTAACACTGGCAAGAACCCTTTCTTGGACTGTTCCATTTTGAACCTCTTCAAAACTTTATCAAGGTATGTGCTTTGTGAAAGTCCTATCAGGCGTTTTGATCTATCCCTATAGATCTTAATGCCTAGAATGTAAGCAGCTTCTCCTAGGTCCTTCATAGAGAAACTTTCATTCAAGTAACCTTTTATGCTCTCCAAAAGCTCTACGTTGTTTCCAATCAGTAATATGTCATCCACATATAATATTAGAAACGCCACAGAGCTCCCACTCACTTTCTTGTAAATACAGGATTCTCCAACCACTTGTATAAACCCAAATGCTTTGATCACCTCATCAAAGCGTTTGTTCCAACTCCGAGATGCTTGCACCAGTCCATAAATGGATCGCTGGAGCTCGCACACTTTGTCAGCATTTTTAGGATCGTCAAAACCTTCGGGTTGCATCATATACAACTCTTCCTTAAGGAAACCGTTAAGGAACGCCGTTTTGACATCCATCTGCCAGATTTCATAATCGAAAAATGCAGCTATTGCCAACATGATTCTGACGGACTTAAGCATCGCTACGGGTGAGAAGGTCTCATCGTAGTCAACTCCTGGAACTTGTGAAAAACCCTTTGCCACAAGTCGAGCTTTATAAACGGTCACATTACCGTCAGCGTCCGTCTTCTTCTTAAAGATCCATTTGTTCTGAATAGCCTTGCGGCCCTCAGGCAGTATCTCCAAAGTCCACACTTTGTTCTCATACATGGATCCTATCTCGGATTTCATGGCTTCTAGCCATTTGTTGGAATCTGGGCCCACCATTGCTTCTTCATAATTTGCAGGTTCATTGTTGTCTAACAACATGATTGATAAGACGGGATTACCGTACCACTCTGGAGCAGCGCGTGATCTCGTCGACCTGCGTGGTTCAACAGAAACTTGAACTGGAGTTTCATGATCATCATCATTAACTTCCTCCTCAACCGGCGTCGCAACGACAGAGGTTTCCCCTTGCCCTGCGCCACCATCTAGAGGGATGAGAGGTTCGACAACCTCGTCAAGTTCTATCTTCCTCCCACTCAATTCTCTCGAGAGAAACTCCTTCTCGAGAAAAGTTCCGTTCTTAGCAACAAACACTTTGTCCTCGGATTTGAGATAGAAGGTGTACCCAACTGTCTCTTTTGGGTAACCTATGAAGACGCACTTTTCCGCTTTGGGTTCCAGCTTTTCAGGCTGAAGCTTTTTGACACAAGCATCACATCCCCAAACTTTAAGAAACGACAACTTTGGCCTTTTGCCATACCACAGTTCATATGGTGTTGTCTCAACGGATTTCGATGGTGCCCTATTTAAAGTGAATGCAGCTGTTTCTAATGCATAACCCCAAAATGATAACGGCAAATCAGTAAGAGACATCATAGATCGCACCATCTCTAACAAAGTACGATTTCGACGTTCGGACACACCATTACGCTGTGGTGTTCCAGGCGGTGTTAACTGCGAAACAATTCCACATTGTCTTAAGTGAGTACCAAACTCGAAACTCAGATATTCACCCCCACGATCAGACCGTAGGAACTTGATCTTCTTGTTACGATGATTTTCCACTTCACTCTGAAATTGCTTGAACTTTTCAAATGTCTCAGACTTGTGCTTCATCAAGTAGACATAACCATATCTACTTAAATCGTCAGTGAAGGTGAGGAAATAACGATATCCGCCGCGTGCCTCCACGCTCATTGGACCACACACATCGGTATGTATGATTTCCAACAAGTCACTTGCACGCTCCATTGTTCCGGAGAACGGAGTCTTAGTCATCTTGCCCATGAGGCATGGTTCGCACGTGTCAAGTGAATCAAAGTCAAGTGACTCCAAAAGGTCATCAGCATGGAGTTTCTTCATGCGCTTTACACCAATATGACCCAAGCGGCAGTGCCACAAAAATATGGCGCTATCATTGTTCACTCTAACTCTTTTGGTCTCAATGTTATGTATATGCGTATCGCTATCAAGATTCAATATGAACAATCCTCTCACATTCGGTGCATGACCATAAAAGATGTTACTCATAGAAATAGAACAACCATTATTCTCAGACTTAAAAGAGTAACCGTCTCGCAATAAACAAGATCCAGATATAATGTTCATGCTCAACGCAGGCACTAAATAACAATGATTTAAGTTCATCACTAATCCCGATGGTAGCTGAAGTGACACTGTGCCGACGGCGATTGCATCAACCTTGGAACCGTTTCCTACGCGCATCGTCACTTCGTCTTTCGCCAGCCTTCGTCTATTCCACAGTTCCTGCTTCGAGTTGCAAATATGAGCAACAGAACCGGTATCGAATACCCAGGCACTACTACGAGAGCCGGTTAAGTACACATCAATAACATGTATATCAAATATACCTGATTTTTCTTTGCCCGCCTTCTTATCTGCCAGATACTTGGGGCAATTGCGCTTCCAGTGACCCATACCCTTGCAATAGAAGCACTCTATTTCAGGCTTAGGTCCAGCCTTGGGTTTCTTCGACGGATTGGCAACAGGCTTGCCGCTCTTCTTCGAATTGCCCTTCTTGCCTTTGCCGTTTCTCTTGAAACTAGTGGTCTTGCTTACCATCAACACTTGATGCTCTTTACGGAGTTCAGACTCTGCGACTTTCAGCATCGCAAACAACTCGCCGGGAGACTTGTTCATCCCTTGCATGTTGTAGTTCAACACAAAGCTTTTATAGCTTGGCGGCAGTGATTGAAGGATTCTGTCAGTGATAGCTTCTTGCGGGAGTTCAATCCCCAGTTCAGCTAGACGGTTTGAGTACCCAGACATTTTGAGCACATGTTCACTGACAGACGAGTTTTCCTCCATCTTGCAAGCATAGAATTTATCGGAGGTCTCATACCTCTCGATCCGGGCGTTGTTCTGAAAGATAAACTTCAACTCCTGGAACATCTCAAATGCTCCATGACGCTCAAAGCGACGTTGAAGTCCCGGTTCTAAGCCATACAAGACTGCACATTGAACTATTGAGCAGTCCTCCTTACGCGCTAACCAAGCGTTCTTAACATCCTGATCAGCCGTAGCGGGTGGTTCATCTCCTAGCGCAGCATTAAGGACATAATCCTTCTTCCCAGCTTGTAAGATTAGCTTAAGATTACGAGCCCAGTCTACAAAGTTGCTTCCATCATCTTTCAACTTAGCTTTCTCTAGGAACGTATTAAAATTCAGGATGACACTCGCGTGAGCCATGATCTACAACACAAATATATTCAAAGTGGACTTAGACTATGTTCAAGATAATTTAGAGTTTAACTTAATCAAAGTATATGCTAAACTCCCACTCAAAAAGTACATCTCTCTAGTCATTTGAGTGGTTCATGATCCACTTACACTATCCCAAGTCCGATCATCACGTGAGTTGAGTATAGTTTCAGTGGTAAGCATCCCTATGCTAATCATATCAACTATATGATTCATGATCGACCTTTCGGTCTCATGTGTTCCGAGGCCATGTCTGCACATGCTAGGCTCGTCAAGCTTAACCCGAGTGTTCTGCGTGCGCAACTGTTTTGCACCCGTTGTATGTGAACGTTGAGTCTATCACACCCGATCATCACGTGGTGTCTCGAAACGACGAACTGTAGCAACGGTGCACAGTCGGGGAGAACACAATTTCGTCTTGAAATTTTAGTGAGAGATCACCTCATAATGCTACCGTCGTTCTAAGCAAAATAAGGTGCATAAAAGGATTAACATCACATGCAATTCATAAGTGACATGATATGGCCATCATCACGTGCTTCTTGATCTCCATCACCAAAGCACCGGCACGATCTTCTTGTCACCGGCGCCACACCATGATCATCCATCAACGTGTTGCCATCGGGGTTGTCGTGCTACTTATGCTATTACTACTAAAGCTACATCCTAGCAAAATAGTAAACGCATCTGCAAGCACATACGTTAGTATAAAGACAACCCTATGGCTCCTGCCGGTTGCCGTACCATCGACGTGCAAGTCGATATTTCTATTACAACATGATCATCTCATACATCCAATATATCACATCACATCATTGGCCATATCACATCACAATCATACCCTGCAAAAACAAGTTAGACGTCCTCTAATTTTGTTGTTGCATGTTTTACGTGGTGACCAAGGGTATCTAGTAGGATCGCATCTTACTTACGCAAACACCACAACGGAGATCTATGAGTTGCTATTTAACCTCATCCAAGGACCTCCTCGGTCAAATCCGATTCAACTAAAGTTGGAGAAACCGTCACTTGCCAGTCATCTTTGAGCAAAGGGGGTTACTCGTAACGATGAAACCAGTCTCTCGTAAGCGTACGAGTAATGTCGGTCCAAGCCGCTTCAATCCAACAATACCGCGGAATCAAGAAAAGACTAAGGAGGGCAGCAAAACGCACATCACCGCCCACAAAAACTTTTGTGTTCTACTCGAGAAGACATCTACGCATGAACCTAGCTCATGATGCCACTGTAGGAGAACGTCGCATGGGAAACAAAAATTTTCCTACGCGCACGAAGACCTATCATGGTGATGTCCATCTACGAGAGGGGATGAGTGATCTACGTACCCTTGTAGATCGTACAGCAGAAGCGTTAGAGAACGCGGTTGATGTAGTGGAACGTCCTCACGTCCCTCGATCCGCCCCGCGAACAATCCCGCGATCAGTCCCACGATCTAGTACCGAACGGACGGCACCTCCGCGTTCAGCACACGTACAGGTCGACGATGATCTCGGCCTTCTTGATCCAGCAAGAGAGACGGAGAGGTAGAAGAGTTCTCCGGCAGCGTGACGGCGCTCCGGAGGTTGGTGATGACCTTGTCTCAGCAGGGCTCCGCCCGAGCTCCGCAGAAACGCGATCTAGAGGAAAAACTATGGAGGTATGTGGTCGGGCAGCCGTGAGAAAGTCGTCTCAAATCTGCCTTAAAAGCTCCATATATATAGGAGGAGGGAGGGGGACCTTGCCTTGGGGTCCAAGGGACCCTCAAGGGGTCGGCCGAGCCAAGGGGGGGAGGACTCCCCCCCCCCCAAACCGAGTTGGACTTGGTTTGGTGGGAGGAGTCCCCTTCCCTTCCCACTTCCTCCCTCTTTTTTTTTCTTTTCCTTTGATTTATTTTTCTTGGCGCATAGGCCCCCTTGGGGCTGTCGCACCAGCCCACTAAGGGCTGGTGTGTCTCCCCAAAGCCTATGGGCTTCCCCGGGGTGGGTTGCCCCCCCGGTGAACTCCCGGAACCCATTCGTCATTCCCGGTACATTCCCGGTAACTCCGAAAACCTTCCGGTAATCAAATGAGGTCATCCTATATATCAATCTTCGTTTCCGGACCATTCCGGAAACCCTCGTGACGTCCGTGATCTCATCCGGGACTCCGAACAACATTCGGTAACCAACCATATAACTCAAATACGCATAAAACAACGTCGAACCTTAAGTGTGCAGACCCTGCGGGTTCGAGAACTATGTAGACATGACCCGAGAGACTCCTCGGTCAATACCCAATAGCGGGACCTGGATGCCCATATTGGATCCTACATATTCTACGAAGATCTTATCGTTTGAACCTCAGTGCCAAGGATTCGTATAATCCCGTATGTCATTCCCTTTGTCCTTCGGTATGTTACTTGCCCGAGATTCGATCGTCGGTATCCGCATACCTATTTCAATCTCGTTTACCGGCAAGTCTCTTTACTCGTTCCGTAATACAAGATCCCGCAACTTACACTAAGTTACATTGCTTGCAAGGCTTATGTGTGATGTTGTATTACCGAGTGGGCCCCGAGATACCTCTCCGTCACACGGAGTGACAAATCCCAGTCTTGATCCATACTAACTCAACTAACACCTTCGGAGATACCTGTAGAGCATCTTTATAGTCACCCAGTTACGTTGCGACGTTTGATACACACAAAGCATTCCTCCGGTGTCAGTGAGTTATATGATCTCATGGTCATAGGAATAAATACTTGACACGCACAAAACAGTAGCAACAAAATGACACGATCAACATGCTACGTCTATTAGTTTGGGTCTAGTCCATCACGTGATTCTCCCAATGACGTGATCCAGTTATCAAGCAACAACACCTTGCTCATAATCAGAAGACACTGACCATCATCTATCAACTGGCTAGCCAACTAGAGGCATGCTAGGGACGGTGTTTTGTCTATGTATCCACACATGTAAATGAGTCTTCATTCAATACAATTATAGCATGGATAATAAACTATTATCTTGATACAGGAATTATAATAATAACTATACATTTATTATTTCCTCTAGGGCATAATTCCAACAGGTGCCTGACCGAGCGAGCGGAAGCTGGCTCCGATAGGGCGCGAGCGTACGCAAGATCCGGCAGGCGTGAGCGACAGTGGGTGCGCGTGGCGGCGTCTGGTGGAGTGAGGTGGGTGCGCGCGACGACGTCTGGTGGAGCAGAGTGGATAGGATGCGAGAGAGAATAGGGGTGGGCAGAGGATAAGGTTGGGTGGAGTGGGTGGTGGGCCAGCGGGGTGGAGTGGACGGAGTAGATCGTGGGTGGGAGAGGCTGTGACGGTGGGAGGGGCCGCCACGTCATCGATCCATGTGATCAATCCGTGTGGTGTGCTTCCTCTTTGCCGTCTTCCTGGAAATCTCAAAAACGACAAATACAGGCTTTGCCGACTGCAGTTTTTCACAAATGGCAAAAACAGGCTTTGTCGTGTGCCACTTTTTTCAGACGGCAAAGCATGTCTTTGTTGTTTGCAAATTTGTTTCTAGACGGTAAAGTATGTTTTTGCCGCCTGCCACTTTTTTAGAGACGACAAAATATGTGTTTGCCCACAGTTGTGTTTTGCTGTCAGCCAATGACGGCAAATTATGTCTTTGCCGTCTTTCCGGAGTAAAAGCTGACGGCAAAGAGTAGTACTGACGGCAAATTTCTTGTTTCCTATAGTGAATTGGGCCCTACCAATTATTTTTATCACAGTTGCAAGTTCATCCTCGGCACGCACCTAGGGGGAGGTGACCCATTTTGTCCATAGTTGCAACTCCACCCCTAACATGCAATTGGGACCTCCTTTTTCGTCTCAGCTACAAGTCCACCCTCTACTCCCAATTGGTATCGTAGTTTTGTGTAGTTGTCGCAGTTGTAAGTCCACTATGTTACTCATAGCTTGCTTGTAGTGTCTGTCATCCCAATTGCAAGCTCGTCATTGACTCGCAACTAGGCATGTGGTTTCTTTTCATCTGAGTTGCAAGTCCACCGTTCACTTGCAACTCGGCTCATAGTTTGTAGTTTTCCCACTTGCATGCCCACCCTCGACTTGAACCTCGTATCACAGTTTGTAGTTTTTTCCAGTTACAAGTCAATCCTCGATTTGTATCTAGGCCCACGATTTGTTTTATCTCAGTTGCAAGCCCACGATTTGTTTTATCTCTGTTGCAAGCCCACCCTTAACTCGCAACTAGGGCCATATATTATATTTCTTCTCAGTTACAAGTCCACCATTGACTCACAACTAGGACTATAGTTTGTTTCATCCTAGTTGTAAGTCGGCCCTTGACTTGCAACCGGGCTTGAATTTTCGTACTTGTCCTAGTTGCAAGTCCACCTTTGACACATAATTGGCCCCATAGTTTTCCTAGTTGCAAGTCCATCCTGGACTTGTAACTAGGTGTTGTGTTTTGTTTTTATCCCACTTGCAAGTCAACTAGGACCGTATTTTATCCCGTTTCAGTTGCAAGTCTATCCTTGACTTGCAACTGGGCTCGTTGTTTCATACTTGTCTTAGTTGCAAACCCGTCCTGAAATTGCAATTGGGATAATAGTTGTGTTGTTGTCCTGTTTGCAAGTCTATCCTTGAGTCGCAACCGGGCTCATAGTTTTATGTTTCCCGAGTTGGAGTTCACTCTTGACTCGCAACCGGACATGTATTTTGGTTTTCATCCCAGTTGCAAGTCCACTCTCAACTCGTAACTTGTATCATAGTTTTATATGCTTGTCTCATTTATAAGTTCACCCTCGACTCACAACTAGGCCCGTAATTTGTTTTATCCCATTTGCAAGCCCACACTTGGACCGTAGTTTATTTTATTACAGTTTTAAGTTGACCCTTGACTTGTAACTCGTCTCATAGTTTGTAGTTGTCCGAGTTGTAAGTCCATCCTCAACTCGCAACTTAGCCCTTACTTCTTCCAATTGCATGTCCACCCTTAATGCACAACGGATTGTGCTTTGTTTTTCAACACGGGACTTGCCCTGACCCTTATCTAGTTCCATGTCCATCCCTACGCGTGAATCCACACAGCTGAGACATGCAACTCATGCCCAACATAGTTGCATGTCCACTCTTGCTACACAACTCATTCCCAATCAAGTACCCTATATTTTTTTCAAAATACACGTCAACATTTATAATACCCATTGGATATTTTTCTATATACACACATTAAACATTGTTTAAAAATACATAATGAATATTTTTGAAATACATGTCCGAGAATATTTTAGAATACATAGTAAACATTTTTTAAATTCCTTTCGACCATTTTTCTAGATGGTATGAAACTTTAAAAAAAGATACGTGAACATTTTTTTTACATCACGTAAATATTTTTCTAGAAATTATCTTGAATTTTTTGAAATGCATGAAGTTTCTCTTAAAAACTGTCACAAACAATTCTTTGAATGTTGCGCTTATTTTCCATTCTATAATACATTTCTATTAAACATCAAGATCATTCTTGTGAACTACATGAAGAATTTTCGAGTGTCGATTTTTTAATGATGCAAACAAAACTTTTGTTCAAAATTTACGATTAAAATAAAAAAATTAACCGTGTTTTTCTAAAGGGAATTTTAAAATTTGTCCCCACTTTAAAAACTGTGCGGGATTTTTTCAAAAATTGTTGATGCTTTAAAAATTTGTTTGTGAAGAAATTGTTCAATTGTTTTTACTATTTTTCCAAAAATGTTTGGAATTACAAGCTTTACTCACATTTGAAAGACTTTTGAGATTTCAACTTTTCTTGTGTTTTCAAAAATATTCTATATTGGAAAAATAGCAAAAGAAGTTACATTTTTTGCTTTTGAAATTATCTTTTGATATCGACTCGGTAGTGCGTTCTTAAAGGTATGCCGCTTAAGGTTTATCAAATGCAAGGAATGGTTGTGGGAGCACCTATTCGCCGCTCCCTGCGGTGAAAGGTGGACGCTTCGCACAGGGTCGAGGAATTGCTGGGCCGGCCCACCAAGCTATACCGCGGGATGAAAAATGAAAGCAAAAAGTGATGGATAGCGCGATGCCAGGATTCAAACCCAAGACCAGTCGCTTACGACTTTGACCTCATATCCACTAGACCAAACTAACTTTGTTGTTTGTATCGCAGCGCGTGACCTATAGAATTAACCTACCGAGTTTGAATCAAATATTGTGGCCAACCAGAATTAAGTACTATGGTGAATTTTTTTTCCCCAAAAGTATAATTTTTAACGTCTATATTTGTCAAATCTGCAAGCATTTTGTAAATTTCTTAAAAAATCGGCAACATGATAATTTTTGGAAAAACAACAAGAAAAGTGAAAACATGAACGCATTTTTCGAAATTATGAACAATTTTTACAAAACTAAAAATTAAAATGTCCCGCTGACATGATTTGTGTACATATTAAAAAAACTTTTTTAAGTTCCCGAACATTTTTTATTTGTGAACAAATTTGAAAATACAAACATTTTTCGAATTGGTGACCATATTTTGAAACATGTAAATATTCTGAATGCGTGAACAATTTTTGAAAAATGGGAACATTTTTAAAAATCCTTGACCAATTTTAAAAAAGGAAATGATTTTTTAAAAAGGGAAAGAATTTTGAAATCCTTGCAAAATTTTATAACAACAGGGAAATATTTGAAATCCTTGAACAATTTTTGAAAAAAGGGATATTTTTTCTAAATCCATGACCAATTTTTAAAAAACTGGTATGATTTTTGTAAAAGGGATAAATTTGGAAATCCTTGATTTTTTATAAAATCAGGAACAATTTTTGAAATCCTTGAACAATTTAAAAAAAATGCAAAACATTCTTTTAAATTCTAGAACAGTTTTTGAATATATGAACAAAGATTGAAAAACAAATAAATTTTGAAATGTGATTTTTTTTAAAAGCAAGAACTTTTTTGGAAATTAATACCAAGTTTCCAAGACAAACTTAGTTTAAAACTTGAACAAAAGTTTGATATTCTGGACATTTTCTGAAAATACCGAACATTCCCTTAAAATGCAGAACATTTTTTTGAAATACCAAACATTTTTTGAAACTGCAGAATATTTTTTGAAGTTATGAATGTTTTGAAAAAACGCAACTATTTGAAATTCAAAATATTTTTCTTATAAAGCAAAAACATTTCTCGAATTTTAAGAACAATTTATGGAATCTAGAAAATTTTCTGAATATTCCGAACATTTGTTGAAACTCCAGAACATTTTCTAAAAATAAAAAACATTTTTCGAAGTTGAAGAACAATTTTTGAAAATCTTGAACAATTTTTTAAAATTCAGAACATTTTCTGAAAATCCAGAACTTTTTTTTTAAATACAGAACAGTTTTAAAAAGCGAAAACATTTTTCTAAATTGAAGAACAATTTATGAAAATACTGAACATTTTTTGAAAATCCGAAATATTTTTTGAAAAAAGCGGAAACATTTTTAGAATTTGAAGAACGTTTTTTGAAAATCGCAAACATTTTCTAAAAATATAGAATAATTTTTGAAAATTCAGAACATTTTTTCAAAATCTAGAACATTTTTTGAAACAGAATTAAGAAAGAAAAAAGAAACCAAAAAACTCGTTTCAAGAAACCTCTAGAAGGTTTCCAAAACCGAGAGCACTGCAACCCGTTAAATGGGCCAGCCCATTTAAAATCGCTCCCTTCTCCTCCTTGTGCGAAGCTCGGACATCACTTCGTACAGAGCGGCAAATAGAAAATTCTAATGGTTGTAGTGGTAGGACTTGGCGTTCATCTCCATTTGGTCCTCAGTTTGATTCCTGGGCAACACAATGCCTTGTTGTCTTTTTTTATTGTGCTCCAATCCATCAGCCCATGGAAAAAACCAAATAAAAGAATAAGCAAAAAAAGAACAAATAGAAAACAATGCGGTGGGTTGGAACAGCGTTGACTTCCACTGATGTCACATCTAGATGTGATATAGATAGATCCTTTTCAAAAAGGTGATGCTTAAAAAAGGAAAGCTGTAGCATTTTATATGATTGTCCATGATGAATGTCTCTTGGATCGGATCATGGAAGACGTAGAGAGATGGACGGTATTCGAAGGGATCTCGACGACGACGAATGCCATATGATGGTTTAAGAGCAACTCCAACAAACACGTTACGGCGCGATGCGTTAATTTTTTTTTCAACTTTGAAATGCAATTTTATTGCGCGCGGTAGGGCGCCAAGCGGGCGCGTAAAATGAGACGCGGCGTTGCCCCTCCAGCATATACTTCAAAATGCACGTGCGCTATATTTATAACGCCCGTGTCTAGCCCAAACAACATTTCTCTTACGATAATAAAATAAATCAATAACAAATAGTTCAACTATTATTACAAATCAAACAAATAGTTTATTTTTCAATACAACAAATAGTTCAACAATACAACATGAAACATAGAAACTAAACTAATTTTGGCGGTCATGCCATGCCCACCACTCCTCGATTAGAACCTTGCGAAGATAGGATGCATTTCGGCACGTCGAACGACATGATACGATGCAATAAATCAGGCTACCCTCACAGCCGTCCTCCGCATTTGCACGGTGTTGGGGATATAACCCCATGATATAACCCGCACTATTGCGCCAGATCACCAGATAGCAGCTCACACGCAGTACGCCAGATAACAAGGCCGGCAAGACGGCTTATCCATTAAGTCGCGTGGCGTCCCAATACCCGAACACGGTGGCTCAAGGCCCAAGAGGTGGAAGGTCGTCGAGAGTTTTCTTGCTCAGGAGGCAAGGCGAGTTAGACACATACTCGGTCACGAATCATATCATTACTCGGACCCTTGTAAGCTCAGGCCTCGACCTGTATATAAAGACGAGTCCCTAAGGCCAATAGATTTAAGTTACAATGGATCAATAGCTTGGTCAAGCGAATTCGCTCCGTTGTAATTGATCTCCAAGCAATACACACAAAGCAGGAAGCAGGATTTTACCTCGATCATGAGGGGCCAAAACTGGGTAAACCGTGTCTCTCGATTCCGATCAACCCCGACAAGCTAACCACCCCGTTGCGATGGCCTCACGTCTAAGTCCTCACACTAGGACATCTACCATGAAAAAACCACGACAGTTGGCGCCCACTGTAGGGCACACGCACGGTGGTTTCAAGTTCTTAAAGGGCTCTTTCCTAGGGCTCGAGGGATACGCCGTTGGGAGGATGACGAAGTGTCGCCGCAGAAAAATCTATATCGATCATGCCGACTAAGGTCTCGAGGCCGACTCAATCGAGTACAGGTACTGGGTTCCCTTCAGCAAGATTCATATCTTCATCGGCAAGATCAGCGGGTTAGGACCCGAGCCGGACAACTGTGTCGACCTCGTTGAGTCGGCTCGGCACACGCAATCCGCCCGTCCTCAAACTGACCAGAAGCATGTCTTTGTCCGGTTCGTGCAAGGCGCAGGACTAGAGGAAAACTCCGTGTCTAGAGGAGAGACTCTCGTTTATTCAGATGATGAGTCCTTGACCGGAGAGACAGATTCATGTTATCAACTCGAAAACGGCGGGCTTGGGGGCTATCCCGATGGCATGAGTATTCCAGACCCCTATTAGCCACCGTGCCAAGCCGTCATATTCATGGCCGGTACGGTGCTAGCTTTCAATTCTGTGATGGTTGGAGCAACAACAATGGATGACCTTTCGGCTCCGGCTCCTGGGGCGTCTAGTTCGGTTAGGTCGCCGACTCAAGTGTTGGCTGAGCTGATGACCACCCTGACAACCTTACTAGGGACCGAGATCAGTGTGGAAAATCAGGCAGAGTGCAATGCAGAGATTTTAAGGATACATGAGACTCCTCGCTCATTGCGTTGGTTTCCCTCCAAGCTTAAAGGGTGATGTAGCACAGCGACGACAAGTATTTCCCTTAGTTATGTAACCAAGGTATCAATCCAGTAGGAAGATCCACAAGAGTATGTAAGCAGCACCTGCACACATATAGTAAATCCTCGCAACCCAACGCATGGAGGGGTTGTCAGTCCCTCATGGGTAAAGTAATGATAGATTTATAGATGTAAATAATAGTGATAGTAAATATAACGTAGCAAGGTATTTTTGGGTTTTTGATAATATAGATCTGAAAATAAAATAACAAATAAAATAGAAACACAAATAGCAAAGTAGAGATTGCAAATAGATGATGTGAAATAGAACTGGGGGCCGTAGATTTCACTAGTGGCTTTTCTCGAGAAAATAGCAAAGAGTGGGTCGACAAATTACTGTTGGGCAATTGATAGAAGATAAAATAATTATGATGATATTTAAGACAATGATCATGTATATAGTCATCACGTCCAAGACAAGTAGACCGCCTCCTACTTGCATCTACTTCTATTACCCCACACATTGATCGCTATCCAGCATGCATCTAGTGTATTGAGTTCATGGAGAAACAAAGTAATGCCTTAAGAATAATGACATGATGTAGACAAGATCTATTCATGTGGGAATGGACCCCATCATTTTATCCTTGACAGCAATGATACATGCGTGTCATGTCTCTTTCTGTCACTGAGATTGAGCATCGCAAGATCGAATCCATCACAAAGCACCTCTTCCCACTGCAAGATAAAAGATCAAGTTGGCAAGACAAAAGACAAATGTAGGAGAAGAAATATGAGGCTATAATAATCAAGCATGAATATATTTTCATAGATCTGATCATAAACTCACAATTCATCGGATCCCAACAAACAAACCATAAAAGAAAGAGTTACATCACATGGATCTCCAAGAGACCATTGTATTGAGAAACAAAACGAGAGAGAAAGCCACCTAGCTACTGCCTACGGAAATGTAGGTCTGATATGAACTACTCATGCATCATCGGAGGAGCACCAATGAGGATGGTGAACTCCTTCGTGATCGTGTTCCTCTCGGGAATGGGCTCTAGATTGGATTTCATGGCTCTGGAACTTGTGGCGGCTGAAACGATTTTTATTGACTCCTATAGGGTTTTCTGAATATTGGAGTATTTATAGAGATCATAGGCGGTGGAGGAGGTGCCCGAGGGTCCCACTAGATACGAGGCGTGCTGATGTCTGCTAGAACTACGTCGGTATTTCCCCAAAGAGGAAGGCATGATGCAGTATAGCGACGATAGGTATTTCCCTTAGAGATGAGACCAAGGTTATCGAACCAGTAGGAGAACCTCCTCACACCACGCTGTTAGGGCATAGTTTATGCCTAAGTAATTTTGGTGATTGATGACAGTACCGTAAAGGACTAATCGTGTGTGCTAAGATTTCAGATAACACACGTCAACGGCACAAGACGACTCGCCCCCTCTTTCATGGAACAGAAGCATGATGTACTCTACGATTCTCTTTATTTGAGTCATAGGAACGCCATACTATTAAGAGGGGAACCGTAGTGGAAAGGTTTGGCTGGAATCAATTTTGCACACGCACACTTCATCTCCTTTCCCCCTTGCCGACAACTTTGGAGTGGCTCCCGCCTTTGTGTTTCTCTCTTCTTTGCAAATGGTCCCTCAGCGGTAGTACCGTTGTGCCTAGCGGTAGTACCGCTAGCCCTAGCAGTAGTACCGCTAGCCCTAGCAGTAGTACCGCTGCAGCCAGCGGTAGTACCGCTAGCTGGCGGTAGTACCGCCCCTGGTCAGCGGTAGTACCGCTCCAGGAGCTTAGTACCTCCTTCCTAGCGGTTGTACTTGGACGGACCTTTTTGCGAAGAATTTCTTGGCGGTGGTTGGCCCGGTAGTGCTTATGCACTACCATGGGCCCAACGGTAGTATCGCTGGAGTGCCAGCGGTAGTACCGCTGCAGTGCTAGTACCGCTAGGCACGGGCTGTGAGTGGGAAAACGGTTGGATTCCCCCCCCACTATATAAGAGGTTCTTCTAGCTGTGGAACCTCATCTCTTACCCTCCCAAGCTCCATTGTTGCTCTCAAGCTCAAAAGTGCCCGATCTCTCTCCCTAGCCAATCAAACTTGTTGATTCTTTAGGGATTGGTTGAGAAGGCCTAGATCTACACTTCCACCAAGAGAAAAGTTGATTCCCCCACCAATCCCTTGCGGGTCTTGTTACTCTTGGGTGTTTGAGCATCCTAGACAGTTGAGGTCACCTCGAAGCCACATTCCATTGTGGTGAAGCTTCATGGTCTTGTTGGGAGCCTCCAAGCTTTGTGTGGAGTTTGCCCCAACCTCGTTTGTAAAGGTTCGGTCGCCGCCTTCAAGGGCACCTATAGTGGAATCACGGTACCTTGCATCGTGCGAGGGCGTGAGGAGAATACGGTGGCCTTAGTGGCTTATTGGGGAGCATTGTGCCTCCACACCGCTCCAACGGAGACGTACTTCCTGTCAAAGGGAAGGAACTTCGGTAACACATCCTCGTCTTCATTGGTTCCACTTGTGGTTATATCTAACCTTTACTTTGTGAATGCTTATGTTGTTGTCTATCTCTTACTTGTCTTAGTAGCTCTCGTTGTTAGCTTCATTACGGTTCAGCCCATTGTTGTTATATTTTTGAACCCGTATGTTGTTTACCCTAACTTGCTAAGATTAATTAAAAAGTGGTCGTTGCCTATTCACCCCCCCTCTAGTCAACCATATCGATCCTTTCAATTGGTATCAGAGCCACGTCTCTTTATTAAGGGTTTCACCACCCGAAGAGTATGGAAGGCGAAGAGGGAATTACCCATGGGCAACCCGAGGCCATGGACTTGACTTCGGTCACAAGGGACGACTTGAATACGGCTATGGCCGCCCTCAAGACATCCTTGACGAACGAAGTCAAGACCATGCTTAAAGAGTTAATTGAGGGATTTAAAAGTCCACCTGAACCGACGTTAGTGGTTAAACCCACCATCACCGATTCGGAGGCCAATTCCTCTAAGGAAGCGGCTAAAGGTATGCGACCTTCCTCATCTCACGAAAAGGATGGGAGTGGAACCTATGCCTCAGTTCCACCTCCCATGGTCTATGGAGGATCCGTTCCCACACCGCGTCTTAACCCTGTTGGTCCTCCTCCTAAGCTTGTGAAAGGTGACTTTGCTAACTGGGTATTTTCTATTAAGTCTCATTTGAATCACAGCTCAACAAATTTGTGGAGAATCATCGAGCAAGGATATTATCCCCATGATCCAAGCAACCTCACTCCAAGAGAAGATGCAGACAATCAATACAATCACTCCGCTTTGTTTATTCTCCAGTCCGCAGTGCCACCTGAAGATCTTCCTCACTTGCGTCCCTTCACTTTGGCCAAGGATTGTTGGGAGCATATTATGGTGTTGTACAAGGGAAGATCAAGCATTCAATGATCCAACTATGAAGTGATACTTGATAAGGTCGATGAGTTTGTGATGAAGGAAGACAAGGACCCTCGTGATCTCTATCGGAGGGTGACTGCTATTGCTGTGGCACTCAAGGATCATGGGAGCAAGGATGTGGATGATACATGGGTCAAGCGCAAGTTTCTCAAAGCCATCATGCCTTTCAATAAGGCCATGTCATCTGTCATTCGTCAGCGACCAGACTTCCACTCCTTGTCTTCCAGTGAGGTGTTGGATGAATTTATTGCAATGTCAATCATGAACGAAACAACTGACAATGCACTTGCTCATGTTCGCTCAAAGACAACTTCACCCAACCTTGCGTTAAAAGCAAAAGCAATGTTTGAAGAAGAAGAAGAGGATGAGGAAGAGGAGAGCTGCTCTGAAGACACAAAGTATGCCTATCATGAGCACATGGCTCTTCCGTCAAGGCAATTCTGGGGCAACAAGAGGAACTCAAGACCCACCTTCACCAAGAACAACTCGAGTGGGTTCAAACCCAAGCAACGAGTGAGGACATGTTATAACTGTGGTAACGTGAGCCACTTCGTGGCCGAATGTCCCTATGAGAAAAGGGAAGACAATGGGGGCAAGCTCATTCGCAAAGACAAAACCAAGTCATTTCCAATCAAGAACAACTTTGTGAAGAAACCCCACCCAAAAGGGATGGTGGCCCTTGAAGAGTACCCTTCCGATGATGATGATGATGATACAGTGGCAACGACAACTGTTGCTATTGCCACTACCTCTCCCCAGAAGGTGTCTCTCTTCAACGCCCCCAACGAGAACCACATCACCAAGTGCCTCATGGCAAAAGGTATCAATCAGGTAACCCCCATCGTTAAGACCAACATCGCTACTGATCCTTCATTGTTAAATTGTGTTGATGATAGTGATGTTGGGGAACTTAATGAGCATGATCTTGACAAGTTTCTGTGCACTATTAAGGGAGAATCCAAGAAGCACTTTGTTGCTCTCTTGGAACAACTGGGTGAGGCCAATGACCTCATTGAGTCTCATGAGGAGACCATCTCCGAGCTTCAGGGACACATTCGTGACTATGCCGATGAAATTGCTGAATTATCTATTGGTCTAGAAAAGGAGCGCACTCTTCGTTTGGCTCTTGAGGAGTCATACAACGATGACTGCGCTAAAATGCAAAAGAAACTAGATCATGATACTGTTCTTACTCGTATGCTTAAGTCTGAGAAGTATGCTCTTGGGGTTGGCCATGACAGACTCAAAGTGGAGTTTGACACACTTGACAAGGCCCACAAGGTCTTGAAAGGTGTTCATTTCTCTGTGAAAGAGTCTCATGATCAACTCCAAGCAAAGCTTACCAAGGATATCTCTACTTGTCCTCCCTTTGTGTTAACTGATAATGCTTGTGCAACTAATCCCTGTTGTGACCATGTACATCTTGTGGAGGAAAATGCCAAGTTAAAGGAGAAACTTGAGAAGGGCCTTGTGGCATGCATACAAGGTGAGAAGAGCCTGAACGACCTCTTGAGCACTCAAAAGGGTGTTGTAGGAAAGGAGGGACTTGGACTGACCTCCAAGTCAAAAGGTAAAAGGAGGAACAGGAACAAACGATCTCCTACCCTCATGGACATCTTTGCCAAAGAGGGTGAGGGGACTCAGGAGGTGAACTGGAACAAGGTGGACGATGGAAACGTCAAGAAGGGCAAAACCATTCCTACTAACACAGCCGACAAACTCAATTCTTCTTATGTCTTATGTCGTGCTAGTGATGGGCATGTTTATGCCAGATTTGTTGGTTCCTACTATGAGTACATTGAATGGGCTATCTGGGTTCCTAAGACCCTTGTCTCTAACATGAAAGGACCCATTAAAAAATGGGTACCTAAAACCAAGCCTTGATCTATTGCAGGAGTTTGCTTCCGGTGGGGTGTCATGGTTGCTCGATAGTGGAGCAACAAATCATATGACCGGAAGCAAGGACTTAGTGGTGGATGTGCATCCTTCTCCATCTATGCCCACCCATGTCCAATTCGCTGATCCATCCTCGTCAAAGGTATTGGGATTTGGTAAGGTGGTCGTCTCTCAAGAGTTATGTATTGAGAAGGTCATGCTTGTTGAGTCGCTTGCCTACAATTTACTTTCGGTTCGTCAACTTGCAATTATGGGTTTTTCCACATTCTTTAATCTTGATACTGTGGTCCTCCTGTGGAGCAAGACTCTTAAAGTAGCCTATGTTGGATATGTCGAAAATGGTCTTTATGTTGTGAACTTCTCAAAGCGACCCACTAAGACCGCGACGTGTTTAATGGCTGAAGTTGACGTGGGCTGGCTTTGGCATCGCCGATTAGCTCATGTCAATATGAGATCTTTGCAAAGTCTTCTAACAGGGGACCATATTCGTGGACTAACAAATGTGAGTTTTGCTAAAGATCGTGCTTGTAGTCCTGCATTGAAGGAAAGATTCATGAAACTGCTCATCGTCCAATGACTCTCATCTACACTAAGAGGCCATTGGAGCTCCTCCATATGGATCTTTTCGGCCCTCCATCATTTGATAGTCTTGGAGGCAGAAAGAACTGCTTGGTGATTGTTGACGACTAGTCAAGATACACCTGGGTATATTTCTTCAAAAGGAAGAGTGAAACTCAACAAACTGTCATCAACTTTGCTAATGAAGCTCAACGTCAACATGAAGCAAAGATCTTGATGATTAGAAGTGACAATGGCACCGAGTTCAAGAACTACACCTTGGATGAGTTTCTAGGTGATGAGGGAATAAAACATCAATATTCAGCACCATATACCCCTCAACAAAACGGTGTGGCAGAAAGGAAGAACCAGACCTTGATAGACGCTACAAGAACAATGATGGCGGAATTCAAATCTCCATATAACTTTTGGGTAGAGGCCATCAACACAGCATGTCATGCGTCCAATCGGCTCTATATCCACAAAGGCCTGAACAAGACTCCATATGAGATTCTAACTGGAAACAAACCCAATCTCAAGTACTTCCGGGTATTCGGTTGTAAGTGTTTCATTCTCAAGAAAGGTGCACGTTTAGCTAAATACGATTCTAGAGCACATGAGGGCATCTTTGTTGGTTATGCTACAAACTCTCATGCTTACCGTGTCCTCAACAAGTCCTCCAGACTCATTGAGGAGACGTGTAACGTGGAGTTTGATGAAAATAATGGCTCCCAAGTGGAGCAAAGTGGTCTTTGTGATGTAGGTGATGAAATTCCTCCCCAAGCCATAAGAAGAATGGGGATTGGTCAAATACTCCGCATTGAGGAACCCCTTGTGGCCGAAGGAGAAGGACAATGCTCTACTCAAATGGAGCCATCACCCCCACAAGCCCCACATATTTCCGATGAACAAAGAGAAGACTCTCAACAAAATGAACAAGCTCAAGGTCAAGATAAATTGCCCAACAATGATGATGTGTCCCATGATATTCAAGCACTTACCCAAGGTTCCGAACCTGCGCATGATCAAGATCAAGTGCAACCACAAGGTCCAGACCAAGTAGAAGCACGAGATCAAGATCAAGAGCAACCACAAGTACAAAGACAAAAAATGAACCTGCTCAAGTCGAAAGTCAAGATGATCAGGATACTGTCTCACAATTCCCTTCTGCAGCACCAACATCCGGTGCCAAGGGTGGCTCAAGACGCAGGGGCAAGCAAAGTAAACAGGTCGATGCTCCCCAGTTATCCAATGAAGAACTCTTGGAGCGTCGAGCAGCCAAGATTGCGAACAAGCTGAGAGTCAAGTCACATCTTATGAAGAATGTACTTGGCAGTTTAAAAAGGGGAGTATCCACCCGTCAACAGATTTGGAATTATTGTGAGCATCACGCGTTTGTTTTGTATTGTGAACCTCAACACGTACATGAAGAGCTCGATGATGAGGATTGGCTTATGGCCATGCATGAAGAACTTAACAACTTTGAGCGTAACCAAGTCTGGGATTTAGTGCCAAGGCCAACGGAGGAACATAATGTCATCGGGACCAAATGGATATTCAAGAACAAGCAAGATGCCAATGGGATTGTGATTCGAAACAAGGCAAGATTGGTGGCTCAAGGCTACTCCCAAGTCGAGGGTATCGACTACGGTGAAACCTTTGCCCCTGTTGCTCGTCTAGAATCTATTCGCATGTTGCTTGCATTTGCTTCTCATCATAACTTCAAATTACAACAAATGGATGTGAAACGTGCCTTTCTTAATGGTCCTTTAAATGAGTTGGTCTATGTCAAACAACCCCCGGGATTCGAACATCCCAAGCTCCCCAATCATGTGTACAAACTTAATAAGGCACTCTATGGCCTTAAATAAGCCCCACGTGCGTGGTATGAGTATCTTACTGAGTTGTTACAAGATCGTGGGTTTGAAATTGGGAAGATAGATCCCACTCTTTTTACTAAGAGGGTTAAAGGGGATTTGTTCATATGCCAACTATATGTTGATGATATTATCTTTGGCTCTCCTAACATTTCTTTCAATGAAGAATTTGCTGCACTAATGACTGAGAAATTTGAGATGTCCATGATGGGAGAGTTGAAGTTCTTCCTCGGCTTCGAGATTAAACAAGGCCTAGAAGGGACCTTCGTCAAACAAGCCAAGTACACTCAAGACATGCTCAAATGGTTCGAGCTTGAAGATGTCAAGCCGGTCAAGTTCCCCATGCCAACAGATGCAAGCTTGATAGTGATCCCAATGGTAAAGCAGTGGATCAAAAGGTATATCGCTCCATGATTGGATCCCTCCTTTACCTTTGTGCATCTAGACCAGATATTATGTTGAGTGTAGGGATATGTGCACGGTTTCAATCCGCACCAAAAGAAAGTCATTATATGGCTGTTAAGCGAATCTTTCGATATTTGGCTCATACCCCAAACTTTGGCCTATGGTATCCCAAAGGAGCAAACTTCAACCTAGTAGGCTATTCTGACTCAGATTGGGCAGGAGAGTGTGTGGAGAGGAAGTCAACTTCTGGAGGATGCCAATTCCTTGGTCGCTCACTGGTAAGTTGGTCCTCAAAGAAGCAGAATTGTGTCTCTCTATCATCCACCGAAGCTGAGTATGTGGCAACTGCAAGTTGTTGTGCACAATTGCTATGGATGAGGCAAACTTTAAAGGATTATGGTGTCACTTGGGACAAAGTGCCTCTTCTATGTGACAATCAAAGTGCTATCAATATTTCCCTCAACCCAGTGCAACATAGCAAGACCAAGCATATTGATATTCGCCATCACTTCATTCGCGAACATATCAAGCTAGGTGATATTGAGGTTCACTTCATCCACACTGAAGAACAACTTGCAGATATTTTCACTAAGCCCCTAGATGAAGCAAGGTTTCGGGAGTTAAGGCATGAGCTAAATATCATTGATTCAAGTAATGTGGATTGAAACTAGGCACGTTGCACCTTACTATGCATTCTATCTTGTTCTAGATGTAGGCATGGACATAGAGGGAGTGTTGTTCTCTCAATGAACTCTTCCTCCCCCCATTATGCATAAATCGTCTAGTCTTTCACTTTAGCCATTGCCAAATGACACTTGTGCTTCAAAGACGAGCGTTGGTCATGAACCCAAGGATAATTATTCACGGTGTCATACCTTTGTCTCAATCATAGGTGGCCTCGGCCACCGTCCCCACCTTTCTCTCATAAGGAAGAGAGGATACAAAATGACAAGTTAGTATATCTTGCTGGTGCTATCTTCTTATTCTCACTAACTTGTCATTTGCCCACGTTCTTCTCATCTCCTAGGTCCCGTTGTGACATTTGCAGTGGTACTACCGCCAGGGGTAGCGGTACTACCGCCACGGGTAGCGGTACTACCTCCAAGACCCCAGTGGTACTACCGCTAGGGATAGCGGTACTACCGCCAGGATCCCAGTCTACCACGACCTAACTAGGACATTTTTAGGGCTGTCTCAAGGGGGAGCAGTACTACCGCCAGGGAGAGCGGTAGTACCGCCAGGACCCGAGCGGTACTACCGTTGCAGCCAGTGGTACTACCGCCAAGTAGCGGTACTACCGCTAGGACCTCAGCGGTACTACCGCTGGCCCGTACCCCTTGGGCTATATAAAGGAGGGGGAGCCCGTTTTTTCCTGCCTATTTCTTCTTCCTCGTGGCTCCTCCCTCCCCAACCCCGAACTCCCCCTACTTGGATCTCTATCCGTGGAGCCCCTTCTCTCCATTGAGTTGGAGGGTTTGCTCCACTTCTCCTTCCTCCTCCAAGTTCCATCGACCCCGGTAAAGCTCCTCCCTTTCTTCTCTTGGTTGATGTTTCCTTGTTCTAGGGTTAGGAGCATTGGTGATTTGGATCCATGCCTATGGTATTGTGCTTTGTTCTTGGATGACATGAAGGAGATTTTCGAGGGGAGTGTAGGTCCTATGATTCTTTGCCTTTATATTGCCATGCCCTAGGATTTTCATGTTTTAGATCAAGCACTTCTTCTATTTTTGGATTAGATCTAAAACTTGCATCCTCTTGACTAGGCATGTCCTTATTTAGATGGTATTTTTGATCCTCATGTGGTTAGGGCTGTGGTGGAGTTTTTCGTGATTATACACAATCCCATGGCCCTCGGAAATCCCATGTAGCCGTCTCTATGGGTCCTTTTCATATTCAGATCTGAAAGTCAAACCCTAGCGGTACTACCGCCAGGGGTAGCGGTACTACCGCTAGGACCCCAGCGGTACTACCGCCAGGGGTAGCGGTACTACCACTAGGACCCCAGCGGTACTACCGCTAGGACCCCAGCGGTACTACCGCCAGGGGTAGCGGTACTACCACTAGGACCCCAGCGGTACTACCGCCAGGGGTAGCGGTACTACCGCCAGGAGGATATTCTGTCTCTTCTTTTCATTTTCTTGGCAATGTGTCTTTACTTTTATGCCTCTTCTTGCTCCAGGGGTAGCGGTACTACCGCCAGGAGGATATTCTGTCTCTTCTTTTCATTTTCTTGGCAATGTGTCTTTACTTTTATGCCTCTTCTTGCTCATTGCCTCGACTCCTTCTGTCGCTCTTTTTCGGTGTGTGTTCTATGTCACAGGTGGTGCTCTCCACTCGAACCCCCCATGGGACACACAGTCAAAGCATTATCGCAATCCAGAGGCTCCAGAGGGCTCCGCTACTTCAGGTCTGCAACCCAAAAAGAAGTCCTTCAAGAAGGCCGCTCACAGGGACAAGGGGGTCAACGTTCGCACTATGCCCCCTAAGGATTTTCTGCGGTTCCGCACCCAAAATCACTATCTCCAAGAGAAGGCTATGATCAGGAATGTCGAGCATGTTTGGGCAACGGAATCACTGCAGGATCTATCGTGACATCATCAAGCATTTCAAGAAGAGTTTTGTTCCAGTTCAGTGGATTGACTTGGCTCACCTTCAGTGGAACCTGGATTACTTTGGTGATGCTCTCTCTCTGATTGACAAGCTCGGCATTAAGGAGATCATCTCCTTCAAGAAAGACTTTGATCCAGATGTTGTTGCCCAGTTCTATGTCACGGTTCACTTCTCGCCTGATGACGAGCGCTCCCTGGTTTGGATGACTGGGACTCAGAAGATGACAGGTTCCCGGCGTGAATTCATGGCATTTCTCAAGATTGATTTTCAGGGAGCTGACACCACTTGGGTCGCGTCCTCATGCTGCAGCTTCCACTGATAGGCCCCCCGCCAAGGACAGGTTGCAACAACTCTATGTGAAGAAAGGTGTGCTCCCCAGGCATCTGGATATCATGCATCGGATCTTTCGCAACACCCTCTTCCCTCGCATTGGCAACTTCGACAAGGTACACGGTTCTCTGGCTGAGATGCTTCTGCTTTGTGAGGAGGCTATGACTAAGGAGTCTGCCCCTCTCGATATTTCTTACGTCATGTTCACTGAGCTCTGAAACTGCATCATGATGCGCAAGGTTCCCATCTACGGGCCCTACTTGTTTGCCTATATTCGCCAGAAGTGGCAAGACACTTATCCGCTTGAGGAGTTTCACCTTCAGGCCGATTACTTTGTGCATGATCCTATCAAGCTCCGCATCAACGACAAATGGGCCAACCCATCAACTTCATCGCAGCACATGGACACTGACATAGAGACTGCTGCTGACAAAGGCACCGCTTCTGAGTCCCGCTCTTCTGCTATGCCATCTTGGTCCGTGAAACTGCAGGATAAAATGAAGACTCTCTTATGTATGTAGGCTAAGGGACAGTATCAGACTCATGTGGCCCAAAAGGAGAACCGTCAGAGGCACAAGCGTGTCCCGAGGACACTTGATGTTGAGATCTCCAGCGGCTCAGAGGACGACATCACTCCAGAGTCGGCTTGGATGCAGGCTCAAGGTTATCAGTGGTCTGATGCCGAGGAGGAGGAGGACAATGAGGAGGAGCAGGACGATCCGGATGCTACAGACGAGTCTGGGGATGATGAGGATGAGGAGTGACCACCTGTGTCATTAGGTGTGCCCCTTTTTGGTGTCTTGTGCCAAAGGGGGAGAGAGTCTAGGAGCTGGATTTGAGAGTTGAACTTTGCTTAGCTTTGCTTATCTTTCGTGTTTTCTTTGAACTTGGTTTGCTTCTATTTTGCTATCTTTTCTTTGTGTGACGTGAGACATGAACTAGTGTGAGATTTATTTCCATCATATGCTGTGAGTCATATGCTCCTTATTTTCATATATCTCTTATCTTTTTGTTCACATGTTATTCACTGTGCAAATCCGGTATTGTCATCAATCCACCAAAAAGGGGGAGATTGTTAGGGCATAGTTTATGCCTAAGTAATTTTGGTGATTGATGACAGTACCGTAAAGGACTAACCGTGTGTGCTAAGATTTCAGATAACACACGTCAACGGCACAAGACGACTCGCCCCCTCTTCCATGGAACAGAAGCACGGTGTACTCTACGATTCTCTTTATTTGAGTCATAGGAACGCCGTACTATTAAGAGGGGAACCGTAGTGGAAAGGTTTGGGTGGAATCAATTTTGCACGCGCACACTTCATCTCCTTTCCCCCTTGCCGGCAACTTTGGAGTGGCTCCCGCCTTTGTGTTTCTCTCTTCTTTGCAAATGGTCCCTCAGCGGTAGTACCGCTATGCCTAGCGGTAGTACAGCTAGACCTAGCGGTAGTACCGCTAGCTGGTGGTAGTACCGCCCCTGGTCAGCGGTAGTACCACTCCAGGAGCTTAGTACCGCCTTCTTAGTGGTTGTACTTGGACGGACCTTTTTGCGAAGACTTTCTTGGCGGTGGTTAGCTCGGTAGTGCTTATGCACTACCATGGGCCCAGCGGTAGTACCACTACAGCCAGCGGTAGTACCGCTGGAGGGAGTGCCAGCGGTAGTACCGCTGCAGCCAGCGGTAGTACCGCTGGAGTGCTAGCGGTAGTACCGCTGCATCCAGCGGTAGTACCGCTAGACACGGGCTGTGAGTGGGAAAACGGTTGGATATCCCCCCACTATATAAGGGGTTCTTCTAGCTGTGGAACCTCATCTCTTACCCTCCCAAGCTCCATTGTTGCTCCCTAAGCTCAAAAGTGCCCGATCTCTCTCCCTAGCCAATCAAACTTGTTGATTCTTTAGGGATTGGTTGAGAAGGCCTAGATCTACACTTCCACCAAGAGAAAAGTTGATTCCCCCACCAATCCCTTGCGGATCTTGTTACTCTTGGGTGTTTGAGCATCCTAGACGGTTGAGGTCACCTCGAAGCCACATTCCATTATGGTGAAGCTTCATGGTCTTGTTGGGAGCCTCCAAGTTTTGTGTGGAGTTTGCCCCAACCTCGTTTGTAAAGGTTCGGTCGCCGCCTTCAAGGGCACCTATAGTGGAATCACGGTACCTTGCATCGTGCGAGGGCGTGAGGAGAATACGTTGGCCTTAGTGGCTTATTGGGGAGCATTGTGCCTCCACACCGCTCCAACGGAGACGTACTTCCTGTCAAAGGGAAGGAACTTCGGTAACACATCCTCGTCTTCATTGGTTCCACTTGTGGTTATCTCTAACCTTTACTTTGTGAATGCTTATGTTGTTGTCTATCTCTTACTTGTCTTAGTAGCTCTCGTTGTTAGCTTCATTACGGTTCACCCCATTGTTGTTTTATTTGTGAACCCGTATGTTGTTTACCCTAACTTGCTAAGATTAATTAAAAAGTGGTCGTTGCCTATTCACCCCCCTCTAGTCAACCATATCGATCCTTTCACACGCAAACAACACCTGCACATAGATAACAAATACTCGCAACCCGACGTGTTAAAGGGGTTGTCAATCCCTCCCCGGCAACGGTGCCTGTAATTGGCACGTTGACGGGAGACTATCTTTACTTGATCTTCCCCGGCAATGGCGTCAGAAATTCCTTTCGGGTACGACGCCTCAAGATAGGCAAATAACATGAGGTAAAAGTGGTAGATAGGATAAATCGATCGCAGAACAAATAAATTGCAGCAAGGTATTTTTGTATTTTTGGTTTAATAGATCTTAAAATAAAAGCAAAGGAAAATAGATCGCAAAGGCAAATGTGACGAAAAGAGACCCGTGGGCCGTAGGTTTCACTAGTGGCTTCTCTAGAGAAAAATAGCAAACGATGGGAAACCAATTACTGTTGGGTGATGAACCACAAGTATATGGGATCAATCGTAGTCCTTTTGATAAGTAAGAGTGTCGAACCCAACGAGGAGCAGAAGGTTCTGATAAACGGATTTCAGCAAGGTAATAACTGCAAGCACTGAAAGTAGCGGTAACAAGTGATTGTGTAGCGAGGTGAAACGTAGCGAGCAAAAAGTAACAAGTAAAAAGTAGTAGCAATGGTGCAGCAAGTGGCCCAATCCCTTTTGTAGCAAGGGACAAGCCTGAACAAAGTCTTATAGGAGGAAAAACGCTCCCGAGGACACACGGGAATTTCTGTCATGCTAGTTTCATCATGTTCATATGATTCACGTTCGTTACTTTGATAGTTTGATATGTGGGTGGACCGATGCTTGGGTACTGCCCTTACTTGGACAAGCATCCCACTTATGATTAACCTCTCTCGCAAGCATCCGCAACTACAAAAGAAGAATTAAGACAAAGTCTAACCATAGCATTAAACTAGTGGATCCAAATCAACCCCTCACGAAGCAACGCATAGACTAGGGTTTAAGCTTCTGTCACTCCACCAACCCATCATCTACTTACAACTTCCCAATGCCTTCCTCTAGGCCCAAATATGGTGAAGTGTTATGTAGTCGACGTTCACATAACACCACTAGAGGAAAAACAACATACATCATATCAAAATACCGAATGAATATCAAATTCACATGACTATTATCAGCATGACTTATCCCATGTCCTCAGGAACAAAAGTAACTACTCACAAGACATAATCATAATCATGACCAGAGGTGTAATGAATAGCATCAAGGATCTGAACATAAACTCTTCCACCAAGTAATCCAACTAGCATCAACTACAAAGAGTAATCAACACTACTAGCAATCTTACAAGTACCAATCGGAGTCGCGAGACGAAGATTGGTTACAAGAGATGAACTAGGGATTGGAGAGGAGATGGTGCTGATGAAGATGTTGATGAAGATGCCTCCCCTCCGGCGAGAGGAGTGTTGGTGATGACGATGGTGATGATTTCCCCCTCTGGGAGGGAAGTTTCCCCGACAGGATCGTCCTGCCGGAGCTCTAGATTGGATCTGCTCAAGTTCCGCCTCGTGGCGGCGGCGAAACCATGCAAAAGCTCCCTATTAATTTTTTTCCAGACCAGGACGCTTCATATTGCAAAAGATGGGGGCTAGTGGGCCTTCAGGCATCCCACAAGCCTGCCTGCGCCACCAGGGGGGTGGTGGCGGTGGGCAAGCTTGTGGAGCCCTCGTGGCCCCCCTCCGATAGTTCTTTCGCTCAGTATTTTTAATATATTCCAGAAAAAACCCACGTAAATTTTTAGGGCATTTGGAGATGTGCAGAATAGTGGACTAGGATTTGCTCCTTTTCCAGTCCAGAATTCCAGCTGCCTGAATTTTCCCTCTTCAAATAATCCTTGCAAAATAAGAGAGAAAAGGCATAAATATGGTACCACAAGTAATATAACAGCCCAAAAAGCAATAAATATCAACATGAAAGCATGATGCAAAATGGACGTATCAACTCCCCCAAGCTTAGACCTCGCTTGTCCTCAAGCGAAAACCAAGTTCCATAAACATGTCCACATGTTGAGGGACGAAGGTCTCGATAAAACGTAATACGGACATGAGGGCATCATGATCACACATAGAACAGCAATACATCATAAAGATTCTTATGGGAAAGTAACAATTTCTTCACAAAGCAAAGCATGAAGCAAAAACCTTACCGAGAAGTGACCAACAATAGTCCATAGTCATTGAAGCAATTGCAATTTATCACAACATCAGAAAGAGTCAAATAAGAGCTTGTAAGGCAAACCTACATACTTAATCATCTCTTTTGTTTTCCACAATTGTTACAACTCACGTGGTATTCATGGTGTCAAAGTTTCAGCTGGACACAGAGGAAGATAGGGGCTTATAGTTTTGCCTCCCAACGGTTTACCTCAAGGGTAAAGTCAACAACAATAAAGCATAAGTACTCAACTCCAAGTTAATATATGAATATAGATCTTTCCCAAACATGTGACGGTAGCCAAGACAAAGGCAAAAAGGGAATTGGTGATGATCACCATGACTCTTACAAGGGTAAAAAGTAAAGGTACAAAATAGGCCCTTCACAGAGGGAAGCAGAGGTTGTCATGCGCTTTTGAGGTTTGGATGCGTGTCCTCTTAGTGCGGAGGAACGTCACTTTATATTGCCTCCTGTGATAAAGAACTTTATTATGTAGTCTGTCGCTTTTATGTCTTCCTCATCACAGGTTCGTACAAAGCTTATTTTCCACACACTAATAGATCATACATATTAGAGAGCAATTTTTATTGCTTGCACCGATGACAACTTACTTGAAGGATCTTATTCAATCCATAGGTAGGTATGGTGGACTCTCATGGCAAAACTGGGTTGGAGGTTTATGGATGCACAAGTAGTATCTCTACTTGGTGCGGGAGTTTTGGCTAATATGAGGTGGAAGCAATCGTCACATGCTAAGGGATCTCTAATCATATAACATTGTTTGTAACCAAGCAAACACAATTCATTATGTTGTCTTCCTTGTCCAACATCTACTCTTAGGCATGTAATAGTTTGGTGAGTGCTCACAATTGTAAAAAGTGTCTAAGATGATATATTTATATGTGAACCTCTCTTTCCTTATTACTTCTTATTAATTGCAACAATGACTGAGGTCTATGTTGATTTATTCTCAACAAGTTTCAATCATCATACATGTCATAAGTGAAGTCATCACTTTCCATAAGATCGTCTCATGATCTTTCATGCTATCGTTCTTTTCATACTTTTGATCATGGTACAAAGCAGAGCCCTTAACTAAGAAACTCTTTATTATATAGCTCGTAAGCTCGAATACAATGGGGGAGAGACAAAAGCAAAATACTCAAACTAAAAACTAAAGACCTATTCCTCTAAAAGAAGAAATAAAAACTGAAAAGGAAAGAACTAAAACAAAGGTAAAAGCAAAAGATATAAAGGTGATACGATACCAGGGCAACTCCCCCAAGCTTAGCAGAAGCCAAGGGGATTGCCCATACCAATGATTAGTTGCCTTCCTTCGGTGGTGATGGTGGTGTTTTTGTCGCCTATGATTCCAAGAGAGCTATCAATCTTTGATTTATACCTTTGAGATCTGTGACATGGTTTTCTAGCAAAAAACTTCACGAGAAAGAGAAATATTGCGAGCACGTGTTGTTTCGCAAAACCTCAAGAGTTCAATCAAGGATGGAGACAACACGTGGAGGAAGGGTTGGAGAAAATCTACTCCTTCAACGTCTTCAATGTTGAACATAGGTTGAACTTCCTCCCTAGCTTGGGTTTTCTCCTTAGGTGGGTCCCTAGCTTCCGTGACTTCTACTCTTTTCAGATCAGCATCTACTTCCTCATGAACTTGGTGAAGATCATTCTCCCCAACAGATTCCTGAGACATCTTTGCTCTAAATCTATGGCAAACAACAAGCTTGAAACGAAACAGAGGAAAACTGCGCGATAAGGAGATCAAAACCTTCGGGCAACTATATATTGATTTTTTCTGGGCCAGAAGGAGTCCTCCGCAAGAAAACAGAGTCCGGGAGGCACACGAGGTGCCCACAAGCTTGCCCTCCGCCACCAGGGGGTAGGGGGCGGTGGCAGGGCTTGTGGCCGCCTCGTTCGCTATCCGGACTGCGTTTTATTTTTCTAATTTTCCAAAAATTCCAAAATGGAAGAAATTTCCTATTGGAAAAGTATCGGAGTCCAATTTCATGTCGAAACAGATACATCTTTGTTTTCAAGGTCTGAAATAGGCTGATAAACATCCCTTATGTACTCCTCTGGAGTTATGACATTGATGATATTGGTCTCAACATTTATGGGAGTACCAGAGATGTAGTGCTTGATTCTTTGCCCATTTACCACTCTAGGAAAATTTCCTTCCGTGTTATTGATTTTGATGGCACCGGAACGATATACTTCCTCGACAACATATGGACCTTCCCATTTAGAGAGAAGCTTGCCATCAAAGAATGTCAAACGAGAATTGTATAGCAGGACATAATCACCTACATTAAACTCTCGTTTCTGTATTCGTTTGTCGTGCCATCTCTTAACCTTTTCCTTGAACAACCTGGCATTCTCATATGCCTGGGCTCTCCATTCATCTAACGAGCTGATATCAAACAACCGCTTCTCACCGGCAAGTTTGAAATGAAAGTTGAGCTCTTTGATTGCCCAATAAGCTTTGTGTTCTAGCTCAAGAGGTAAATGACAGGCCTTACCGTAAACCATTTTATACGGTGACATGCCCATGGGATTCTTATAAGCAGTCCTATAAGCCCATAGTGCATCGTCAAGTTTGCTAGACCAGTTCTTTCGAGATCTATTGACGGTCTTTTGTAGGATCAACTTGATCTCCCTATTACTCAACTCCACTTGACCACTAGACTGAGGATGATAAGGAGATGCAACTCTATGGTTGACATCATACTTAGCGAGCATCTTGCGGAAAACACCATGAATGAAGCGTGAACCGCCATCAGTCATCAAGTATCTAGGGACTCCAAATCTTGGGAATATGACTTCTTTAAGCATCTTAATAGAGGTGTGGTGATTAGCATTTTTAGTGGGCATAGCTTCTACCCACTTAGTAACGTAATCCACAGCAACTAAGATGTGAGTGTACCCATTGGAACTCGGGAAGGGTCCCATATAATCAAAGCCCCAGACATCAAATGGTTCAATGACAAGTGAATAGTTCATAGGCATCTCTTGACGCTTACTGATGTTCCCTATCCTTTGGCATTTGTCACAAGACAAGACAAACTTACGAGCATCCTTGAAGAGAGTGGGCCAATAGAAACCTGATTGCAATACCTTATGGGCAGTTCTATCTCCAGCATGGTGTCCTCCATAGGCTTCGAAATGACACTTCTGCAGGATCTGTCCCTGTTCATGTTCAGGCACACAACGTCTAATAACACCATCTACTCCTTCCTTATAAAGGTGAGGATCATCCCAAAAGTAGTGTCTCAAATCAAAGAAGAATTTCTTCTTTTGCTGATAAGTGAAACTGGGTGGTATGTATTTGGCTACGATATAGTTTGCATAATCGGCATACCACGGTGCACTAAGTGAAGTGCGGATGACATTTAATTGCTCATCAGGAAAGCTGTCATCAATAGGTAGTGGGTCATCAAGGACATTCTCTAGCCTAGACAAGTTATCTGCTACAGGGTTATCAGCACCCTTTCGGTCAACGATGTGCAAATCAAATTCCTGTAGCAGGAGAACCCATCTGATAAGCCTAGGCTTAGCGTCCTTCTTCTCCATGAGGTACTTAATAGCAACATGATCAGAGTGAATAGTGACTTTGGAGTCAACTATGTAAGATCTGAACTTTTCACATGCAAACACGACTGCTAAAAATTCCTTTTCCGTAGTGGCATAGTTTCTTTGGGCACTTTCTAGAGTTTTACTAGCGTAGTGAATGCCATTCAACTTCTTGTCAACTCTTTGTCCTAGAACAACACCAACAGCGTAATCACTAGCGTCGCACATGATTTGAAAGGGCAAGTTCCAGTTAGGTGGTTGAACAACAGGTGCGGTTATCAAAGCCTTCTTAAGTATTTCAAAGGCTTCCTCACAATCCTCATCAAAAACAAAAGGAACATCCTTCTGCAAGAGGTTGGTAAGAGGCCTAGAAATCTTAGAGAAGTCTTTAATGAACCTTCTATAGAAATCAGCATGACCTAGGAAACTTCGTATACCTCTGATATCTGTGGGGCAAGGCATTTTCTCAATTGCATCAACCTTAGCCTTATCAACTTCAATGCCTCTCTCAGAAATTTTGTGTCCTAAGACGATACCTTCATTAACCATAACGTGGCACTTCTCCCAATTCAAGACGAGGTTGGTTTCTTCGCATCTTTGTAAGACTCGATCAAGGTTGCTGAGGCAATCATCAAAGGAAGACCCGTAAATGGAGAAGTCATCCATGAAAACCTCGACAATCTTTTCACAAAAGTCAGAGAATATAGCCATCATACATCTTTGGAAGGTGGCAGGTTCATTGCATAAGCCAAAAGGCATATGTCTATAGGCAAAGGTACCGAAAGGGTAGGTGAAAGTGGTTTTCTCTTGATCAGATTGTGCAACAGGTATTTGCGAGAAACCTGAATAACCGTCTAGAAAGCAGAAGTGTGTGTGTTTTGATAGCCTTTCTAGCATTTGGTCGATGAACAACAAAGGATAATGATCTTTCCTCGTTGCCTTGTTCAGTTTCCGAAAGTCTATCACCATTCTATAGCCAGTAATAATCCTTTGTGGGATTAGTTCATCCTTATCATTAGGAACGACGGTGATACCTCCCTTCTTAGGTACGCAATGTACTGGACTTACCCAATCACTATGAGCAACAGGATAAATGATTCCTGCTTCCAGAAGCTTTAATATTTCTTTTCTAACGACCTCCTTCATCTTAGGATTTAATCTCCTTTGATGATTAGCAACTGGTTTAAAGTCAGGATCAGTTTTAATCTTGTGCTGACATAGAGTAGGACTAATACCCTTAAGATCATCAAGAGTATATCCAATAGCAGCGCGGTGCTTCCTCAGAGTTTTTAGTAACTTCTTCTCTTCGCACTCTGAGAGGAGATCACTAATAATGATAGGATATATCTCCTTCTCGTCAAGATAGGCATACTTAAGAGTATCAGGCAACTGTTTAAGCTCGAACACAGGATCACCCTTTGGTGGGGGAGGATCCCCAAGCAGTTCAACAGGCAGATTATTCTTGAGAATAGGATATTGTTCTAAGACAATTTTATCTATCTCATCTCTCTCCTCCATATGCATATCATTTTCATGCTCAAGCAAATATTGCTCTAAAGGATCCGTAGGAGGACGACAATAGAGGCAAGAGCAATGATTTCATCTCTACCAGACGACTCTCTTTCATGGGTTTGTCTTCCCTTCTTGGAGAAGTTAAATTCATGAGACACACCCTCGAAACTTACTGTGATAGTCTGCTTAACGCAATCAATGTGAGCATTGACAGTGTTGAGAAAGGGTCTACCAAATATGATGGGACAAAAGCTATCTTGTGCAGTACCAAGGACGAGGAAATCAGTAGGATACTTCGTATTACCACACAGGACTTCTACGTCTCTCACAATTCCCAGAGGGCAGATAGTGTCTCTATTAGCTAGCGTAATAGTGACATCAATGGGTTCTAACTCAGCAGGTGCAATCTCATCTTCGATTTCATCATATAGAGAACGGGGTATTGCACTAACACTAGCTCCCATTTCACATAAACCATGGTAACATTGATCTCCTATCTTAACAGAAACAACGGGCAGGCCAACTACAGGTCCGTGTTTGTCTTTCGCGTGAGGTTTAGCAATTCTAGCGGAGTCCTCACAGAATTTGATAACATGCCCGTCTACGTCTTCGGCTAAGAGATCTTTGATAATAGCAACACTAGGTTCAACTCTAATCTCTTCAGGGGGTGCAAGTGTTCTAACGTAACCCCTACGTATCACAGTTGGAGCTTTAGAATAATCCTTTATCCTAGCAGGGTATGGTGGTTTCTCAGTGTAAGCACAAGGAACAATAGGATCACTAAAAGCTATGATTTTCTCCTCAACTAGATTGGTTTTGGCTATGTTGCTTTCTACAGGAGGATGATATTTAAACCACTTCTCTTTGGGAAGATCAAGATGAGCAGCAAAAGATTCACATAGAGAAGCTACTATCTCAGAGTCAAGTCCATACTTAGCGCTAAAATCTCTAGAAGTGTTTGTCTCAACAAAAGATTTAACACAATCAAACTAGAAATTCATACCTGACTCCTTACCTTCCCCCAGCTCCTAATCTTCAGAGTTGCATTTGATTCTTTCCAATAAATTCCACTTGTGATCAATATCCTTCTTCATAAAAGAACCGGCACAAGAAGTGTCAAGCATGGTACGATCTTCATGAGAAAGCCGAGCATAAAAGTTTTGACTGATGATTTCTCTCGAGAGTTCATGATTGGGGCATGAATATAGCATTGATTTAAGCCTCCCCCAAGCTTGAGCTATGCTTTCCCTATCACGAGGCCAAAAGTTATAAATAAAGTTCCGATCACGATGTACTAAATGCATAGGATAGAACTTTTGATGAAATTCCAATTTCAACCGATTGTAGCCCCATGATCCAGTATCATCACATAGCCTATACCATGTCAACGCCTTATCCTTCAAAGATAAAGGAAATACTTTCTTCTTTACCTCATCCTCGGGCAAACCTGCAAGCTTAAATAAACCACAAACTTCATCTACAAAGATTAGATGCAAGTCTGGATGTGAAGATCCATCTCCTGTGAAAGGATTAGCCAGCAGTTTCTCAAGCATACCCGAAGGAATTTCATAAAAGATATTTTTAGTAGGTACCTCAGGTTGAGGAGCAACTCCTCGTGCTTCCGTTCGTGGCGAAGATACCCCGAACAAACTCCTCAAAGGAAGAGTTTCCATAGTGACAAGTGACAATAAATTTCAGCACAGTATATAAATGTTTCCTTACCAATTTCCACTTACCAAAGGCGCTTCACTCCCCGAAAACGACGCTAGAAAAGAGTATTGATGACCCCACAAGTATAGGGGATCAATCGTAATCCTTTCGATAAGTAAGAGTGTCGAACCCAACGAGGAGCAGAAGGTTCTGATAAACGGATTTCAGCAAGGTAATAACTGCAAGCACTGAAAGTAGCGGTAACAAGTGATTGTGTAGCGAGGTGAAACGTAGCGAGCAAAGAGTAACAAGAAACAAGTAGTAGCAATGGTGCAGCAAGTGGCCCAATCCCTTTTGTAGCAAGGGACAAGCCTGAACAAAGTCTTATAGGAGGAAAAACGCTTCCGAGGACACACGGGAATTTCTGTCATGCTAGTTTCATCATGTTCATATGATTCGCGTTCGTTACTTTGATAGTTTGATATGTGGGTGGACCGACGCTTGGGTACTGCTCTTACTTGGACAAGCATCCCACTTATGATTAACCTCTCTCGCAAGCATCCGCAACTACAAAAGAAGAATTAAGACAAAGTCTAACCATAACATTAAACTAGTGGATCCAAATCAGCCCCTCACGAAGTAACGCATAGACTGGGGTTTAAGCTTCTGTCACTCCAGCAACCCATCATCTACTTACTACTTCCCAATGCCTTCCTCTAGGCCCAAATATGGTGAAGTGTTATGTAGTCGACGTTCACATAACACCACTAGAGGAAAAACAACATACAACATATCAAAATACCGAACGAATATCAAATTCACATGACTATTATCAGCATGACTTATCCCATGTCCTCAGGAACAAAAGTAACTACTCACGATACATAATCATAATCATGACCAGAGGTGTAATGAATAGCATCAAGGATCTGAACATAAACTCTTCCACCAAGTAATCCAACTAGCATCAACTACAAAGAGTAATCAACACTACTAGCAACCTTACAAGTACCAATCGGAGTCGCGAGACGAAGATTGGTTACAAGAGATGAACTAGGGATTGGAGAGGAGATGGTGCTGATGAAGATGTTGATGAAGATGCCTCCGCTCCGACGAGAGGAGTGTTGGTGATGACGATGGCGACGATTTCCCCCTCCGGGAGGGAAGTTTCCCCGACAGGATCGTCCTGCCGGAGCTCTAGATTGGATCTGTTCAAGTTCCGCCTCGTGGCGGCGGCGAAACCACAAAAAAGCTCCCTATTGGTTTTTTTTCCAGACCAGGACGCTTCATATAGCAAAAGAGGGGGGCTAGTGGGCCTTCAGGCAGCCCACGAGCCTGCCCTGCGCCACTAGGGGGTGTGGTGGCGGTGGGCAAGCTTGTGGAGCCCTCGTGGCCCCCCTCCGGTAGTTCTTTCACCCAGTATTTTTAATATATTCCATAAAAAATCCACGTAAAATTTCAGGGCATTTGGAGATGTGCAGAATAGTGGACTAGGATTTGCTCCTTTTCCAGTCCAGAATTCCAGCTGCCTGAATTCTTCCTCTTTAAATAATCCTTGCAAAATAAGAGAGAAAAGGCATAAATATGGTACCACAAGTACTATAACAGCCCAAAAATGTCACATCCCTGAAACCTTAATCAAGCTAGCATTGTGCTCATATCTTCTTTGCATTGCATCTAGGAAATTTTCAACAAGAACAAAGTAAGTGGTGAAGGAAAACTCAAAAACCCTAGCCACTTCTCAAATTCAAAGGAATTATAAACTTATTAAATCAATGAACCCAAAATGGCCTCAAGAAAAGTTAAACTTTTCTGATAATTCTTGAAAACAAATAAGCAATGAAGAAAGCAATTTTCTTAATACTTTTGGCATTTTAAATAAATGCAAAAGACTACTGGTTTCAGGTTTTAAATTTGAATTCAAAAATTTATAGTTTCCAAAAATGCTGAAAACATTATGGGTGATTGGAAATATTCCAACTAACACCCCACCATTTTCAAACTATTTATAGTTTGATTGTGAAGCCAAAATAAACGGAAAGCAATGTCAATAAATAAAATAGAAACAAAATAGAAAAAAGTGAGGAAAACTTACCTGTCGCCCTGAGGAGGCCCAGCCCACCAGGGGCAGGGTCGTCTTCTTCCTCTGCCTCCTGGCACATGAGAGATCGACCACGGCGGCTCCTCCACCTCCTGCTTCACCGTGGCGACCTCCGGTGCCCCCCAGGACAGCGCGACAGCAGGGTTATCCTCCCCGAGCGCGTCTCTATCCGTTCCCGTGCTCTAGTTCCCCCTCCTCTTGGGTTCTCTCCTCCCTCCTCCTGCCGCCATTGCAAAGAGCTCAAGCTCGAGCTGCCGAGCCCCTAGCCACAGGACCTTCCTCCCGAGTAGTCCAGTAGCTCCGCCTCGACGAGCTGGTTCTCCCTGCAAAGGCCGAAGCCTCCCCGAGCCCTGCAACGCCCCAAGCGCCATCATTTTCAACCTCCAGCCGCCGGCAAATTGATGGTGGATCGCCGGCTACAGCCCCTCCCCGAGCAGTCTGAGCCTAGCTTCACCTCCACCGTGAGCCTGCGATCATTTCCCCTCTTCTTCCCCTCAGATTTGTGCCCCTTACTCACTGGACAAACGAACCCGAGCTCCGGCAGCCGCCTCGGCTTGCTCCGGCCACCCATAGCCCTCCCTGAGGCCAGTGCTGGATGAGGCCGAGCCTGGGGATCATCCCAGTGCTCCCGGCAACCGTTTTCGAGCACCACATCACGAGTTAGCACGTCTCCGGCGAAGTTCCGCCGCGGATCTGGTCGCCGCCGGCCAGACTCCGGCGGGGGACGACGTGTCCGGCCTAACCCGGTGTTTTAGCGCTAAGCAGCCACTGACAGTGGGCCCCAGGCCAAGTCAAACCCACTTAAGGGCTGGTCAGCGCGGGATTAGCTCCTCAGACGCTGACCAGTGGGCCCCCCTGTCATGTTTGACCCGATCAGGTCAGTTGACCTGCTGACGCCATGATGATGTAGTTATGACGCAATAAGAGAATTTTTGATTTAAAAGAATTCCAGAAAAATGCCAAAACTTCTAAAAATCATAGAAACTAATCTGTAAGTCCAATGAAAATAATTTATATATGAAAAAGTATCAGAAAAATCCAAGGAATCTGAATATGTCATTTTCAAACATGTTTGAAAAAGTTACTGGACCCAAACATATAGAATAATGAATAAGTTAACTTTTATAAATACTTTGGAGATGGAATTTGGAAATCATTTGAATTCCACTTCAAATGATATGATCAAACATTGTCCAAATCACAAACCAGCAACTTAACATGGCTTTTCCATGCATGCTAAAAACAAGTTGATCCGAGCATCATGTCGAATCAATTAAAATGGTATTCGAGAATACCTCGTTTGAAGTAATATTTGAATTTGATTCAAATCAACTTCAAACCTAATAAATGTTAACTACAATAGTATACCACCTTGCATCCTCATGCCATGCTCATGCATCATCTTGTTGCATATGTTTGTTATTGATTGTTGTCATTCCTTTCGGTAGGCTCCGCTCCCCCGGATTCCACTGAATATCTGACTGACGGATATTGTCCCTCCTCTGAGCAACAAGGCAAGCACCCATTTTGATCATCCCGATAAATCCCATGTTCTCGCTCCTGCACTTACTTATTGCATTAGGATCAAATGCTTCAAATGCTTTTGCCACGTTAGTTGAACCCACTTCCTTTGCATGACCTGTCCTTGTCACAGTAAATAGCTGAACCTTGCAACCTAGCATACCTGGTAGTTGCTTGAGCCATGATGTGACTTATCCTGCTATGCATGCTATGCTTAGAGTTGTGTATGGTCTTTCATCTGGGAGATGAACAGAATTGTGAGAATGTGTTCAGTAAGTAAAGGTTGTATGTTGAACCTGATTTGGTAAAGGTACCGGTGAAAGGCTATGTAGGAGTACATGGCGGGTTGTTTCATTGGAACCATCCTTAGGAACTGAGTTCCGTGTATGTAATCCAAGATGAGCTACTACCACATGCTGGGCCCTGAAATATGACCCCGCTCGACTTATTAATCGCTTAGTACTCGGTCCAGGAGTTGCAAGTAGTTTCTGGTGTTTATAGTCATGCTGGAGGCCGTGCATAGTGCTGACCTGAGAGGTGGGCTGTGATGCGGTAGGCAGTGGCACGGTGTACCAAGTGGCACCCGGATGGTGGGCTTGGTAACACTGCGCACATCGTTTGAGGCCGTGGTGGAAACCTCGGCCAGACTTCCGTGCGGGTTACCCTCAGATAGGCGATAAACCTGGACTAGGTACTAGTGTGGTTAACGGTCGTGGCCGACTCCCTCGCTGGGATTCCGCTTGAAGGTTGCCGAGGTGCATGACGTGCACATGGCGATAAGTGGCGAGAGTGTGTGTGACGAAGTACACCCCTGAAGGGTTATGATCTATTCGAATAGTCGCGTCCGCGGATATGGACTACTTGGAGACATATGTTGTTCATAGATAACTTCAATGGCTACTCATAAAGTTGTCAAGATAAGCGTGAGTGTCGTGGACGGTATTTCCGTATGGAGATGGAATGATTCCACGATAGAGTATTGTTGTGGTGTTAGTGGACTCGTGTGCGAGAAATCAAGTTGTCAGAAATTGTTTTAAAATGCAAGTTGTCTAGCCATGAGTCAAATGCTGGCTTTCCGCATGAAACCCCACAATTCCTTATTGATACATTGCATGAGTAGATAGTTATTCTAAAGTCTTGCTGAGTACCTCCGTACTCATGTTTGCTTAATAATCGTTGCATAGGTTGTTAAGGACCCTAATGGAGGGTTCTTCCTAGACATCGACGACGACGAGTAGCTGGTGTCCCAGCTACGATCTGGCCCTAGGTTGGGTCTGTAGTATAGTCAGGCCATGTGCCTTCTAGTTTCACCTGTCTGTACTCAGACAGTTTAAACACTTCCGCTGGCTTGTAACTGAATGACTGATATAATGGGTCGTGAGACCCTTACTGTGTAATATTATGTGTGTGGCTCTTCCAAGCCTTTTAAATAAAGCTTGTATGTTTATGGTTATGTTGTGATGCCATCGATGTATCTATACATATCTGTATGCCATGCGTACGTGTGACGTACTTGATATGTATGGGGTTCGATTAGCTAGCCATAGACTTTAGTAGCATTCCTTACAGGGAAATGCCTCTTTGTGATCCAACGAGCCATGGTAGCTTGCTACTGCTCCGGACACATTGGTCGACCGACGTGTGTCCTTCTTAGCTGTTGTGTCTGTCCCCTTAGGGGAAATGTCACACGATGTAATGGAGTCCTTGTAGCTTGCTATGACTCGTCTACATTCGCTGGTGACTGACACCTGCTTTGTTGGGTCATGTATGCCTGTCCCTGTGCGGAACTGCCACTTTGGTTTATGACTAGACATGTCGATCCGGGTTCTTTGTCATTGGATTGTTAGCGACACAATTGCATACGTGAGTCAAAAGGCGCAAACGGTCCCGGCTAAGGTAAGGCTGCAGCCGTGGGGTTAACCGTGCGTGAGACCGCAAAGAGATGCGATGTGTTACAGGCTGGATTCCTATGGTTTAGGATCGGGGTCCCGACAAAAAAGCAATAAATATCAACATGAAAGCATGACGCAAAATGGACGTATCATTGGGTAATTGATAGAACTTCAAATAATTATGACGATATCGAGGCAATGATTATTATATAGGCATCACGTCCAAGATTAGTAGACCGACTCCTGCGTGCATCTACTACTATTACTCCACATATCGACCGCTATCCAGCATGCATCTGGTGTATTAAGTTCATGGAAAAACGGAGTAATGCAATAAGAACAATGTTAGGGCATATTTTGTTCTAAGTAGTTTTGGTGATTGATGACAGCACCTCTGCGGACTAATCGTGTGCATTGAGAATTTCAGATAATACATCACATGGCACAAGATGATTCGTCGCCCCTCGGTGTTGTTGGAGCATGGTGTTTCCTACGGTTCTCTTTGGTAGTGTTGAGTAGTTGGAAAGCCGTACTATTAAGAGGGGATCCGCATCGGAAAGGTTTTGGTGGAATCAAATCACACACACGCACATTTTCTTTGCACCACCTTCTCTTTGCGACAATGGATCACCCGCTTGCATTTGCAAAGGGTCCATCGGTAGTACTGCTCCAGTCGAGCGGTAGTACCTCCCTCTCTGAGCGGTTGTACTTCGTCGGACTTTTTGCGAATACTTTTCCAGCGGTGGTAGGCTCGGTAGTAGTATTTCTACTACCGTGGCTTTGAGTCTACCTAGCGGTAGTACCGCTCCCACCAGGCGGTAGTACCGCTAGGGACAACGGTAGTACCGCTTCCCCCAAGCGGTAGTACCGCTAGGGGCGTGCTGATAGTGGGGGTAACGGTTGGACTTGTTCCCCCACTACATAAAGGGTTCACCTACCTCACGAACCCTATCTTTGACCCTCCAAGACTCCATTGTTGCTCCCTAAGCTCATATGTGCCCTATCTCTCTCCCTAGCCAATCAAACTTGTTGATTTCGTATGGATTGGTTGAGAAGGCCAAGATCTACACTTCCACCAAGAGAAAATTGATCCCCCCCACTAATACCTTGTGCATCTTGTTACTCCTGGGTGTTTGAGCACCCTAGACAGTTGAGGTCACCTCGGAGCCACATTCCATTGTGGTGAAGCTCCGTGGTCTTGTTGGGAGCCTCCAAGCTTTGTGTGGATATTGCCCCAACCTAGTTTGTAAAGGTTCGGTCGCCGCCTTCAAGGGCACCTATAGTGGAATCACGGTACCTTGCATTTTGTGAGGGTGTGAGGAGAATACGGTGGCCCTAGTGCCTTATTGGGGACCGTTGTGCCTCCACACCGCTCCAACGGAGACGTACTTCCTGTCAAAGGGAAGGAACTTCGGTAACACATCCTCGTCTTCATCGATTCCTCTTGCGGTTATCTCTTACCTTTACACTGTGTATGCTACTGTTGAAGAGTATTTCTTACTTGCTTTAGTGGTCATAGTCGGTAGCATCATATAGGTTGCTCACCTAGTTGTTATTATAGAGAACCTTTATGTTGCTAACCCTAACTAGTTAAGAAAAGCTAAAAATTGGTAGTTGCCTATTCACCCCCTCTAGTCAACCATATCGATCCTTTCAATTGGTATCAGAGCCACGTCTCTTTATTAAGGGTTTCACCACCCGAAGAGTATGGCTGACGATGAGGAGGGAGTCTATGGACCACCCGAGGCCGTGGCCTTAACTTCGGTCACAAGGGATGACTTGAATGCGGCTATGGCAACCTCAGGACGTCCTTGACGAACGAAGTCAAGACCATGTTTAAAGAGTTGCTTGAGGGGATTAAAAGTTCTCCCGAACCGACGTTTGTGGTTAAACCTACCAACACGGAATCGGAGGCCAATTCCTCCAAGGAAGAGGCTAAAGGTATGCAACCTTCTTCCCCTCTCGACAATAATGGGACTGGAACCTATGCCTCGGTTCCACCTCCCCTTGTCTATGGAGGACCGGTTCCTACACCACGTATCAATAATCTTGGTCCTCCTCCTAAGCTTGTTAAGGGTGAGTTTGCTAACTGGGTGTTTTGCATTAAGTTTCATTTGAATCACAACTCAACAAACTTATGGAGAATCATTGAGCAAGGCTACTATCCGCATGACCCAAGCAACCTCACTCCAAGAGAAGAAGCGGACAATCAATATAACCACTCGACATTATTCATTCTCCAGTCCGCAGTGTCTCCTGAAGATCTTCCTCACTTGCGACCCTTCACTCGAGCTAAGGACTGTTGGGAGCACATCATGGTGCTGTACAAGGGAAACTCAAGCATTCAAAGGTCCAACTATGAAGTGGTTCTTGATGAGGCCAATGAGTTTGTGATGAAGGAACATGAGGACCCTCGAGATCTCTATCGAAGGGTGACTGCTACTGTTGTTGCCCTCAAGGATCATGGAAGCAATGATGTGGATGACACATGGATCAAGCGTAAGTTTCTCAAGGCCATCATGCCATTCAACAAAACCATGTCTTCCGTCATTCGCCAACGACCAGATTTCTACTCCTTGTCCTCCAGTGAGGTGTTGGATGAATTCGTTGTGATGACTATCATGAACAAGACTGCTGATAATGCTCTTGCTCGTGTTCGGTGAAAGACAGCTTCACCCAACCTTGCCTTAAAAGCCAAGGCTGCTTCTGAAGAATAAGAAGAGGAATAGGAAGAGGACGGCTGCCCTGAAGACACTAAGTATGCCTATCACGAGCACATGGCTCTTGCATCAAGGAAATTCTGGGGCAACAAGATAAACTCAAGGCCCAATTTATCCAAGAATAACTCAAGTGGGTTCAAGACCAAGCAGCGTGTGAGGACATGCTATAACTGTTGGGGAACGTTGCATGGGAAACAAAATGTTTCCTACGCGCACGAAGACCTATCATGGTGATGTCCATCTACGAGAGGAGACTTGGATCTACGTACCCTTGTAGATCGCACAGTAGGAAGCATTAAGAAACACGGTTGATGTAGTGGAACGTCCTCACGTCCCTCGATCCGTCCCTGGAACCGTCCCGCGATCTGTCCCACGATCCGCTCCGATCTAGTGCCGAACGGACGGCACCTCCACGTTCAGCACACGTACAACTCGACGATGATCTCAGCCTTCTTGATCCATCAAGCAAGGCGGAGACGTAGATGAGTTCTCCGGCAGCGTGATGGCGCTCCGGTGGTGGTGAAGGATCTAATCATGTAGAGCTCCGCAGAAATACGATCTAGAGGTACAACTATGGTGTCTAGGTCTGAGTTGCATGTGGCAAAAGTTGTCTCAAATCAGCCCTAAATCACCACTATATGTAGGAGGGAGGGGGAGGAGGCTTGCCTTGAGGGCCAAGACCTCAAGGGTGCGCCGGCTAGGAGGAGGAGGAGTCCTACTCCAATCCTAGTCCAACCAGGATTGGAAAGTGGAGTCCTTCTCTTCCTTCCCACCTTTCCTTTTTTTTCTTTTCTTTGGTTTTTTCTCTATGGTGCATAGGCCTTCTTGGGCTGTCCCACCAGCCCACGATGGGCTTCTGCGCCACCCATAAGTCCTTTGGGCTTCCCCTGAGAGGGTTGCCCCCCTCCCGGTGAACTCCCAGAACCCATTCGTCACTCCCGGTACATTCCCGGTAATGCCCAAAAACTTTCCGGTAACCAAATGAAGTCATCCTATATATAAATCTTCGTCTTCGGACCATTCCGGAAACCCTCGTGACGTCCGTGATCTCATCCGGGACTCCGAACAACATTCGGTAACCACACATATAACTCAACTATACTAAAACATCGCCGAACCTTAAGTGTGCAGACCCTGCGGGTTCGAGAACTATGTAGACATGCCCCGAGGTACTCCTCGGTCAATATCCAACAACGGGACCTAGATGCCCATATTGGATCCTACATATTCTCCGAAGATCTTATCGGTTGAAACTCAGTGTCAAGGATTCATATAATCCCGTATGTCATTCCGTTTGTCCTTCGGTATGTTACTTGCCCGAGATTCGATCGTCGGTATCCGCATACCTATTTCAATCTCGTTACTGGAAAGTCTCTTTACTCGTTGTGTAATACAAGATCCCGTGACTTACACTTAGTCACATTGCTTGCAAGGCTTGTGTGTGATGTTGTATTACCGAGTGGTCCCCGAGATACCTCTCCGCCACACGGAGTGACAAATCCCAGTCTTGATCCATACTAACTCGACGGACACCTTCGGAGATACCTGTAGAGCACCTTTATGGTCACCCAGTTACGTTGTGACGTTTGATACACACAAGGCATTCCTCCGGTGCCAGTGAGTTATATGATCTCATGGTCATAGGAACAAATACTTGACACGCAGAAAACTATAGCAATAAAACGACACGATCAATATGCTACGTTCATAGTTTGGGTCTAGTCCATCACATGATTCTCCTAATGATGTGATCCAGTTATCAAGCAACAACACTTTGCACATAGTCAGAAAACCTTGACTATCCTTGATCAACTGGCTAGCCAACTAGAGACTTGCTAGGGACGTTGTTGTGTCTAGGCATCCACACATGTATCTATGTTTTCATTCAATACAATTATAGCATGGATAATAAACGATTATCTTTAAACAGGAAATATAATAATAACTATTTACCATTGCCTCTAGGGCATATTTCCAACAGTAACCGCGGCAATGTGAGTCACTTTGTGGCAGAGTGTCCCTATGAGAAGAGGGAAGACAACAGTGGCAAGCTCATTCGCAAAGACAAAGCCAAGTCTTTCCCAAACAAGAACAACTTTGTCAAGAAACCACATCCAAAGGGTATGGTGGCACTTGAAGAGTACACCTCCGATGATGATGACGATGATGATATGGTGGCTACACCTCCTCTCCCAATGTGTCTCTCTTTGGCGCCCCCAACGATAACCGCATCACCAAGTACCTTATGGCCAAAGGTATCGACCAGGTAACGCCCAACATGAAGACCACCATCACTACTGCTCCTTCATTGTTAAACCGTGTTGATGATAGTGATGGTGTGGAACTTAATGAGCATGATTTTGACAAATTTCTGTGTAAAATCAAAGGAGAATCCAAGAAGAACTTTGTTGCTCTTTTGGAACAACTGGGTGAGGCTAGTGACCTCATCGAGTCTCATGAAGATACTATCTCCGAGATGCAAGGTCATAGTCGTGACTATGCCGATGAGATTGCTGAATTATCTATTGCTCTAGAAGAAGGGCGCAGTCTTCATTTGGCTCTTGAGGAGTCACACATGATGATTGTGCTAAATTACAAAAGGAGCTAGATCACGCTATTGTCCTTACACGTGTGCTTAAGTCTGAAAAGGCCACACTTGGGGTTGGCCATGACAGACTCAAGGAGGAATTTGATACACTTGGCAAGGCCCACAAGGTCTTGAAAGGTGCTCATTTCTCTCTGAATGAGTCTCATGATCAACTCCAAGCAAATCTTACCAAAGAGATCTCTACCTGTACTCCCTTTGTTATAATTGATAATGCTTGTGCAACTAACCCTTGTTGTGAGCATGTAAATCTTGTGGAGGAAAATGCTAAGTTGAAGGATCAACTTGAGAAGGGTCTTGTGTCATGCATTCAAGGTGAGAAGAACCTAAACGACCTTTTGAGTAATCAAAAGGGAGTTGTAGGAAAGGAGGGACTTGGACTTACATCCAAGTCGAAAAGAAAAAGGAAGAACAGGAACAAGCGGTCTCTTACCCTCATGGAATTTTTTTTCAAAGAGGGCGAAGGGACTCAGAAGGAGAACAAGAACAAGGTATAGGATGGTACTGTCAAGAAGGGAAAACCCATTCGTACCAACACAACCGACAAATTTAATCCCTCTTATGTTTTATGTCATGCTGGTGATGGGCATGTCTATGCCAGATTTGCTGGTTCTTATTATGAGTCCATTGAATGGGCTATTTGGGTTCCTAAGACCCTTGTTTCTAACATCAAAGGACCCATTCAAAAATGGGTACCTAAAACCAAGCCTTGATCTATTGCAAGAGTTTGCTTCCGGTGGGGTGTGATGGTTGCTCGATAGTGGAACAACAAATCATATGACCGGAAGCAAGGAGTTAGTCGTGGACGTGCATCCTACCCCATCTATGCCCACCCATGTCGAATTTGCTGATGCTTCAACGTCCAAAGTATTGGGATTTGGTAAGGTGGTCATCTGTCAAGATGTATCTATTGAGAAGGTCAAGCTTGTTGAGTCCCTTGCTTACAATTTACTTACTGTTCGTCAACTTGCAATTATGGGCTTTGCCACATTCTTTAATCTTGATACCGTGGTCCTTTTGTGGAGCAAGACTCTTAAAGTAGCCTATGTTGGATATGTCAAAAATGGTCTCTATGTGGTGAACTTTTCACAGCGACCCACTAAGACCGCGACTTGTCTAATGGCTAAAGTTGATGTGGGCTGGCTTTGGCATCACCGACTAGCTCATGTCAATATGAGATCTTTGCAAAGTCTCCTCAAAGGGGACCATGTTCGTGGACTAACGAATGTGAGTTTTCCTAGAGATCGTGCTTGCAGTGCTTGTATTGAAGGGAAGATTCATGAGACTGCTCATCACCCACGACTCTCATTTACACTAAGAGACCCTTGGAGCTCCTTCATATGGATCAGTTTGGTTCCCCATCTTTTGATAGTCTTGGGGGCAGAAAGTACTGCTTGGTGATTGTTGATGATTACTGAAGATACACTTGGGTATATTTCTTCAAGAGGAAGAGTGAGACTCAACAAACCGTCATCAACTTTGCTAATGAAGCTCAACGACAACATGAAGCAAAGATTTTGATGATTAGAAGTGACAACGTCACCGAGTTCAAGAACTACACCCTGGATGATTTTCTTAGTGATGAGGGGATCAAGCATCAATATTCAGCACCCTACACCCTCAACAAAATGGTGTGGCGGAGAGGAAGAACCGGTCGTTGATGGACGCGGCAAGAACAATGATGGCGGAATTCAAATCTCCGTACAACTTTTGGGCCGAAGCCATCAACACAGCATGTCATGCATCCAATCGGCTCTATATCCGCAAAGGCTTGAACAAGACTCCATATGAGATTCTCACCGGAAAAAACCCAACCTCAAGTACTTCGGGTATTCGGGTGTAAGTGTTTCATTCTCAAGAAAGGTGCACATTTAGCTAAATTTGATTCTAGAGCTCAAAAGGGCATTTTTGTTGGTTATGCTACAAACTCTCATGCTTACCGTGTCCTCAATAAGTCCACCGGGCTCATTGAGGAGACGTGTAACGTGGAGTTTGATGAAAATAATGGCTCCCAAGTGGAGCAAAGTGGTCTTTGTGATGTAGGTGATGAAATTCCTCCCCAAGCCATAAGAAGAATGGGGATTGGTCAAATACTCCCCATTGAGGAACCCCTTGTGGCCGAAGGAGAAGGACAATGCTCTACTCAAGTCGAGCCATCACCCTCGCTGGCCCCACACGCTTCCGATGAACAAAGAGAAGACCCTCAACCAGCTGACATGATCAAGGGCAAGATCAACCACATGAAGATCGTGATGCACCACATGATGTCCAAGTGCTTACACAATGTTCCGAATCTGCTCAAGATCAAGATCAGGTGCAGCCACAAGATCAAGATCAAGAGCAGCCACAATATCAAGAACATACCAATGACCCTCCTCAAGACAAAAATCAAGTTGATCATGATGCTGCTCCTCAATTTCCTACTGCAGCACCTAAGAGGGGTTGCGGTGCCAAGGCAGGATAAAAACTCAAAGCCAATGCCAAGCAACGTGATCAAGTGGGTGCTCCCCAATTAACAAGCATGGAACTATTGGAGCGTCGCGCAACCAAGATAGCATCCAAGCTGAGAGTCAAATCACATCTTATGAAGAACGTGCTTGGAATCTTAAAAAGGGGAGTATCCACTCGTCAACAAATTTTAAATTTTTGTGAGCATCACGCGTTTGTTTTGTATTTTGAACCTCAACAGGTACAGGAAGCACTCGATGATGAGGATTGGCTTATGGCCATGCATAAGGAACTGAACAACTTCGAGCGTAATCAAGTCTGGGAATTAGTGCCAAGACCAAAGGAGGAACATAATGTCATTGGGACCAAATGGATCTTCAAAAACAAGCAAGATTCCAATGGGATTGTGGTTCGAAACAAGGCGAGATTGGTGGCTCAAGGCTACTCCCAAGTCGAGGGTATCGACTACGGTGAAACCTTTGCCCCTGTTGCTCATCTAGAATCGATTCGCATGTTGCTTGCATTTGCATCTCATCATGATTTCAAATTACAACAAATGGATGTGAAAAGTGCTTTTCTTAATGGTCCTTTAACTGAGTTGGTATATGTCAAACAACCCCCAGGATCTGAACATCCCAAGCTCCCCACTCATGTATACAAACTTAATAAGGAACTTTATGGCCTTAAACAAGCCCCACGTGCGTGGTATGAGTACCTCACCGAGTTGTTACAAGATCGTGGGTTTGAAATTGGGAAGATTGATCCCACTCTTTTTACCAAGAAGGTCAAAGGGGATTTGTTCGTAGGCCAACTATATGTTGATGATATTATTTTTGGTTCCCCTAACGAATCTTTCAATGAAGAATTTGCTGCACTAATGACCAAGAAATTCGAGATGTCAATGATGGGTGAGTTGAAGTTCTTCCCGGGGTTCGAGATTAAACAAGGTTTAGAAGGAACCTTCATCAAACAAGCCAAGTACACCCAAGACATGCTCAATAGGTTCGAGCTAGAGGACGTCAAGCCGGTCAAGTTTCCCATGCCAACCAGATGTAAGCTTGACAGTGATCCCAATGGTAAAGCAGTGGATCAAAAGGTATATCGCTCCATGATTGGATCCCTTCTTTACCTTTGTGCATCTAGACCGGATATCATGTTGAGTGTAGGGATTTGTGCACGGTTTCAATCTGCACCAAAGGAAAGTCATTTTATGGCTGTCAAATGAATCTTTCGATATTTGGCTCATACCACAAACTTTGGCCTATGGTATCCCAAAGGAGCAAGCTTCAACCTAGTGGGCCATTCTGACTCAGATTGGGGGGGGAGACTGTGTGGAGAGGAAGTCAACTTCTGGAGGATGTCAATTTCTTGGTCGTTCGTTGGTAAGTTGGTCTTCAAAGAAGCAGAACTGTGTCTCATTGTCTTCCACCGAAGCTGAGAATGTTGCAGCTGCGAGTTGCTGTGCAAAATTGATATGAATGAGGCAAACTTTAAAGGATTACGGTGTCACTTGTGACAAAGTGCCTCTTCTATGTGACAATCAAGGTGCTATCAAGATTTCCCTCAATCCGGTGCAACATAGCAAGACCAAGCACATTGATATTCGTCATCACTTCATTCGAGCATAACAAGCGTGGTGATATTGACGTTCACTTCATCAACATCGAAGAGCAACTTGCAGATATTTTCACTAAGCCCCTAGATGAAGCAAGGTTCCAGGAGTTAAGGCATGAGCTAAATATCATTGATTCAAGTAATGTGGATTGAAACTAGGCACTCTACACCTCATTCCGCATTATATCTAGTTCTAGGTGTAGGCATGGACATAGGGGGAGTGTTGTTCTCTCAATGAACTCCCCCCATTATGCATAAATCGATCAAGTCTTTCACAATGTCCATTATTGATGGCACTTGTGCTTCAAAAATGAGCGTTGGTCATGAACCCAAGGATTATTCTTCGCGGTGTCATACCTTTTGTCTCAAACATAGGTGGCTCTGGCCACCGCCCCCTCTCTCCCGGTAAAGGAGGGTTATAATATTGCTAGTCAGTATATTTTGCTTGTGTTTTTACTCCAGTACTGACTAGTAGGTGCCCATAGTGATTTTGCACCGTTCTGGCAAGTTCTGGAAATTTCTGTATGTCCTGGAGCGGTACTACCGCTAAGGGGAAGCGGTACTACCGCAAGGGGGAGAGGTACTACCACCCGGGGAGCGGTACTACCGCGATGACCCGAGCAGTACTACCGCGATGACCAGCATGGTACTACGCTGCCTAGGGCTAGAATATGCGCCTCTTCAGGGGGAGCGGTACTACCGTGGCCAGCGGTACTACCGCCATAACTCGAGCGGTACTACCGCCATGACTCGAGCAATACTGTCTCCATGACTCGAGCGTTAATACCGCCATGACTCAAGCGGTACTACCGTGGCCAGTGGTACTACCGCCTTGCATGTGCCCTAGGGGGTATATAAAGAGAGGGGGCAGTTTTCTCTGCCTCATTTGTTTCTTTTTCATGGAGCTCCCCCTCTCTATCTCGAGTTCCCCCATATCTGATCTTCCTCCATGACGCTTCTCCTCCCATTCCAGTTGGAGGAATTGCCCCCTCTTCCTTCCTCCTCCGTGTGCCATGGACTCCGGTACTGCCCCTATTCTCCTTTTGTTGTGTTGATGTTCTTGGTTCTAGGGTCAGGGGCTAGATGTAGTAGATTCATTGCTTTGCCATGATTTTGTCTCGTGCATGGATTGGAGGAGAGATAGTGGAAAGTGCCTCAATATGTTTTGGATCTACATAGTTTTGGTCCCTAATGTTTTTAAATCTGCAGCATAGTGGTTAAATCCATGTCTTGTTCCTCCAGATCTGTAACCACGCGGTACTACTGCCCTGCCCCGAGCGGTACTACCGCTCGCGCATGGTACTACTGCCCTGACCGAGCGGTACTACCGCTCATGGAGCGGTACTACCGCTCGTGGAATGGTACTACCGCCCTGACCGAGCGGTACTACGGCTCGTGGAGCGGTACTACCGCCCTACCCGAAGCGGTACTACCGCTCACGCACAATTTGCTGCCTATGCTTGCTCCTACTTGGTTTCATTTGTGTTTTCTCGTGTGTTCTGGATGTTACCATGACTTCTTTTGTCGTTTTCGCATGTTTGTGTTGCGTGTCTCAGGTGGTCGTTCCCGTCGTTCCAACCCAGTTCGCAATACCGAGTCCAAGAGGTACCACAACACTGAAGAACCGGAAGGTTCCAATTCTCCAAAGCGCAATATCAAGAAGACTGCATCGAAGGACAAGGAGACCAACTTTGACTATGACACTATGCCTCTCAAGGAGTATGCGCGGTGCCGAAAGCAAAATCCTTATGTCACTGAGAGGGCCCAGTTCATGGGCGGTGAGATGTTCTGGTCCAAGCAACAACTCATGATCTATCAAGATGTCGTCCTGACTAGGAAGAAGAAATATGTTCCAGTGAAGTGGATTGATCTCAATAATCCCCGGAAGGAAACTTCATATTATGGAGAGGTGATGGTGATGACGATGGCGACGATTTCCCCTCTCCAGAGGCCAAAACAGCCTCTAGATTAGCCCTCCCGAAGAAGAACTGAGGTGGCGGTGGCTCCGCGTTGAGAACTTGCAAAACGACTTATGTTCTGGAATTTCCTCGTCACGGGTAAAAATAGGAGCTAGAGTAGGTCACCAGAGGGGGTGGTCCCCACCCAGGCGGCCTCCCGGCGCGGCCAGGGGGCAGGCCGCACCAGCAGGTCGCCTGGGGGCCCTGTGGCTCCCCTTTGGCCCATGGTCCCTCCCGGTGCGTGGATTTTCTCTATTTGTTTTTTGGGAATTTTCCGGGACGTCTAAATATCCATTTTCCTACACACAAGAAAACCATACAGACAGCTGTGCTGAAAACAACGTCAGTCCGGGTTAGTTTCATTCAGATCATGCAAGAATGAGGCCAAAATAATAGCAAAAGTGTTTGGAAAAGTCAATACGCTTGAGACGTATCACTCCCTTTCAGTTCTTTGGAGTATCAATACAACCCCAAATAGGTCCACTGGGTACATGCTGTTCTTTCTAGTATATGGTGCTCAGGTGGTGGTGTGAAGTGATAACCGTCATGACTCTCCTTGAGTTGTCGCTTATGGTTAGAATGATAATGAACATGTGAGACAATATTCTTTGGAGACTTTGCAGGAGGAGTGAGACTTAGCAGCAGCTAGGTCAGCAATATACCAGCAAGACCTACGTCCCTATCATAGCATTAGGATTAAAAGCCACGCCTTTCAAGAGGGCGAGTTTGTCCTCCGGCTAATCCAAGATCAATCAGGGATGCATAAACTCTCACCGCCTTAGGAAGCCCGTTTATCATCAGCAGAAATCTCAACAATGGTTCGTATTACCTAGTCGACCTATGACCTGGTAAGAGCACCTCTGAAGCACAGACAACCCGGCCCTGGAACATTGCTCACCTGCGACTCTATTATACATAGAGCCACTCACTCATTGATTCTTGTACCTCCCCTAAATTTCTGTACATACTTCTATGATATTTTGAATCTAATAAAGCTCGGTCTTAGCCATAAATTGAGCATGAGCCTTTGTTATTTATGTTACATGGGGGCTACAAGTCCAAATAAATTATCATGGTCAATGGAATCAAGCCGTCTTATCTGAGGACTACTGGTCCCCAGGTTGTTTAGCGGTAATATCATTGTCTTCTGCAATCCTACGCTAGTCTTTTCTATTTGATCATAGGTCACTTGGGGGCTTCCAATTCATCGAGTTCATCTTTCTCACCCTCTTGATCTGGCAAAGATGCCACAAAATGGTTAAACCTACCGGTATGTTTGATTCGACTCTGATCATGTGACTCCACGTACTCTTGACTATTCAATCAATTGTGGACCTTGAATCAACAAGTTTAAAATGTTGGTTTGTCACGTGAGAGGTGGCATACTAAAAGGGAGGATAAACCATGGGTTATCACACCCGCTTCACTGAAGCAAGACTTGAGCTTCGAAAGCCGGTCTATTTTTGTTGCGTCTCACTCAGTGATACGTCTCAAACGTATCTATAATTTTTGATGGTTTCACGCTGTTATCTTGTCAAATTTGGATGTTTTGTTTACCTTTTATATCTTTTTTGGGACTGACTTATTAACTCAGTGCCAAGTGCGAGTTCCTGTTTTTTCTGTGTTTTTGACTATTTTCAGATCTGATTTTGGAACGGAGTCCAAATGGAATAAAATCCCCGAAATGAATTTTTCCAGAACGGAAGAAGATCGGGAGACTTGAGGGCCAAGCAAGTGGGCCCATAGGGGGCCGACAATCCCTGTTGCCGCGACCAGGGGGAGGCCGCGACAACCAAGCTTGTGGCCCCCTTGGCGCTCCCCTGCCCTAGGTCTTTGGCCTATAAATTCCCTAAAAATCCAGAAAAAATCAAGGGATCCACGAAAACACTTTTCCACCGCCGCAAGCTTCCGTTTCCGCGATATCTCATCTGAAGACCCATCCCGGTGCCCTGCCGGAGGGGACTTTGGAGTTGGAGGGCTTCTTCATCATCATCATCGCCCCTCCAATGACTCGTGAGTAGTTCACTTCAGACCTACGGGTCCGTAGTTAGTAGCTAGATGGCTTCTTCTCTCTCTTGGATCTTCAATACAAATTCTCCATGATCTTCATGGAGATCTATCTGATGTAATCCTCATTGGCGGTGTGTTTGTCGAGATCCGATCAATTGTGGATTTGTGATCAGATTATCTATGATATATATTTGAGTCTTTGCTGCTTTCTTATATGCATGATTTGATATCCTTGTAAGTCTCTCCGAGTCTTGGGTTTTGTTTGGCCAACTAGATCTACGATTCTTGCAATGGGAGAAGTTCTTGGTTTTGGGTTCATACCGTGTGGTGACCTTTCCCAGTGACAGAAAGGGCAGCAAGGCACGCATCGTGTTGTTGCCATCAAGGGTAACAAGATGGGATTTTATCGTAGATATGAGATTGTCCATCTACATCATGTCATCTTGCTTAAGGCGTTACTCTGTTCTTTTGGACTTAATACACTAGATGCATGCTGGATAGAGTTCGAAGTGTGGAGTAATAGTAGTAGATGCAGAAAGTATCGGTCTACTTGTTTTGGACGTGATGCCTATAGACATAATCATTGCCATAGATGACGTCACGTCTTTGCGCGGTTCTATCAATTGCTCGACAGTAATTCGTTCACCCACCGTCTTCTTGCTTTCATGAGAGAAGCCACTAGTGAACACTACGACCCCCGGGTCTATTCACATCTATCGTTTCCACCTTCGCTTTTACTTTGCTTTGTTACTTTGTTGCTTTCAGTTCTCACTTGGCAAACAATCTATAAGGGATTGACAACCCCTTCATAGCGTTGGGTGCAAGTTCTTTGTGTTTGTGCAGGTACTTGTGATATTCCTTCACTGGATCGATACCTTGGTTCTCAAAACTGAGGGAAATACTTACCACCGCTGTGCTACACCACCCTTTTCGCTTCGAGGGAACACCAACGCAAGGCTCCAAGGCCATGGGGGAATCCTTTGCATATTTGCCAAGAAAGTCCCTAAAGGAGTAGCCATAGCAGAAGGATTCCTGGTGCCGTTGCTGAGGAGTATCAAGACAAGAATAGTCTCCCGTCAGCACGCTTGTTTCTGGCGCCGTTGGAAGGTCTTTTGTTGCATCAGCAGAAGTATTTCTGGCGCCGTTGCCGGGGAAGGAGAGATCTATCCAAGTAGGTCTCACAAACTCATCTCTTGCATTTACTTTTTTGCCAGTTGCCTCTCATTTTCCTCTCCCCCACTTCACATTTGCCGTTTTCATTTTCCTTTCTCCTTTGCCGTTTTCTTTTGCCTTTTGCCTTTTTGCCGTTCTCTTTTGCCCGCTTACTTCCTGCTCGTTTGTGTGTGGGATAGTCCATCAATGGATAGACCCACCACTCCAAACGATACCCCTAAGAACGAAGTTGTCAATTTCAAGCAGATTGAGGAAGAAAATTTAAAGGACGCTTGGTACAGGATTTGCAATGCTCAAAGTAGGTCTACTCGTAAGCAATCCACTACCGTTCTTCTTCGTAGTTTTTATGTTGGAATCTCTCCTTGGAATAGGTATATTATTGATACCATCGTAGGCGGGAATTATTTGGGGAGCCATACTGTTGACTCCTATGGAGCTATCATGAATTCCATAGGCTCACCCCCGCTCATGGTTAATGGAACTATTTTAACCTTGGAACACGTGATGCAAAGGCTTGAAGCTATTGAAAGCAAAATTCCCACAGTTGAACTTATTGAGGGTTTGGATAGAAAGATCCACAATCAAATTACTCAGTACGGATCGAAGGTGGGAAATGTTTTGAAAAATTTAAGGGAGAAGGAACCTATAGTTAATGATTCCTCTAGAATTGGCAAAGTGGAGGATGTCATAACCAACTTGGGTTCCGCTTTTGCCGCTGTGCAAAATACTCCAAATCTCACTCTCAAAAAGACCGTCAAGTCTGTTTTTGTTCCTAAAGCTAGTGGTGAGTCATCCAATAAAGATGAAGATCTTAAGATGATAAATGATCACACTACTTATGGGTTGAGCACCAAAGATGACTATACGTGATTCCATCACCTTATGCCTAGCTAAGGGCGTTAAACAATAGCGCTTGTTGGGAGGCAACCCAACGAATCTATCATTTTTCTTTCTGTTTTGTGTTTTCCACACTTTCATAATTCTGTTATGATTGTGTTTTTTGTGTTTCTTTTTGCGTTTGTGCCAAACAAAACCGTTATGATTAGTCTTGGGGATGATCGTTTGGTCATGCTGGAAAAGACAGAAACTTTCTGCTCACGAAAAGAATTTTCATTCTCTTTCTGTAAGAGCTTTTGAGTTGATTATTTTAGATGCTGATTGCTACACAAATTCTTCAGACTGTCGTAATTGTTCAGAACTTTTGAAGTACCATAAGTATACGAAGTATACAGATTGCTACACACTGGTCTGCTGTTAACAGATTCTGTTTTTGTTGTGTTGGTTGTTTATTTTGATGAAACAATGGATATTATCGGGGGGTATTAGCCATGGAAGATTGAAAAAATCAGTAACCCAACATCAACATAAGTAGAATTTAAGTTTGCTACAGTACCTAAGAAAGTGGTGGTTTGCTTTCTTGTACTAATGTTATCACGAGTTTCTGTTTAAGTTTCGTGTTGTGAAGTTTTCAAGTTTTGGGTGAAGTTCTTATGGACAAAAAGATAAAGAGTGGCAAGAGGTCAAGATTGGGGATGCCCAAGGCACCCCAAGAGATTCAAGGATGTCGTAAAAGGCTAAGCTTGGGGATGACCCGGGAAGGCATCCCCTCTTTCGTGTTTAATCCATCATTAACGTTACTTGGGGCTATATTTTTATTCACCACATGTTATGTGTTTTGCTTGGAGCGTCTTTTATCGTAGGAGTCTTTTATTTTTGTTGTGTCACAATCTTCCTTGCTGCACACCTAGAGATAGATACATGCACTCACCGTGATTTTGTCGAGCTTCACTTATATCCTTTGGTTAGACAATTCAGCTCACATGTGCTTCACTTATATCTTTTGAGCTAGTTGATTTTTCTCTATGTGCTTTACTTATATCTTCTAGAGCACGGCGGTGCGTGTCTTGGTAGTTGATATATGCTTTGAAAGTAGTCTCAAAAGGGGTAGTTATCCAAAGGGATACGAAAACTTCCACCTTCATGTGCATTGAATAGTTAGAGAAGTTTGATTCATCTCAACTAGTTTTGAGTTGTGGTTATGGTAATATTGAAGTTATATTAGTAAGGTGTTGTGGATCTAGAAATACTTGTGTTGAAGTTAGTGATTCCCATAGCATGCACGTATGGTGAACCGCTATGTGATAAAGTCTGAGCATGATTAGTCTATTGATTGTCATCCTTTGTGTGGCGGTCGGGATCGCACGATGGTTTATACCTACCAACCCTTCCCCTAGGAGTATGCGTTGAATGCTTTGTTTCGATTACTACTAAAACTTTTGCAACAAGTATATGAGTTCTTCATGACTAATGTTGAGTCCATGGTTTAGATGCACTTTCACCTTCCACCATCACTATCTTCTTTAGTGCCGTGCAACTTTCGCCGGTGCACAAAACCCACCATTAGCCTCCCTCAAAACAGCCACCATACCTACCTACTATGGATTTTTCAAAGTCATTCCGAGATATATCGCCATGCAACTACCACCATGACATGTGCCACCACTTCTACATTGCCATTGCATGATCGTAAGATAGCTAGCATGATGTTTCCATTAATGTCTATGCCATGCTAGATCATTGTCACGGTACACTACCGAAGGCATTCCATATAGAGTCATTAGTGCTCTAAGTTTTGAGTTGTAAGTGTGATGATCATCATTGATGGAGCATTGTCCCATGTGAGGAAATAAAAGAGGCCAAAGATGCCCACCAAAAAATTAAAAAAATAAAATAAAAAAGAGGCCAAAGACCCCATCCGAAAAATAGAGAAAAAGAGAGAAGGGACGATGCTACTATCTTTCCACACTTGTGCATATTAAGCACCATGATCTTCATGATTGAGAGTCTCTCGTTTTGTCACCACCATATAGCTAGTGGGAAATTTTCATTACATAACTTGGCTTGTATATTCCAATGATAGGCTTCCTCAAAATTGCCTTAGGTCTTCGTGAGCAAGCAACTGGATGCACACCACTAGTTTTCTTTAAGAGCTTTCACATACTCTTAGCTCTAGTGCATCATTTGTATGGCATCTATTGATGAGCATCTCCATAGCTCATTGATATGCCTAGTCAATGTGATCATCTTCTCCTTGTTTGCCTTGCAACCTCCACCACACTCCACACCACTTATAGTGCTAAAACCATGGCTCACACTCATGTATTGCGTGAGAGTTGAAAAAGTTTGAGAAAGTAAAGGTCTGAAAACAATTACTTGGCCAATACCGGGATTGTGCATGATTTAAATTCGTTGTGCAATGATGATAGAGCATAGCCAGACTATATGATTTTGTAGGGATAACTTTCTTTTGGCCTTGTTATTTTGAAAGTTCATGATTACCTTGCTAGTTTGCTTGAAGTATTATTGTTTCCATGTCAATAGCAAACTATTGTTTTGAATCTAATGGATATGAACATTCACGTCACATAAGAGGAGTTACAAAGGACATTTATGCTAGGTAGCATGAAAGCATCAAAAATTCATTCTTTATCACTTCCCTACTCGAGGACGAGCAGGAGTTAAGCTTGGGGATGCTTGATACGTCTCAAACGTATCTATAATTTTTGATGGTTTCACGCTGTTATTTGTCAACTTTGGATGTTTTGTTTACCTTTTATATATTTTTTGGGACTAACTTATTAACTCGGTGCGAAGTGCCAGTTCCTGTTTTTTCTATGTTTTTGACTCTTTCAGATCTGATTTTGGAACGGAGTCCAAATGGAATAAAATTCCCAAAATGAATTTTTCCAGAACAGAAGAAGATCGGGAGGCTTGAGGGCCAAGCAAGTGGGCCCACTGGGGGCCCACAAGCCCTGTTGCCGCGGCCAGGGGGGAGGACGCGGCAACCAAGCTTGTGGCCCCCCTGCCGCTCCCCTGCCCTAGGTCTTTGGCCTATAAATTCCCTAAAAATCCAGAAAAATCAGGGCATCCACAAAAACACTTTTCTGCCGCCGCAAGCTTCCGTTTCCACGAGATCTCATCTGGAGACCCTTCCTGGTGCCCTACCGGAGGGGAATTTGGAGTTGGAGGGCTTCTTCATCATCATCATCGCCCCTCCAATGACTCGTGAGTAGTTCACTTCAGACCTACGGGTCCGTAGTTAGTAGCTAGATGGCTTCTTCTCTCTCTTGGATCTTCAGTACAAAGTTCTCCATGATCTTCATGGTGATCTATCCGATGTAATCCTCTTTGGCGGTGTGTTTGTCGAGATCCGATGAATTGTGGCATTGTGATCAGATTATCTATGATATATATTTGAGTCTTTGCTTATTTCTTATATCCATGATTTGATATCCTTGTAAGTCTCTCCGCGTCTTGGGTTTTGTTTGGCCAACTAGATCTATGATTCTTGCAACGGGAGAAATGCTTGGTTTTGGGTTCATACCGTGTGGTGACCTTTCCCAGTGACTGAAGGGGCAGCAAGGCACACATCATGTTGTTGCCATCAAGGGTAACAAGATGGGATTTTATCGTAGATATGAGATTGTCCATCTACATCATGTCATCTTGCTTAAGGCGTTACTCTGTTCTTTTGGACTTAATACACTAGATGCATGCTGGATAGCGGTCGACATGTGGAGTAATAGTAGTAGATGCCGAAAGTATCGGTCTACTTGTTTTGGACGTGATGCCTATAGATATAATCATTGCCATAGATGACGTCACGACTTTGTGCGGTTCTATCAATTGCTCGACAGTAATTCGTTCACTCACCGTCTACTTGCTTTCATGAGAGAAGCCACTAGTGAACACTACGGCCCCCGGGTCTATTCACATCTATCGTTTCCACCTTCACTTTTACTTTGCTTTGTTACTTTGTTTCTTTCAGTTCTCACTTGGCAAACAATCTATAAGGGATTGACAACCCCTTCATAGCGTTGGGTGCAAGTTCTTTGTGTTTGTGCAGGTACTTGTGATATTCCTTCACTGGATCGATAACTTGGTTCTCAAAACTGAGGGAAATACTTACCACCGCTGTGCTACATCACCCTTTCCGCTTCGAGGGAACACCAACGCAAGGCTCCAAGGCCACGGGGGAATCCCTTGCATATTTGCCAAGGAAGTCCCTAAAGGCGTAGCCGTAGCAGAAGGATTCCTGGTGCCGTTGTTGAGGAGTATCAAGACAAGAATAGTCTCCCGTCAGCACGCTTGTTTCTGGCGCCGTTGGAAGGTCTTTTGTTCCATCAACACTCAGCCGGATTATTATTGTTACCATCACTTGTTTCTTTCATCTAAGGATCACTTGAAAAGAGGCAGATTTAAAGAGTAAAGTCGATCTGGTTCATATGCATAAAGTATTAAAAGTGAGTTAACAAAAGACTCGCCCAGACGTGCATTTCTTTGCCCTTATGACAAGGTCAAAGAATTTTAAAGGCATACACAAAGGTACAATACAAGCAAACAGTTGCTGATTCAAATATATTTCAAAGGTGTTTCAGGCCCAAATAGTAGGAATTCAAAGTTTTTATAACTCGAACTTTAGAAGTTTGGGGTTAAGCTTTGTGTTGATCTCCGATCTAAGCCACCTTTGATGGTCTTCCGCGCGAGTCGCCGGTTCCACAACCTGAAGATTATCCAAGTTCCAGTTGCAATGGGCAAGGCTTCAAACATGGCTTCCTCGTTATAGACATGCGATGGGTCGACATCAGGAGCAAAGAATTTCTTGTGGCGCTCCGGAGTCACACTAACTAATTTAAATTGGGGCGGTGCTACTTCTCAAACAACAACGCCAAAAATTAACACGTTGACGGAGACTTGCTTGCGTTGGTTTTTCCCTTGAAGAGGAAAGGGTGATGCAACACAGGAGCAGTAAGTATTTCCCTCAGTTTGAGAACCAAGGTATCAATCCAGTAGGAGAATCTCGTCAAGTCCAGAGTACCTGCGCAAACACAAAAGAGCTTGCGCCCAACGCTTTAAAGGGGTTGTCAATCCCTTCAAGATTGATTGCAAAGTGAGATCTGAAGGCAGAAAGTGCAACGAAGTAAAAAGAGTAAGGCTGAAAATATGGTGTGGAGTAGACTCGGGGGCCATAGTGTTCACTAGAGGCTTCTCTGGAAATAGAAAATATCACGGTGGGTGAACAAATTACTGTCGAGCAATTGATAGAACCGCGCAAAGTCATGACGATATCTAAGGCAATGATCATACATATAGGCATCATGTCCGAGACAAGTAGACCGATACTTTCTGCATCTACTACTATTACTCGACACATCGACTGCTATCCAGCATGCATCTAGTGTATTGAGTTCATGACGAATAGAATAACGCCTTAAGCAAGATGACATGATGTAGAGGGATAATCTCAAACCAATGATGAAAACCCCATCTTTTTAGCCTTGATGGCAAGAACACGATGCGTGCCTCGCTACCCCTTCTGTCACTGGGTGAGGTCACCGCACGGTATGAACCCAAAACCAAGCACTTCTCCCATTGCAATAATCATAGATCTAGTTGGTCAAACAAAACCCACAACTCGTAGAGAATTACAAGGATATGAAATCATGCATAAGAGAGATCCGAAGAAACTCAAATAAGATTCATAGATAATCTCATCATAAATCCAGAATTCATCGGATCTCGGCAAACACACCGCAAAAGAAGATTACATCAGATAGATCTCCATGAAGATCATGGAGAACTTTGTATTGAAGATCCAAGAGAGAGAAGAAGCCACCTAGTTACTAGCTATGGACACGTAGGTCTATGGTGAACTAATCACGCATCATCGGAGAGGTCATGGTGTTGATGAAGAAGCCCTCCGTATCCGAATCCCCCCTCCGGTAGGGCACCAGAACGTGCCCCAGATGGGATCTTGCGGAGACAGAAGCTTGCGGCGGCGGAAAAGTACTTTCGATGATCTCCTAATTTTTTATGGATTTTTAGGGAACATATAGGCGCAAAACCTAGGGCAATGGAGCCTCAAGGAGCCCACAAGCCAGGGGCCGTGGGCTCCCCCTTGCCGCGCCGTGAGGGCTTGTGGGGTCCCTGGTGGCCCCCTGCCCTGATTCTCCGGCTCTTCGATCTTTTTCTTTTCCGGAAAAAATCTTTTTAGCAGTTTCATTCCGTTTGGACTCCGTTCAAAATCCTCCTCTTAAAGGGGTAAAAAACATGGAAAAAACAGGAACTGGCACTTGGCACTGAGTTAATAAGTTAGTCCCAGAAAATATATAAAAGGCATGCCAAACATCCAAAGTTTGACAAGATAATAGCATGAAACCATCAAAAATTATAGATACGTTGGAGACGTATCAGGCAGTTGAATTCCGGCATTGTTTGAGTCATAGGCAGGATGATAGCTCTTCAAGGACTTGTCACTTACAAGATGACTGGCAAATTTATGAGCCGGCGAGATGCACCGATGGTAATCATCATCATTGAAAGATGTTCGACCCGCCTTCAGTTCTGGAAACCCTCTTGACATTTCTGCCGGGTCAAGCTCACACGAGTAAGCCAGATCACGACTCAATGAATATGTGGCTCTGGCACGTGCGGCTAATCTCTTAAGTTATCCAATCTATTTGGATATTGTAGAAAGGAACACCACCACATATTTTATAATCTTAACCAGTTCATTGTTCCCCACGATGGCTTTGATTGTGCATAAGCTTCTAGTATAGAGTTGTTCTGTTAATACATATACAGTTTTAAGCTTCAGCAAGCAATTATCTTGAAGATTGCGCGTATGGCGGCCTGCAAAGAATCAAGCACATAAGTTGCAACATAATTGGCCTTGGAAAATAGGAGTTAAGTGGATTAATGAAGGGTCTCCATAAACACTTACCGAAGATAGCATGAGTCATCTGGTCAATATGCCTTTTTAACCCGAATAGTTCTTCAGAGACAGTTTTTAGTTTGTCTTTGGCATCATTGGAGCGCTTGGTCAAGATGGCTCTTACACTTTCAAATGATTTCCTTTCTATTACAAAATCTACCTTGATTTTTTTCCTTTTGCTCCAAAGATAAAAAAGTTTTTCTTCAAGTTTTGCTCGGGCATGTTGTCCTATTTCAGGAGCTTTTGTCAAATCAGCGACATTTGATTTGGTGGGCTTCAAAGTTTCGTACACAAAAAATGGGATGAAGATAAGCCAGAGACTGAGCAAGATAATAAACAAGTCCCAAGCAGATTTCAAGCAATATACTTGGCACTTGGGGGCAAATGCATGTCAATTTTTTCATTACCACATGATAGAGCAAGACCCGACTCATCTCAAGAAGATGAGCCGGCCCTTGGGGGCTACAGGTCGAATTTATCTTCAAAAAATAAAAGCCCCTACTCATCTCAAGAAGATGAGCCGACCCTTGGGGGCTACAGAAGGATATATGTGTATGGAATACATAGCTTACATCATATTTCATTTTCATTGTATTTACATGGTCAACTTCCATTTGCCGGCTTGAAGAAAGACGCTCAAGATAACCAGCATGCAATTCTTCAATGTTAAAAGCATCATGATGGAAGGACTTCAGTTTAGCTTTTCCTTTGTCAAATTGGACAAATTCATCTTTCATGGTTTGTTTTGCCAATACGCCAGAAGGACCAAGAGTAATATAACTCGACCCAAGGATCAGCACTTCTGCGTTCTTGTCACAAGAAACACATTCAAAAGGCTTTTGAGGAATGGGCGGGTCAATACCCATCGCCGGGTCATTTTCAAAACCCGTTGGCAAAACAACACCTTTTTCTACCTCAGGCTAAGGTAGATCAACTTGAATTTATTGATAATCTTTGATTCGCCCTGTGGCTCTAAAAGCCGCCATATCTAGGTTTTTTGGATCAGGAGTGACAAAAGAACTGCCAAGATTCCCCTTCTTGGCCCTGGCCCTACAGTACAAGAAGACATGATAGAGATTCAGAAGTCTCAATAGGCAAACATATGCTACAAAAGAAGGAAAAACTTACCCTTGATTAATAACAAAAGGTGGTAACTTCATGGCAGATGAGTCGCCAAATGAGGGGGTGATTCCTGGTAATTTGAGTCAGTAGGATTGAGAGGTTGGTTAAAAACACCAACCTGGGGACGAGATGGAGTTGGACTATGAGGCACCTTGTCTTGATTTTTCGAGTAGCTGACTGGACAAATACACTGGCTGATAGAGACTCGTCCCAAAATGTTGAAGTAATGGCGGCCATCGTACTTTTCTTCTTGGTAGGAGCGTCTTTATATTTGCTAGCCACACCTTCCTATTCTTTTGCAAAAATGAAGAAGAAGCCTACAAGATTTGGGTGAATTAAATAAAAAGCAAAGTACTTGAAGCTTGGAAATGTTGTCACAAAGATAATTAGGTAATAGATAAGTAAGTTTCATACTCGACGAGCCGGGTTGAGAGCGTTGAAAGGCTTCAAGCCAACTTGGTTACACGTTGCTTGAGTTTCCCCAAGCAATTTCTTCACAACCTTATTTATGTATCATTTGTAAAAATCACTATGCTATATCTTTGAGGGTCCTTTGCACAACTGGAATACTTGCACATAAGAGCACTTCGACGGCTCAACGGGAGGATCATCGAGGATACCCAACAACAGGTCAAGTCCACTCCAATCAGACCCTGAGACTGGAGAGTCGCCAATTTTTGGAATATAAAAGAAAACTTATCACACTCCTCTTTAGAAACTTGGTCGGGAACTTCAAAATCCATTGGAAGTCGATTTGTTCTGTAACACGACACGGGATGTTCTTCTGCTGGGGCAGTATTTTGACTATACAACCAAGTTTTGGTCCACCCTTTGGGATGACTTGGCAAATCAACAGAAGGAAAGCCACCATTTCCGCGTCTCTGAATTGAAATACCACCTAATTCATGGCTAGGGCCATCTCTGCACTCAGTCTGGCGGCTTAGATAAAAGAATTCTAGGAAAAGTGGAATGGTGGGTTCCATTTGCAAGTACACCTCACACAAGACTTGAAATTGACAAAGGTTCGATATGGAATTAGGGGACAAATCTTGCGTATGAAGGTGAAGAAAGTTAAGTACGTACTGGAAGAACTTTGACCCGGGAGGAGAAAAACCTCTGAGAAGGTGATCTATGAAAACCACAACTTCTCCTTCATTAGGATTCGGGTGTGCCTCCCCTTTGAGGAACCCGTCATCCAATTACTTCTTTGGAGGACAATAAACCTTGGTCTACATAGCCCTAGAGTAGCTCTTCCAAAACTTGTAAAGGTACCAATTGTAGATGGAAGTCTTGGACATGAGGACATGCCTGGACATCAGTGATAAGATTGCAAAACCACCCATGTTATAATCACAGATAAAATAGTACAAATGAAAGAGGCGTTACAAAGATGAGCCGGTACCCAAAAATTGGCAAACATCTGCATGTGGCGGGTTATGATTACTTAAGCAAGCCAACGAAGTTTGAGGCGCCTTACACCAACTAAGAGTTATTCCAAAAATGCTCCTAAGTATGGAACATACAGGTTCCTACCAACTTTGCTACAATTACAGATCTTGAAAAGGTTTTGAAAAGCGAAACAGTTGATAAACCTAGAGAATGGCAGTGGCAGTGGTGTGTGTCACAAAATTCTCGAGAAAGACCTGAATATACTATGATGAAAAGAATCTGTTGCGCTCACTGCACCATTTGTGAAAATTAAGATTCGAAGCATCAGGAAAGTAAAATGGCAATGAACACACGGGGGCATCCTCGTGTTTTTAGATGAACTCTGAAAGGAACTCAGGCGAAGGATTTACAAAAGGAATAAGAATGACATACCTTCGCTGATTGGAGGAGCCGCCTGAGATGTTTGAATAAACCGGCACAAGGCAAGGAATCGCTGCAATCCAAAGCAGTGGTCGAAAGCAAGTAGATGAAGCGGCAGGCAACGACGCAACCGAATGTTCAGGCCAGAGGAAGAAGAAGATGAGAAGAGGCGGTAAAGGTCAAAAAGAGGGGCCCTCCACCCATATTTATAATATTGGAAGTGGCAATTGCAAGGCATGGGAATAGAGGAGTCGTAGTAAAATTCTAAAGAAATGAGGCCTCAGTTTTCGAGGAAGAGACACATGCAGGAATTAATTGTGATGTCACCACGCACACATTAACTTTTGGTGGGCAAAGTCATGGGCAAACGACACAAGGAAAATCGCTAAAATAGTAGGAGCTACAAGCCGGTAATTGAAGAAGCTGAGGAAGTGTAGACACCAGATAAGATTAAAACCGCGTGATAGGAAAAGGAGAGATTGACATGAACAAGTTCAAGCCAACCAGGGGCCTAATGTCGGGGATATAACCCCAGGATGTAACCCTCCCTAGGGGACCAGGTAAAACCATAAGAAGAGACAAGGGGATAGGCCCAAAGACTTATCTAGTAAGCTGCCTCGCAGTCCAACACCAAGAGACGACGACTCAAGGACAAGAAGGCAGGAGACGCGAGAAAGTTTCCTAACTTGGAAAGCAGGATGAAGTAGAATTGTAGTAAGTCATGGCTACTTATTCCACACAGACTCTGTTGCAAACTCAAGATCTCTACCTATATATAAAGGAGAGCCCTCGAGCCAAAAGGATCAAATAAGAAACTTTTAAGAGCTAGGTTAGTGATTCTGCATCCTTGTAATCGAGATCCCCATCAATATAGACACCAAAGTAGGACGTAGGCTTTTACCTCTATTGGAGGGGCCAAACATTGGTAAATTTGTCTCTCGTTCCTCATCAACCCCTTCGAGTCACCACACCGCGACGATGGCCTTACCACTAAGTCCGTTGAGGAGGACATCTGCCATCACAAAACCACAACACATGCCTTAGGGCAATTTCCCAACTCCAATGCATGCAATCTATTGATCCAAGCATACGTGGGAACTCGCGAGCTTTGTTCCGACTATGAAGCATACAATGGGAGCTCTCAAATATTCCTGACCAAACACTTGCACAGTTCCAACCGCGAAGCGCTTGACACACATGATGGCTTAAATCTCACCCATGGGCAAGTGGTCATCAACGAGATCCATCGGAATACCGTATGCCAACTTACGCAAAGTGGCAATGACCTTTTGAAATGTTCTATGCCCGAGTTCTCCAGCGGAACTCCTCCTTTCCTAAAAAACTGATCATGGCTCGCCAGTTTCTCTGCAATGCGTTTGAAGAGCTGAATGCTCATCCTGAAACGACATCGAAAGTAGGATTCAGGGTATGTGTCATCCTATGCAAAATAGTCGCTTATCAATCTGTTGTGGGCATCGATTTTAGACCTCCACAATTTCCGGCAACCCATAGCCGAACCACCGTGCCTTGCTTTTTTATTGACGTGCATAAATACGATTATTGCATGGTCCTCCTCTTCTTGCATATCAAATTCTTCATCGGAAGAATCCTAGGATGAACTCATCTACAATATTCAAACTAGTTTAAGACTACGAACAAAATGCGTCAAATTCGTCTACAAAATATAAAGTTGAAATATACAGACCTTGCAAGCGTTTCGTCGAACACCTTGTGAGCGTCGAGCTCCAAACAACCGTCGGGTGCTATTTGTCAGAAGGATGGTGCACTTGAGATGCAGCGGCGAGCAGGGGAGGTGGATAAAGCAGCAGCGGAGCATGGGGAAGCATGGGGAAAGTGGCGGTGACGTGCTAGAGAAAGGGGGGACGAATCCGGGCAGCGGCGCGGGGCGGGGCATAGTTAGGGTGGGAGAGAGGGGGCTCGACCGAGACACTCGAGTGGTGTGCGTGCGGGAGTGGGCACCCGAAATACCCAGCAAGGGATGGACTTTCTCTCTGCACGCACAACCGATTATCCAACGCGCAAAACTTTACCGCCTGTGCTTTTACTTATTGCTACCTATTTGACTGGTTTTTTATCTTCAAAAGGTAAATTATTTTGGCTATAAAATTCTTGGATAAATATTGTAAAGTTTTCAAAAATTCATAGGGCTTGAAAGTAATGGTTCAACATTATTAGTACAAAATTCAAGATGATTAAAGTCCCTTCAAGTAGCCATTTTTACATCATCGTTCCCTACTTCCTGAATACTCTCCATTCCAAGTTATTTGAAGTTCTAGGTTTGACCTAAGTCAAATTTCTGTTCAACATGGTGGTCGATGCTCTAGCGGTAACCCTAGACAAAGCCAACGCGGTTGGCCATATCTGCGGGGTGGTACCTCATCTAGTGGGAGGAGTGGGGGTCTCCCTCCTATAATATGACATGATACAAGCATTATGGTTGAGGGATCGTTGACCGAGATCGAAAATCTGAAATTCCTTATCCTCTCCTATCAGCGGATGCCGGGGCTTACAGCCAATTTCGATAAGAGCGAGGTGATGATTTTGGGATACTCAGTAGAGGAGTGTTAGAGCATTGATAACCGCCTTAACTGACCCATGTGGTCTTTCCTGACATCCTACTTGGGGATCTCAATTGGTGACTCTTAGCTCTCTATGGTGGAGCTTCATCCCTGTGTATGCAAGATCCAACACACGGTCAAGCCTTGGTAGGGAAGATGGCTCTCCAAGGCAGCTAGGAAAGTTTTCATCATTTCGTCCATGTCGAACCCCCTCCTGTTTATCATGACCTTTTATCATCTTCATGAGACCCCAGATCATGATATCGCCAAATAATAAGCCGGATTCTTCTGGGTGGGGGACATGAACAAGCCAAAGTTCCATATGGTGCCCTGGCTCGATATTTGCAGACATAAAGATCAGTGTGGGTTAGGGATAATGTCATAAAAACACATGAAAATTGCCATGCTAATGCTTTGGTTATGGCGGATTGCGAATTGTGAGGGTCTACTTCGGCTTGACATCAACAGAGCCAAGTACCTTCATGGCCAAGCACTAGCCTTCTTCCAACAATCGGGAGCTTGCAATTTTGGCAATTGATTATTCAACTACTCCTTGTCCTTCACATTGGGTCCTCTATCTCGATGGGATCTGGGACATCGACACTTCATTTGTTTTGACCGATGGGTGGTGGGTAGCCCCTTCATTGCAACATTTCCGAAGTTGTTCTCCACTTTTGTGGATCTTATGATTTCTGTTGGGGCAGCCTGATATGTCTCCAATATATATTTATTTTTTGATTGTTCTATGCTATTATATTGCCATTCTAGGATACTTTTAAGCATTACTTGTTGTTTTATATTATTTTTGAGCACTAACCTATTAACCCAGTGCAAGTGCAAGTTGCTGTTTTATGCATGTTTTGGGTTTTCAGGAGTACTGTACCAATTGAAGTCCAAATACCTGGAAACATTTTGATGATCTTTTTGGACAAAAATAAGACCTCAAAGTTTCACAGGAAGACCGTAGGGCACCTGAGGTGCCTCCAAGCCAACATGCTATGCCAAAGGGGGAGTGGCCGTGCCTTGATTGATTGGGGCCACCTCCCATCTCTCCTAGCCCTCATCTCTTCGTTATAAATTCACATATATCCCAAAACCCTAGAGAGCTTCCCAAAACACTTTTTTTGCAGTCACAAGATACTGTTCCACCATGTGCCCTTTTGGAGCCCTTTTTCGATGCCTTGCCGAAGGGGGGATCGGTCACGGAGGGACTCTACATCAAACTTGCTACTCCCATGGTGATGTGTTAGTAGTTCACCATAGACCTACAGGTCTGTATTTAATACCTAGATGGCTATCTTTCTATGCTCTTCATTGCCAAGATCACCGTGATTCCCGTGGTGATCAATCTTATGTAATCACTCTTGTGCGGTGCGTTCGTTGGGATCTGATAGATTGTGGGTTTATGTTCAGATTATTCAAGAGTTTATATTGAGTTCCTTAGCTTTGTAATTCTCTCCGATCTATCGGTTTGGTTGGTCAACTCAATTGATTTATCTCAAGTGGCGGAGGTGCGTTGTAGTGGGTTCAATCTGTGGTGCTCAATCCCACTGACAGAAAGGGACATGACATGTATTGTATTGCTGCCAATAAGGGTAAAACAATGGGATCTATTCATATTAATTGGATTTACTTTGTTCACATCATGTCATCATACACCAAGCATTACTCTGTTTTTACTTAATACTCGAGATGCTGGATAACAGTCGATGGGTGGAGTAATAGTAGTAGATGCATGCAGGAGTCAGTGTATTTGCTTGCTGACGTGATGCCTATACGTGTGATCATTGCCATGAAAAAATATTGCATGACTATCCTCTTTTTTATTAATTGCCAAACAGTAAATTTTTACCCATCGTATGCTTTCTTCAAGAGAGAAGCCTCTAGCGAAAACTATGGCCCCGGGTCTCCTCACAAATATACTTCAAAAAACCATAAATAACTGGTTGTTATTATTTAATTTGTTATTTATTTTCTATTTATATTTACCAAACTATCTGTCACACCCCAAAAATTTAGTAATGTTTTTATAAAATAAAATATTGCCTAGAATAATTTTTTTGAGAAATAATTTACTTCATGACTCTTTTCAAAGCCTCTTTCCAAAAACTTTTCCTTTCTAGTGGCATTTTAAAGATCATTTGTTTGAGAGAAGCATGATGCCGTCAACCCCGGAACCTAGGAGCCCACGATAGCCGCCTTGTGAGATAGGAATTTATCCAGGTCAGCTGTTCCTGTGGGAATGGAGTCACATGGACACTGGAGAATTCCTCGAGTCGCTTCCGTCATCAACCTCAGACTTTTGTGCAAACCAGTAGACCTTATGGTCTTCTAATCCAGATTTTGGGATTTTGCTTGGATATTCTGTATCAAGTGATGTCTACCAGCTAACAGTAGTCCTGGGGATGGTGAACACAAAGACCTGTTTTCTAGAAATTATTTTCTGAAAAAACGGTTGCTATAACCTTGGTATCAGAGCCAGGCTGACCATTGGCTAAACCTATCTTAGCCGGGTCGCTATCCCTATCCCAGATATTTATATATCCACAAACGAGCTTAGCCTAACTAATAGCCAACCACAGTGGCCATTCCACACCTTTTGGCAACCGGTGCCTAACCTATCAACCTAGCTCATAAGTTGTATGTATATGACCAAAACCTAAGTTGTCGCATTTCTTAGCGTGCGATAGAAGACTCCCTACCCTATATAGTAAGGCCTTGACTGAACCAAGCAACCCGCAACTTTGAGACCACTACTCTAGCAAACCCCCTTGACTTGCAAGATGCGTGGTCGCGTTCTTTGCAACGAGACCACCGTGTCCGAACCTGGAGACTTTGTAGTCATCCTCGACGACCTCAGCTGCCAAGTTTTTGGCATAGAAGAGCCTCCAATATGTTATACATGAGGAGCCTATGAGTGGTGCTATTCGTTTTTTTTGCTTTTGCGCCTTGGTGCACCTCTATGGAGGCAATTCCTCGTTGGAGTGCCCTCACCATTTCACTGGTAGAGCAGCCGCTAGCGAAGCCCAAGCCCGTCAGCTTGCAGCCCGAGAGGCTATAGTCTAGTTGTGACATTTGTCGTCGTGGATTCATAGCCGACCATTCTGCTACTATCCTAGTCGTGAAGGCTATGATAATCCGACCCGAATCGCCAACGAATACTTTGAGGCAGACCCTGCCCTGGTGCGGGTTGTGCTCTATTTGGGAGCGCAGGAGGCACTCATCAATCAGATCACCTCTGACTTGGTCATGAACCGCGCGCCAGCTTCTCGCTGGACCCTGGCAAGCCATGAAGCCTCAACCGCCTCCGGCAACCAGCACATCATGGTTGGAAGACCTATTGGATCTCTAAGGTTTACCCCAGCCTTTATGATAGCCGACCTGACCATGAACCGGCGGAGCTTCACCGCAGTTTGGATGCCTTCTGCAACGAAGCTATGCCCAGGGCACGTCGTCCGAGACGTCATCGCCACCACAACCCTACAGCCCCGTTCCATGGCCCTGTTGACTCTGGAGCCATGGTAAATGGAGGAGCCTTATTGGCTATTGAGCTCGTCCTGTCAGAGGCCAATGAAGGCGGAGCGAGTCCGTCGGAGTAGCTGTCTGGCCTTAGTACCAAGTGTCGCCCTGTAATGTTGTATTCGCGTAATTGTGATAAACCTATTTTTAATAAATTTGCAGGATGTGTGCACACCCTTCTTTTTAAAGGTAGAATTGCGTAGACCAGTCCGCGTGGCCTTAGGATAAATTTTTGGCGTGACCACCTAGCCACGAAGTCAGCTCATCGAGTGATGTGTCACTTGGGAGTTGATACCCGAGCTTCCACCCCGATGGCCCAGGTCACACCAGCGTTATACTGGGTGTCCCTAACCAGGCACCTAGTGAGACAACCCATGATCGCTCCTAGCACTCCTCACCAAGTGCGCTACCCTGAGCCAGTCCTCCCCATGACTACCCACTGGTATTATCCGAAAATTATGGATGCAACCCCGCAAGGGTAACCGCGTTGCCTCACAACCCAGTATAGAGCAGCCCTAGTGTGCCCATCCCTTGTCCTTCAGGCCATCACCAAGGGTGTTGACCCATCAACGGGCGAATAAATTCCACACTCCTTCTATTGGAATTTTTTTCCGATTTTCCATTGGTGGACCCTTGTTGTCACACTAAAGTGGGCACGCTCTCCAGACTCCATCTAGGAGAAGTGAAATGTGTTTTCCCCGACTGAGAGTATTTTCTCGGGAACCTCTTGCCCGTATATCGTTGACCGCCCTTGGAGTGTACGTTAGTCTAGTAGTATGTCTCCTTAATACTAGGTGAGTAGCAGTGTACTATTTGATTGCATTGTTTGCACCTGCATATGAGTGACTGTGTGCTATATGATTGCTTTGTTTGCACCTGCAATTAAATGATCTTGCTTCCGTGTTTCATGAATGAATTATTTTCTTTCCCTAAGCAAATCTCCGGGACGAGATTTATTTTTAAGGGGGGTAGTGTCTATCGAACCCCACAAATTTAATAATGTTTTTATAAAATAAAATATTGCATAGAATAAATTTTTTGAGAAATAATTTACATCATAACTCTTTTCAAAGCCTCTTTCCAAAATCTTTTCCTTTCTAGTGGAATTTTGAAGATCATTTTGTGCTTGAGCCCTTGCTTGAGACCATTTTAAATTATTTATTTAATTAAATAAGGATATTATTTTGACCATGTTTATTTAAAATCTGAATTTCTGGGTTTTCAATTGATTTTTGAACATCTCCTTTTCGAATTATGAAATTCTTTCCCTAAGTAAATGTTTTGAAAATTATGTTGGAACCGGAGTGCTTGCATCAAAACATTTCCTTTCTTCTAACAAATTCATTGGATATTTTCTTTTTTATATTTTTGCCAAGGTTTCTTTTATTCAAAAATGATTTTTATTTCCTTTAATCGCTTGTTTTACACTACAACCTTTATATAACTTTTTCTAAAAATTCCACAAAAAATTGTAAGTGAGAGGTGTGGTCCCCGGATCATATTTTTGTAAAATCTTAGCCAAGTGTTTTGAAAATTTGGAGAAAATCAACTTCATTTTTATTCTGGCCCAAAGTGGAGTTTGTACTACAACCCCTAGTTATAACATTTAAAAAATTCTATAAACATTTGGGGATGTCAAGTGAGGCATGAGATTCACTTTTATGCAAAAACACAACCTTGTGCTTTGGAAAATTTTAGAAAAACAACTCATTTTCTGTTCTAGTCCAGTTTGGTGCTTTGTACTCCAACCATGTTTTTCCTTGCCCTGATTGCCTTCAGATTTTGCATGCTTGTGTAACACCCTAACAAAATCTTAAATCCATGAGTTGAGCCCCATTGGATGATTTGAAATACATGTGATGTTAGCCTCAACTTCCTGTCCAGAAATGATTTTCTCTAACAATTGCATTACCAACTTTAACCTTTTGCCCAACTAACTTGATCATCTTGAGTAACACCTAGGAAGACCCTGATCTGGTGATTTTGGTGGTCAGAGCAGCTTTCTAGGTGCCCCTGTCATTTGGTCGAACACCTAAAGTACATGTCCAGATCTGGCATGATAGTTCCTTGCATTTTAGAGTAGCTCCCCTGACCCTAAAGTCTTGTCCATCACATTGGCCTTAACCCATAGCATGAACCTGGTGAGTTTAGGCAGTTTTGGATGAGTGTAGAAGTGCCGGGCTTTGTGTTGAGCAAGTGATGTGTGTGTTCTGGGCACGCCCAGGGCGCACATTTTGCATGCGCGCACCCGAGCCGCCGTGTCTGCGCGTCCTTGCCCTATGGTCTACTGCAGAGAAGCGTCAAACCCCCTCCCAAATGATGGCCAGCCTGCCCTGTGCCGTGCAGCGCTTCGGCCGTGGCAGCATGGGCAGCTTGCTGACGACAATAGTCTACCGCAGCGACGGCAGCGCCGCTCATGCCCCTCCAGTGCGCCAGCTCGTCGTGGTCCCTCCCCTGCGTCGTCCTCCTGCTGCCGGTGCACCTGCTAAGCCCTGCTGCCTCCCTTGTGTTGCCGTATGGATGTCCCCGGCGAGCTTATCCCCTGACCGCCGCGGAACCGACCCGGAGCCAGCTATAAATAGCCTCTCTAGAGGCTGCTACGTGCGCCATCCCTCTCCTCGAGCCATAGGAAGCTCCTCCCGAGGAGCAGCTCAACCAGATCCCCTTTCTCCCCTCACCTCCGGCCAAAGCCCCGTCATGCCCGAAGCCTTCCGCACTTGGGGAGGTCCTACCCCGTCTAGAGCTCCCCAGGCCCTCCTCGAGGTGCAGCTCGTCCTCCCGAGCGCGGAGATAGACCGAACGTTGAGAACGTGGCTCGTGCCGCCGACAATCGCTACCGGAGCCCACCCCGATTCTGTTCCAGAGCGCGAGAAGGAGAGAAACCCGATATGTGCCCCCCCACTTGTCTGTGAGCCATTGACTGCGCTAGGTGGCGCATCCCTGGTGTTACGTTTTCAATCGGTTAAGGCATAGTTTGCCGTAGCCGTTTTGGTAAATACATTTTCTCTGCTGGGAAGCATATTCATTCCGAAGCGCTTTTCTTTTGCTGGTTTTATTAAAAACAGATTTGACCAGGATCTTTAGATGGCTCTAACTTTTCATAGAAAACTCCAAATGGGCTGATTCTTTTTCCTACCTCTTTCAAATTGCCTCTAGTTTACATACATATTAATTTCAAAAATATTCAAACAAAATTTGTCTTTTGTTTTGTGTTTATGTGTTAATTCAAATATTTTGAAAATAGGACTTGGAGAGAGGAGGCTTGTTCCAAGATTTTGGGGTGCACCTCACCCTCCCCAACTACAAAGGCAAGAATCTTGAACTCTGATTTGCATAAAGTGGTGTGATGTTTGCTGTGGTGCATCTATTGTGTGATTTTAGATTATGTTAATAAAAATCTAGCATGAAATCGTACTTTCATAAGAGCATGTGATGGATATTATTGTTGCTAAGTTTGTGGAAGGGAAGTGGCGAGTGGTTACTGCCTCATACTACCTATGCTATGTTGGTCTGGACAACCTCAGAGTAAGGTGTGTCTGGTGGAAATGAGACCATGGGCTGACACCTCGTGGGACGAGAGTGGTCAGTGAAAGCATGTCAGGGGTGTGATGGTGGTCACCCTAAGTTAATTACTTCAACAAGATTCGTGGTGCTAACCCTTGCAGGAAAAAAGTAAATCTCCAAAAGGGAATGCTGTCTAGTAGGTCCTAAATCTATTACCAGGTACACACCAAGTAGAGAGGCCGGGATGAAGGTATCCATGGCCGTGGACTAAATCCAGTCATCCGATCAGGGGGCATGGGTGTTTCCGGTCTGGGACTGAGAGGGAGCGGCCGTTCCCTTGTAGCGCATGGTATAAATTTAATCCCATGCTAGTCGAGGTTGGAGCCTCCCCGTCTTATGGTTTTTCTCTCGCAGCGTAATCTGAGTGATGTCAGTCTTCGCGGGAGAAAAATAGGTGTGTACTGGTTCTGAGAGTTTAGTTCTAAAAATCATACGCGGGATTAGTCCGAGTGACTATTGAAACCCGTGGACTGTGGGTAAAGAGTACACCCTCTGCAGAGTCAAAACTATTCGAGTAGCCGGGTCCACTGTCAAGGATGATTGATTGACTAGTTGAGTGTCGATCTGAGTTTCGGTCTTCGGAGGAAGTTAAAGAAATCGTGAGACTAATCAGGAAATGTGGTGGATGATCATACTATTATTCTATTGTGGATTAACCCCTATGATTATGATTGTTGGATATCCCTAGGACGGTTCTACCTCCTGGATATTCAATATTTATTATTGTTTCTTATTAAGCCCTTTCTGTGGTGTCACTCAGACTCCCGACTGAGGCATGCTTATTATTATTTCTTATACGCCCTTTCTGTGGTGTCACTCAGAAGCCCGACTGAGGCATGCTTATTATTATTTCTTATAAGCCCTTTCTATGGTTTCACGTAGACGCCTGGCTATGGCATGCTTGTTATTATTTATTATAAGCCTTTTCTGTGGCAACTGTTAATACTTGCATGTGAGCCCTTTAGGTGGTGCCGCTCCGACGCCCGATTGCGGCACACATGTTATTACTTATTCATAGTTACCTTCCTTGCTTGTTCATACAACATTGGTGGAAATTGCTTATCGACATGAATGCATTCATGAATTAAATTCTACTGGCATGGTAGAGTTATTAAGTGGGATATGCATGCATCTCACCTGCTTTAACTTATTCGTTTTCTTCATGTTTGTGAGTACATTCAAAGTACTCACTGGCTTGTCCCTCGCTATTGTCTTGGCCAGATTGCATACTGAGAGGAGCACGACGTCGTCAACCCCGGAACCTAGGAGCCTAGGATAGCCGCCTTCTAAGATAGAAATTTATCCACGTCAGTTGTTCGTGTGGGAATGGAGTCCCATGGACACTTGAGAATTCATCGAGTTGCTTCTGTCGTCAACCTCAGACTTTTGTCCAAAGCAGTAGGCCTTATGGTCTTGTAACCCAACTTTTGTATTTTTTTTCTTGGATATTCTGTATCAAGTGAGTTTCTACCAGCTAACAGTAGTCCTGGGGCTGGTGAACACAAAGACCTGTTTTCTGGAAATTATTTTCTAAAAAACCGGTCACTACACTATCTATCTATCACCACTTATCGCTTGCAAATAACGAGTTCAAGGGGATTGACAAACCTCCTGCCTGCGTTGGGTGCAAGTGTGTGCTCTTTTTTGTGTAGGCATTGAAGACGAGAAGTTGTGCGGTTATCCTATTGGTTCGATAACCTTGGTTCTCATTGGGGAAATACTTACCTCTATTGTGTTGCATCATCCCATCCTTTTCGGGGAAAATCCCTACATAGTTTACAAGTATCAGGAAGGATTTCTCGCGTTGTTGCCGGGGAATGTCATCAAATACCTACACACAAATAATCATTCACTTGTTCTACCTTTATTTTCTGTTATATTTTGATTTTTATAAAATTCAAAAATATTTATCTTTGCTAGTTTACTTGTTTGCTTGCTATACTTGCTAGTTTACTTGTTTTGCTTGTTACTTTGCTAGTTTCATCACTATGTCTCAAGACAATACCAAGTTGTGTGATTTCTCAAATCCTAATAATAATGATTTTACTAGTACTCATATAACACCCGCCACTAGTGTGGAGTTTTATGATATTAATGTCGCATTGCTAAATCTTGTTATGAAAGAACAATTTCCAGGAAGTCCTAATGTTGATCCCGCTTCTCATCTCAACACATTTGTTGAATTATGTGATATGCCAAATAAAAATGATATGGATAATGATGTTGTCTAATTGAAATTTTCCTTTTTTTACTAGGAGACAAAGTTAAGGCTAGGTTTTCACTTTACCCCGTAATAGCATTGGAACATGGGATAAGTGTAAAGATGCTTTCATTGCCAAGTATTTTCCTCCCAGCTAGATTATATCTGTTCATAAAAAAATTATGAATTTTAGAAAACATGAGCAAGAACATGTTGCACAAGCATGGGAGGGAATGAAATTGATGATTAGAAATTGTCCCACACATGGCTAAAGTTTATGGATGATTATTCAGAATTTCTATGCGGGACAAAACCTTGTGTCCAGAAATCTTCTAGATTCTGCTACGTGTGGTAACTTCATGGAGGTGATATTGGGAGTGGCGACCAAACTTCTGGACAATATCATGATGAATTATTCTCAATGGCATACCGATAGTTGTTCTTTGTTGAATGTATTTCCTCGTTGCAATCCATTATTAGCTCAACCAATGCCTATGGACAAAATAAAGCTTTTATTAAACATATTGTAGAAGCAATGAGAAAAGTGTAGTGACCCGACTCAAAATGAGTCAAGCCTCTGTGCTTCTGTGCCATCCCTGGATCAGTATGCTAGCACACACTGTACATCAATGTATATATGAAAGTACAATCACATGTAAATAACGTAAAACTGATATATACCTCAGAATCTCAGCGGAAACAGTCAAGGGAGTGGAGTCCCAATAAACACCAATGGCAGGTTGAGTGCGGACCGTAACCCTGAATCGTACTCTTACTCGTCGAAGAAAATTTCTGCAACATAAGACATTGCAGCCGTGTAGGTCAGCATATTGAATATGACGGCAAGTCACAAAAGAGAGGGGTAAAAATATCATCTATACTATATGCATATATGGCAGGTGGGGCTGTAAGTTTTTTAGCGAAAAGCAAAGTTTTCTCCTACAACAAGAGAGGGGCTAAAAGCAAAATATTACTACTTTGTTAGTTGTTAATGAGATGGTTCCGCCAACCAGTTCTCATACCCAAATTTATCAATATTACCCACATCAAACATATATAATGGTGTTGAGAATTCCTGATAGTTTCAGTTCCTTCGGCTCAAGTTGTCCATGACCGTGGACACGCCTAATCGATTAGGTTTGCGTACTCTGTAGAATTTTACACATGTTCCCCACAAGATTTGATCGCCTCCGAGTATGTCCTCGCACTTCAGGGTGTTTGAAGACCGGATGATCAAAACATGGTCTTTCAACGGGTCCCTCTGATCCTTTGTCGGTGCCCATCCAATCCTACCGTTCTTCTACATCTGCTAGCACCACCTGTCCAGAGTCGCCATGTTGTCCAACCAAGCCAGAGCCCATAATGACTTGTGGCTATGCAGGTAAGCCTCGGGTCTTGAAAATATCCGTCCGTCTCTTTGAGCCTGGGTGAAGCTTTCCGCAAGATGTCATGGCGCTTCCCCATGCATCCCGTGTCGTCCAGTGGTTTCTCCAGGGAGCCCATCTAAACCGTCCTTCACCTAGATGTATATTTCGTACTGAGGTCTTGCAAGTCCCGGAGTCTTTAGGTCTTGATTATTAAGTTCTCACAACACTCATGGTAAACACTCAACCAAAACCCCGTCTACTAAAAGCATAGCAGAATAAAGTTCATCGTCCCGGGCCAAGTAACAAGGGTGTTGCATGCCTACAACATGATACTACATCAAGATCCAAATTTCCAAGTACCTACTTTGCATGCAATTTGGTGAAGAAAGGTAGAACTACTATGCATAAAAAGATAGGTAATACATGATTAGATGACTTGCGTGGTGAGATTGATGAAGAAGAATTATCGTTCTCGGGAAATACGTGATAGAACTATTCATCGCTCTCCGATGAAATCTATATAATCAAACATAGTATTCACATAAGTACTCACACTAGCAATCAAAATAAAACCACTAACATATAAACACTATTGCATAAAGTGAAGAAATTCACCTAACATAACCAAATCATAATCTGTTTTTGGTAAAACCCCAAGTAAACATATTTTAAAAATATTAAAACTTAAACTACTGAAAGATATGATCACTAGGAAACAACAGCAAAAATAATTAAATTAAAAGCTATTTTAAACTCCCAGAATAAGAAAAACAAGATTTAAACTAAATCTGTTCTAATTCAAAATTTGAAATTTCAAACATAGGCAAATAATATGTTTTCGGAAACTACAAGAAAATTGTGATCTAATGCAATAAGAATCAGCTTCATTGGACTTCTAGCTTAAAAGATATAAAGAAAACAAAAACAGAACTAATTCTGTTACAGAAAACGAAAACGGTGACGTGGCATGATCTGATTGGCTAGGGGTGTGCGTGTTTTTGGCTATCTAGAGGGCGGCCGCAAACTAACCAAACCACTTCGGCTAACTAACTAAATAAAAATAAATCGCCGGTTCTTTTAAAAGAACCGAAGAGGTATGTTATTTTAATTGGGCACCGTTGGATCTAGATCTAAAGATAAACAAAACTACAAAAAAAAACAAGACAAGCAAAAGAAAAAAAAGAGAGAGGAGTTACCTCCCATGGCTGGACAGAGCAGGGATGCTCTGGCGATGGCCGTCGTGGGGGGGGGGGCAGCTCCGTCATGGGGAGGGGTCGCCGGCGGGGTGGCGGAGGAGGGGGAGATCCAGCTCCTGGGAGGGGCGGCGTGGTGCTCCTGTGGCGATGGGGAGCTCCTGGAGCAATGGCTTCCTGGCTTCGGCGTCCCTGGCAGGAGGGCTTCGGCGGGGTGGGGAGTGGTGCAGGGGGGCGACGGGGGTGGGGAGTGGCGGAGGAGGTGCGACGGGGGCGATGGGGAAGGTCGGCGGGGAGTGGGGTGGTGTTGAGGCTCGACAGGGGTGATGGGGAAGGTCGCCGGCGAGTTTCTGTGGCCGGCTCCAGCGAGCTTCGCAGGGGGAGGAGGAGGTGGGGAGAGGCGGCGGTTCCGATGGGAATGGAACGAGGAGTCCATGGGGATCCTTTATAGGGGGCGAGGAGGTGCTGGGAGGGAAGGAGCTTCGCGAATTCCGGAAGGGGAGGATTTCTTGGCTCCCTGCCATGGAAGGTGCGTGAGCACGGGAGGAGGGAGTCCACAGGAATGAGAAGATCCTGTCTCGGGCTAGGATTGGAAACCTCTTAATGGGCCAGCAAAAGTTTCCAAATAATGTGATTTATTTCCTATTTTCAAAAACCGGAAAGTAAACGATAAAAGGGAAGTCAACTAAATTCGGAATATAGAGTTTCTATATACTAAAATTATCAGAAAAATAAAATCTAAATGATGGACATTTTTCCACGTCCAAAATAAAAACTTAAAAAAAATGTTTTTTCCAGAAAATCCCTAAATGCTTTATTTCTTTTTGCAAATATTTTGTCAAATAAATCTTGGGTTTCATGGCTCAAATAATTCAAAGAATATACCCGGGTTTTGGAGGGTCATGTTCCTCCTCTCTTTTTCTCTTGTTTGACAAAGTATTGTTCCCGGCATTCCGTGAGTGAGGAAGAAACAAAATGCAAAGCAAAATCGAAAGGAATTCCAATGCCAGCTTGATTCAAATTCTTTATAGTTGAAGAAGTCGTGCTATCTCCTCTTGCTGGTTTTAAAAGATGAATTTGAATTCGCATGAAACGGGGAAAGTCATTTTATTCCCTCTCAGTCAAAAGTTTTTTTTTGAAAAGTTTCAAATTTCACTCAAGTTTCAATCACTCAAACAAACAAACAAACTATCTAATAGTTTTATTAACATTCCAAAATTTGGGATGTTACAAACCTACCACACTTAAAATGAATCTCGTCCTCGAGATTCAAAGAAGCTAGAAAGAAGGGTTACGGTTTGGGGGTCTTCTAACAAATCCAATCTCCTGCAAAGTGGGATGCTACCACACTTAAAATGAAGATTACTGGTCCCTCAAAATTCTAATGATCCTCTGGGGTCTTGGCATATGACTCCTCACAGTCTTCATACTAACTCCTTTGGTGATGCTCTTCCGTTATATTCACAACGTTTACATCAAAACGAGGGTTCTTCTGTTGATATAAGCTTCTTCCGTTACTGGGTCTTCTTAACTGACAGTATCGTGGTCAATTCTAAATAACCTATCGATGATTCTCATGGTGGTCTACCATTTGTGGTTATCCTGCAGAGAGAGGGGTCTTGGTTTCATCCTCACCATAAAGTTTCCTATGCGTGACAACAATTTACATGTACCTGGGTCTTCACTATACCATTCTAAGGCTTAAACAAAAGCTTCAAAGAGCGTCTTCTCTCACTATGGGTAAGTCTCTCAGATTTACCATTCCGAATAGCAAGAAAATGATAAGAGTAAGTCGTCATGGTGATCAATCCATTCTTCACCCAAATCATTACTCTATATAAGGTTTAGCGAATGTCGCATTCTAACACTTGGGCATCCTCACAAGCGTTGCAGAATTTCTCTTGTCCACGAACGAAGTTCAGATAATCCATTGATTCTGCAAGCTGAACAAAACATCTATCGTAACTTCACAACTCTCAGGTTTTCGTATGCTCCTAAGGAAAACGTTTGCTGGTGCATCATAGCTTATTCCTTCATGCTCTTGGGGCAACCTTCAAGAAATCTTGAGATGCATCCTTGGTACCGGTTGTATTCCTTGAACTCATTTTCCCTTCCATTGGTCTGGGTACCAACAAAAGTGTTTGTTCCTCATATTAAATCTCTCCTCAAATTTCCAATTCCAAGGTACACTATTCTTCTGTTGTCACCCCCATAGTTTGATATGATCCAACATTTCCTTCGACTGTATTCAGTGGGTTTGGCTTCTTGGTATGCATGGTACATTCCTACTCCTTGGGTCCTGTGGGTTTACGGATTATACCACACTTAAATGAAATATACTCATGCTTGCATAGACCATATTTTCTCATATCCTTGAAATGGTCAGAGATATTTGTTCATAGAGAAATAACTCATACAATTTTGACATAGGAAACCATGACACATAATTCCATTGATCCATGAAGTTATTACAATCTTAGAGACTTCCGTTACAAAATTTAACTCCATAATCTCATGAAAACAAGAGTGCTTCATGTCACACTTATTGCCATTGTCAAAACTTAACCACTCCATGTTTAGCTTTCTTCCCCTATGGACAATTACTAGTATAATGTCTTGCTTCCTTGCAATGAAAACAAATGAGTTCCGACAAGTCTCGGGGCTTCTTGGTGTTTGCTATTACTCCTTGGTTTTCCTGCTTCCTTCTTGGGCACATATTGTTGTAGTGGCCCAAGTCCTTACACTTGAAACATCTGATATGATTCAGGTCTTTATGTGTCGGGATTTGACTCTGTCTGGTGTACTTTCTCTTCTTTCCGGACTGCTTCATTCTGGGTAGTACTTCCATTTCATGTGGATTAAACTCTACTTTTTCCGTCATTAAGTTTCCCAGATATTTATGGCTTTCCTTCGTGCAATCCTTTGAGAAATGTCCTTCTTCTCCACATGAGTAACAGGCATTGGAGAAAAATCTGGTTAGGCCTTGTCCATCAGGGTCTTCCAGATTTTCCTTCATTAGAGGTTATTCTAGAGTCTTGTTCTTGAGTGTTTTCTTTCATTGCTTCTTTCTTCTGCTTGACAACTTGTTGCACCTTGGGGTAAATGTGACACTGAGCTGGGTGGTGGGTGATTCCTTCACACAAGAAACAAGTCACCTGACTAGTTGGGCATTCCTCCGCTGGGTGATTCTCTTCACAATGAGGGCATCCATCCTGGTGTTCTTCCTAGGTGTGTCCTATTTCTCCATAGATCTTGCATGCACAAGGCTTCTTCATCGGGCTATCATAGCACCTTTGAATAAGACGGGATCTTAACAGAGTCTTCTTGAATTCACCCCAGGTTTCTGCTCCACTAAATCCTTGTATGGCATGGTGCATTTTCCACCAAATAGAAGCACCTTGGGTAAAGTATTGAAGAGTGTGTGCCACTTCATATTTCCTTGAAATCAAATTGCTCCCGAAGTTGTTCTCCATGTTCTGAATCCATATATCAGCCTCCAGTTGCTCATTGGTCCAGAGATTACAAGTCCAGCTTCATACTCCATATGGTAGGGTTGAGGTTTTGGGGATGAGATGTGTAAGAGAGAGAGGGAGATACACACAATACACACAATATTTTTGAGAATTGGTTTTATTTGTGACTGTCGGAAAACACACACCAATGACGGCTCACAAATCATCGTATCTAACATGGGTATATAACAGGGGTTTGGACTTCTAATGGTCATATAAATATTCGAACGCTTCAGGGTCTTCGAATTCTTCAGGTCTTGAGAGTCTTCAATTGGCGCAACTTCAATTCTTCAAATGCGTGATGAAATCCTCTTTACTTTGAAGTGGGACTTAGTTGATCCTTCATATGGTCAAAGGGGTAAGGGTATGGTCTAACTATTTGAAGTGAGAGAGAACATTTGATGAAATCAGAAGGGATGAGAAGAAAAGGATGTTCTTGGAAATAAAATTTTAGAGAGATCCTATCCTAAGAAATTTCCAGTTTCTAGGGTCACGTCTTACAGTCAACATGTGCACTGATACCATATCTGTAGCGACCCGACTCAAAACGAGTCAAGTCTCTGTGCTTTTGTGCCATCCCTGGATCAGTATGCTGGCACACACAGTACATCAATGTATATATCAAAGTGCAATCACATGTAAATAACGTAAAATTGATATATACCTCAGAATCTCAGCGGAAACAGTCAAGGGAGTGGAGTCCCAATAAACACCAACGACAGGTTGAGTGCGGACCGTAACCCTGAATCGTACTCTTATTCGTCGAAGGAAATATCTGCAACATAAGATGTTGCAGCCGTGTAGGTCAGCATATTGAATTTGCCGGCAAGTCACAAAAGAGAGGGGTAAAAATATCATCTATACTATATGCATATATGGCAGGTGGGGCTGTAAGTTTTTTAGCGAAAAGCAAAGTTTTCTCCTACAACAAGAGAGGGGCTAAAAGCAAAATATTACTACTTGTTGGTTGTTAATGAGATGGTTCCGCCAACCAGTTCTCATACCCAAATTTATCAATATTACCCACATCAAACATATATAAATGGTGTTGAGAATTCCTGATAGTTTCAGTTCCTTCGGCTCAAGTTGTCCATGACCGTGGACACGGCTAATCGATTAGGTTTGAGTACTCTGTAGAGTTTTGCACACGTTCCCCACAAGATTTGATCGCCTCCAAGTATGTCCTCGCACTTCAAGGTGTTTGAAGACCGGATGATCAAAACATGGTCTTTCAACGGGTCCCTCTGATCCTTAGTCGGTGCCCATCCAATCCTACCGTTCTTCTACATCTGTTAGCAGGCTTGTCCAGAGTCGCCACGTTGTCCAACCAAGCCAGAGCTCATAATGACTTGTGGCTGTGCAGGTAAGCCTCGGGTCTTGAAAATATCCGTCCGTCTCTTTGAGGCTTGGTGAAGCTTTCCGCAAGATGTCATGGTGCTTCCCCATGCATCCCGGGTCGTCCACTGGTTTCTCCAGGGAGCCCATCTAAACTGTCCTTCACCCAGAGGTATATTTCGTTCTGAGGTCTTGCAAGTCTTGGAGTCTTCGGGTCTTGATTATTAAGTTCTCACAACACTCATGGTAAACACTCAACCAAAACTCCGTCTACTAAAAGCATAGCAGAATAAAGTTCATCGTCCCGGGCCAAGTAACAAGGGTGTTGGGTGCCTACCACATGATACTACATCAAGATCCAAATTTCCAAGTAACTACTTTGCATGCAATTGGGTGAAGAAAGGTAGAATTACTATGCTTAAAAACATAGGTAATACATGATCAAATGACTTGCCTGGTGAGGTTGATGAAGAATAATTATCGTTCTCGGGAAATACGTGATAGAACTATTCGTCACTCTCCGATGAAATCTATATAATTGATGGGGTTATAGTCCTAGGGTAGGGTCATAGGCCTACCCTATAGGTCCTACCCAAGGACTACCCTTCATAAGGGACAAGGTCCTTAGTCAGTTCCGACTGAACTAAGAAGTTTCCATCATCCAGTCGGTAACAAATCTCCGACCTTCTAGTCGGAGACGAGCATTCGGAGTATATCAAACTAACCGACTGGATTCCACTCTGTGCATCGTAACCCCCCTGGGGGGAAACGGTCATACGTTTCCGCTCGCCTTTATTAGCATTTAAGACGTACGTTACCTGTAACGTAGGCATTTATTCGCCACTACTCCACCCCTGTGCACCGAACCACTGTGGAGGGCAGCGCACTCTATATAAGCCACCCTCCCCCACTGGTGCAGGGGTTAGCAAATCATTGTATTCCATATTCCACTCGACAACAAGCTCCCAGAGCACTGAGACGTAGGGCTATTACCTCCACCGCAGAGGGGCCTAAACTCATACAACCTCGCCGTAGCTAAGGCTCTGCCCATCCTTTTCGTACCCTACACATCTACTGTCAGGCTTATACCCACGACAATTGGCGCCCACCGTGGGGCCGGCGTCTAAGCGACTTCCGGCGAGTTTGCGACTACTTCCTTTCGTCATGTCGTCCGGTGGAGATTCGAGCATGGGTCGCCAGATCTTCTTCGGCGCTCTCTCCTTCATCGTCGACGATTCGGCGTGGCTTCGGGATGCTCCTCTCCACGTCGAGGCGCTTCCCCGTCGTGGGGCTACGCACTTCCGTGCCGGTGCCCGCGACATTCTTCTTCTCCAGCAGTCGGCTCCGGTGTCGATCTTCACCATCGTCATGCGCCGCAACAAGCGGTCCCGCCGTCCGCAGCTTCAGCATTGGGTGCAACACGCCCAGGCGCGCCAGAACGCATCTTCACAAGTGGCGGTTCTAGAGTCTGTTGTGGTTGCCCCGCTGTCCCAGCACTCGGCCTCGGTTCCGACCGAGTTTCCTTCCGAGTACGCGGGTCGCGGGCCTGCAGCAGAAGTACACATGGCCAATTCCCATGAAGATCCTCGTCAAGCTGCCGGAACGAGCACGAGGTCGGCGATACGTCCGGCGCGCGCCGTCCACCTCGCCGTTCTGCCAGTCGGCACACTCGGCGGAGCAACGTGGAGTTGTTTCGCACACCCCTCCTCAACTTGGCTGCGGCTGCCAAGATAGCCGATTCCCTCCAGCCGACTGATTCAGAGGCTGGTAGAGGGATCAAGCAAATCCGCGCCCTGTTGTACACGGCGCAGCAGCAGAATTCGACAGTCTCCGAGTCGCACAACAGGATCCACAATAGTTCTGTTCATGCGAATACGCATTGGTCAGTTCACATCCCTGGATCCCGCAGCGGCACAGGGGAGGCAGCCGTTCCATAAATCACGAAGATCGTCGTCGTTCACGCACCCCTCCGCGGGGTGGGCCCTACGGGCCCCGACATCATGATGATCGGCGTTCAGTCGGCGACACTTATGACCCCAGACCCGACGCAAGAGGGCGTATCGCCCAGCGAAGGGTCGACAGAGGCCGAGCCCACCGCGATGGTTACGACATGGACCGTCCGAGTGGAAGCAGGACCATCGTGTCTGGTCCCGAGTGTTTCAGTCGAGCCATCCGTTCGGCTGACATCCCGCCCAACTTCCGATTGGCGACGGGAATCAACAAGTTTACTGGAGAGTCCAAGCCAGAAACATGGCTAGATGACTACCGAGTGGCAGTCCATATCGGAGGAGGAGACGATCATGTCGCCATGAAGCACCTCCCTCTGATGCTCGACGGCTCGGCGCGGGCGTGGCTAAACCAGTTGGCCCCCTCAAGCATCTACAGTTGGGCAGATCTGGCCCGAGTGTTCACCAGGACTTTCGAAGGGACGTGCAAGCGCCCTGCGGGCCTCGTGGAGCTCCAGCATTGTGTCCAGAAGCAGAATGAGCCCCTACGTGACTTCATTCAGTGTTGGACAACTCTCTACCACACAGTGGAGAACGTCACCGAGCATCAAGCAGTCTGCGCCTTCAAGGCAGGCGTGTGGTACAGGGATCTGTACCTAAAGTTCGGCCCAACAGGTGACATCTCCATGAGCAAGATGATAGAGATAGCAACACGCTATGCAAATGGCGAAGAAGAGGACTGCATCCGAAGCGGCAAGCACAAGACAGTCGGCGACGGAGACGGGACTAACACTCGGAAGCAGAAGCAAAAAGCTTCGTCTACTCCGTAGGCAGAAGCTGCAGCCGTGACCAATGCCAAGTTCCAGGGCAAAGGGATGGCGCAGTTTACCCCCAAGAAGAAGGAGTTTAGTAATCCCATCCTGGACCAGCCATGTCCGGTTCATACGAAGATGGACGAAGAAGGCAACCCCATATATCCAAAGCATACCGCTCGACAGTGTCGCCTCCTGATCCAGGGGTTCGGCGAAGGGCAACTGAGTGAAAAGGACAACGAACAGGATGAGGAGGATAAGGAGGATCCGTTCCCCCAAGTCCATGCAACACTCATGATTTTTGCTGACGTTGAGAGCAAGAGTCGACTGAAGCTGGTGAACAGGGAGGTGAACATGGCCACCCCTACCAACCCCAAGTTCCTCAAATGGTCTCAGACTGCGATCACCTTTGACCAGTCGGATCATCCAGCACACGTACCCACCCTAGGGAGACAGGCTCTGGTCGTCGACCCGGTGGTGGAAGGAGTCCGACTGCGCAAAGTCCTCATGGATGGCGGCAGCGGCTTGAACATCATGTACGCCGATACACTCAAGGGGATGGGCATTCCGATGTCCAAACTCAGCGAGAGCAGCATGCAGTTCCATGGAGTCGTCCCTGGACGGAAGGCCAAGTCACTCGGCCAGATCATGTTGGACGTCGTTTTCGGCTCCGACAAGAACTTCCGCAAGGAAAAGATGACGTTTGAAGTGGTGGACTTCCAGAGCGCTTACCACGCAATTCTGGGCCGCCCAGCGTATGCGCGTTTCATGGCCCGTCCATGTTACGTATACTTGAAGCCGAAGATGCCAGGCCCGAAGGGCGTGATCACCATCACGGGAAATCGACAGCGAGCCGAAGAGTGTCTGCAGCAAGGATCAAGAATCACCGACCAGCAGATGGCCGTCCTCGAGCTCGACGAGTACAAGAAAATAGTCGACCCCGCCGACCTGATGCGCTCAAAGAAGCCAGCTTCAGAGTCTGCATTCCAGTCGGCAGGAGAGACGAAGAAGGTCAGCATCCATCCGACGGACGACACTGCTGCCCCGACGAGCATCTCCACCACCCTCGATCCTAAATAGGAAGCCAAGCTCACCCAATTCCTCCGTGAGAACTGGGACATCTTCGTATGGAAACCCTCTGACATGCCAGGTGTACCCAAGGAGTTGGCTGAGCACCGACTGCATGTGGATCCCACCGCTCGGCCCGTCCGAGAGCGCCTGTGCCGGTCCGCCGCGCACAAGAGGAAGGCAATCGAGGAAGAGGTGGCCAAGCTGCTGGCAGCCAACTTCATTCGCGAGGTTCACCACTCCTAGTGGCTCGCCAATGTTATCATGGTGCCCAAGAAGGACAAGTCGCTCCGAATGTGCATCGACTTCAAGCATCTCAATAAGGTCTACCCGAAAGACCATTTTCCGCTCCCCCGCATAGATCAAATTGTCGCGAGCGTTTGTCATTCCTTGATGCCTACTCGGGCTATCATCAGATCCGTCTGTATGGCCCCGATGAATTAAAAACAGCCTTCATCACCCCATTCGGGTGCTTCTGCTACATCACTATGCCATTCGGTTCGAAGAATGCAGGAGCTACCTTTATGCGCATGATCCAAAAATGCCTTATCGACCAGATCGGTCGGAATGTGGAGGCATATATGGATGATATCGTAGTCAAGCCACACAAAGGTTCCGACCTGCTGACTGACTTGGCAGAAACATTCGCCAACCTTCATAGGTACGATATCAAGGTCAACCCCGCCAAATGTTCATTCGGCTTTCCCAGCGGAAAGTTACTCGGTTTCTTCGTTTCCGAACGAGGGATCGATGTCAACCCCGAAAAGATCGGGACCATCGTCCGAATCGAGAGGCCGGTCAGAATACACGATGTTCAACGGCTCACAGGTTGCCTAGCGGCTTTGAGCAGGTTCATCAGTCGACTCGGCGAGAAAGCACTTTCTTTGTACCGACTCATGAAGAAATCAGATACTTTCGAGTGGACAGACGAAGCCCAAGTCGCATTCGACAACCTCGAAGTCCTACTTTCCACCCAGCCGGTTCTTACTGCTCCGCTCAGTAAAGAGCCCCTTCTTCTGTATATCGCGGCTACAAATCAAGTCGTCAGTACTGTTCTTACAGTCGAACGACAAGAAGAAGGCAAAGCATACAAAGTTCAGCGGCCAGTGTACTACATCTCCGAAGTCCTGACTCCTTCCAAGCAGAGGTATCCCCACTATCAAAAACTTATCTACGGGATTTACATGACTACGAAGAAGGTGGCCCATTATTTCCAAGACCACTCGGTGTCTGTCTCCATTGTCGGAAATTCTCCACAATCGAGACGCGTCAGGCCGAGTGGCGAAGTGGGCAATGGAGATGCTATACTGCGATATCAAGTTCGAGGCCAAGAAAGCTATTAAGTCTCAAGCTCTGGCTGACTTCATAGCAGAATGGGTAGAACAACAGCAACCGACCCACATCTACTCGGCCCATTGGACAATGTTCTTCGATGGGTCCAAGATGTTGAATGGCTCCGGCGCTGGCGTTGTGATCATATCGCCAAAGGGCGACAAGCTCAAGTACGTGCTACAGATACACTTTGATTCCTCCAACAACAAGGCAGAGTATGAAGCTCTCCTCTATGGATTGCGCATGGCCATCTCACTCGGCGTCCGCCGCCTGATGGTCTACGACGATTCGGATTTGGTGGTCAATCAAGTGATGAAAGAGTGGGACGTCAGGAACCCCACCATGACCACATATTGCAATGCAGTGAGGAAGCTTGAGAAGAAGTTTGAAGGTCTAGAACTTCACCATGTTCCGAGACTGAAGAACCAAGCAGCTGATGAGTTGGCAAAACTCGGATCCACTCGGAGACCAGTCCCGAGTGACGTCTGCCTCGAGCACCTGTACCTTCCCTCAGTCAAAGAAGATCCTTTCACGGAGGAACCAGTACAACCAAAGAGTTCAACAGATCCGACTGAAGTCGATGTACCTGCTGTGGTTGATCTGGTCATGGAGATTCTTACTGTCATCCCCGATTGGACTATGCCGATCATTGCATATATCCTGAGGCGGGAACTACCAGAAGACGAAGTCCAGTCCAGGCAGATAGTCCGCAGGTTGAAGTCATTCACTGTCATTGATGGCCAATTGTACAAGGAAAGCGTTTCAGGCGTTCTTCAACGATGCATCTCCCCAAAGGAGGGACAGCTAATCCTAGAAGATATTCACTCGGGGACCTGCGGTCATCACGCCTCTTCAAGAGCAATCGTCGCCAAGGCATTCAGGGCTGGTTTCTTCTGGCTGCAGGCAAACGAGATGGCTAAAGATATGGTCGACCGATGTGAGGGCTGTCAGTTCTACTCCAACAAGTCCCACAAGCCAACATCTGCGTTGAAGACAATCCCCCTTGTGTGGCCATTTGCAGTATGGGGGTTAGACACAGTCGGTCCATTCAGAACAGGCCAAGGAGGATACACACATCTGTTGGTGGCAGTCGACAAGTTCACAAAATGGATCGAAGCCAAGCCCATCAAGAGGCTCGACGCCTCCACAACCGTCAAGTTTGTCACGGACATCATCTCCAGATTCGGTGTGCCTCACAGCATAATCACGGACAATGGGACAAACTTCGACTCGGACAGATTCAAAGGTTTCTGTGCAAGCCAAGGTATCCGAGTGAATTTTGCTTCCGTGGCGCATCCTCAATCCAATGGACAAGCGGAGCGGGCGAACGGACTTATTCTGCAAGGTTTGAAGCCCCGACTCCTGCGAGAGGTGGGACATGCCGCTGGCGCATGGGTCACCGAGCTGCCTTCAGTGCTTTGGGGCCTCCGCACAACCCCGAACAGATCTACAGGGTGATCACCGTTCTTCCTCGTTTACGGAGCAGAATCAGTCCTTCCGAGTGACTTACTTCACAATGCTCCACGAGTTGAACTCTTCTCCGAAGCTGAAGCAGAACAAGCAAGGCAAGATGGAGTGGACCTTCTAGAGGAGGAGCGCGAGATGGCACTGACTCGCTCAACTATTTATCAACAAGGTCTGCGGCGCTTTCATGCACGCCACGTCAGGAGTCGCACGTTCCAAGCAGGCGACCTGGTGCTCCGAGTGCATCAGCAGAGACCTCACAAGCTGGCTCCTGCCTGGGAAGGACCCTTCATCATCTCCAAGGTGCTGAACAACGGAGCATACAGACTCTACAACATCGACATGGAGACAGACGAGCCGCGAGCATGGAACGGAGATCTCCTGAAGCGCTTCTACACGTGACCGTCGACTGAAGCAATGTAAAGAACAAGTATTGGTGAAATAATATAAAGCAGATTGAGTTTTTTGCAGGTTCAAAGTTCTTCCACGGTCGCAGACTCCGGTCTCAAAAAAAAAACTTAGCTGCGATCCAGAATCGCCTAACTATTAACTTTCTCCGAGTGTGCACTTAACGTCACACTCGGGGACTTAGCTGCGATCCAGAATCGCCTAAGTATTAACTTTATCCGAGTGTGGACTTAACATCACACTCGGAGACTTAGCGGCGATCCAGAATCGCCTAAGTTCTAACTTTCTCCGAGTGTGCACTAAACTTCGCACTCGGGGACTTAGCTGCGATCAAGAATCGCCTAAGTAATAACTTTCTCCGAGTGTGCACTAAACGTCGCACTCGGGGATTTAGCTGTGATCAAGAATCGCCTAAGTAATAACTTTCTCCGAGTGTGCACTAAACGTCGCACTCGGGGACTTAGCTGCGATCAAGAATCGCCTAAGTAATAACTTTCTCCGAGTGTGTACTAAACGTCGCACTCGGGGACTTAGCTGCGATCAAGAATCGCCTAAGCAACAACTTCCTCCGAGTGTGCACTAAACGTCGCACTCGGGGACTTAGCTACGATCAAGAATCGCCTAAGTATTAATTTTCTTCGAGTGTGCACTTAACGCCACACTCGGGGACTTAGCTGTGACCCAGAATCGCCTAAGCACACGAGTAATAGACCCTCATTGAGGCTCATGTGGATGTCAAAACAACTGACAACTACATGAGTAGCAGACCCTCATTGAGGCTCATGTGGATGTAAAAACAACTGACAACTACATGACTAACACATCGCCCCGAGTGCGTGCTCATAGTCGCACTCGACAACCTAGCTGCGATCCCGTATTGCCCAAGTATTTTTTGACCTTCGAGTGTGCCCTACAGATCCATTCGGAGATTCACCAGATCCTCATTGAGACCCATGTGGATGTCAAGACCACTGACAATTACATGAGTAGCAGACCCTCATTGAGGCTCATGTGGATGTCAAGACTACTGACAATTACATGAAGTGACAACTCGCTTCGAGTGAGGCCTGTTCGACGCACTCGACGACTTAGCTGCGATCATGAATCACCTAAGTACTCTATTGCCTTCGAGTGTACCCTACAGATCCACTCGGAGACACCGCAGGACCCTCACAGAGGCTCATGCAGATGTCAAGACAACTGACACTTACATGCTCCGCATGTATACCACTGGCTTCACCAAGAAACGCCAAACAAAAACTCGAGGCAAAATTGCAACACAAGAGCAAACGATTTGATTCAGATTCAAAGTTCAAACAAAGATAGTTCACTCGGTGCGGATCAAGCTTACCCACACCGATCCAAGAATGTGACGGCCAACAGAAGTGGCCAAAGTTCCTTACAAATCAACACTCGGCATACCGAGGATAAAGTTTTCTTACGCGTCGTCTGGATTGGCGCCAGGACTGGAGGGCTCTACGAATGTGTCCAAGTCGATTCCGTCGGCGATGCGGGTGGCACTTTCAAGGAAGGTTTCCATGAAGTCTTCGAACCGAAGTTTCTTCGTGTTGGCGACCTTCAACGCTTTCAGCTTCTCCTCGCGCACCTCCTTGCAATGCACTCCCAAGAACCAAACCACTTCGGCTAACTAACTAAATAAAAATAAACCGCCGGTTCTTTTAAAAGAACCGAAGAGGTATGTTATTTTAATTGGGCACCGTTGGATCTAGATCTAAAGCTAAACAATACCACACAAAAAAAACAAGACAAACAAAAGAAATAAAAGAGAGAGGAGTTACCTCCCGTGGCTGGACAGAGCAGGGATTCTCCGGTGATGGCCGTCGTGGGGGGGGGGGGCAGTTCCGGCATGGGGAGGGGTCGCCGGCGGGGTGGCGGAGGAGGGGGGAGATCCGGCTCTTGGGAGGGGAGGCGTGGTGCTCCTGTGGCGATGGGGAGCTCCTGGAGCAATGGCTTCCTGGCTTTGGCATCCCTGATAGGAGGGCTTCGGCGGGGTGGGGTGTGGTGAGGGGGGGGGGGTGACGGGGGTGGGGAGTGGCGGAGGAGGTGCGGCAGGGGCGATGGGGAAGGTCGGCGGGGGGGGGGGGGAGGGGGTGGGGTGCTGGAGAGGCTCGGCAGGGGTGATGGGGAAGGTCGCCGACGAGTTTCCGTGGCCTGCTCCGGTGAGCTCCGCAGGGGGAGGAGGAGGTGGGGAGAGGCGGCGGTTCCAACGGGAATGGAACGAGGAGGCCATGGGGATCCTTTATAGGGGGCGAGGAGGTGCTCGGAGGGAAGGCGCTTCACGAATTCCGGAAGGGGAGGATTTCTTGGCTCCCTGCCATGGAAGGTGCGTGAGCACGGGAGGAGGGAGTCCAGAGGAAGGAGAAGATCCTTTGTCGGGCCAGGATTGGAAACCTCTTAGTGGGCCAACAAAAGTTTGCAAATAATGTGATTTATTTCCTATTTTCAAAAACCGGAAAGTAAACGATAAAAGGGAAATCAACTAAATTCGGAATATATAGTTTCTATATACTAAAATTACGAGAAAAATAAAATCTAAATGATGGACCTTTTTCCACGGCCAAAATAAAAACTAAAAGAAATGTTTTTTTCCAGAAAATCCCTAAATGCTTTATTTCTTTTTGCAAATATTTTCTCAAATAAATCTTGGGTTTCATGGCTCAAATAATTCAAAGAATATACCCGGGTTTTGGAGGGTCATGTTCCTCCTCTCTTTTTCTCTTGTTTGATAAAGTATTGTTCCCGGCATTCCGTGAGTGAGGAAGAAACAAAATGCAAAGCAAAATCGAAAGGAATTCCAATGCCACCTTGATTCAAATTCTTTATAGTTGAAGAAATCATGCTATCTCCTCTCGCTGGTTTTAAAAGATGAATTTGAGTTCGCAGGAAACGAGGAAAGTCATTTTATTCCCTCTCATTCAAAAGTTTTTTTTGAAAAGTTTCAAATTTCACTCAAGTTTAAATCACTCAAACAAACAAACAAACTATCTAATAATTTTATTAACATTCTAAAATTTGGGATGTTACAAAAAGCTTACGATGAGAAACTTGAGCTAGAAGTTTCTATACATAGAAATTTCATGATGAATGGGAATCTACTATTAAAATAAAGCTTAAATAATATGAATGCAATGCTTTGTGTTAACTTGGTGCTAGTGTTTCAACTATACCTAAATCTCTTTGTGTTGTGCTTGGTCTCACCAATTATTTACAAGATTGTTCCCTTAACTTACATCTTGCGGACTCTACCATTAAGAAACCTTTTGATAGAATAAATTATGTGGTTATTCTTGATAATAGAAATTATTTTCTTGTATATTTAATTTTTCTTTGTATTGAGTGCAATGTGTCTTGTCCAATTATACTTGGAAGACCTTTCTTACGAACTATAGGTGCTATTATTTATATGAAAGAGGGAAACATAAGATTCCAATTCCCATTAAGGAAAGTGATGCAACACTTCCCTTGAAATATAATTAAACTATCTTATGAGCCTATCATGAGGGCTACTTATGGACTGAATGTCGAAGACTAAATCACTTTAAACTATGCATTAAGCCTAGCAAGGGGTGTAAAACGATAACACTTGTTTGGAGGCAACCCAATAGTTATCTTATTTTTCTTGTTCTCTTTTCTATTTGTGTGAGTTAACATGATTATTGCTAATGCAATGAAAGTGTTTTTATGTTTAAATTATTCTTTGTGCCAAGTAAAGCATTTGGGATGATTTGAATGATAATTAGAATTGATAAGGTGGAACAGAAACTTTTACGTCTAGTGAAGAATTTCTATGATGTTACTAGAACATATTTTTGATCTGAGATTCCTGATGCCCGTAAAATCCCTATGCATAGTAAGTGTCTTATACATAAATATGCTTGCCATGGGATTCATGATGCTCTCTTGCATGTTTTAATTATTACTCCCTCCATCCCAAAATAAATGTCGCTGGTTTAGTACAAAATTTGTACTAACTTAGTACTAATTTTGCCTCACTTATTTTGGGACGGAGGGAGTACTTATTATGTGATCATCATTGAAATCATCATGCCTAGCTAAAAGGCATTAAAGAAAAGCGCTTGTTTGGAGACGACCCAACACTTTTACTTTCTTATTTTCTGTGTTCAAATGATAAATATACCACAGTAATCATGTTATGTGTCTTTTATTTTAATAATGTGCCAAGTAAATCCTTTGGGATAGTGTGGATACTTGTTGATTTGATTCTGTGAAATAACAAAAACTTTTGCGTCCAGTTTATGAATTATGTGATTTTACTGGAGATTCAAAAAATTCTGCAATTTCACATAGTTTTCATATTCAAATTCTATGTGTTCTACTATTTTTTCAGAATTTTCACAGATAGGGAAGTATTGTGCAGATTAGATCTTTACATAATATTTTGTTTTTGACAGATTCTGTTTTGCATGCATAGTTTGCTTGCTTTAATGTTTCCATATCTTATATTTAGTTATATAAATTACGGGAATCATAAAATACAGTAGGTATTATGTAAGAACAATTACTAATCTTTTCTTGGCAGTACCTAAGTGAATGATCTATCTTTAATACACTAGCCCATCTCACGACCTTTTGTTAAGTTTTGTGTGATTGATGTTTTCAAGTTTTGGATGAGATACCGATATGAGGAGCATAAGGAGTGGAAAGACTCTAATCCTGGTTATACCCAAGGCACCCCCAATGTAATATCGAAGGAATACTCAAGATTCTAAGCTTGGGGATGCCCCGGAAGGCACCCCCTCTTTCGTTTTCAACAGTATCGATATATCTTACTTAGAGCTAGTATATTCTTATTCATCATATGATATGTGTTTTGCTTGGAATGTCATTTTTTTGTTATTTTTTTGATATCATTTACAATCATATTTTTCAATAAAAAGTTCCAAGAATTGCCTTTATAATACTTGAATTACATGTGTGATATGTGCTGTAGAAAAACACAAACTTTTGATGTAGTATTTGAATTATGAGATTTTACTCGAACGTGGTAAGTTTCTGAAACTGTTACATAGTAGTTTCATAAAAATTCTTTATCATTTCCTAATATTTTAGAATTTTTGTAGTTACGTATGTAGACTTTTTTAAGAGATGGCTACACACTGTTCTGTTTGGATAGATTGCTGTCATAGTTTTGTAATCTACTTATCTTTGAGTTTTCATGGCTTATATTGGTAGATATAAATTGTGGAAATGATAGTATACAATACCTAATGTTTTGAAATTATTATAAAATTCGCTTGGCAGTAGATGAAGTTTTGATTTATTCTTATGTGTACTAACATCTCTCACGAGTTGTTTTCATGTTTTGTGTGGATGAACTTTTCGAGAGTTAGGTGGAACCGGAATATGAGCGGATTAAACGAGATACAAAAGATCAAGTTTGGGGATGCCCAAGGCACCCCAAGTAAATAATACAAGAATTCTCTAGCATCCAAACTTGGGGATGATATGCATCCCACCTCTGTTTGTCAAGAAATATCGATTACCCTATGTTGATCCTAAGTTTTATTCGTTCACATGATATGTGCTATTCTTGCAATGTATTCTTATTTTCTTTACTGTTTGAAATAAATCATAGATTTGGAAATATTTATTAAGATAGTGTCCGCACATAGCTACTTAATTGTTTGACTACTCATTGATAATCACTTATGTCTGTTTGAGAGTAGTTTGATGTTCACTCTTGTGCTTCACTTGTATCCTAAGATAAAATGTTGAATGAGTTGAATGTCATAAATGTGAAATTATATATGCTTCATATGCTTGTCCCATGGGGAGTAAGTAGTTCACGTATTAGAAGTATAAGCAGTAAAATTTATTGGAAGTTAGCAAACATAGAATTGGTCACTTGAACAATTCATTAAAGAATATTGAAAGAAGAGAGATTTCACATATAAACAAACTATCTTGGACATCATCTATGATTGTTAGCCCCATTAATTATTTCAAACTTGATCAAGTAGTTGATGTTGGACAAGGAAGACAATGTAATGGTTATTTTTGTTTATATTCACATAGAAGTTATATTGTCATGGATCCTCTAACATGTGGTGCTTTCTTGAGATCTTTTGCTAGCCAAAAATTTGTACTAAGTAGAGACACTACCTGTGCATCGAAAAACCCTTAAACATAGTTTCTTGCCATGAGAGTCCACCATATCTACCTACGGATTGAATAAGATCCTTCAAGTAAGTTTTCATTAATGCAAAAAGAAATAAAAATTGCTCTTAAATATGTATGATCTTTTATTGGAAGGGAAAATAAGCTTTGCACGAACTTGTGATGGTGAAGAAATAAAGGCGACAAACTACACAATAAAGGTTTCTATCACAAGGGGCAATATAATGTGACGTTCCTTTCCATTAATAGTTTTCACATCCAAAAATAAAAATTGTGTGACAACCTCTGCTTACCTCTGCGAAGGGGCTATCTTTTACTTTCATGTATTTCCTTTTCTATATTTATTTTTATGCAAGAGTCAATAGTGTTCATCCCTGTTCCAATCTATTAATTCTTTAGTTGGCAACCATCATGTGTTGGGGAAAGATCGAGGCACATATATCCATTTGAATATAGGCGACCATGATTCATTATCATTGACAGTATCCCTAAGATAAATAAGTTGGGGGGAGAAACATTAATCCCCTATCTTCATATGTGTTTGATTGAAACTGTTATTTTTCTAAAAATATGATTTGATTGCTGATACGTCCGAAACATATCTATAATTTCTTCTTGTTCCATGATCTTTTGGGTGACATCGTTACATGTTTTTCTACACTTTTATATCATTTTACACATATTTGGACTAACCTACTAACTCAGTGCACCCAATGACAGTTTCTGTCTGCTGATGTCTTTTTTGCAGGGGCTTTTACCCAATTTTCTGAAGCCCAAAAAAATCCAGAAAAATACATAAGAAAATCAGAGAAACAGAACCTTCGGGATCACCGAAGGAGGGCTAGAGGGGGGCCAGGGGCCTCCCAGGCGGCCTGCTAGTGCGGCCAGGGCCCATGCCGCACCAGGAGGTCACCTGGGTGGGCCCCACCTCCTCTGGTGCCCTCCTTTGGCCTATATTTAGTGTTCCGTGAGGAAACCCTCCCAGACTTCCTGGAATCGCAAATTTATCCATTGTTCCGCCGCTGCAGCGCTTCCGAGATCGGGAGCGTCGGGAGACCTCTTCCCGGCACCCTGCCGGAGGGAGGATTGACCTCCGGGAGCTTCTCCACCACCATGGACACTTCCCGGACATGTCGTGAGTAGTTTTACTTGGACCATAAGTCCATGAACAACATCTATGTGATGTCTTCTCTCCAATCTTGTGCTTCAATGGTTAGTCCTTGTGAGCTTCCCTACATGATCAAGGCATCTATGTAATTCTCTTTCTTTTGCTATGCTCGGTTCGTTGGGACCTGATGGATTATGAGATTATGTTCATATTGTTATGAGTTATATATTTGATTATCCTTTTATATTATGTTCCTTAATGATTCTTGCATGTTCTCTGTTTCTTTTTATTGCTTTGGCCAACTAGTAGATCGTAGCTCCAAGAGGGAGCGTTATGCATGATTGTGGGTTCGGGCCCCTCGTTGTCTAGCTTGAGTGACAGAAACATGAGACTAGGGGATATGCTTGTTGCCACCAGGGAGAAAACAATGGTGCTTGTGACCACGGTTGCAAGGATTGTTTACCTTATGCATAGTTCGTTAATGCAGTTGTCCGTTGCTTTGAGTTTACACTTTGGGTGGGGCTCGCAACTTAATACCGGAGAGATGTTCTAGATAGATATCTCAAGGTGGATGATTAGTAAGTAGATGCTGATGAATAAATGCTCTACTTGTCTTGGAGTATTGCCCATTACTATTAACATCATACTATCAAGGAGCATAATTAGCATTGCGGTGTGATCATAATTCTGTCAATTGCCCAACTATGATTTGTTTACCCTAGCATAGTTATTTATCGTCTTTTGGGAGAGAGACATCACTAGTGAGCATCATGTGACTCCGGTCCATATCACCATCATTGCTTACGCCTCCACTATTTATCGCATTCTTTACTTTTCCGTGGCAATCACTATTACCTTCCAACTTGTGTTTTGATCCTTTGCAAACTACAAGGCCGGAGAGATGGACAACCTCTCTTTACTCATTGGGAGCAAAGTTATTTGTTGTGTGTGCAGGTCCACGTCTTCTGCTAGCGCCAGGGTGGAAGACACCTACTTGGTGAGCCTAGGAGTCCTCCTAGTTCGATAAACCTTACATTCTCCATGTAAGGGACATTTGCTGTTGACTACATCTCCACCTTCCACTTGGGGTCCAACGAGGGGCGAGAAGCATATACATCACCTCGTCATCAAGCGAATTTCTGGCGCCGTTGCCAGGGACTCCACTCTTCAAGATAGGGGAGTTGCACACTATCTTTTACCTTTGCTTTTTAGTCTTGTTAGTTTGATTTCTAGTTTTTTGTTTAGAGTCTTATACCAAAAACCACAAAAAATTAGTCGCTTTGCTCTTGCTCATTGCCGCTGCTATGGGTTCCACTGAGAACACCAACTTGTGTGACTTCACTAGTCACAACAACAATGATTTTATCTGCACTCCTATTGCTACTCCTGCCACTTAGGCCACGTCCTATGAGATTAAACCTGCTTTGCTGAACCTAGTTATGAATGATCAATTCTCTGGTGATGGAGATGATGCTCCTTTGCACGTGAACAATTTTGTTGAGCTCTGTGATATGCAAAAATATAAAGAAGTAGATGGTGATATTGTTAGAATTAAGCTTTTTTCCTTTCTCCTTGAGAGGAGGAGCTAAAGTGTGGCTTCAATCTTTGCCTAGGAATAGCATATATTCTTGGGTTAAGTGCAAATATGCTTTTATTGGGAAGTATTACCCGCCTGCTAAGATTATCTAGTTGAGGAGTAACATTATGAATTTTAGGCAACTGGATAATGAACATGTTGCTCAAGCTTGGGAACGTATGAAATATCTTGTTAAGAATTGCCCTACTCATGGTTTGACTACTTGGATGGTTATCCAAACTTTTTATGCAGGATTGAACTTTACCTCGCGGAATCTGTTAGAGTCGGCCGCGGGAGGAACGTTTATGTCAACTACACTTGGTGCTGTCACAAAGCTATTGGATGAGATGATGGCAAATTATTCTCAACGGAACACCGAGAGAGCTCCGACAGGTAGGAAGGTAAACTCTGTTGAGGAGATTTCCTCCCTTAATGATAAGGTTGACATGATTATGACTCTACTCACTAAGCAAGCTCCTATTGATCCTCATGATGTTCTTTAAATTCTTTGGTTGCTCAAGAAAGAGAGCAAGTGGATGTTAATCTTATTTGTAGGAACAACTTTAATAACAATGCCTATAGGAGTAATTTTGGTAGCAATCCTAGACCGTTCCCATCCAACAATTATGGGAACAACAACAATTATCCTAGCACCAAAAAATCCACTTCTGAATCAGAGAGCATGCTTAAAGATTTTATCACTTCTCAAAAAGCCTTCACCAAGAGTGTAGAAGAGAAACTAGAAAAATTAGATAGTCTCTCTTTGAAGGTGGACAACATAGCTCATGATGTAGAGATGCTTAAAATTAGAACTTACTCACTTGAGTAAAGGAACACCACACCCATGAATGCTATCCAAGTCCAAATTAATGAGAACATAAGAATGCTAGCCAAACTTAAAGAGAGACTAGATCATGAGTGGCGCGCGTTGCCGCGCCCATCCATTTTGATGATAGGATGACATGAATTCTGTAAGTAAAGGAGACAAAAGATAAATATATTTTAAATAAAATATATTGAAAAGATAATATAGTATGAACAGGTTGATTTAGAGGTTCCTTTTATTTTTTAAATGTGGCATACTGAATTGGAATAATAACCAAAAAAAGGAAGCAAATATTGAGCTGGGACATACGTAATGTACAAGGCACAATGTGATGCTATAAGGTCGTAATCAAGCAAGGAAAAAGTAATGATTGCTTTCACATTTTCAATTTTCAGTAAAACTAAGTTGGAACAATCTTACAGAATTCCAATAGATTGTGCATTGTTATCAGCAAGGGTGTTGATACATGAGCTTAGGTACATTTGTAGCTTGTGGTTACTTACAGATGAATAGATCAATAAATAAATTGGCAAATAGGCTCTAATTTAACTTATACTCGTGAATCACTACATGAACATACTCAAAAATACATCTCATAGTTTTTAGCTTTGATTAAAAATCAACCGCTAGACTTCACCCAGTGGATAATGGTATCAGCTTGAACAAAACTATGTTGGAAACCACAAGAGTTGAAAATTCAGGAAATGACGAAACATCGATGTACAGATTAACTAAACCAAAGCTCCTGATGGAAACTATGCTTTTTGTAAGTGGCATACTACACACTTCATGACATCCATGTGTGCATCTCGTATGAATGCTCACCATAATAATTTCCATGTTGAATTATGAATGTTTCATCTTTGGTTTCGGATGTCATCTTAGAGTGACTTATGCTCTTCTGATAGTTCTTGCAACAATTCTTGAGAAGATGTGTACATCGTGTCAAGTAAAATAATTTGTAACAAGCCAAAAGATAAAAACCTTATTAAATAAAACACACAACTTACATCAGCAAGAAGTTACAGATATAAATTAGCCAATATGTGCAAGAACCGATGCAATATCTTGGAAGTAATTTGTGCTGACACGAGAAAAGAGCAACATTGCATGACCTCTCAGTAGATAGAAAACCATACTATCTTCCTTACGGCCTGCTTCGATTGGTATCTAGTTAAACGCCTACAAGGTTACATGATACCCTACTTTTGCAGATGAACGGGTTTTTTACTTTTAAAAGCTTATAGTACTGACCCAGTAATAAATCTGTTGTTCATACCAACCTAAACAATCGATCTCTTGTCACAATTAATACTGAGTCGGAACTGGCTAAAGAAACTAAAAAAAGCAAAAATCAGTGCATCCTTGTTGAACACAGTTGGACCAAAAGTCGAGTTATGGAAAACAATAGTTTCATTTATAGTTAACGTATTTACTGCAATACCCAGCCATCATCTGCAGCAGCTCAATGTTTGTATATAGATAAATTTCAAATAAACAAGATAGAAGCAAACTCTGCAAAAACTTCGAGATTCCCAGTCAGTACCATCATCCAAATATAGAAATTTTACAGCTTTCAGGAACTCATCATCTTCCAAATAATACTTGTAGAAAGAACAAATGTTCTTCACAGTTTGCACCCAAGAAGATGCGTCCTCGTGAAGATTTGTACCAAATTATCCTAGTTATAAACCCTCATTGACCTGACCTATATGAAAACAAAAAAAATTTAGGGGAAGATGTATGTTGAGAAGCGGAAAAAACATCTGAAGAACAAACTCAGTTTCGCACCTACATTTTTCCTGCCTCGCTGCTGATCTCCTCTCTACCATGCTGTAATAAGCAGACACTGCTGAGTAGGTGCCAGTTCGTGAACCATTTGATGTAAATTTCACATCTTCTTGGTATACTTAGATAGCTTCAACTCTGTGGATATTCCTTATCAATTGCTGGTCGCAAGATGGCAAAAAAACCTATACCACATTTTGAAGCTTGTATAGATTAATATCTACAAAAGTTAGACAGGAAATGGAAAATCGAATAAATTATAGATAATATTAAAAGTAAACATAGCACGCCGAGATAATTGAGAAGGCAAACTACTGGCTCACAAATAAAACAAAAGAGATTTGTTGCCTCAAAAACTTTTAGCTCTTTATTCAGATGCTACGGATGTTTCTTAGTGACAAGACTAAAGTTGCCAATTTATGTCTCTAATCATGCACACAGCTAAAAACATCAAGAATGCATAGCTAATAGTCGCAAGTCATGGCTCCCCCGATTAAAAGAACAATATTGCGTGATCGGATCTCGCATTATTATTGTCAAGAATGTGTTGTTCTCTAAAATCCAGCACATTTTTTGTCTCACTGAAAGGAAACGACATACTGTGTGGGTTAAATAGATAGAATTATTCTTGATATACACAACCTGTTTTGGCACTATGTGACTTACCTAGACTCCTAGAGCACCTCAGAAAGACAACCTAGCAGGAGCCCAAACAATGGTGAGAGAACAGATCCTGCTTTGTCATCTTGGTTGCACTTCGAGGGGAAGCCACAACTGGTGTGGACCAAGGTCAAAAGTGTGGCGCTGATCCTGGGGATGCCTGTGCAAACAGCACCGATGCCGATGAGTTTCTGTAGGCGCACGGAGGTGTCACCGAACCAAGCGAGCTAATGGATCGCGGTACCGGATCGGAGGTGAGATGGTGCCGCCGCCACACCATGCGCCTCGACACCTCCTCTCGTTAGGGTTTGTGAGACACTTTACCGGCTGGACAACAACTGCTCGGGCGTGGCCTTTCTTAAGCAACGCTCGTGGCAGAGTTAGCAAGTTGGTCCGGGAGAAAAGCCCACGCAACGAGAGGGCTCCGTTTTTTCTCCTGGAGCAGCAGCCCCTTAGGACATCAAATCAAAGGGTCACAAACATTTAGATCAAAAAAATAGACAGCCGAAAACTCAAATCGCTGTGAGGGCAGGGATTAGGTGCGGTTATACTGTCCTAAAATGGGCTAGAGAAAAGGAAGAGGAAGAGAGAACTAAGAGCCTTCCTACAGACACTACCATTGCTACTATACAAGTTGTCGAGGATCTCAAAACCTTTAGCACCCATCGTACTCCTAGTCCAAGTGGACCCATTAATGGTGATGCTAATAGCTCAACTATAGCACAAGAAGGTCCTATGAATTTAGAGACTACTAAAAGAATGAGCTTAGATGACATCACTAACACTTTAATTAATGGTAGTAATCTTGATTTTGACAATTGCAGTCTCTCCAAGGTCATCACCTTTTTGCAAAGAATGGCTAAAGACCCCCACACTAGCACACTTAATATTGCCTTCACCGAGCATATTACCAATGGTGTTATCAAAGCTAGGGAGGAGAAGCTCAATCTAGAGACTTCTATTCCTAGGAATCTTGAAGATGGTTGGGACCCTATGGTCAAAATTAAATTGAATAATATATCTTGCTTTGCTTTGTGTGATGTTGGAGCTAGTGCCTCCGTTATGCCCAAAAGAATGTATGATATGCTTGATTGGAAACCTTATGATCCATGTTCTTTTGGCATTCATCTTGTTGATTCTTCCATAAAGAAACCTTTAGGGAGAATTGATGATGTTCTTATTATTGTCAATGACAATTATGTTCCCGTTGATTTTCTTATTATGGACATTGAATGTGATCCTTCATGTCCAATTATTTTGGGACGTCCTTTTCTCCGCACCGTTGGTGCTATCATTGACATGAAAGACGGAATTGTTATATTCAAATTTCCTCTTAAAAAGGGAATGGAGCACTTCCCTAGAAAGAAGATTAAGCTACCTTATGAGTTCGTTGCATGGGCAAGCTATTCTTTCGGAGTTGATAACACTTGATCTTCTTGCACTATGCCTAGCTCAAAGGCATAAAAGAAAGCGCTTGTTGGGAGGCAACCCAATATGTTTTTACTTTCTGTTTTAGTGATGTTGAGTTGTGTTACTACTTTAGCAACATCATTGTATCTTTATTTTTAAGCTTTGTGCCCAGTTATAGCCTCCGATTGCAAGAAAGTTCAAAAATTGTGACATGCTGTCCAGAAACAGATTCTGTCTGCTTGACGGAACAATTCGCCAAAATTCACCAGATCATCTTTTTGATCTGAAGTTTTTTGACAGCATTCTATATATAATTCTATTTCTGGCATCTGTTCTGAGCTTTTTGATTTGAGTTGCAGAAGTGTCCCGAATAAATTATTTACTACGTGTTGTTCTGGTTTTCATAGATTCTGCCATGTTTTGTGTTTTCATTGTATTGCGAATCCTAAACTTGTTTTTTATTTGCAAAAACCCTTTGGCATTCATGAGAAGCATTATATTTTCATGATAATCTTTATTTCCAGCAGGTATTGAATTATTTTATTAAGGGAACTAACTACTCTAATCAGCTTATGATGATTTTTGTATGAAGGGAGTTTTCAAGTATTGCGATGGGAGAGATGATAAAAGAAGATAAAGGAGTGTCAAACGCTCAAGCTTGGGGATGCGCCCATGCACTCCAAGATATATTCAAGGAGACTCAAGCGTCTAAGCTTGGGGATGCCCCCGTGCATCCCCTTCTCTATCAATAGTCATCAGGTCGTCCATCCCCATACTATATTTTTATCACTTCATATGATATGTGCTATGCTTGGAGCATCCCGCTATTTGCTTTTTAGTTTGTTTTAATTTTGTTTGCTGGTCATAACAAGTCGGAACATATCCTACCCTGTTTGGGAGAGAGACACACTGCATTCCACTCTAGAACACAACATAGCTTTTCATGCTTATCCTTTTAGTGTGTTCTTCATCTTTTCGTAGCTACTTTCATGCTTAGCTCTTAGTTTTCATGCTTATCTTTTTAAGAGCTTTTACTTAGGTTGATTTTGGAACTCTCTTGAGTTATCATGCTTATCCTGTTTAGAGAGTTGGCTTGTTGCACTGATTTGTGTGTCTTGCATAAGTAGGTAAATGTGGTTGCTATTTAAGTATAGTAGTAACTTGCAATAGTTTTGAGGTATTGATTTGAGTAATGTTTGGACTATTGGTGCCGAGAGCTTGAGCCTATTAGTGATAGGTGTCGTATTTTGGGAAATTCGTGTGTTTTTCTAAAACCAAAGAATAATTGAGAACTCTAGCTAGTAAATTGATGACTAACCTCTGGAGGGTTTGGAATATATAGAGTACCCTCACGTTACCATGAGTCGAGGATGAGCAAGGATAACCAAACCCCCAAACATTCCTCCTCGGGGTACATGTATTTTTGTTCCTAACTAGATAGAGAGTTAACTATAATAAGTCTATGAGTTCTTCAGACTAATGTGAGCATTTGATTGTTGGCACTTCCACCATCCATATTTTGCTAGCCTCTTCGTTACCGTGCATTGCCCTTTCTCACATTGAGAGTTGGTGCAAACTCCGCAGGTGCATCCAAACCCATGACATGATACGCTCTGTCATACATAAGCCTCATTATATCTTTCCTCAAAACAACCACCATACATACCTATTAAGGCATTTACATAGCCTTTCCGAGATACATTGCCATGTAACATCCATCATATCATGACTTGATCTTCATGTCATATATGCTTTTGCTTGATCATAGAGCCGCATGCTAGTTGGGCCTTTCCCTCGTTACTGCTACATGACGCGCTAGTATCATTGCATATCCTGCTACACTGGCAGAGGCATCCATTTGCATACATCATGATAGTTTTTACTTGTCTTTATGCTGAGTACTTCTTATAAAGTGTGATGATTTTTCTTTCTATTCATGTAGAACATAGAGTGTTGCCCTTAAGTGAGGAAAAGATCCCAAAGAGGACAAAACAAAAGATCCCAAAGAGGACAAATGAGATATAAAAAGAAAGAGCCAAAGAGGCCACAAAAAAAGATAAAAAGAAAAGAAAAAAGAAATAAAAAGAGAGAAGGGGGCAACACTAGTACTATTCCTTTTGAAGATCCACACTCGTACTCCATTGCTATATTTGTACTACAAAGAGATTATCATTCATGCATAACTATGTGGGGAACCTTACACTATAGAACTTGGTTTGTATATTCCACTGATGAGCCTCCTCAAATGAGCTCTAGGTCTTCATGAGCAAACAAGTTGGATGCACCCCCACTAGTTCCATTGGAGAGCTTACCTTAGCTTATATGTGCATCTGTTACATGGCAATCCCTACTCCTCACATCATATCTATCATTTGGCTTTCTCTCGCCAGTGGTTGTCCTCATTGATGTGAGTCTTTCACACTTTCCTTCCCCATCATTATTCTGTTTGCCATCCTAAGTGCCAACATATCTTCCTTACGCTCATTCATTGCATGAGTGCTCAAAATCGAAAGGGAGAGGATCATTTTGACTTAAGCCTGACAAGTGGTCTGGGGATGAGTGAAAATAAGATTCCAAAGGAGACTAAGTGTGAGGTTTAGTAGATTGAGTTCTCAATTAAAAATATATTTTATCTATGAACCCATCTCCCACTTCTTGCACGCAAACACCATTTGGAGACATTCGAGTCACGGACAGCGAGAGCTCTTGCACCTTTATGTTCTTACTTTGCTAAATTCAATACAAGATATAGACTCTTGCTTGTTATTGTCTTGACTTGAATTGCATATCTCACTTTCTTTACTTTGAAGTTCTTATATGTGTATTAGCATGTGACCATATAAATTATTGTGTTATCATTTATCTACTCGAGGACGAGCATAAATTATGCTTGGGGATGTTGATACGTCCCAAACGTATCTATAATTTCTGCTTGTTCCATGATCTTTTGGGTGACATTGTTACATGTTTTGCTACACTTTTACATCATTTTACACATATTTGGACTAACCTACTAACTCAGTGCACCTAGTGCCAGTTTCTTTCTGCTGATGTATTTTTTGCAGGGGCTTTTACCCAATTTTCCGAAGCCTGAAAAAATCCAGTAAAATATATAAAAATCAGCAAAACAGAAGCTTCGGGATCACCGAAGGAGGGCCAGAGGTGGGCCAGGGGCCTCCTAGGCGGCCTGCTGGCGTGGCCAGGGGACATGACACGTATTGGATTTCTGCCACTAAGGGTAAAACAATGGGGTTTATTAATATTAATTGTATTTACTTTGTCTACATCAGGTCATCATCCTCTAAGCATTACTTTGGTTTTACTTAATACTCTAGATGCATGCTGGATAGCGGTCGATAGGTGGAGTAATAGTAGTAGATGCAAGCAGGTGTCGGTATACTTGCTTACGAACATGATGCTTATATGTGTGATCATTGCCATGAATAAATATTGCATGACTATGCGCTTTTCTATCAATTGTCCAACAATAATTTTTTTACCCACTGTGTGCTTTCTACGAGAGACAAGCCTCTAGAAAAAACTATGGCCCCCGGGTCTCCTCACCAATATACTATCAAAAACCATGAATACCTTGATATTATTATTTACTTTATTTCTATTTTCTATTTATATTTATAAAAGTATTTATCTATCACTACTTATCACTTGCAAGTAACGAGTTCAAGGGGATTACCAACCCACTTGCCCGCGTTAGTGCAAGTGTGTGTTCTTTTGTGTGTAGACGTTGACGACGAGAAGTTGCGTGGTTCTCCTATTGGTTCGATAACCTTGGTTCGTGCTGAGGGTAATACTTAGCTCTACTGTGTTGCATCATCCCCTCCTCTTCGGGGAAAATCCCAACGCAGTTTACAAGTATCACGACCCTTTTTAAATTAGGGCGCCTCGCATTCCATAGGACGTTTGGGCCACCATAGCAAGATGAGTGGTAGACGCTCATTGAATGTATCACCCTTCACACGCCTAATCTCGATAAAGCTCAGGATTGCATCTCTTGGCGCCTAGAGTCATTTGGTCGATTCTCCACCAAGTTTCTTTACAAGACCACTGATGCATCTTCTCACTTGGAACCACTGTCCCAAGTTTGGGAAATTAAGCTTCCGCTTAAGATTTGTATTTTCCTTTGGCAATGGATCCGGGACCTGGTGCCTTGAGGGGTGGAGGTATACCCAAAAGGAATGTCCTGGCAATGGGATTTGTCCATTATGCAAGATCGTTGAGGATTCCAAGCACATTTGTTCGTTTGTGAGATCGCATAATTCCTTCCGAGTTTTTCGTGTGAGGTGGTTGGCGATAATTCACAAGTGTAGGGGATCGTTTGTAGCATTTTTCTATAAGTAAGAGTGTCGAACCCAATGAGGAACTAAAGGTATAGTTAATATTCTCCCATGTTCTATCGACCACCGATACAATTCTATGCATGCTAGCACTTACTTTACCTAGAACAAGTATGAAACTATTTTGCGGGAAAGAAACTAGAAGTACTTAGTAGGTGTGTGATACGTCTCCAACGTATCTATAAATTTTGATTGTTCCATGCTATTATATTATCATTCTTGGATGTTTTAAAATCATTTTATAGTCATTTTATATCATTTTTTGGTACTAACCTTTTGACATAGTGCCCAGTCCAAGTTGTTGTTTTCTGCATGTTTTTTACATCGCAGGAAATCAATACCAAACGGAGTCCAAATGTAGCAAAACTTTTTGTGGATTTTTTGGCCAGAAGACATCCAGTGGGCCAGGAACGCTCCTGAGGGGAGCTCCGATGGGAGCACAACCCACCAGGGCATGCCTGGAGGCCCAGGCGCGCCTCGATGGGTTGTGCCCTCCTCGTTGGCCTCCCGCACCGCCTCTTTGCTCCATAAATACCCTAATATTCCAGAAATCCTAAGAGGGGGTGACGCCAGCGGTGCTTCCCTGGCAGTGGCTCTAGAAAAGTGCTGATCCTTCAATCTCTAGTGTTAGCTAGACGAATGCTTATGACAACTAACCTTCTCCTGCAACGGCACCAGAAGAATGGTGATAGCACTCCCGACAATGAAACTGGAAGAATGTTGTTGATGGCCCACCAGCGCGTGGGTTCGTAGCAGTTTTTGAGGGTAGAGTATTCAACCCAAATTTGTTGGTTCGCACGACGAGAGGTGAGAGTATACTCTCAAGTATTAGCAGCTGAATTTGTCAGATTCAACCACACCTGAAAGATTAGTATCTGCAAGAACAGTAGTAACAACAAATTAGCGAGTAACGGCAGTGTAACGAGCAATAGCAGTGGCAAGGAACAGCAGTAGTGACAGCAGTAGCAAGTAGCAACAGTAGCAAGCGACAGTAGTAGCAACAGTAGCAGCAGAGCAAAACAAGTAACAACAGTAGCAACAGTAGTAGCAGCAGCAGCAGAGCAAGACAAGTAACAACTGTACCAACAGTAGTAGCAGCAACAGAGCAAGACAAGTAACAACAGTAGCAACAGTAGGACAAACTCATAGGCAATGGGTCGGTGATTTATTTGGATGATATTCATCATGAAACAGCTATAACACGGAGAGATAAGTGGTAGCTCCCGTTCGTCAATGTGATGTAGGCATGCATTCCGTGTGTCGTCATACGTGCTTAGGGAAAACAACTTGCATGACATCTATTGTCCATCCCTCCCATGGCAGCGGGGTCCAAAAGGAAACTATGGGATATTAAGGTTCTCCTTTTAATAGAGAACTGGACCAACGCATTAGCACTTGGTGAACGGATGAACTCCTCAAACTATGATCATCACCGGGAGTGGTTCCGGTTATTGTCACTCCGGGGTTGCCGGATCATAACACATAGTAGGTAACTACAACTTGCAAGATCGGATCTAGAACACAAATATATTGGTGACAACATAATAATTTCAGATCTGAAGTCATGGCACTCGGGCCCTAGTGACAAGCATTAAGCATGTAAAGTAGTAGCAACATCAAATCTCAGAACATAGTGGATACTAGGGATCAATCCCCATCAAAACTAACTCGATTACATGATAGATCTCATCCTACTCATCACCGCCCAGCGAGCCTACGAATAGATTACTCACGAACGATGAAGAGCTTCATGGAATTGGAGAGGGAAGAAGGTTGATGATGACGATGGCGACGATTTCCCCTCTCCGGAGCCCAAGACGGACTCCAAATCTGCCCTCCAGATGAAGAACAGGAGGTGGCGGCGCCTCCGTATCGAAAACGTGACAAAAAATTCTCTTTTTATTTTTTCTGGGATAAAAGACAACTTATAGAGCTGGAGTTGGGGGCGGCAGGTGCCTGTGGTCCCCACAAGCCTGCCCACCGCCACCGAGGGGGTGGTGGCGGAGCAGGGGCTTGTGGCCCACTGGCCCACCCCCTGAGGTGGAACTTGGCGCAGGTATTTTTGATATTTTCCAAAACTGCTGCCCGTAAATTTTCAGGACGTTTGGAGAACTTTGATTTTTGCACAAAAATAACACCAAGGCAATTCTGCTGAAAACAGCGTCTGTCTAGGTTAGTTCCATTCAAATCATGCAAATTATAGTCCAAAACAAGGGCAAAAGAGTTTGGAAAAGTAGATACGTTGGAGACGTATCAACTCCCCCAAGCTTAAAACCTTGCTTGTCCTCAAGCAACTCAGTTGACAAACTGAGAGAGAAAGAAAAACTTTGACAAACTTTGTTTGATCTTGTTGTTGCAACTATGTGTAACTCATAACCAGAATTTCAGCAAGATCACAAGTTAACCACATAAGAAAATGACACAAAGGTCTCATGGTAAACTAATATCAATGGCATAATCAGATAACGAGCAAATAATAAGGAGTTCCAAATACCAACACTTCAATCAAAACAAGCATGAAGCAATATGAATTGGTGGTATCTCACTAGCTCTTTCCGAGACCGCAAAACATAAATGCAGAGCACTTTCAAAGATCAAGGGCTGACTAAACATTGTAATTCATAGCAACGAAGATCCAGTCATAGTCATACTCAATATCAATCAAAGCAAAGCATAAAAATGACAGAGGTGCTCTCTAATTGGTGCTTATATAAGAGGAGGATGACTCAACAGGAAAATAAATAGATAGGCCCTTCGTAGAGGGAAGCATTGATTTGCAGAGGTGCCAGAGCTCAAGCTTTGAAAACAGAGATAATAATTTTGGGTGGCATGCTTTCATTGTCAACGCAATGACCAAGAGTTCTCAATATCTTCCATGCTACTCATGCTATAGGTGGTTCCGAAACAGAAAAGTAAAGTTTTAACTCCCCCACCACCAATCAACCACACTCCACGGCTAGCCGAATCCTCGGGTACCGTCCATACTAACATCAATCCGGGGGGAGTCTTGTTTTACAGTTATGTTTTCGATTTAAGCATGGAACTGGGCATCCCAAATACCGACCCCTTTCTCGTGAAGGACTATGAATAAACACATGTCGAGGATAACACTCCTAGCATGGAAGATACCAATAGCCCTCTGTCACCACATGAGCGGTTCGAGCATGCAAAACAGATTTATTTCTTGAAGGTTTAGAGAATGGCACATGCAAATTTACTTGGAACGGCAAGTAGATACCGCAAATAGGTAGGTATGGTGGACTCTCATGGAAAAACTTTTGGGTTTATGGAAGTGGATGCACAAGCAGCATTCCCGCTTAGTACCAGCGAAGGCTAGCAAAAGACTGGGAAGCGACCAACTAGAGAGCGACAACAGTCATCAAGATGCAATGAGTTTGACTAACATTGAATGCAAGCATGAACAGGATATAAATCACCATGAACACGAACATCATAGAGGCTATGTTGATTTTGTTTCAACTACATGCATGAACATGTGCCAAGTCAAGCCACTTGAAACATTCAAAGGAGAATGCTATCCTATCATACTACATCATAGTCATCTCAAAATCTATGTTGGCAATCAAGACCAACCATTATAAGCTCTCAGCTAAATAAGCATGGCATCAGAAACTATGATCTCTAAGTTGTCATTGCAAACATGGTTCTCTCACAACAAAGCTAAATCTGGGTCGACAAGCTAGTCATATTTAGAAAAACAAAATAGATAGAGTTCATACCAGCTTTTCAGTCTCAGTCACTTCATCATATATCCTCATTGTTGCCTTTCATTTGCATGATCGAACGATGAAAACAATAATAAGCGCATTGGATTAAGCTGAATCTACAGGCAAACACAAAGGAGAAGACAAAATAATATGGCTCTTTGAAAGCTAAACAGGTAAGCATGTAAGAACCACTAAGCATTGTAACCAATATCTTCTACCTTGACACAAAGAAAAAGAAAACTATTTACATGGGAAAGCTCCCAACAAGCAAAAGAAGAAAGAAAAATCTTTTTGGGTTTTCTGAAAAGGACACAAAACAAGAAAACAAGAAAACGAAAATAAATTAGCATGGATAGTACAGTTGCAAAGTCTAAACACCGGCTAACAAAATGAAAGCATAAGCATGAATGTAAAGTCGGTGAGAACACGTACTCCCCCAAGCTTAGGCTTTTGGCCTAGCTTGGTCTACTCCCATGGATGATCCTGGTGAAACCCAAAGTCATAATGGGTGTTATACGGGAGTGCTGCAGCCACTGCCTGAATAGCTGCCTCACAAAGTCGAGCAGCAGTCGCCTCCCTCTCATACTCCTCTGCCTCTCCTATGGTTATGTAGTATCTTGGTTTAACCTGAAAGTCAAAGAAAGCACGAGCAGGAAGGGTAATATGGAAAACACGCTGCCGGTTAAATATCAAGCGGTATAGGAGGGATCCATGATATCTCTCAAGGAACTGGTAGCGTGTTAGAGCGACACGATCAAGGTAGGCTGTACGGAGAGGAGGGTCTTCTGGACGGATGGTTACTCCAAGAAAATTTGCTAAGCGTGTAGCATAAAATCCATAAAAGAAATCCCCCTCATTGGCATTTTTATTCAGCCTCCTTGGTATAATGGCTCCCATATTGAAGCTCCGGTCACCTGTTACTGCGCTCTTAAGGATACTAAGGTCGGAAGCGCATAGGTGACAATGTGCACCCTTGCCGTTAATGCACCTACCTATGAAGAGGGCAAGGTAGTGCAAGGCAGGGAAATGGATGCTTCCTATGGTGGCTTGCATGATATCTCTGGTTTCTCCCACATTTATATTGGAGACAAAGTCTCTGACCGAGGACTTAGGAGGATCAATATTGAAATCCTCCAGACCCACGGTATAGGATTTATCGTACAGATCAAACAGTATGGATGATTCATGCACAGCTAAAAATTTAAATCTACGCACGAAAGAGGCAGTGAGCATAGCATACTGTTCACATTTATCTGAGAGGAATTCTTCTAACCCGGCATTGCGGACAAGTGCATCGAACTCATCCTTGAAGCCTGCTTCGATCATGAACTCATCGGAAGGCCATTCACATGGTTGAACCGGTGCGTCCCTTAGTTGAAAAGGTTCGGGCTCCCGAAAGGAGAGACGAGGACCCTTCTTACTTGAGGAACCACCATGAAACTTCCTCCTGAACATAATTTCCTTTTGCTGAAATTTTTGAAGTTCAAGAGAAAAGTGAATAAAGACCCACCACACCTTGTAGCAACTACTCCTACTAGTGCCTAGAGACCGTATCACGCGCTAAAACTACTTGGGACCAGCTAAAATCAACTTTTCTAGCTCAAGAACAGGGTCACCAAGGTAGCAAGAATTCGCGAAGGATAAAGCACTAGAGCAAAAACTAATTGGACCAATGGAGGAGTCACTTACCAAGGAGTAATTTCCCCAAAACGGTTCAGAGAATGGTGCTTTGAGCAAGGAGATCGAAAATCACAGCCAAATGAGTAAGAACACGGGTTTGAGCTGCGAAACAATTTTTTCTGGAGGTGGAAGAAGAGGCTGAGAGCTGGAGTGAGTGGAGGGGGTGCCTGTGGGCCCCACAAGCTTGCACCCCGCCACCAGGGGGGTAGGTGGCGGTGGGGGAGCTTGTGGCCCACTGGTCAGGCCCCCTGACCAGCTCTCAGGCCCAAAAAATTTCAAAAATTCTAGAAAAAATCATACTAAATTTTTAGGACCATCGGAGAACTTTTATTTTCGAGGTATTTTTCTCCGGGACGCTAAACCAGAAAATAGGAAAAACTAAACTAATTCTATCATTTTTCTTCTAAGGAACAGAAAAGGAAAACTCAAAACAGAGGTATGTGACTCTGTGATTCATCCATCTCATGGTCATCGAAAGAAATCCGTCAATGGGGTTGATCAAGTCCTTATGACAAAACTTTCTCGAATCGCAAGAGAGAATGGAGAATTTTCGAATAGCCACTAAGTCACCTCAATGGGGATATGAATCTCCCCAACAAGCAAATCATACTTCATCTTGACACGAGGAATAGGGCATTCAAAGCTCCCAATGAGAATCGATGAAGTCTTTTCGATAGCATTGATCCAATGTACTGGATATCGTTTCTTTGGAAAGTGCACTGTGTGCTCGTTACCGTTGACATCGAGAGTGACATTGCCTTTGTTGCAATCTATAACAGCCCATGCGGTGTTTAAAAAGGGTCTTCCGAGGATGATAGCCATGGCATCGTCCTCGGGAATATCCAAGATAACAAAGTCTGTTAAGATAGTGGTATTAGCAACCACAACAGGCACATCCTCGCAAATGCCTATAGGGAAAGCAGTTGATTTGTCGGCGATTTGCAGAGAAATTTCAGTGGGTGTCAACTTATCCAACACAAGTCTACGATAAAGAGAAAGCGGCATAACACTAACACCGGCTCCAAGATCACATAAGGCAGTTCTTACGTAGTTTCCTTTAATGGAGCAAGGTATAGTAGGCACTCCGGGATCACCAAGTTTCTTAGGAGTTCCACCTTTGAAAGTGTAATTGGCAAGCATGGTGGAGATCTCAAGATCTGGTATCTTCCATTTATTAGTCACGATATCTTTCATGTACTTGGCATACGGAGACATCTTGAGCATATCAGTTAATCGCATCTGCAGAATGACGGGTCTTATCATCTCAATGAAGCGCTCAAAATTCTCATCATCCTTTTTCTTGGATGGCTTAGGAGGAAAGGGCATAGGTCTCTGAACCCATGGCTCTCTTTCTTTACCATGCTTCCTAGCAGAAAACTCATTCTTGTCGTATCTCTTAGGTTGTGGATTATCAGGATTAACCGTATGTTCAATCTCCACATCCTCATCATGGCTAGGTTGAGCATTATTATGAACATCACTGTCCACATTGTCACCAGGTTCATGTTCATCACCTGATTGTGTTTCTGCATTAGACGCAAAAATATCATTAGGTTCTTTAGGTGTGATAGTATTTGGTGAACTAGCGTGCAAGTTTCTATCACCCTTCTTCTTCTCCTTAGGATGACTAGGTGTATCAGCATTGATTCCTTGAGAATCTTGATCAATTCTCTTAGGATGACCTTCAGGATACAAAGGTTCCTGAGTCATTTTGCCTCCTCAAGTAATGACTCTGACAGAGTTGTCATTTAATTCATTGAGCAAGTCATTCTGAGCTTTAAGTACTTGTTCTACCTGAGTAGTAATCATAGAGGCATGTTTACTCAGAAGTTTCAGAGCATTGACATTTCTTTCTACACAAGCACTTAAATGGCTAAGCATACAAGCACTTTGTTCCAAATGTCTACTAACATAATCATTGAAATTCTGTTGTTTGGCAACAAAGTTGTCAAATTCATCAAAGCATAGGCTAGAAGGTTTATCAAAAGGAATATCACTCTCATCAAACCTACGCAGAGAATTCACTTCCACTACCTGTATCGGGTTATGGAGACCATGGATCTCTTCGATAGGTGGTAGATTTTTGACATCTTCAGATCTAATGCCTTTCTCTTGCATAGATTTCTTGGCTTCTTGCATATCTTAGGGACTGAGGAATAGAATACCTCTTTTCTTCGGAGTTGGCTTAGGAGGTGGTTCGGGAATAGTCCAAGCATTATCGTTGATCAAGAGGTTATTCAGTAGGGTCTCACCTTGTTCTATAGTTCGTTCCCTAAAAACGCAACCGACACAACTATCTAGGTAGTCTCTAGAGGCATCGTTAAGTCCGTTATAGAGGATATCAAGTATCTCGTTCTTCTTAAGAGGGTGATCAGGCAAAGCATTCTGTAGCTCGACGAGCCTCCCTCAAGCTTGTGGAATACTCTCTTTTTGGAGTTGAGCAGAGTTGTATATTTCCTCAAGGCAACTTGCTTCTTATGGGCAGGGAAATATTTCTCACAGAAGTAATAGACCATCTCCTGGGGACTACGCACACATCCAGGAGCAAGAGAGGTGAACCAGGCTTTAGCATCATCCTTTAGAGAGAAATGTAATAGCTTAAGGATATAGTAGTGGCGGATCTTCTCCTCATAAGTGAAAAGGTTGGCTATTTCAGATAGTTTGGCAAGATGGGCTATGACCGTCTCAGACTCTTAACCGTGAAAATGATCAGATTCGACTAGAGGGATTATCTCAGGGTCGACAGAGAATTCATAATCCTTATCGGTGACAAAGATAGGCGAAGTGGCAAACTTCGGGTCATTTTTCATCCTAGCTTCCCGAGATTTTTCCTTCCACTTGAGAAGTAATTTCTCAGCATCATAGGCATCCTTACACGCAAGAAAATCCTCAGCTATCTCTCCCTCCATAACATAACCCTCAGGTATATCAGGCAATTCATATCTAGGAGAGCTAGATCTAACAGGAGCAAAAGCAGGTTCTATCTCAATAGTATCAACAGTTTCAGAAGCATCACGAGCATTGGCAGTAACTCTAGCAATATGAGCATCAAGGAACACTCCTAGTGGAACAGGCAAAGGAGCATCTCTAGCAGTATCAAGCATAGCATCATCAGGCAAAGCAGTATCAAGCATAGCATCTCTAGCAGTATCAGGCATAGCATCTCTAGCAGTATCAAGCATAGTATCAAGCATAGCATCTCTAGTAGTACCAAGCATAGTATCATCAGGCATAGTATCAAGCATAGTATCATCAGGCATAGTATCAAGCATAGCATCTCTAGCAGCAGTATCACAAGCATCATCAAGCACAGGCGACATATCAAGATTTCTAGCAAGAGGTCAAGTCGCAAACTTACTCATAACTGAAGGTGAATCAAGTGCAGAGCTAGATGGCAATTCCTTACCTTCCCTTGTAGTTGAGGGCAAGACTTTGGTCTTCGGATCCTTCAGATTCTTCATAGTGATCAGCAGATATAAATCCCAAGTGACTCAGAGAATATAGCAATACCTCCCCGGCAACGGCGCCAGAAAAATGCTGACGTCAGCTGTGCTTGCCTGGCAGTGGCTCCAGAAAAATGTTGATCCTGCAATCTCTAGTGTTAGCTAGACGAATGCTTATGACAACTAACCTTCTCCTGCAACGACACCACAAGAATGCTGATAGCACTCCCCGGCAATGAAACTGAAAGAATGTTGTTGATGGCCCACCATCGCGTGGGTTCACAGCAGTTTTCGAGGGTAGAGTATTCAACCCAAATTTGTTGGTTCGCACGATGGGAGGTGAGAGTATACTCTCAAGTAGTAGCAGCTGAATTTGTTAGATTCAACCACACCTAAAAGATTAGTATCTGCAAGCACAGTAGTAACAACAAAGTAGCGAGTAACGGCAGTGTAACGAGCAATAGCAGTGGCAAGGAACAGCAGTAGTGACAGCAGTAGCAAGTAGCAACAGTAGCAAGCGACAGTAGTAGCAACAGTAGCAGCAGAGCAAAACAAGTAACAGCAGTAGCAACAGTAGTAGTAGCAGCAGCAGAGCACGACAAGTAACAACTGTACCAACAGTAGTAGCAGCAACAGAGCAAGACAAGTAACAACAGTAGCAACAGTAGGACAAACTCATAGGCAATGGGTCGGTGATTTATTTGGATGATATTCATCATGAAACAGCTATAACACGGAGAGATAAGTGGTAGCTCCCGTTCGTCAATGTGATGTAGGCATGCATTCCGTGTGTCGTCATACGTGCTTAGGGAAAACAACTTGCATGACATCTATTGTCCATCCCTCCCATGGCAGCGGGGTCCAAAAGGAAACTATGGGATATTAAGGTTCTCCTTTTAATAGAGAACTGGACCAACGCATTAGCACTTGGTGAACGGATGAACTCCTCAAACTATGATCATCACCGGGAGTGGTTCCGGTTATTGTCACTCCGGGGTTGCCGGATCATAACACATAGTAGGTAACTACAACTTGCAAGATCGGATCTAGAACACAAATATATTGGTGACAACATAATAATTTCAGATCTGAAGTCATGGCACTCGGGCCCTAGTGACAAGCATTAAGCATGTAAAGTAGTAGCAACATCAAATCTCAGAACATAGTGGATACTAGGGATCAATCCCCATCAAAACTAACTCGATTACATGATAGATCTCATCCTACTCATCACCGCCCAGCGAGCCTACGAATAGATTACTCACGAACGATGAAGAGCTTCATGGAATTGGAGAGGGAAGAAGGTTGATGATGACGATGGCGACGATTTCCCCTCTCCGGAGCCCAAGACGGACTCCAAATCTGCCCTCCAGATGAAGAACAGGAGGTGGCGGCGCCTCCGTATCGAAAACGTGACAAAAAATTCTCTTTTTATTTTTTCTGGGATAAAAGACAACTTATAGAGCTGGAGTTGGGGGCGGCAGGTGCCTGTGGTCCCCACAAGCCTGCCCACCGCCACCGAGGGGGTGGTGGCGGAGCAGGGGCTTGTGGCCCACTGGCCCACCCCCTGAGGTGGAACTTGGCGCAGGTATTTTTGATATTTACCAAATCTGCTCCCCGTAAATTTTCAGGACGTTTGGAGAACTTTGATTTTTGCACAAAAATAACACCAAGGCAATTCTGCTGAAAACAGCGTCAGTCCTGGTTAGTTCTATTCAAATCATGCAAATTATAGTCCAAAACAAGGGCAAAAGAGTTTGGAAAAGTAGATACGTTGGAGACGTATCAGGGGGGACGAAAATCAATCTCCAAGAGTCCAAAAACACCAGATCCAATATAGACACCATCACGGAGGAGTTCATCATGTCCATTGGTGCCTCTCCGATGATGCGTGAGTAGTTCTTTGTAGACCTACGGGTCCGTAGTTAGTATCTAGATGGCTTCCCCTCTCTCTCTCTTGATTATCAATACAATGGTCTCTTGGAGATCCATATGATGTAAGTCTTTTTGTGGTGTGTTTGTTGGGATCCGATGAACTTTGAGTTTATGATCAGATCTATGTTTTTATCCATGAAAGTTATTTGATTCTTATTTAAAATATTATATGCATGATTGATTATAGCCTAATATGTCTTCTCCAATATTTGTTTTTTTGGCCAAATTGATCTATTTATCTTACAATGGGAAGAGGTGCTTTGTGATGGGTTCAATCTTACGGTGCTTGATCCCAGTGACAGAAAGGGAAATGACACGTATGTATCGTTGCTATTAAGGATAACAAGATGGGGTATATTTCTATATAAATAGATATTGTCTACATCATTCCATCGTTCTTATTGCATTACTCCGTTTTTACATGAACTTAATACACTAGATGCATGCTGGATAGCGGTCGATGTGTGGAGTAATAATAGTCGATGCTGGTAGGAGTCGGTCTACTAATCTTGGACGTGATGCCTATATAATGATCATTGTCTCGATATCGTCATGATTATTTGAAGTTCTATCGTTTGCCCAACAGTAATTGTTTTCCCACCGTTTTCTATTTTTGTCGAGAGAAGCCACTAGTGAAACCTACGCCCCCGGGGTCTCTTTTCATCATATTTGCCTTTGCGATCTATTTTCCTTCGCTTTTATTTTCAGATCTATTAAACCAAAAATAAAAAAATACCTTTCTGCAATTTATTTATTCCGCAATCTATTAAACCAATAGATTGCGGAATACAAAAATACTTTTACCTCACCTTATTTGCCTTTCTTGAGGCGCCGTACCCGAAAGGGATTGACAACCCCTTTAACACGTCGGGTTGCGAGTATTTGTTATTTGTGTACATGTGTTGTTTACATGGTGTGAGGAGGTTCTCCTACTGGTTTGATAACCTTGGTCTCATCACTGAGGGAAATACCTACTGTCGCTATACTGCATCATCCCTTCCTCTTTGGGGAAACACCCACGTAGTTCTAGCAGACATCAAAAGGAATTTCTGGTGCCTTTGCCGGGGAGGATCTTCAACAACCAGGTTCCTAATCACAAATCTCATCTCCTCAAAATTTACATCATTTGCCATTTGCCTCTCATTTTCATCTCCCCCACTTCACAAAAATTTGCTGTTTTATTCGCTCTCTTTTTCGTTTGCCATTTTCTCGTCAGATCTGTTTTTGAGTGCAATTTTGTTGTGAAGTTATCATGACTCAAGAGAACACCAAGTTGTGTGATTTATCAAATACCAACAACAATGATTTTATTAGCACTCCAATTTCTCCTCCCGCCACTAGTGCAGATTCTTGTGATATTAATACTGCCTTGCTAAATCTTGTTATGAAAGATCAATTTGCTGGTACTTGTAATGAGGATGCTGCATCCCATCTTAACACATTCATGGAATTATGCAATATGCAAAAGAAAAAATATGTGGACAATGATGTTGTGAAGTTGAATTTTTTTTGTTTTCTTTGCGACTTCGTGCAAAAAATTGGTTTTCTTCTTTGCCTCGCAATAGTATCAATTCTTGGAACAAGTGCAAGGATGCTTTTATTACTAAGTATTTTCCGCCCGCAAAAATTATTTCCCTTAGAACCCATATCATGAATTTCAAGCAACTTGAACATGATCATGTCGCACAATCTTGGGAAAGGATGAAATTGATGCTAAGGAATTGCCGAACTCATAGGTTAAATCTTTGGATGATCATACAAATTTTTTATGTGGGGTTGAATTTTTTTCTCATAATCTTTTGGATTCCACCACAGGGGTACTTTTATGGAAATTACTTTGGGTGAAGCTACTAAGTTTCTAGAGAATATCATGGACAATTACTCACAATGGCATACCGAAAGAGCTCCTACTAGTAAAAATGTCAATTCGGTAGAAGAAATAAATTCTTTGAGTGCAAAAGTTGATGCTCTTATGAAGTTGGTTGCTAATAAAAGTGCTCCTATTGATTTTTATGATGTGCCTTTGTCTACTTTGATTGAGAAAAATAGTGATGCCATAGATGTGAATTGTATTTCGCGAAACAATTTCAATAACAATGCTTATAGAGGTAATTTTAATCCTAGGCCTTTTCCTAGTAATTCCTCTAATAATTATGGCAATTCATATGGTAATACTACTTATAACAATAATATAAACACCTCTGATCTTGAGAACAATATTAAAGAATTTATCAATACTCAAAAAGCTTTCAATACTTTGATAGAAGAAAAGTTGAATAAAGTTGATTATTTGTCTAGAAGTATTGATAGAATTTCTCATGATGTAGAAACTCTCAAGATGAAATTTTTTGTGCCTAAAGTTGAAGAATCAATTAAAGCTCTTTATGTTTCTATGGATGAAAGTAAGAAAAGAACAGCTATGCTTAGAGATAAAAGAGAATTTTTAGAAAGAGCGTTTTCTAGTGATTACTTTCATAAAAAGTGAAGTAGATCTTAAATTGATTGGTGTTTCTTCTATTGATTCTTTGTTTAGTAATATTAAGATTGCTGAAAAAGGGACTCTAGAAGAGTCAACTTTAGTTAGAAGGCGTCCCTATGATTCGGAGGGTGAAAATCTTGTTGAGAAAATGGATAAAAGTGGGTTTGAAGAGGTCAAGACTTTAACTAGTGATGTGCCCACTATTTTGGATTACAAAGAATTTAATTATGATAGTTGCTCTTTGGTTGATTGTATTTCTTTTTTGAAACACATGATAAATTCACCCCATGCTTATGAACAAAATAAAGTTTTTACTAAACATATTGTTGATGCTATGATAAAAGCTTTTGAAGAAATATTGGAATTAGAAGTTTCAATTCCTAGAAAATTTCATTATGAGTGGTAACCTACTATCAAAATCAAGATTAGAAATTATGAGTGTTTTTATTTATGTGACTTGGGTGCTAGTGTTTCTACAATTCCGAAATCTTTATGTGATGTGCTTGGTCTTACCAATATTGAAGAATGCTCTTTGAATTTGCACTTGGCGGATTCTACTATTAAAAAGCCTATGGGAAGAATTAATGATGTTATTATTCTTGCAGATAGTAATTATGTTCCCATAGATTTTATTGTTCTTGATATAGATTGCAATCCGTCTTGTCCAATTATACTTGGTAGACCGTTTTTACGTACTATTGGTGCCGTGATTGATATGAAAGAAGGCAATATTAAATTTCAGTTTCCACTAAGGAGGGGAATGGAAGACTTACCTAGAACAAGAATTAGGCCACCATAAGAATCAATCATGAGGGCACCATATGGATCTAGAAACAAAGGTGACAACACTTAGATCCTATGCGTTATGCCTAGCTAGGGGCGTAAAACTATAGCGCTTGTTGGGAGGCAACCCAACTTGTATCTTTTTGCTTTTTGGTTTTCTTGCTCTTTTGAATAAAATACACAATTATACCTCTGGTTATATGTGTTTTTGTGGTTTAAATTAGTGTTTTTCCAAGCATGGCCTTTGGGACGATTTGGGTGAAAGTTGATTTGATCTTGTTGAAAAACAGAAACTTTTGCGCTCACTAAAAGATTTTTCATTTTGAACAAAAGAGAGATTTTCAGTTGATTCTTTTTGAAGAAGATTAATAAACAAATTATTCACTTCTTCCTAATTTTTCAAAATGTTTAGAGTTACATAAGTATTTGAAGTAGTCAGATTACTACACACTGTTCTGTTTTCTTTGCGTTGTGTGCTTGTTTTGATGATTCTATGGTTTTCTTTGATGCGTTTTTGCCATAGAAAAGTTGGAATACATAAGGTATAATGCAAAAATAAAATATGAATAGGTTTGCAACAGTACTAATAGTAGTGGTTTGCTTTCTTGTACTTACGGATCTCATGAAGGTTTTGGTGAGTTTTGTGTGATTGAAGTTCTCAAGTTTCGAGTGATCTTACGATGGATGAAGGAATAAGGATTAGAAAAAGGCTAACCTTGGGGATGCCCGAGGCACCCCAAGATAATATTCAAGAAGTAGCAAGCAACTAAGCTTGGGGATGCCCCCGAGTGGCATCCCCTCTTTCTTCTAACAACCATCAATATTTTACTCGAAACTATATTTTTATTCATCACATATTATGAGTTTTGCTTGGAGCGTCTTGTATGATATGAGTCTTTTCTTGTTTTTATTTATTTTTGAAGTCTTGAATCCTTTCCGGACACACATTTTTGAGAGAGCCAACAATTATGCTATGCTTGCTCCTATGCTTCACTTCAATTTTTAGAGCCATGGATTTGCTCTAGTACTTCACTTATATCTTTTTGAGCACGATATGCTTTGTTATTTTTGAAAAAATGATGTCATGCATCACTTAGATTTATTTGGGAGTTAGTAAGTTTTTTAAGAAATCCTCTCTTGCTTCACTTAGATTATCTTGAGAGAAAGAAAAATTATGCTCATGTTCTTCACTTAAATTTGTTTGAGCTTATCAAAAGCAACATATGAAAATAGTCCCAAAGTGATAGATATCCAAGGACTATATAATAAAAACTTTCATGAAGGTCATTGGACAAAATAAACTTGATTCTTAGTAATGGTTTTGAGATATGACGATATGATATGGAGTCATATTGACGAGTAATTGTGCTTTAGTAAGAATATTGATGTTAAGGTTTGTGATTCCCTATGCAAGCACGAAAGTCAATAGTTATGCAATGAAATTTATATCCTACTTCAGGTGCATTATTCGGTGTTAATTATGCTTAATGCTTGGGTACAAGATTTTTCATTTCTTGATTGGTCGCTTCCCAATCTTTTTGCTAGCCTTCATTTTGCACTAAGTATGATCACTACTTGTGCATCCAAAACCCTTTAAACCAGTTTTGCCATATGAGTCCACTATACCTACCTATATGCGGTATTTCCATGCCGTTCTAAGCAAATTTTCATGTGTCATCTCTAATTTTCAAAATAAATTTATCTTTTGTGTGCTCTACCGCTCGCGAGGCGGTGAGGGGTGGCCAATACTTTCCATGCTAGATGTGTTATTCTCACGATGAGTGTTTATTCACTTTTCATTGCACGAGAGTACAACAAAGGTATTAGGGATGCCCAGTCCCGAAATGAAAAAAATGAATTTACTTTTTGTTGTCAAATAATAAATTCCTTGGAAAGTATTGGTATGGAGGGCAGCCATGGATACGGACAAGCCATGGAAAGTGAAAGTAATGGTGGAAAAAGGAATAAACTTTTTTTCTGTTTGGGAATCGCCTATGATGTATCTAGCATGGAAAGTGTTCGGAGCTCTAAGTCGTTTTCGTTGGTGGGAAAAGTATGCCTCCCAAAATGTTTTTATCTATGAATTTTCGCTTTGAGATCTAGCACCTCTACAAATCCCTACTTCCCTCTGCGAAGGGCCTTTCTTTTACTTATGCAATTTTTATTTTGAATTTGAGTCTCCATCTTATCCATAAAGCATCAACTAAGGGGCACTATGATCGTATTTGAGCATTGGGTGTAGCTAATATTCGAGTGTGTTTGTAGCGACCTGACTCAAAAAGAGTCAAGCCTCTATGTATATGTGCCATCCATGGATCAGTATGCTGGCACACACAGTACATCAATGTATATATCAAAGTGCAATCACATGTAAATAACGTAAAATTGATATATACCTCAAAATATCAACGGAAACAGTCAAGGGAGTGGAGTCCCAATAAACACCAACGACAAGTTGAGTGCAGACCGTAACCCTGAATCGTACTCTTACTCGTCGAAGAAAGTATCTGCAACATAAGATGTTGTAGCCGTGTAGGTCAGCATATTGAATATGCCGGCAAGTCACAAAAGAGAGGATGAAAATATCATCTATACTATATGCATATATGGCAGGTCGGGCTGTAGTTTAAGTTTTGCATAAAGCAAATTTTTCCTACAACAAGAGAGAGGTTAAAAGAAAAATTTACTACATTGTTGGTTGTTTAATGAGAAGGTTCCACCAACCATTTCTCATACCCAAGTTATCAATATTACCCACAACAAATAGATTAATGGTGTTGAGAATTCCTGATAGCTCCAGTTCCTTTGGCTCAAGTTGTCCCTGACCATGGACACGGCTAATCGATTAGGTTTGAGTACTATGCAGAGTTTTGCACACGTTCCCCACAAGATTTGATCTCCTCCGTTGGAGTCCTCGCACTGCAGGGTGTTTGAGAACCGGATGATCGAAACATGGTCTTCCAAAGGGTTCCTCTCAGCCACTATCAGTTCCCATCCAATCCTACCATTCTTCTACATCTCGTAGCATCGCCCGTCCAGAGTAACCACAATGTCTAACCAAGCCAAAGCCCATAATGACTTGTGGCTCTGCAGGTAAGCCTCGGGTCTTGAATTATCCATCCATCTCTTTGTGCCTGGGTGAAGCTTTCCGCAAGATGTCGTGGCGCTTCCCCATGCATCCCGGGTCATCCACTGGTTTCCCGAGGGAGCCCATCAAAACTGTCCTTCACCTAGAGGTATATTGCATCATGAGGTCTTGAAAGTCTTGAAGTCTTCAGGTCTTGATTATGAAGTTCGCACAACACTCATGGTAAACACTCAACCAGACCCCGTCTACTAGGAGCATAGCAAATTAATGTCCCGGCCAAGTACCAAGAGTTTATGAGTGCTTAGCACATGATACTACATCAAGAACCAAAATCTCCAAGTACCTACTTGCATGAAATGGGTGAAGAAGGTCGATTTAATGCAATAAAACCATAGGTAAATTATGATCAAAGTGAACTTGCCTAGTAATGTTGTTGAAGATAGATATCTCTCACAGGAAAAACTGGATAGAACTATTCGTCACTCTCCGATGAAATCTATATAATCAAACATAGTATTCACATAAGCAATTATACCAGAAACATTCTAAAAATCAATGTCACAACAACAAATAAAATTTATCCAATAAATAAAATCAAACGAGAATCCAAAAGAAACTTCAAAGAAAAATCTGGAGCCTTCTACTATAACAATGCAAGATAGTTTTTATCCTATTTAAACTTAACAATAAATAAAACAATAAAATAGTAAAATAATAGAAAAGAAAAAATATAAAATAACTAAGATAACTGAAAGTAATTTTTTATCAAACTTTGTTAGTAAAAGAAGTAATGGAAATTTCTTTTATCCAACATTACTTATGAACTAAACAAGGTTAACTTGAAACGAAATCAAAACAATTTCAAGTTCCATACAAATTGTTGCTGATCTAATCAAAAGCTAACAAAGAAAAAAAACTCATAAAACAAAAAATATAAAGTATTTTCAAATAAGAATTAATTTGGCAATGAAATCAATTTGCAAGTTATTACTGAACTAGAATTGATTCCATGCATAAAAATAAGAATAAATAAAATAAAATTTTGTTGTTGTTGAAAATTTAATAGTAAATATCAGAAAACAAAATATAACTTGTCACAATTACAAAAGAAAAGCAAATTAAGAACAATTAATAGAAAATAAATAGCAAGAAAACTAAAACTGGCTAAAACAGAATCTGTTTTGCTTAAAAACTTAATTTAAAATTTCCTAAAAATTCTTAAATTAAACCTACTCATAAATAACATAACTAGTGAACATCAGAAACAAAAATAAACTCAAAACCTATTTTTAAACTCTAGATAATCACAAAGCAAGGTTTAACTCGAATCTGTTTAAACTCAAGCTTTAATTATTCAAACATGGACAAATTTTATATCTGCAGAAGCTACATAAAATTTGTGATCCAATGCAAAACGAATCATATAATTTGGAGTTAAATAATAAATGTTAAAGCCAAAAAAAACAGAAAGTTTCTGGTTTTTCAATAATAGCAGCAGAAATAAAAGTGGTAGCTAGTGAATAGGGGTTCCATGTGGCGATTTACTACTGGCTAGGAGGTGTGCGCTGAGTGGGCTAACTAACAAACGGCCGTAATTAAAAGAAAACCTTTCCGTTAAATTATACTAATAGAAATACGTGTTTTCTTTAACTGAACCGAAGAGATATCTAGAGATTTAATGTGGGCCGTTGATTGTTGATCTAACAGATGAGAAGGAAAAAGAGGAGGCTCACCGTGACTGGGGCTCTCCCGCGAGATCTAAGGCGGCGACCGAAGGTGGTTGAGGCAGCAGGGTGACTCCGGTGGCTGGTCGAGGTGGCGAAGGGGCTCAATTGGTGGCGGAGCTTCGGCGGCTTCCCCTGGTGGCGATGGATGAGTGCGGGGGCGATGGGAGGAGCGGCAGCAGCCTGGGGAGCTTCGGCTCCGGGCAGGAAGTCCGACGAGGTGGCGGCGGCGTTCCAGCGATGGGGAGGTGGGGGTTTGGGTCGAAATGGAGAGATGGGGTCGAGGGGAGTTTATATAGGGGCTCGGGAGTGGCTGGGATGGAAGGAATCCCCTCGGATCCGAGTGCTCCGGCGAGGAAGGTTCTGGCTGTTGTAGAAGGAAGGTGGAGGTTGTGAGGAAGAAGAAAGAGGATACGGGCCAGATTCGGATTCGGGCCCATGGCAGTTTTCCTATTAAAAACACAGTTTTTCCTATTATTCAAAATTACGAAAGAAAACCTACATTAGGAAATAAATCCTACTCCGCAAATATTAGTATAATATATCAAAATGATCATAAATGTTTTTCCCACAACGTGGACATTTTCTTTTGCACAAAAGAAAAACTTTTTAAAAATATATTTCTTAAAATCCAATAAACCAATTTTTTTCTTCTAAATTTTTTGCCACAATTTTTCTTCTGACATTTTGGGGTGTCATGTTACCTCCTCTCTTACTTGCTAGGCAAGGTATTTATCAGAAAAGTTTGTGTGTGAAAATATTGTGCCAAAATAAATTCGAATCAAATACCGAAAGAAATTCAAATGCCACCATGATTCAAATTCTTTATAGTTGAAGAAGTCATGTTATCTTCTCTCACTGATTTTAGATGGATGAATTTGAATTCATCGCAAAGGGGGAAAGTCATTTTAACCCCTCTCAATCAAAAGTTTTAAAAGTTCCAAATTTTCACTCAAATTAAATCACTCAATCAATCAAACCATGAGTCAACTATTTATTATAACATTCCAAAATTTGGGATGTTACAGTGTTTCATGAATGGATCAAGGATTGAGCATAATGAGCTAGGGATAACTTGCTTTACTGTTGATATTATGGAAGACATGGTTGCTTGTTGGTATGCTTGAGTATTAAAGTCTTCATGTCAAAACTATATTATTTCTATGAGCCATATAAAAGACCAAATGTCCATGCTATAGAGAAAAGAAATGTGATGAACATGTTAGGAAGCATTCCACATCAAAAATTCTATTTTTATCATTTACCTACTCGAGGACGAGCAAGAATTAAGCTTGGGGATGCTGGTACATCTCCAACGTATCTATAATTTTTGATTGTTCCATGCTATTATATTATCATTCTTGGATGTTTTACAATCATTTTATAGTCATTTTATACCATTTTTGGTACTAACCTATTGTCATAGTGCCCAACGCTAGTTATTGTTTTCTGCATGTTTTTTACATCGCACGCAATCAAATACCAAATGGAGACCAAACGCAGCGAAACTTTTTGTGGATTTTTTGGGCCAGAAGACATCCAGTGGGCGAGGAAAGCACGTGAGGGGAGCTCCGATGGGAACACAACCCACTAGGGCGCGCTCCGATGGGTTGTGCCCACCTCGTTGGCCTCCCTCACCGCCTCTTTGCTCTATAAATCCCCAATATTAGAGAAACCCTAAGAGGGGGACGAAAATCGATTCCAGCCGCCGCAAAGTCCAAAAACACCAGATCCAATCTAAGAGCGGTTCATCATGTCCATTGGTGCCTCTCGGATGATGCGTGAGTAGTTCTTTGTAGACCTGCGGGTCCGTAGTTAGTAGTTAGATGGTTTCCACTCTCTCTCTCTCTCTTGATTATCAATACAATGGTCTCTTGGAGATCCATATGATGTAAGTCTTTTGCGGTGTGTTTATTGGGATCCGATGAACTTTGAGTTTATGATCAGATCTATGTTTTTATCAATGAAAGTTATTTTAGTCTTCTATGATCTCTTATATGCGTGATTGATTATAGCCTCGTATTTCGCCTCCGATATTTGGGTTTTGTTTGGCCAACTTGATCTATTTATCTTGCAATGGGAAGAGGTCTTTGTGATGGGTTCGATCTTATGGTGCTTGATCCCAGTGACAGAAAGGGAAACAACACGTATGTATCAATGCTATTAAGGATAACAAGATGGGGTCTATTTCTACATAAATAGATCTTGTCTACATCATGTTATTATTTTTATTCCATTACTCTGTTTTTCCATGAACTTAATACACTAGATGCATGTTGGATAGCGGTCGATGTGTGGAGTAATAGTAGTAGATGTAGGCAGGAGTCGGTTTACTAATCTTGGACATGATGCCTATATAATGATCATTGCCTAGATATCGTCATGATTATTTGAAGTTCTATCAATTGCCCAAAAGTAATTGTTTTCCCACCGTTTGCTATTTTTCTCGAGAGAAACCGCTAGTCCCCGGGTCTCTTTTCATCATATTTGCATTTGCGATCTATTTTCCTCCGCTTTTATTTTCAGATCCATTAAACCAAAAATACAAAAATACCTTGCTGCAATATATTTGTTCCGTGATCTGTTTATCCTATCTACCACTTTTACCTCACATTATTTGCCTATCTTGAGGCGCCATACTCGAAAGGGATTGACAACCAATTTAACACACCGGGTTGCGAGTATTTGTTATTTGTGTGCAGGTGCTGTTTACGCGGTGTGAGGAGGTTCTCCTACTAGTTCGATAACCTTGGTATCGTCACTGAGGGAAATACCTACAGTCGCTATACTACATCATCCCTTCCTCTTTGGGGAAATACCGATGTTGTTCTAGCAAACATCAGTGTGATAGATAATTTTTCAACGTAATAAAGAGAAATTAAAGTAAATAAAATTTGGGAATTGTTTTGCAAGAAATTAAAGAGCATGGAAATAAAAGTTAGGGGATGTTTAGTAGAAATCTTTTTATGTAACACAAGAGAAAGATTGTCCATAGGCAGTTGGATATAACATGATAGATACTTATCATATGCAATGAGGGAGACGCATACACTAACACACTTTGCATACTTGGATCATATGCACTTATGATTGGACCTCTAGCAAGCATCCACAACTACTAAAAATCGTTAAGGTAAACCAACCATAGAATTAAACATCAAGTCCTCTTTACTGTCACACACGCACAACTCCCTTACTCGGGCGTAAGCTTCTGTCACTCTAGCCACCCACTATAAGTGAATCATGAATATATTGCAAACCCTGCAACGTTAATCTTTCACATGTGTGCCTCACGGAAGGCACCTTAGGACAACACCATATGAACACACAACTCATATCAATAACATCATATCACAATTAACCCGTAGGACAAAAGAAATCTACTCAAACATCATAGGATAGCCACACATCACTGGGTTATAATATATAACATTAAGCAACATGTTCAAGTAGAGATTACAGCAGGGAAGAGAGATTTTACACCTCTGCCTAGTGGAGAAGAGAGTTGATGGTGACGGCGGTGAATTTGTTGGTATGCATCATCGTCACGATGGTTGCTCCGGCGGCGCTCCGGCACCACCAGGTGGGAGGGGAGAGAGCCCCCCTCCTCCTTGTTCTTGCTTGGCCTCCTCCCTAGGTCGGAGACGAGTTTCTACTCTGGTCCATGGTCGCCATGGCACCCGGAGGGCAGCAGCCCGTGTGGGATTGGATCTCTCTCTCTCTCTCTCTCTTTCTCTCTCTCTCTCTCTCTCTCTCTCTCTCTCGATTTCTCTCCTGTTTTCTGACCCTTCACCATTTCTTAAATATCAGGAGATCCGTAACTCCGATCAGGCTGAAATTTTGGGAGGATTTTTATCACAAATATATCTTCCTTGTTGCAGATAGAGAGCATCAACCAACTTAAGGGGTGGCCACAAGCCATCAGGCCACAACCTATTGGCTTGTGCCTCCCTCGTTCATCATGTTCGTTGATTCCAACTCCCAAAATTCACATATATTCCAAAAAATCTCCGTAAAGTTTTATAGCATTTGGAGTATGTTTGATATGGATTTTCTACAAAACAAAAAAACACACAAAAAATAGGAACTAGCACTGGGCACTGGGTCAATAAGTTAGTGCTCAAAAATAATAGAAATTGGTAAATAATTACATAGACAGTATCCTCGAATGATAATATAATAGTATGGAACAATAAAAAAATATAGATATGTTGCAGGTGTATCAGTTGGCAGGAGGTTGTGCAATAGCAACTTCCCCAACCTCTATGAAGTCTTCCAGGCTTCCCCAGAGCGGTCCTGCCACATTAGGTGGATGGCCATTGGGGTTCTTGTGTGGACACTCTGTACGATTCGTACTAAGCTACTTATACCGTGTACACCTCTTCGATGACGAACTATCATGATCTACAAAATGTGTGGTTACTTGCAGGTTTGGAGGCTGCTTAGCCGAGCGATGGATTGGGACACCATCAAAATCTTCATCGCATATCTTAATGCGCTGGCTCTCTTGTTGGCACCACCGCCTCCCTCACCATCTCCGAAGCTGGATTATCCCATGTGTCTCGTCGTGGTAGTGTCCATGCACTGGGTGTGTTTGTTGCCCCCTTCATTTTTCTTCTTAGGGCTTGTTGAGCCATCCCTTAGCATAACCCTTTCGTACTATGTCGGTGTGCTACTTGTGTGTGTGGTGTGAACCTTGATGTGGTGTCTTTTTGTTGGTACTCTTGTGGCTCTGGTACTTTTCTTTATATATTAAGTGTATCGAAAGCCTTTTTCATTAAGTCAAATTTCCTTAATTTGACCAAGTTTAATTTATATATAAGAAAATATAGTAATTTCCTTAATAATCCCTGTGTAAAGAAATATACGATTGTTAAGATCACTAGATTCGTGATCCAAGAGATCTTATATTTCTTTACAAAGGGGGTACATAGGAAAATATAACAATATCTAGAACACCAAATTAGATCAATTGTATTCGTTATAGACTATAATTTCATACTATATGTACTTCATGTTATCGAGGATACCATAGTTGATCAAACCTAAACAAGTGATCAGGGACAAACATGGAACTTCATTTAATTCTGAATGGGGGAGAGTGGTTGTTAAAGTTTGAGTAGAATGCATCATAAGTCCTAAAATTATTGGAGGTATGTCACTTTAGCCCTATAACTTTGAAGTTGCAGGGTTGAGTCCTAAAACTATTGGAGGTGTGTCAATTTGGTCCTATAACATCAAAATCACAGTTTTAGGTCCTAAAACTATTGGATGTGTGTCAGTTTGGTCCTATAACTTCGAAACTGCAATTTTCGGTCCAAAACTATGTAAGTTTTTCCATCTTAGGTCCTAAGCTTGCATGGCCAGCACTGAACCACTGATGTTTTGCTATGAGATGCTTGGATTATTGCGACATTGACCCAATGGACTCACCAGAATAACTTATGAAAGGTAAATATGCAAGAAAACCCCTAGGGTGTTGTCTCGCCTCATACTCACACCCTTGTCGTCTCTCACACACAGAATGTTCAAAGGAGACAGTACTGAGGCCATCGGTGGCATGATGACTTGAGCTCCACCAAGGAGGGTAAGCCGTTCATCTCTGCCTTACCCAATAGTACCATAACGACACGTTGCACAATGTCCAATTTTTGTGATGTTACTAGAACATATTTTTGATTTGAATATTTTACATAGTATTGGTATACAAATTTCTCAGAATTTTCAAAATTACAGAAGTATGGTTTAAGTGCTGGTCACTACAAACTGTTGTGTTTTAGACAGATTCTATTTTTGCTTCCATAGTTTGATTGTTTTGATGATGCTACGGATTATATCAGGGGGTATAATTCATGGTGAAATTATAATACAGTAGCTTATGCAATAATAAAATATGAATCAATTTATTAGAGTACCTAAGTTTATGATTTGCCTATTGTACTAACGGACCTCACGAGTTTTCTGTTGGGTTTTGTGTGCTAAAGTTTTCAAGTTTGGGTGCGATCACGATGGATAAATGAATAAGGAGTAGTAAAGAGAATAATCTTGGGGATGCCTAAGAAACCCCCAACGTAAATTCTAGGAAGACTCAAGCATCTAAGATTGGGGATTCCCCGAAAGGCATCCCCTCTTTCGTCTCAAACCATCGGTATATTACTTGGAGCTATATTTTTATTCATCACATGATATGAGTTTTCCTGGAGGCATCTTGTATTATAGTTTGATTGTGTGTTAGTACTCCACAATATTTGTTTGCTGGACACACCCACTAGAGAAAGACACATGTTCACCATGATTTGTTAGAATACTCTATGTGCTTCACTTATACCTCTCGAGTTAAGTAGTTTCTCTAGTGCTTCACTTATATCTTTTAGAGCAAGGTGGCATATAGATTTTATAGAAATAATAGCACTCTAGTTCTTCACTTAAATTTGTTTGAGAGTTTAATAAATAGTGACCGTAATTTGCATGGGTTATAGACTATTCCAAAAATAATAGGTATTCAAGGAGTGCATAATCAGAACTTTCATGTAGCACATAAAATAGAAATTGTGGGTGTCGGGACCCCGATCCTAAGCCATAGGAATCCAGCCTGTAACACATCGCATCCCTTTGTGGTCTCACGCACGGTTAACTCCACGGCTGTAGCCTTACCTTAGCCGGGACCGTTTGCGTCTTTTGACTCACGTATGCGAAGGTGTCACTAGCAATCCAATGTCAAAGAACCCGGATCGACATGTCTAGTCATAAACCAAAGTGGCAGTACCGCACAAGGACAGGCATACATGACCCAACAAAGTAGGTGTCGGTCATCAGCGAATGTAGACGAGTCGTAGCAAGCTACAAGGACTCCATTACATCAAGTGACATTTACCCAAAGGGGACAGACACAGCAGCTAAGAAGGACACATGCCGGTCAACCATTGTGTCCGGAGCAGTAGCGAACTACCAAGGCTCGTTGGATCACAAAGGGGCATTTCCTTGTAAGGAGTGCTACTAAAGTTCACGACTAAGTAATCGAAGCCCATACATATCAAGTACGACACACGTACGCATGGCACGATATGTATAGATACATCGATGGCATCACAACATAACAATAAACATACAACCTTTATTTAAGAGGCTCGGAAGAGCCACACACATAATATTACACATTAAGGGTCTCACGACCCATAATAGCAGTCATACAATTACAAGCCAGCGGAAGAGTTATAAACTGTCTGGGTACAGACAGGGCAACTAGAAGGCACATGGCCTGACTATACTACAGAGCCGACGTAGGGCCAGATCGTAGCTGGGACACCAGCTACTCGTCGTCGTCGCTGTCTACGAAGAACCCTCCATTAGGGTCATTAGCAACCTCTGCAACATTTATTAAGCAAACATGAGTACGAAGGTACTCAGCAAGACTTTAGGATGACTAACTACTCATGCAAGGTATCAAAAGGTATTGTGGGGTTTCAGGCGGAAAGCCAACATTTGACTCGTGGCTAGACAACTTGCATTTTTAAATAATTTTGACAACTTGATTTCTGGCACACGAGTCCACTGACACCACAATAATACACTATCGTGGAATCATTCCGTCGCCGTACGGAAATGCCGTCCACGACACTCACGCTTATCTTGGCAATTTTATGAGTAGCCGTTGAAGTTATCTATGAACAACATATGTCTCTAAGTAGTCCATATCCGCGGACGCGGCTATTCGAATAGATCATAACCCTGCAGGGGTGTACTTCGTCACACACGCTCTCGCAACTTATCGTCATGTGCACGTCATGCACCTCGGCAACCTTCAAGCGGAAGCCCAGCGAGGGAGTCGGCCACGACCGTTAACCACACTAGTACCTAGTCCAGGTTTATCGCCTATCTGAGAGTAACCCGTACGGAAGTCCGGCCGAGGTTTCCGCCACGGCCTCAAGCGATGTGCGCAGGGTTCCCAAGCCCACCATCCGAGTGCCACTTGGTACACCGTGCCACTGCCTACCGCATCACGGCCCACCTCTCAGGTCAGCACCATGCACGGCCTCCAGCATTACTATAAACACCAGAAACTAGTTGCAACTCCTGGACCGAGTACTACGCGATTAATAGGCCAAGCGGGGTCATATTTCAGGGCCCAGCATGTGGTAGTATCTAGTCTTGGATTACATACACGGAACTCGGTTCCTAAGGACGGTTCCAATGAAACAACCCGCCATGTACTCCTACACAGCCTTTCACCGGTACCTTTACCAAATCAAGTTCAACACACAACCTTTGCTCACCGAACACATTCCACATTTCTGTTCATCTCCCAGATGACAGACCATACACAACTCTAAGCATAGCATGCATAGCAGGATAAGGCACATCATAGCTCAAGCAACTACCAGGTATGCTAGGTTGCAAGGTTCGGCTATTTACTGTGACAAGGTTAGGTCATGCAAAGGAAGTGGGTTCAACTAACGTGGCAAAAACAATTGAAGCATTTGATCCTAATGCAATAAATAAGTGCAGGAGCAAGAACATGGGAATTATCGGGATGATCAAAAGGGATGCTTGCCTTGTTGCTCAGAGGAGGAACGATATCCGTCAGACGGATATTCGGTGGAATCCGGGGGTGCGGAGCCTACCGAAATGAATGGCAACATTCAATAACAATCATATGCACTCAAAATGATGCATGAGCATGGCATGAGAATGCAAGGTGATAAGTTATTATAAGAAACATATATTAGGTTTAGAGTTGATTGAATCATATTCGGTATCACTTCAAACGGGGTATTCGGATACCATTTTAATTGATTCGACCTGATGCTCAGATCAACTTGATGTTAACATGCATGAGATGTCATGTTAGGGTACTGATTTGTAACTAGGACAGTGTGTGGTCATTGCATTCATAATGACATTTGAATATTATTCCAAATTCCATTTAAAAAGTGATTATAAGAATTGAATTATTCCTTATTCCACAATTTAGGGTTCTGTAACTTTTTCAAACATGGATGAAAATAGCATAATCAGAATCCTTGAATTTTTCTGATACTTTTTCATATATAAATTATTTTCATTGGAGTTACAGATTAATTTCTATGATTTTTACAAGTTTTAGCAATTTCCTAAATTAGTTTTATACTGGAAATTCTATTTATTGCATCAGACTGACGTTAGCAGGTCAGCCGACCTGTTCAGGTCAAACCTGACAGGGGGGCCCCACTGGTCAGCCTCTCTGGGACTAATCCCGCGCTGACCAGCCCCTAATTGGGGTTTGACCAGGCGTGGGGCCCTCTGGCAGCGACTGAGGGGAGGGCAATTACGCCCTAATGGTCGGCCACGTCGACGCCCACCGGAGGGTGGTCGCCGGCGACCAAGCCCGCGACGGAGGGCTCGCCGGAGACGACCTAATCGGCGCTGCACAACACCAAAACGCACGCGGATTGCAGCTACGGCACGCTGGCGAAGTGGCCGATCTGGCAGGGGCATTAGGGGAGGCTAGGGTCGCCGGAAGAGGCGCCGGCGATGAGCCGGAGCGGCGGCCGAAGCTCGGCCTTCTATGAGGGACGGCTCAAGGGCACGGGGAGGGCAGCTGGAGGGCTCGACACGCTCCTGGAGGCTCCAGGAGCTCGAATCCTAGCTCGAGCGCGTGGATCGGACATCAAAGCGACGGCGACGACATGGCCGGCGGCGAGAAGCTCTCGGCCTTGGTGGGGAACTAGGCTACGATGCACGCGAGAGAGTGGGGCGAGAGGGGAAACGACGACGAGCTCACGGCGGTTCCGATGGTGCTGAAGAGGGGCTCGGGGATGTGCCGGAGGAAGCGAATCAACGGGAGAGGTTCGGCGGCCGGAGGTGGAGGTCGACGGCGTTGGGGGCGATGCAGAGCTTGGGGAAGCTTCGGCTTCTGCAGAGATGATCAGGGCGACGAGGTGGAGCTAACAGACTACTCGGAGGCGGGATCCCATGGCTAGAGGTGCTGCGGCTCGAGCTCGAGCTCGGCTCCAATGGCGGCAGCAAGGAGGAGGAAGAGATCCGGGAGGAGGGAGAGAGCCGATGCGGGGAATGGATAGGGGAGGCCTCAGGGGGCTTATCCCCGGCCTTGCCAGCGCGAAGCGGGGGCCGGGCAGGCGCACAGGTGCGTGGCCGCGCAGGAGGAGGCGGCGGCCACCTCCTGCTGCCTACTGGCGCGAGGGAGGGGACGAGCCAGGGATGGGCCGGGCCAGGCTTAGGCGACAGGTAAGGATTTCCCATTTTTTTCTGTTTTTGTTTTTCTGTTTTGCTAACTATTGTTTTGCTAATTATTTCAGCTCCAAAACAAAAAGTAAAAACTATTTTAGACCTCCTGAAATATTGTTATAGCATTCCCAACCATTTCCAAAGTTTCCAACATTTTTGGAAATTTATAGATTCTGATTTCAAATTTAAAGTTTGAAACCAGTGGCTTTTGTATTAATTTAAAAATGCTTAAGGTGTCAAGAAAATAGTTTTCTCCAATGCTCATTTACTTTCATGATTTATCAGAAAGTTTGAACATTTCTTGAGGCCATTTTGGGTTCATTGATTTGAACTAGTTTGAGATTTTCTTTAATTGAAATAGTGGCTAGGGTTTTGAGTTTTTTCCTTTGCCACTTTCTTGTTTTTGTTGAAACTTCTTAGATGCAAATGCAAAGAAGACATGAGCACAAGACTAACTTGCTTAAGGGTTAGGGATGTGACAGTTGGTTAATGATATTTATGTGGTAATATTAAAGGGCGTGAGTGCAATTTTTTTGGTTAGTAGAAATATCGAAAAGTTAAAGGGTGTTAATTTGATGTTCATCTAAATATTGGTTATGGCATGGTGATGATATGCGAGCGTTCTTATTCCCCATTGAAATCCTAGTGTTGTTTAGGTCTGGGGCGCACGAGTTAACTCCTCACAACCTCCTCCCTAGGGGTATTCGAGTAGTACTTTTATTCGAGAGAACTAATAAAGTTTTGCAATAAGTATGCGAGTTCTTTATGACTAATGTGAATCCAAGGATGTACGCACTCTCACCTCCTCATATTTTCTAGCCTCTTCGGTACCATGCATTGCCCACACTCCCCTCGAGGATCATTGCAAACTTCACTCGTGCATCCAAACCCCACGATATGATATGCTCTGTTGCACATAAGTAACCGTATATCTTCCCCAAAACAGCGACCATACCTACCTATCATAGCATTTCCATAGTCGTTCCGAGATATATTGCCATGCAACTTCCACATTTACGTTTCATGACTTGTGCACTCATTGTCGTATCGCTTTGCATTATCATATAGCTGACATGGTATTTCTTGCAAAGCCACCATTCATCATTGTTTGCAACTTATCCTAAATCATTGCACATCCTGGTACACTGCTAAAGGCATTCATATAGAGTCATGTTGTTTAGTTGTTTTTCATATCGAGTTATAAGTAAATAGAAGTGTGATATTTTCATTATTAGAGCATTGTCTCAATGAGGAAAGGATGATGGCGATAATGATTGCCCCACAAGTCGGGATGAGACTCTGAATGAAAAAATAAGAAAGAAAGAAAAGAAATAAATAAAAAAATAGAAGGAAGGAAAGAAAAAAGATAAAAATGGAAAACAAAAAAATGAGAGAAAAGAGAGAAGGGACATTGCTAGTACCTATTTTTCCACACTTGTGCTCCAAAGTAGCACCATGGTTTTCATATAGACAGTCTCATGTTTTGTCACTTTCATATGCTAGTGGGAATTTCTCATTATAGAACTTGGCTTGTATATTCCAATGACGGGCATCCTCAAATGCCTGGGGTCTTCATGAGCAAGCAAGTTGGATGCACACCCACTTAGCTTCAGTTGAGATTACATACACTTATAGCTCGAGTGCATCCGTTGCATGGTAATCCCTAATCCATAGCCCGTTGATCCTCCTAGTTGATGCGAGACTTTCCTCTCCACTTTTACCCCTTTGAAACCTACCACCATATTCTATTCCACCTATATGCTATGTCCATGGTTCACGCTCATGTATTGAGTGAGGTATAAAATGCTGAAGCGCGTCAAAAACTACGATCCAATTTCTTGGCTTAACATCGTGTTGATTGACATTTGTATTTATGTGGTGAAGATGGAGCCATGCTATCCTAATATGATAAAATGAATGAGCGTAAACATTCTTTACGGATTGTATATTTTGAAAGTTGATGATTGTGCTACTTATGTTTATGGGTACTTCGTTTCTCAATGATCATACATGAAAGAGATTAAATGTTGGGTAGCATGTCACATGAAAAATTCTTTTTTTCTTTATCTACTTAAGGAAGAGCAGGAATTAAGCTTGGGGGTGCTGGTATGTCTCCAATGTATCTATAATTTGTGATTGTTTCATGCTATTGTATTATCATTCTAGGATACTTTTTAAGCATATGATTGTTGTTTTGTATTATTTTTAGCACTAACATATTAACCCAGTGTCAAGTGCGAGTTGTTGTTTTCTGCATGTTTTTCGCTTGTCGGGAATACTGAACCAAACAAAGTAAAATACCACAAAACTTTTTGATGATTTTTCTGGACAAAACTAGGACCTGGAAGGTTTGGAGGAAGACTGCAGGGCACACGAGGTGCCCCAAAGCCAACAAGGCGCACCGAGGGGGGTGGTTGCTACGTCTTCAATGTATCAATAATTTATGAAGTATTCATGCCATATTCACCTATGTTTACAATACTTTTATATGGTTTTGATACACTTCATATGATTTAATTAGAACTAACCTGGACTAATGCTGATTTTAGCAGAATTACTATGGTGTTGTTTTTTGTGCAAAAAATAGAAGTTCTCAGAATCACCCGAAACTTTATGATGAAATTTGATGGAGCAAATAAGAAATACGAGAGGGAAGAACCACCAGAGGGGGGCACCTATTGGTGCCAAGCCAGCAAGGCATGCCCACCACCCTGGGTGCACCCTGATGGCCTGGAACCACCTCGTGGCTCCGATTGATGTGATTTGAACGCTGAAAAATCCTATATATTGGAATCCCCCAAAAGTTAACCTAGAACTTCTGCTCCGACACCGCAAGCCTGTGTACCAAAGTAAACTCATCTAGAGCCGAGTTCCGGCACCCTAACTAGAGGGGGTACTTATCACCGTAGGCCATCTTCGTCATCCCGACGGTCTTCATGACAAAGAGGGAGTAGTTCACCCTTGGGGCAGAGGGTTTGTATCAGTAAATATGTGTTTGATCTTTCTCTCTCAGGTGTTCTTTAGATGTCATGATCTATACGTATCACGAGATTTGTTAATATAGTTGCTTCATATGGTGTTCGTCCCTTCTATCTTGTTTTCACGAATTGAATCTTTCCCTATGAGGTTTTGTTATGTTGGATTGCACATTGGATTTGAGATCACTTGATGTATGTATTTCATATGGATACTTGTGGTGAAAATGGGGTGTTTTATTGATTCACTTGATATATGTTTTGGTACTCGACTTGTGGATTCCCGTGGTGTCAATGGGGTAATCCATGCATATGGGTTGATACACGTTCTTGTCCTACTTCCTCCGATAGAAATCTTGGGGTGCTAGTTCTTTGTGTTGGATTGAATATGATGAATCTGAAATTATTTGAGGCAGGTCGAATAATTAACCCACGGATACTTGAGGTGACATTGGAGTATCTAGGTGACATTAGGGTTGATTGATGTGTATCATAAGTGTTATTCTAGTAAGAACTCTAGGTCTGTTGGTGACACTTACATGAATAGCTCAATAGATTGATCGGAAATAATAACTTTGAGATGGTTCTACTACCTACAACAATTTCATCTTATGTTCTCCGATACTTATGAACTTTGGTGTGATTCTTTGTCACGCGTTGAGGGATGATCATATGATTCTATTATGTTCGCATTGTTCAGAGATTGCACCAGTGAAAGTATGAACCCCATGCCTTATTTCTAAGCATTGCAATACCTATTGTGCTCACTTTGATTACTTGTTACCTTGCTGTTTTTATATTTTCATATCACAAAAACCTATTTCTACCATCCATATTAAACTTGTATCACCATCTCTTCACCAAACTAGTGTTCCTATACAATTTACCATTGTCTTGTGTGTGTTGAGGACACAAGACATTTCTTGTATTTGATTGCAGGGTTATTCGAGAGAGACCATCTTCATCCTACACCTCCCACATATTGATACCTTAGGTCATCCACTTGACGGAAATTTGTTGCTGTCCTCCAAAAATTTGCACTTGGACGCCCAACAACGTCTACAAGAATAAAGTTGTGTAGTCGACACTAAGCTCTTTCCTAGCGCCGTTGCCGGGGAGGTGAATGCTTGAAGGTATATATTTAGGTCTTACAATTGAATCTTTTAGTTTATTGTTTATAACTAGTTTTTTATGAAAACAACTACACAAATAGAGTTTAGGTTGCCTCAATTGCTTCACCTTTATAATGTCTTTCGTGAAAATGATGGTTCAGAAAATTGTGCCAAAGTGTTAGAAGAAGAGTTCAATAAAATGTTTGGCATTAAATATTTGAATAATTTGCATGGTACCAATGTTGTTAGGATGAATTCTATGAATATACATTATTCTAGTGATATGGAAAGCCACAAGCTTGGGGATTCGATGTTTGATGAAGATGATATTTTTAGTCCCCCAAGTGTTGATGAGAAAATTTATTTTGATGATGGCATGCCTCCTATTTATGATGACTATGGTGATGACATGTCTACTATAAATAGTAATGATAACCATGAAACTTGTCATCATAATTTTAATATTCAATGTGGTTATGTCCATCAAGTGTATCATGATATTTACTTTGGTGAGTTTGCTTCCACTACTATGAATGAGAAGAAAATTGCTTATGTCGAGAATATTAGAAATTATATTCTTGTGGAACATGGAAAGAATGATTTATGTCATAGTTATATTGTTTAATTACTTCATGATTCTACTGAAAATTATTATTGGGGATGAACATATGCTTGTAGGTATTGCAATAATATCAAGTTTCCTCCCTATGTGTTCAAAACTTTGAAGTTATGCTTGCTTTGCCTTCCTACGTAAGTTGATTCTTGCTGCAATAAACTGTTTGCTTGAAAAATCCCTATGCATATTAATCGTCTTAGACTTAAATATGCTTGACATGGGATTCATGATGCTGTCTTGCATGTATTAATCATTACTTATTATGTGAGCTTCATTGAAATCATCATGCCTAGCTAAAATGCGTTGAAGAAAAGCGCTTGTTTGGAGACAACCCAACACTTTTTCTTGCTGTTTTCGTGTATTCAAATGATTAATCTACTGTGACGCCCTCGATTTAATTGTACACTAATCATACACGCAAATGCGTACGATCAAACCCAAGGACTCACCGGAAGATATCACAACACAACTCTAGACACAAATAAAATAATACAAGCTTCATATTACAAGCCACGGGCCTCGAGGGCTAGAATAGAGAAGTTCGATAAGCACACGACTCAGCGGAAGCAACAATATCTGAGTACAGACGTAAAACATGGGTGCCTTAGAGAAGGCTAGCACAAAAGAAACACGATCGAACGAGGCGAGCCTCCTGCCTGGGAACCTCCTAAACTACTCCTGGTCTTCAACAGCCTCCATGAAGAATACACCATCGGGATGGTAGACATCGGCAGGAAACTCCACTCCTGGACTCCAACATCTGGACACAGCAACGGTGAGTACTCATCCAAAGTACTCGCAAGACTTACATCAGAACTATGCTAAGTATGCACCAGTATCAAAGAAGGGGTTTTATATGTGGACTGACTGCAGCAATGCAAGAATAGAGAGAAGGTCTAGTCCTATCGAAGACTAGCATCTTCAGGGTCTTGCAGCAATAGATGAGAGTAGAACATGTGTAACACAAATAATAGTCATATTGTTGCGGTAATATTAAAGTGAGGTCACGCCCAGAGATCCTCCCTCGACTCCCTACGAGGAAGCAATCCCGAGGCAACTAATTCCAGGTAAGTAACAATTGTAGTTGTATAAGATCAGGGCACAACTCCAAGTCGTCCTCTAACCGTGGACACGTCTATTCGAGTAGTTAATTTTCATCCCTACAGGGGTGCACCACATGTCCCGTCATGCTCGATAACACTCTGGCTGGACACACTTTTCTGGGTCCTGCCCGGCCTCGGAATATCGACACGTCGCAGCCCCACCTAAGACTAATCAGAGAGGCCTGCCCACCGGTCTAAATCCTAAGCGCAAAGGGTTCATGGGCCCACTTCACCTCCGCGCTCCTGCACGATGCGAGTGCGGCCGACGTCAGTCCTAGCACCCCTTAATCACAAGCGCAATGCATCTCGGGACCACTCGGGCGTGCGCCGCTACATTGCTGACGTATGAAGAGCTTCGGCTAATACCGCGACGTCGAGTACCCATAATTCTTCCCACGCAGACAGTTAGTGCAAAAAGGTCTTCGACCAACCCAAATCAAATACCCAAATCCATTAACATTTTAATTAGGCCATCGACACAATCTCGCGGGAATCCACCCGTCTTACATCTAATCACCAATTATCCCAGTAACATGGTCGAGTAACTGTGTGGTTGAAACATTGGGGAATCCGCGGTATCACCCTCGTTGGATTCCGAACGATGTATCCGTCAAGGTGGGCTTAGAGGAATCACCCTCGGGCGTCCCATACTTGAGGGGTTGCATGACAGAGGCATCGTCGGGAATGGTGAAAGAGGAATCACCCTCGATAACCACGACCGACTAGCTATACTACAGAGATAACATGAGGAGTACTTAGCGAGGTGTCACCCTCGGTACTCGATAGTATCTTTGTAGCGTCGTACAACTAAGGGGGGGTGTATGTGTTGTGTCGGGTCTGGCTCGTCGATCAGGGATCGAGATTTGAAAACAAGCGGGGAAACTGGACTACGGGGTCAAAGGGGGATGACTGCTCCACCTATACTAAGCAGATTTAAAGTACATGACCGAAAGTAGCACTTCATCAAACATAGGCTATGCATCAGATATAGGAGCTAACTACGACAGTAGCAAAATACTAATGCAAGCAGCAGGAAGAACACACATAGGCGATATAGGAATGATCAAGGAGGGGGGGTTGCTTGCCTGGTTGCTCTGCAGACAAAACGGATCCTCGACCGGGAAGTAGTCGATCACCGGATCATCATCGGTCTCGGGGTCTACCGGTAAGAAGAGGGGGAAGAAACAATAAATAACAACAACAGTTCAACACTAAGCACGACATGACAAAAAGCAGGCTAGGCATGAGCTAATGCAATAACATCCATCATAGACGGGTCAGAAGAATATCTGACGATATTTTCCGGGTCTCGGGCTACTACCGGTGAACGAGAAACGATGGAAAAGTTTCATGTTTGCTATGCTAGGGACGCGTGACATACGAATGGACCGTATATCCGGGTTCGTCTCGTTCTGCTGATCAACTTTCATGTTGAAAGTATTTTGATCGCACTTACGGATTATTTTATATTAATTTTTAAGTTTTCATTATATTTTGAAAATAAACAAAATTAATTTAATTCAATAGGTGTTAATGACATCAGCATGATCAGTGAGCCCCACGTGTCCACCACACAAATTAACTAACATAAAATATTATACATATCAGATAATTACCTAATTAATTTAGACAAATTAATTAGAGATTGATTAAATCAACTAATTAATAGTTAGTTAATTACTCACTAATTAATTAATTAATTAATTATGATTATTTTACATAAATATTTTTATAAATTTTTTTACGGGATGGCCCCATATGTCATTCACACATATTTTGTATGAGGCTTATAAAATAAACCACAGGCACACATGGCATAGACTATACTAAATAGATAAAGAAACTAATCAGATCATTTAGGGTACACAAGCCATTACGCTATACTACCTAATCTTTTACCTACTAATAAAGCAATTAGTGCTTCTGTCGTCCATCATTAATATTGCCCATAAAGTTGATGAAAATTACCCACAATTGCCACTTATAAGTCATAGAAAACATTTCAAACAGGAAAATATCCGGACTGGGCCGGCCCATGTAGGCACCTCTTATATTACGCTCTCGGCATTGGAAAAAGATGTAGCCACCTATTTGGGCCGGCCAATGCATGGCCGCCTGTTCTTTTAGTTTATTTTTTTATTTTACATTTCAGTTCCATTTTTTTCTAATTTAAAAAATTTAGAACTTCAAATAACTTTTCTTTAATTTAAGAAACTGAGAATTTTGAAATAAAATATTAAAAAACATATTTTTTTTGAGAATTCAAAAACTACTCAGGAGTTTTGAAAAATGTTTGCATATACAAAAAAATGTTTAAAGTTTTAGAAAATGTGTGTAAAATAAAAAAGTCAATAATTTTAAACAAAAGTCCGTGTAAAAATCTTAAAAACAGTTCATGCCTTTGTTTTTAGTCTCATTTTTTATTTTCATTTTCTGTTCCATTTTTTAAATTTAAATAATATCGACTTTTGAAAAACTTTTGCAACTTATAAAACTAAGAATTTTGAAATAGAATTTTGAAGAAAACATAAAATGTTTGTGAATTCAAAAAATGCTCGGGATATTTGTAAAAGTATTACCATATTCAGAAAAATGTTCATAATTTCGAGAACAATGTGGTGAAGACAATAAAAGTCCATGATTTTGAGAAAAAAGTTTGTGTATTATTTTTTGAGTGCAATTGAAAAAAATGTTTGCTAATTCAAAAAATGTTCATGCATTTCAAGAAATGTCCTAAAATTTTAAGGACGTAATATGATCAGCATCTTTGAGGATTATAATTATTTTTCTCCCGTTGCAACGCACGGGCCTTTTTGCTAGTAACCACTAATTGGCCTAACTAAGCTAAAATAACAATGCATGTACATGGCCGTGCACACCATACTACCTAATAACCACTAATTAGACTAACCAGCCGGCCATCAAATGAACCAGCTGGCCACACACACGTACATGGCCGTGCACACCATACACGTCACACACACGCATGTGCACACATCACAAACACGCATGGCGCACTTTGCCATGGCCTTGCCATGCCAGCCGCAGCAACGACACGGGAGCGGCCGAGCATACGACGCGGGGCAGCGACAACATGGTAGCAGCAAGCAATACAACAAGTAGCAGTAGCAGTAGCCAGCATCAGTAGAGCAGGTAGCAGCAGCGGCAAATGGCAGCAGAGCAAAAGCAGCAACGGGGGCATCGGGCGCGGCACGGCGAGCAGCGGGCACGCACCTGGGCGCGGCCAGGGTGTGCCCGGAGAGGCTAGGACGCGGTAGGTACGGGGCAGGGCACAAACAAAGGCGAGGCAGAGCGCGTCGGACACACACGCAGGCCGAAACTCACGCGACACGGGACGGTGACACGAGGCTATGAACAGAGGGGAGACAAGGAGAATGGGGGTGCCGCTCACAGGGGAAGGCGGAGGACGCGTCGGACGGGACGGAGGAGCTCCGGTGAGGTAGATCAGACGAGGCAATGGTGACCATAGGTGAGGAAGACGACGTCGATCCCGGCGATGTAGAGGCATAGGGCTCGAGGTGGTGGTCGTAGACGACGTAGAGGAGGCCGACGGAGCTGCGGGACATGGTCTCCGGGCACGGGGTCGATGGAGGGCTCGAGCTTCATGGCGAGGTGGGCATGGGGGGAGGGTCTTAGACGGCGGCGTATGTGAGCAGGGTAGATGGAGTAGATGCTAGGGTTGCAGGGGGCGTGACGCAGGTCTTATAGACGTCACGGAGGGCCTGGATGCTCGGTACGTGGTCATCCACCCAAGCTCTGGTGAACAGAGGAAGGAGAAGACCTCCTGATGGGTTGGGCCTTTCGTGTGTACTAGAAGCCCAGATGAATAGGCATGCCCTATCCCTTTCTTTCTTCTATTACGTTTCTCTATTTAACTACTGCTTTCCAGTTAAAAAGAGCTACTAAACTATTTTTTTAGATGAGACACTTTGCAGAAAAATAGATGGCAACATTGCGATGCTGTACAAAAACTTTCACGTCGTTTGTAATGGTTTTAAATAATTGTTTATTTTGAAGAGGTCAATTTAAATATTACTTGTCAATAAAAAGTTTGTGCGGTTGATTTAAAAATTCCATTGATGTTGGTTTCACTTGGAAAAGTACGAGGGGATTATTTAGAATATTGTACACATTTTTGTTCTCGTGTTTGGTGAAATAATTTCTCGACTTTATATCTTAAGTCTGAAAAGGACACAGTTTGAGAGTGGGACTATTTTCTGTATGCAACTTAACTATGATGATCATGATGACACGGTACATTAGCATGGGATCACTGTAGCTTAACTATCGGGGTGTCACATCCACTATAGTAATCATGTTCCGTGTCTTTTATTTTATTAATGTGCCAAGTTAATCCTTTGAGATAGTGTGGATACTTGTTCATTTGATTGTATGCAAAAACATAAACTTTTGCGTTCAGTTTACGAATTATGTGATTTTACTTGAGAGTCAAAAAATTCTTCAATATTCACATAGTTTTTATATTCAAATTATCTACATTTTACTAATTTTTTAGAATTTTGAAAGATAGGGAAGTATGGTGCTAGATGAGATGTTTACAAACTGTTTGGTTTTTGATAGATTCTCTTTTGCATGCATAGTTTGCTTGTTTAAATGTTTATATAGCTTATATTTAGTGATATAAATTATGTGAACGATAGAATACAGTAGGTATTATGTGATGAAAATTAATAATCTTGTCTTGACAGTACCTAAGTGAATGATCTATCTTTACTACACTATCCCATCTCACAAAGTTTCGTTAAGTTTTGTGTGATTCATGTTTTCAAGTTCTGGGTGAGATACCGATATGAGGAGAATAGGAGTGGTAAGACCCTAATATTGGGTATACCCAAGGCACCCCAATGTAATATCAAATGAATAATAAAGTGTCTAAGCTTGGAGATGCCCCAGAAGGCATCCCCTCTTTCATTTTCAACAGTATCATTAGATCTTACTTGGAGCTATATTTTTATTTGTCACATGATATGTGTTTTTCTTGGAGCGTCAATTTATTTTGTTAGTTTTTGCTTTTTTTTATTTACAATCATATTTTTCAATTAAATTTTCCAAGAATTGCCTTTAGAATACTTGAATTGCATTTGTGATATGTGTTGTCCAAAAATACGAACTTTAACTGTAGTATTTCAATTATGATATTTTACTGTAACATGGGAATTTTATGAATTTTTCACATAGTACTTTCATAATAATTCTTTATCATTTCCTAAATTTTAAGAATTTGTGAAGTTACAGAAGTACACTTTTTGAAGAGATTTCTACAAATTGTTCTAATTGGACAAATTGCTATCATAGTTTTATTTTCTACTTATCCTTGAGTTTTCATGGCTTATTGACTCCCCGCTGATTTGCGTTGGTTTCCCTCCAATCTTAAAGGGTGATATAGCACAGCGACAACAAGTATTTCTCTAAGTTATAAAACCAAGGTATCAACCAGTAGGAAGATCGACAAGACTATGTAAACGGTACCTCCACCCAAATAGCAAATCCTCGCAACCCAACGCGTGTAGGGGTTGTCAATCCCTCGTGGGTAAGGTAAAGATAGTTTGATAGATGCAAGCAAAATGATAGAAAATAAAACGCAACAAGGTATTTTTGGGTTTTTTTATAATATATATCTGAAAAAGAGCAAATAAAATAGAAACGCGAATAGCAAAGTAAATATTGCAAATACATGATGTGAAATAGACCCGGGGACCGTAGGTTTCACTAGTGGCTTCTCTTGAAAAAATAGCATACGGCGGGTAGACAAATTACTGTTGGAAAATTGATAGAACAACGAATAATTATGACGATATTCAAGAGAATGATAATGTATATATGCATCACGTCCAAGAAAAGTAGACTGACTTATGCTTGCATCTACTTCTATTACTCCACACATCGACCGCTATCCACTGTGCATCTAGTGTATTGAGTTCATGGAGAAGTAGAGTAATGCCTTAAGAACAATGCCATGATGCAGACAAGATCAATTCATCTAGGAATAGACCCCATCATTTTATCCTTAATGGCAAAGATACATGCGTGTCATGTATCTTTCTGTCACTGAGATTGAGGACCGCAAGATCGAACGCATCACAAAGCACCTCTTCCCATTACAAGACAAAAGATCAAGTTGGCCAGACAAAAACCAAATATTGGAGAATAAATACGAGGATATAATAATCAAGCGTGAATATAATTTCATAGATCATATCATAAACTCACAATTCATTGGATCCCAACAAACACAGCGTGATCTGTGATCGTGTTCCTCTCGAGAACGGTCTCTAGATTGGATTTCATGGCTTCTAGAACTTGCGGAGGCTGAAACGATTTTTCATCGACTCCCCTAGGTTTTTTTAAATATTGGGGTATTTATAGAGCTTTAATGCGGTAGAGGAGGCGCCTCAGGCCCCCACTAGACACCAAGTCGCGCCAGGGGCCTTGGGCGCGCCCTGGTCCCTAGTAGGATGCCTCAGCGTCCTCTAGTAATCATCCTTGGCTCGCACTAGTAATCATCCTTGGCTCGCACTAGTAATCATCCTTGGCTCGCACTAGTCCTCTGGTAAAAAAAATCTCCGTAGAGTTTCTTGGCATTTGGACTTCATCTGATATTGGTTTTATGCGGAGGAAAAAACAACAATAATCAATAACTCGCACTAGGAACTAGGTCAATAGGTTAGTCCCAGAAAATGATATAAATTTGCTATAAAATGATCATAAAACATCCAAGAATGATGATATAACAACATGGAACAATAAAAAATTATAGATTCATTGGAGATGTATCAGCATCCGCAAGCTTAATTCCTGCTCGTCCTTGAGTATGTAAATGATAAAAACAAATTTTTGATATGGAATGCTGCCTAACATGTTCATCATATTAATTTTATTTTTAGCATGGACATATGGACTTGTAGATTATTCAAAACAATAGTCTATAGTTTGACATGAAAATTTCAATACCCAAGCATATCAACAAGCAACCAAATATTTCAAAATATCAATGCTATAGAATGTATCCCTAGCCCATCATGCTACATCACTGATCCATTCATGCAACACACCCAAATATTAACTACATCCAATGCTCAAGTATGATAATTGTGTTCCTTAGTTGGTGTTTTATAAGAGAAGGTCAAGACTCAAGTTCGACAATACAATATTTCATAAAGTAAATTAATAAGCCCTTCGGAGAGGGAAGCATGGATTTGTAGAGGTGCCAGAGCTCAAGCTAAAAAATTTAGAGATAAGATATTTTTGGTGGTATGCCTTTCTTGTCAACGAAAATGACCAAGAGTTTCCAATATCCTCCATGCTAAACAAATTACACGAGGTTCCCAAACTAGAAATAAAATTTATTCCTTTTTCCACCATTCTTTCACACTCCACGGCCAGCCACATCCACGGGTACCATCCATACCAACACTTTCCAAGGAATTTATTATTTGACAACATAAAATAAATTTTCTTTGCATTTTGGGATTGGGATTCCCTATTACCTCCACACTCTCGTGCACTGACAAGTGAATAAAGACTCATCTCGAGAATAACCTATTTAACATGGCAGATACCGACCACCCCTCGCCGCTTCATGAGCGATACGAGCACACAAAAGAGAAATTTATTTTGAACATTAGAGTTGGCACTTGCAATTACTTATAACGGTGTTGAACTACCGCATATAGGTAGGTATGGTGGGCTCATTTGGCACAACTTGGGGTTTAGGATTTGGATGCACAAGCAGTATTCCCTCTTAGTGCAAGTGAATGCTAGCAAATAGATTGAGAAGAGCCCAACCAAGGAACGAAAATCATGATAAGCGAACATCAAACATAACTAACACCGAATACTGCAACACAGGTAGGATGTAATTTCATAGCATAATATTGACTTCATGTGCATGCATAGGGAATCACAAACCTTAACATCAATATTCTTAATAAAGCTTAATTATTCATCAACATAACTAACATATCACTATCTTCATATCGCAAAACTAATGCAAAGAATAAAGTTTAACATCCGATGATCTTCATGAAAGTTTTAGCATATCTTCCCTGGATATCTATCACTTTGGGACTAATTGCATTCAAAGCATATTGCCATTGCAAATAACAAGCTCTCAAACAAATATAGTGAAGAACAAGAGCACATGTTTCTTTATAATTTTCAACTCACAAAATAATATAAGTCAAGCAAGAGAGGATTTCCTCAAAATTTCTACTACTGTCAAAATAATCTAAGTGAACCATGAGAGAAAATTTCTTCAAAATAACATCACAATTGTGCTCAAAAAGATATAAGTGAAGCGCTCGAGCAATTCCATGGCTCTAAAAAAATTAAGTGAAGCATAAAGAGCGATTATAACAAATCATAGCATACTTTGGCTCTCGGAAATAGTTGTGTACAACAAGATTTATTATAATAGACTAACCAACAAAGCAAGCAAATACTCATATAATATAAGGCGCTTTAAGCAAAAATCATGATATGTGACGAATAAGAATATAGCTCCAAGTAAAATTACCGATGGTTTTTAGAAGAAACAGGGGATGCCTTCCGAGGTATCCCCAAGCTTAGTTGTTTGGTAATCCTTGGATATTACCTTGGGGTGACATGGGTCATCCCCAAGCTTAGGCTTTTATCACTTCTTATTCCTTCATCCATCATGATCTCACCCAAAACTGGAAAACTCAACAAAACTTTCATGAGATCTGTTAGTATGAGAAAACCAAACTTTACTTTAGGTACTATTCAAAATCTATTAAACTTTTGTTTTTGCATTATACCTACTGTATTCTAACTTTAGCATGGCTTATACCCCGGATACAAACCATAGAATCATCAAAACAAGCACATAACACAAAGAAAACAAAATCTGTCAAAAACAGAATAGTTTGTAAAGACTCGAATTTTACTCATACCTTTGTAACTCCAAATATTCTGAAAATTAAGACAACGTAGGGAATTTTATATAAATCTTGTGTAAAAAATTCACACTTTTGACACTTTTGTGATTTTTATGATGTTTTCTACTAGATGCAAAAGTTTCAGTTTTTCAGCAGGATTGAAGCAACTAACACCCCACATAATCCCAAAGGCTTTACATGGCACAAACACTAAATAAAACATATAAAACATAAAAAAACAAAATTATAATAATCGCATAATTGTGCAAACACTCAAGAACATAAATCAAAAGTGAAAAATAATTTTTTTCCTTGGGTTGTGTCGGTGCAGGTGTGCACTTGATCACCCATGGGACCGTTGGCCCCTTGTGGTTCGGCGGGGAGATCGCGTGACACAAAGAGCAGAAACTACGAGGCAACAATATGATGAGGCTCGAGGCATATACCCAGGTTCGGTCCGCTACGAGGCAAACACTAAATGTTTTCTAAACTATTTTGGAGCTGAAATAAATAGCAAATTAAAATAGTTAGCAAAACAGAAACAAAACAAAAAAAGGAGAAAAGACTTACCTGTCGCTCACCTGGCCCAGGCCCAGCTCTTGTGTCGTCTTCCTCCTCACTAGTTGAAGCAGGAGGTGGCCGCCGCGACGCCCGGTGCCTCCACGCAGCTCCCTGCCTGCCTGGCGGCCGCTTCGCGCTCGCACGCGCGGGGATAACCTCCCCGAGCACTGGCCTATCCATTCCCGCGCACCATTCCTCCCCTCTCCTCTCGGTTCCTTCCTCCCCTTGTGCCGACATTGACAGGAGCTCAAGCTCGAGCTGCCCGTGCCCCTAGCCACATGATCTCCCTCCCGAGTGCTCCATTCGCTCCGCCTCGACGAGCTGGTCATCCCTACAAAAGCCGAAGGTCCCCCGAGCCCTGCAACGCCCACGACACCGTCGTCTTCAAGCTTTGGCCGCCGGTGAGCTTTGTTCGATTCGTTGCCCACAGCGCCGCCCCGAGCCGTCTAAGCCCTCCACTGCACTCCCCGTGAGATTGCGATCATTTCCCCTCTTCTTCCCCTCGGTTTCATGCCCCTAGCCAGTGGACTGACGAGCCCGAGCTCTGGCCGTCGCCTCCGCTCCTCGCCGGTGACCTCCGGTCCTCCCGAGCCCTCCCTGAGGCTAGTACTGGATGAGGCCGAGCCTGGGGATCCTCCCAGTGCTCTCGGCTCTCGATCCCGAGCACTACAGCCATCTCCGGCAACTCTCCGGCACAGACCCGCCGCGGATCTGGTCGCCGCCGGTCAGTCTCCGGCAGAGGATGACCTGTCCTCACTAATCCATGTTTTAAACGCTAATTAGCCACTGACCAGCGGGCCCGAGGCCAAGTCAACGCAATCAGGGGGTGGTCAGCGTGGGATTATCCCTGTGAGGCTGACCAGTGGGTCCACCCTGTCGGGTTTGACCTGATCAGGTCAGCCGACGGCTGGCGCCATGATGACGTGGGGCTGACGCAATAAGTGGATTTTTTGATATAAAAGAATTCCAGAAAATGTCCAAAACTTCTAAAAATCATAGAAATTAATGTGTAACTCCAATGAAAATAATATATATATGAAAAAGTATTAGAAAAATACAAGGAATCTGAATATCTCATTTTCAAACATGTTTGAAAATGTTACTGGACCAAACATGTAAAATAATGAATAGGTTAAATTTAATAAATGCTTTGGAGTTGGAATTGGAAAATCATTTGAACTCCACTTCAAATGCTATGATCAAACATTTTTCAATCACTACCAGCAACTTAACATATCATTCCCATGCATGTTAAAAACAAGTTGATCTGAGCATCAGGTCGAATCAATTAAAATGGTATTCGAGAATACCTCGTTTGAAGTGATATTGAATCTGATTCAAATCAACTTCACACCTAATAAATGATAGCTACATTAGCATACCACCTTGCACCCTCATGCCATGCTCATGCATCATCTTGTTGCAGATGATTGTTATTGATTGTTGTCATTTCTTTCGGTAGGCTCCTTTCCTCCGGATTCCACTGAATATCCGACTGACGGATATTGTCCCTCCTCTGAGCAACAAGGCAAGCAACCATTTTGATCATCCCGATAAATCCCATGTTCTCGCTCCTGCACTTACTTATTGCATTAGGATCAAATGCTCAACTGCTTTTCCCACGTTAGTTGAACCCACTTCCTTTGCATGACCTGTCTTTGTCACAGTAAATAGCTGAACCTTGCAACCTAGCATACCTGGTAGATGCTTGAGCCATGTTGTGCCTTATCCTGCTATGCATGCTATGCTTAGAGTTGTGTATGGTCCGTCATCTGTGAGATGAATAGAATTGTGAGAATGTGTTCAGTAAGTAAGGGTTGTGTGTTGAACCTGATTTGGTAAAGGTATCGGTGAAAGGCCATGTAGGAGTACATGGCGGGTTGTTTCATTGGAACCGTCCTTAGGAACTGAGTTCTGTGTATGTAATCCAAGATTAGATACTACCACACGTTGGGATACTTAATTGACCCTCTCGACTTATTAATCGCCTAGTACTCGGTCCAGGAGTTGCAAGTAGTTTCTGGTGTTTATAGTCATGCTCGAGGCCGTGCATAGCGCTGACCTGAGAGGTGGGCTGTGATGCGGTAGGCAGTGGCACGGTGTACCAAGTGGCACCCGGATGGTGGGCTTGGGAACCCTGCGCACATCGTTTGGGGCCGTGGTGGAAACCTCGACCGGACTTCCGTGCGGGTTACCCTCAGATAGGCGATAGACCTGGACTTAGTATTAGTGTGGTTAACGGTCGTGGCCGACTCCCTCGCTGGGCTTCCGCTTGAAGGTTGCCGAGGTGCATGACGTGCACATGGCGATAAGTGGCGAGAGCGTGTGTGAAGAAGTACACCACTGCAGGGTTATGATCTATTCGAATAGCCGCGTCCGCGGATATGGACTACTTGGAGACATATGTTGTTCATAGATAACTTTAATGGCTACTCATAAAATTGTCAACATAAGCATGAGTGTCTTGGACGGAATTTCCGTATGGAGATGGAATGATTCCACGATGGAGTATTGTTGTGGTGTTAGTGGACTCGTGTGCGAGAAATCAAGTTGTCAAAAATTATTTAAAAAATGCAAGTTGTCTAGCCACGAGTCAAATGTTGGCTTTCCGCATGAAACCCCACAATTCCTTATTGATACATTGCATCAGTAGATAGTTATCCTAAAGTCTTGTTGAGTACCTTCGCACTCATGTTTGCTTAATAATTTGTTGCAGAGATTGTTAGTGACCCTAATGGAGGGTTCTTCCTAGACATCGACGACGACGAGTAGCTGGTATCCCAGGTACGATCTGGCCCTAGGGTGGGTCTGTAGTATAGTGAGGCCATGTGCCTTCTAGTTCCATCTGTCTATACTCGGACAGTTTATCTACTTCCACTGGCTTGTAACTTGAATGACTGTTATGATGGGTCGTGAGACCCCTACTGTGTAATATTATGTGTGAGGCTCTTTCGAACCTTTTAAATAAAGCTTGTATGTTTATGGTTATGTTGTGATGCCATCGATGTAACTATACATATCAGTATGCCATGCGTACGTGTGTCGTACTTGATATGTATGGGGTTCGATTACCTAGCCGTAGGCTTTAGTAGCATTCCTTACAGGGAAATGCCCCTTTGTGATCCAACGAGCCATGGTAGTTCACTACTGCTCCAGACACATAGGTTGACCGGCATGTGTCCTTCTTAGCTGTTGTGTCTGTCCCCTTGGGGAAATGTCACGCGATGTAATGGAGTCCTTGTAGCTTGCTACGACTCGTCTACATTCACTGGTGACCGACACCTGCTTTGCTGGGTCATGTATGCCTGTCCCTGTGCGGAGCTGCCACTTTGGTTTATGACTAGACATGTCGATCCGGGTTCTTTGTCATTGGATTGCTAGCGACACAATTTCATACGCGAGTCAAAAGGCGCAAACGGTCCCGGCTAAGGTAAGGCTGCAGCCGTGGGGTTAACCGTGCGTGAGACCGCAAAGAGATGCGATGTGTTACAGGCTGGATTCCTATGGCTTAGGATCGGGGTCCCGACAAGATAGCTAAGAGTTCTATCATACCTAACTCTGGCATTCAAGACAGAATGCCATAAATGCAGCCTTAGGTGGCGTGCGGGGGTGCATCCCCGGTAAGCTCCTGCCATAGATTAGCTATCTGTTGCTTGGCGTCTTAACACGCATCTGGACGAGTGTCAACTGGTCATAATCTGTCTTCCGGTGCGTCGCCACGTATCTAGCAAGAGCCACTTATCCATTTGGGAGCTCGACACCTCATCGATAAGTGACTGGTGTACCGATGAGGTGGAGCGGTGGCAGATTGGCTCGCGCTTGCCGGGGGACAGCTTGCCGGGTCTTGTTGAGGATGCTTGTGCCTTCGTCCCCGGTAGGTGTTGGGGTTCTTGGTGCGTCTTGATCCCGTCCTGGTCTGCTTGTGTAGGTCATGCTGGCGTTGTTGGCCATTAGGGGCCGCGTTGATAACCCACAAGTATAGGGGATCACAATAGTTTTTGAGGGTAGAGTATTCAACCCAAATTTGTTGATTCGACACAAGGGGAAGCCAAAGAATATTCTCGAGTATTAGCAGTTGAGTTTTCAATTCAACTACACCTGAAAGACTTAGTATCTGCATCAAAGTATCAGTAGCAAAGTGGTGTGATAGCAACAGTAGCAACGGTAACAGTAGCAACAGTGACACTAGTAGCGGCAAAGTAACTTAGCAAGGACCAGTAGGAAAAGACTCGTAGGCATTGGATCAGTGATGGATAATTATGCCAGATGACATTCATCATGCAATAGTTATAACATGGGGAGATATGTAACTAGATCCAGTTCGTCAATGTAATGTAGGCATGTATTCCGTATATAGTCATACGTGCTTATGGAAAAGAACTTGCATGACAACTATTGTCCATCCCTCCCGTGGCAGCGGGGTCCTAATGGAAACTATGGGATATTAAGGTTCTCCTTTTAATAGAGAACCGGAACAAAGCATTAGCACTTTGTGAATACATGAACTCCTCATACTATGGTCATCTCCGGGAGTGGTTCCAGCTATTGTCACTCCGGGGTTGCCGGGTCATAACACATAGTAGGTGACTACAACTTGCAAGATACGATCAAGAACACACATATATTGACGAGAACATAATAGGTTCAGATCTGAAATCATGGCACTCGGGCCCTAGTGACAAGCATTAAGCATGGCAAGGTAGTAGCAACATCAATCTCAGAACATAGTGGATACTAGGGATCAATCCCCATCAAAACTAACTCGATTACATGATAGATCTCATCCAACCCATCATTGTCCAGCAAGCCTACGATGAGATTACTCACGAACGGTGAATAGCATCATGGAATTGGCGATGAAGGAAGGTTGGTGATGACGATGGCGACGATCTCCCCTCTACGTAGCCCAGAACGGACTCCAGATCTGCCCTCCAGAGGAAGAACAGGTGGTGGCGGCGCCTCCGTATCATAAAATGCGATGAACTCTTCTCCTTGATTTTTTTCCGGTCGAAAGGGGCTAAATAGAGCTGGAGTTGGAGGCGACAGATCCCCAAGGGCCCCACAAGCCTGCTAGGCGCAGCTAGGGGGGCCCCGCGCCTCTTGGCTTGTGGGCTCCTCGCTCCATGCTTCCGGTTGATTTTTGCCCCAGTATTTTTTATATATTCCACAAAAAATCCTCGTAAATTTCCAAGTCATTCCGAGAACTTTTATTTCTGCGCAAAAACAACACCATGGCGATTCTGCTGAAAACAACGTTAGTCCGGGTTAGTTCCATTCAAATCATGCAAATTAGAGTCCAAAGGAAGGGAAAAATAGTTTGGAAAAGTAGATATGATGGAGACGTATCAACTCCCCCAAGCTTAAAGCCTTGCTTGTCCTCAAGAAATTCAGTTGACAAACTGAAAGAGACAAAAGAAAAACTTTTACGAACTCTGTTTGATCTTGTTGTTGTAATTATGTCTAACTCATATTCAGATTTTCAGCAAGATCATAAGCTAACCACATAAGCAATGACATTTAGGTATCAAGAGGAACTCATATCAATGGCATAATCAACTAGCGAGCAATAATAATAAGTTTCAAATGTCAACAATTCAATCAAAACAATCATGAAGCAATATGAACAAATGGTATCTCGCTAGCTCTTTCTGAGACCGCAAAACATAAATGCAGAGCACCTTCAAAGACCAAGGGCTGACTGAACATTGTAATTCATGGCAAAGAAGATCCAGTCACAGTCATACTCAATAACAATTAACAGCAAATCATAAAAATGACGGAGGTGCTCTCTAATTGGTGCTTTTTGAAAGAAGAGGATGACTCAACATAAACATAAATAGATAGGCCCTTTGCAGAGCGAAGCATTAATTTGCAGAGTTGCCAGAGTTCAAGCTTTGAAGACAGAGATAAATAATTTTGGGTGGCATGCTTTCATTGTCAACGCGATGTCCAAGAGTTTTCACCATCTTCCATGCTACACATACTATAGGCGGTTCCCAAACAGATAAGTAAAGTTTTGACTCCCCCACCACCGATCAATGACACTCCATGACTAGCCGAATACTCGGGTGCTGTCCATACCAACAACAATCCAGGGGTAGTTTTGTTTGCAATTATCTTTTTGATTTGAGCATGGAACTGGACATTCCAATTATCGGTCCCTTTCTCGTGAGTGATAGTGATCAAACACATATCAAGGATAACACGCCTAGCATGGAAGAGACTGATCGCCCCTTGTCACCACATGAGCGGTTCGGGCATGCAAAACAGATTATTTCTTGAAGGTTTAGAGAGTGGCACATGCAAATTTACTGGAACGACAGGTAGATACCGCATATAGGTAGGTATGGTGGACTCATATGGAACAACTTTGGGTTTATGGAAGTGAATGCACAAGCAGTATTCCCGCTTACTACAAGTGAAGGCTAGCAAAAGACTGGGAAGCGACCAACTAGAGAGCGACAACAGTCATCAATATGCATTGAGATTAACCAACATTGAGTGCAAGCATGAGTAGGACATAAATCACCATAAACATGAATATCATAGAGGCTATGTTGATTTGTTTCAACTACATGCGTAAACATGCGCCAAGTCAAGCCACTTGAATCATTCAAAGGAGGATACCATCCTATCATACTACATCATTATCATCTCAAAATTCATGTTGGCATCCAAGACAAACCATTATAAGCTCCTAGCTAATTAAGCATGGCATCAAAAACGATGATCTCTAAGTTGTCATTGCAAACATGTTTCTCTCACAACAAAGTTGAATTAGGAACGATGAGCTAGTCATATTTACAAAAACAAAATAGATCAAGTTCATACCAGCTTTTCCAGGCTCGGTCACTTCATCACATATCGTCGTTATTGCCTTTCACTTGCACGACCGAATGATGTGAACAATAATAAGAGTGTTCGTGCATTTGACTACGCTGGAATCTGCAAGCAACCACAAAGGAGAAGACAAAGTAATATGGCTCTTTGACAAATAAACAAATATGCATGCGAGAGCCACTAAACATTGTAACCATGGTCTTCTACCTTGACCCAAAGAAAAAGAAAACTATTTACACAGGAAACTCCCAACAAGCAAAAGAAGAACGAGAAATATTTTTGGGTTTTCTCAGACTAGACAAACACACGAGAAGAAAACGAGAAAAAGAAATAAACTAGCATGGATGATACAGTGGCAAAGTGTGAACACCGACTAACAAAGTGAAAGTGTGAGCATGAATGTAAAGTCGGTGAGAAACACGTACTCCCCCAAGCTTAGGCTTTTGGCCTAAGTTGGTCTACTCCCATGGCTAGAAGTAACCGTATCTGGGGTACTCCGGAGTGTACACAGGATGCCACTGCTGCGTGAGCTCCTCTGGCTCCCACTGATAAACTGGCGTCTGGTACTCGACTGGTAGCTCGGACACGGGCGCATGTAGTGGTGCTATGCCCTAATATGCATAGATGTCCGAGGGCATAATAATGTACCTGCCTCGATGAAGATTGAACAAAGAAGGAGCAGGCAATGTAATAGTCTCACGAGTACCCTGACTAAATACTAGGTTATAAATCATCCTCTTATTTATATCTTTATCAAGAAAGTCATGGCGAACCATGCTATCATAATCTAGATATCTCTCAGGAAGAAGAATCTGTTCTTCCTCGTGCAGTCTAATAGGTATCTCAAAATGTATAGCAAGACGGGTTGCATAGATACCTTCCTAAACAATGCCTTTGGAACGGTTCGTGTTCAACCGTTGAGCCACTATAGCGCCCAAGCTATAAGTTTTATCATTATAAAGGGCTTCGCACAAAACCGCAAGATCCGGGGAGCTAAGGGCCCCATCTTTCCAACGACCAATCAAATTTTTTCCCACGAATAATGAGAAGTACCGAGGCACGGGAAAATGTATGCTAGGAGCTCTAGCGCAAGACACTCCTCTCTCCTCTCCTACATCAATAGTATCAATGAAAGCCTCCAAGTCCCGTGGACGAGGTTCATGAATATCCCCAACATAAGGTAATTTGCAGACATTGCAAAATTCCTGAAGTGACATGCGCTGGGGGATATCATATAGCTTTAACTCAACCATAAGAGGACTCTTCCTTGGATAGAAGTTAAAGCTTTGCACGAAAATATTAGTGAGGAGGAGGTATTGTGGGCACTTATCTTCAACAAATGCAGTAAGGCCTGCGTTCTCCACCAAGTAATAAAAATCCTCATAAAGACCGTCGGCACGTAAGAACACATCACTTGGCCACTTGCACGTTCGAACTTCTGCAACTCGGGGGACCGGATACTTGGGTTTCTTCTTCTCATTTTCATCATCCTTGGGGTCACGGCTTGAAGAGCCTCTTAGGAACCTCCACATCTTTTCCTTTTTCTTTCTCTGAAAATATCTGGAATTTTCGGTGACTCAAAGGAAAAGTGAACAAGGCTCAACAAAACTCATAGCAACTACTCCTACAATTGCCTAAAGGCCATATCGTGCATCAAAACTACTTGGGACCAGCTAAACTTAGCATGCAAAGCTCAAGAACAGGGTTACCAAGGCAGCAATAATACGCAACGAATAAAGCACTAGAGCAAAAACTAATTGGACCAATGAAGGAGTCACATATCAAGGAACAATTTCCCCAAAACAGTTTGGTGAATGGGGCTTTGCATAAGGAGATCGAAAATCGTAGCAAGAAGAGCAATAACACGGGTTTGAGCTGTAGAATGATTTTTTCTTGAGGTAGGAGAAGGAGATGGGAGCTGGAATAAGTGGAGGGGGACACGTGGGCCCCACAAGCCAGGTAGGCACGGCCAGGGGGGTGCCCGCGCCTCCTGGGCTTGTGGCCCACTAGTGCATCCCCCTCACCAGCTCTCCGTCTCAGAATTTTTCAAAAATTCCAGAAAAAATCAGACTTGATTTTCAGGGCATTAAGAGAACTTTTATTTTCGGGACACTTTTCTACGAGGCGCAAGAAGCAGAAAACAGGAAAAACTAAGCTAAATCTATCATTTTTCTTCTAAACAACGCAAACTAAAAGATCGGGACAGAGGGCTGTGACTCCTAGATTCATCCATCTCATGGTCATCAAAAGAAATCCGTCAATGAGGTTGATCAAGTCTCCTTGACAAACTTTTTTCGAATCACGTAAAAACGGAGAATTTTCAAATAGTCACTAGGTTACCTCAATGGGGATGTGCATATCCCCAACAAGCAAATCATACTTCATCTTAACAGTAGGTATAGGGCATTCAAAGCTCCCAATAAGAATCGATGAAGTTTTTTCAATAGCATTGATGCAATGTACTCGATATTGTTTCTTCGGAAAGTGCACCGTATGCTCATTACCATTGACGTGGAAAGTGACATTGCCTTTGTTGCAATCAATAACAGCCCCTGCAGTGTTTAAAAAGGGTCTTCCAAGGATGACCGCCATGGCATCATCCTCGGGAATATCCAGAATAACAAAGTCTGTCAAGATTGTAATGTTAGCAACTACAACACGCACATCCTCGCAAATGCCGATAGGGAAAGCAGTTGATTTGTTGACCATTTGCAAGGAGATTTCAGTGGGTGTCAACTTATCCAATTCAAGTCTACGATAAAGAGAGAGAGGCATAACACTAACACCGGCTCCAAGGTCGCATAAATAAGTTCTAACGTAGTTTCCTTTAATGGAGCAAGGTCTAGTGGGCACTCCGGGATCACCTAGTTTCTTAGGAGTTCCACCCTTGAAGGTGTAATTGGCAAGCTTGGTGGAATTCTCAACCTCAGGTATATTCCTTTTGTTAGTCACAATATCCTTCATGTACTTAGCATAAGGAGTCATTTTGAGCATATCTGTCAAACACATTTGCAGAAAGACATGTCTAATCATTTCAAAAAGTCGCTCAAAATCCTCATCATCCTTTTTCTTGGATGGTTTGGGAGGAAAGGGCATGGGTTTCTGAACCCATGGTTCCCTTTCATTACCATGCTTTCTAGTAGTGAAGTCGTTCTTATCCTATATGCTATTCTTAGGTTATGGGTTATCAAGATCAACTGGTTCGATCTCCACATACTTATCATTGCTAGGTTGAGCATCATCATGAACACCACTATCGATATTCATCACCAGATTGTGTTTTGGCATCAGAAACACATACATCGTTTGGATTCTCGGGTGTAACAGCAGCAGGTTTGCTAGCATGCAAGTTCCTATGATCTTTCTTTTTTATTCCTAGGATGACTAGGTGCATCGGTGCTAACTCCTTGAGAATCTTGTTCAATTCTCTTAGGATGACCCTGAGGATACAAAGGTTCCTGGGTCATTCTACCATCTCTAGTGATAACTCTAACAGACTTGTCATTCAGCTCATTGAGCAAGTCATTTTGAGCCTTAAGTACTTGTTCTACTTGAGTACTAACCATAGAGGCATGTTTACTCAAAAGCTTAAGATCATTGACATTTCTGTCCACACAAGCACTTAAATGACTAAGCATACGAGAATTCTGTTCCAATTGTGTGCTAACATAATTATTGAAACTTTGTTGTTTGGCAACTGTCGGGACCCCGATCCTAAGCCATAGGAATCTAGCCTGTAACACATCGCATCCCTTTGTGGTCTCACGCACGGTTAACTCCACGGCTGCAGCCTTACATTAGCCGGGACCGTTTGCGTCTTTTGACTCACGTATGCGATAGTGTCGCTAGCAATCCAATGTCAAAGAACCCGGATCGACATGTCTAGTCATGAACCAAAGTGGCAGTACCGCACAAGGACAGGCATACATGACCCAACAAAGCAGGTGTCGGTCATCGGCGAATGTAGACGAGTCGTAGCAAGCTACAAGGACTCCATTACATCGCGTGACATTTCCCCAAAGGGGACAGACACAACAGCTAAGAAGGACACATGCCGGTCAACCAATGTGTCCGGAGCAGTAGCGAACTACCAAGGCTCGTTGGATCACAAAGGGGCATTTCCTTGTAAGGAGTGCTACTAAAGTTCACGACTAGGTATTCGAACCCCATACATACCAAGTAAGACACACGTACGCATGGCATACCGATATGTATAGATACATCGATGGCATCACAACATAACCATAAACATACAAGATTTATTTAAGAGGCTCGGAAGAGCCACACACATAATATTACACATTAAGGTCTCTCGACCCATAATAGCAGTCATACAATTACAAGCCAGCGGAAGAGTTATAAACTGTCTGGGTACAGACAGGGCAACTAGAAGGCACATGGCCAGACTATACTACAGAGCCGACGTAGGGCCAGATCGTTGCTGGGACACCAGCTACTCGTCGTCGTCAATGTGTACGAAGAACCCTCCATTAGGGTCATTAGCAACCTCTGCAACGTTTATTAAGCAAACATGAGTACGAAGGTACTCAACAAGACTTTAGGAGAACTAACTACTCATGCAAGGTATCAAAAGGTACTATGGGATTTCATGCGGGAAGCCAGCATTTGACTCGTGGCTAGACAACTTGCATTTTCAAATTAGTTTTGACAACTTGATTTCTCGCACACGAGTCCACTAACACCACAACAATACACTATCGTGGAATCATTCCGTCTCCATACGGAAATGCCGTCCACGACACTCACGCTTATTTTGACAAATTTTATGAGTAGCCATTGAAGTTATCTATGAACAACATATGTCTCCAAGTAGTCCATATCCGCGGACGCGGCTATTCGAATAGATCATAACCCTGCAGGGGTGTACTTCGTCACACACGCTCTCGCCACTTATCGCCATGTGCACGTCATGCACCTCGGCAACCTTCAAGCGGAAGCCCAGCGAGGGAGTCGGCCACGACCGTTAACCACACTAGTACCTAGTCCAGGTTTATCGCCTATCTGAGAGTAACCCGTACGGAAGTCCGGCCGAGGTTTCCGCCACGGCCTCAAACGATGTGCGCAGGGTTCCCAAGCCCACCATGCGGGTGCCACTTGGTACACCGTGCCACTGCCTACCGCATCACGGCCCACCTCTCAGGTCAGCACCATGCACGGCCTCCAGCATTACTATAAACACCAGAAACTACTCGCAACTCCTGGACCGAGTACTACACGATTAATAGGCCGAGCGGGGTCATATTTAGGGCCCAGCATGTGGTAGTATCTAGTCTTGGATTACATACACGGAACTCAGTTCCTAAGGATGGTTCCAATGAAACAACCCGCCATGTACTCCTACACAGCCTTTCACCGGTACCTTTACCAAATCAAGTTCAACACACAACCCTTGCTCACCGAACACATTCCACATTTCTGTTCATCTCCCAGATGACAGACCATACACAACTCTAAGCATAGCATGCATAGCAGGATAAGGCACATCATAGCTCAAGCAACTACCTGGTATGCTAGGTTGCAAGGTTCGGCTATTTACTATGACAAGGTTAAGTCATGCAAAGTAAGTGGGTCCAACTATCGTGGCAAAAGCAGTTGAAGCATTTGATCCTAATGCAATGAATCGGTGCAGGAGCAAGAACATAGGAGTTATCGGGATGATCAAAAGGGTTGCTTGCCTTGTTGCTCAGAGGAGGAACGATATCCGTCAGACGGATATTCGGTGGAATCCGGGGGTGCGGAGCCTACCGAAATGAATGGCAACATTCAATAACAATCATATGCACTCAAAATGATGCATGAGCATGGCATGAGAATGCAAGGTGATAAGTTATTATTTTCAACATGTAATAGGTTTAGAGTTGATTTGAATCACATTCGAATAGCAATTCAAACGGGTATTCTCGGATACCGGTTTAATTGATTCGACCTGATGCTCAGATCAACTTGATGTTAACATGCATGAAATGTCATGTTATGATACTGATTTGTAATTAGGGCAGTGTGTGATCATTGCATTTATAATGAAATTTGAATATTTTTGCAAATTCCATTTATAAAGTGATTAAAAGAATTGAATTATTCCTTATTTCACAATTTAGGGTTCTGTAACTTTTTCAAACATGGTTGAAAATAGCATAATCAGAATCCTTGATTTTTTCTAATACTTTTTCTTATATAAATTATTTTCATTGGAGTTACAGATTCATTTCTATGATTTTTACAAACTTTAGCAATTTCATGAATTAGTTTTAAACTGGAAATTCTATTTATTGCCTCAGGCTGACGTCAGCAGGTCAGCCGACCTGTTCAGGTCAAACCTGACAGGGGGCCCCACTGGTCAGCCTCTCTGGGACTAATCCCGCGCTGACCAGCCCTAACTGAGGTTTGACTTGGCCTTGGGCCCACTTGTCACCGAGTGATTAGGTCGCTAATCGGCTGGGTTAGCTTGCCACGTCGACATCCACCGGCGGCGAGGTCGTCCTCGCCGGCGGGGAGCCTCCGGCGACCACCCGCACGGCGGAGGGGCTCGGAAACGGCGCACAGGGGGCCAAATGCTGCGCGGAGAGCACCAGAGGAACGACACGTCTCCCGCAGCTTCATTTCTGCGCATAGCCGGGGCTGATCTGGCCGGAGATGATGCCGGCGACGAGCTTGGCGGCGGCCAAGGCTCGGGCGTCATCGGGGTCTTTGAATCAGGGGGATCTACGCTCGGTTCTTAGCTGCTACGGCATCTACGCGTCGTCCTGGAGGTGCTGGTGCCCTCGGAAGGACGAGCTGATCATTGGAGGGCTACCGGCGACGAGCGGCAGCGGCGGTCCTCGTCGGGCTCCGGTGAAACTAGAGCTAGAGGAGGGGATCGACGGGGAAAACTTAGGGGAAACGACCGCATGCTCACGGGGAGTGCAGAGTAGAGCTTAGACGGCTCGGGGAAGGCCTGGGGGCGACGAATCGACGGGAGAGGTCCGACGGCCGGAGGTGGAAGACGACGGCGTTGCGGGCGTTGCAGGGCTCGAGGAAGCTTCGGCTTCTACAGAGATGACCAGGGCGACGAGGCGGAGCTAAAGGCGTGCTCTGGGAGGGAATCCTATGGCCAGGGGCACGGGCAGCTCGAGATCGAGCTCGGCTCTAATGGCGGCAGCAAGGAGGAGGAGGAGATCCGGGAGGAGGAGGAGAACCGAGGCGGGGAATGGATAGGGGAGGCTCTGGGGAGCTTATCCCCGTCGTCGCCAGCGCGAGGCAGCGGCCAGGCAGGCACGCAGGTGCTTGGCCGCGCCGGAGGAGGCGGCGGCCACCTCGTGCTGCCTACTGGCGCGAGGGAGGGGACGAGCGGGGAGATGGGCCGGGCCAGGCTTAGGCGACAGGTAAGGTTTCCCATTTTTTTCTGTTTTGTTTTTTTTTGTTTTGCTAACTAGTGTTTTGCTAATTATTTCAGCTCCAAAACAAAAAGTAAAAACTATTTTAGACCTCCTGAAATATTTGTTATAATATCCCCACTCATTTCCAAGGTTTTCAACATTTTTGGAAATTTATAGATTCTGATTTCAAATTTTATAGTTTGAAACCAGTGGCTTTTGCATTTATTTAAAATGCTTAAAGTGTCAAGAAAATAGTTTTCTCCAACGCTCATTTACTTTCATGATTTATCAGAAAGTTTGAACATTTCTTGAGGCCATTTTGGGTTCATTGATTTTGAACTAGTTTGAGATTTCCTTTAATTGAAATGGTGGCTAGGGTTTTGAGTATTTCCTTTGCCACTTTGTTGTTTTTGTTGAAACTTCTTAGATGCAAATGCAAAGAAGACATGAGCACAATGCTATCTTGATTAAGGGCTAGGGATGTGACAACTCACCCCCACTCAAAAGAATCTCGTCCCGAGATTTAGAAGTCGTCGGGAATAACGCAGGATACTCAAGTCGGAGACGATCCTCTCTTTCCCAAGTTGCCTCCTTTTCAGAATGATTTGACCATTGAACTTTAAGAAACTTGAGGTTTCGACGTCGAGTGGTACGCTCAGCTTGATCAAGAATACGCACGGGGTATTCTCGGTAGGAAAGGTTATCTTGTAGATCAAGCGTTTCATGGTCCACTTCACGGATAGGATCCGAAAAGCAACGCCTGAGTTGCGAGACGTGGAAAACATCATGAACCTTGGAAAGATGCGGAGGAAGTTCCAACTGGTAGGCAACTTCTCCTCGTTTGGCAAGAATGCGAAAAGGACCAATGTAACGAGGAGCCAATTTGCCCTTGATACCGAATCGATGGGTACCCTTCAAAGGTGTAACCCGAAGGTAAGCCTTCTCGTCAACTTCAAAGGTCACAGCCTTATGATGACGATCATATTGGCTCTTTTGACGAGACTCGGCTGTTTTCAAATTTTCACGAATAATGCGAACCTTCTCTTATGCATCCTGGATCATATCCGGGCCAAAGAGTTGCCTCTCTCCGGATTCTGACCAATTAAGAGGTGTTCGACATCTTCGTCCATAGAGAACTTCAAAAGGAGCTTTGCCCAAGCTTGATTGATAACTATTGTTATAAGCGAATTCGGCGAATGGAAGGCACTTCTCCCAATTCATACCGAGCATATCTTCTAGGATTTGATTCACTCTTTCTACTTGACCACTTGATTGGGGATGGAAAGCAGTGCTAAAAGATAGGTGAGTCCCCATGGCATTCTGAAAACTTTCCCAGAAGCGAGAAGTAAAGATACTTCCACGGTCCGAGTTAATTTCCAGGGGAACACCATGAAGAGACACTATTCGAGAGATATATAACTCTGCTAGCTGGCTAGCTGTTATACTCTCACGAACAGGAAGAAAATGAGCCACTTTGGAAAGACGGTCAATGACCACAAAGATAGCATTATTTCCTTTCTTGGTCTTGGGAAATCCGGTAATGAAATCCATGCTAACCTTATCCCATTTCCATTCAGGAATAGCTAAAGGTTGAAGGGTGCCAGCAGGCCTTTGATGTTCTGCCTTAACTCGGCGACAAACGTCGCAGTTAGCAACGAACTCAGCAATTTCTCTCTTCATCCTAGTCCACCAGAACCTCTGGCGTAGGTCCTGATACATCTTAGTACTACCGGGATGAATGGTGAGAGGAGAATCATGAGCCTCCTTAAGGATTAACTGCCTTAGATGTGGGTTCTTAGGAACCACTAAACGATTATGGAAGAGCACAACACCTTGATCATTCATGGAAAATTCTTTCGCTTTTCCGCTAAAAATATTCTCCTTGATCCGTGATATACCCTTGTCACGCTTTTGGCCAGTTATAATTTGATCCTTAAGAGTAGGCTTCGCCACCAGGGTAGAAAGGAATCCTTGAGGAACAATATGAAGATTCAATTTCCGAAAGTCCTCATGGAGATGTGGTTGACCTTGTTGTAGCATCAAATTGTTACAATAAGATTTACGACTTAGTGCATCGGCCATAACATTGGCCTTCCCCGGGGTGTAAGTTATCCCTAAGTCGTAATCCGAGATCAACTCAACCCACCGTCTTTGCCTGAGATTCAAATCCGGCTGGGTGAAGATATATTTCAGACTTTGGTGATCAGTGAATATTTCGCAACGATTACCCAAAAGGTAATGTCGCCAGGTTTTTAGTGCATGGACCACAGCTGCAAGATCAAGGTCATGTGTGGGATAATTATCCTCATGTGGACGCAACTGTCGAGATGCGTATGCGATCACATGACGATCTTGCATGAGAATGCAACCTAATCCTTGTCGCGAGGCGTCGCAATAGATAACAAAGTCCTTAGAAAAATCTGGTGGTAGCAACACAGCTGCGGAAGTCAGGCGTCTTTTCAGTTCCTGAAAACTATGCTCACACTGTGGTGTCCACTCGAACTTTTTATCCTTTTTGAGGAGTTCAGTTAGAGGCTTTGCAACCTTGGAGAAATTCTCGATGAAGCGGCGACAATAGCTCGCTAGACCAAGAAAACTCCTAACTTGCTTAACCGATTCAGGTTGAGTCCAATCAAGGACAGCTTGAACTCTCTCGGGATTGACAGCAATACCTTTACCAGAGATTACGTGGCCTAGATAGGTCACTTCTGGTAACCAGAATTCACATTTTGAAAATTTGGCATAAAGGCGATGCTCTCGAAGTTTCATCAATACCAGCCTTAGATGCTCGGCATGTTCTTGTTCATTCTTTGAGTAGATGAGAATATCATCGAGGTATACTACGACGAATTTATCCAAATACTCCATAAAGATTGAATTCATCAGTCGAGAGAAAGTGGCTGGGGCATTGGTTAAACCGAAGGACGTAACGGTGTACTCATATTGGCCATAACGAGTAACAAAGGCCGTTTTTGGAATGTCCCCGTTCTAGATCTTGATTTGATGGTATCCCAACCTCAAATCCATTTTGGAGAAGACTGAGGATCCAGCGAGCTGATCGTACAGGTCGTTGATCCTGGGGAGCGGATACTTGTTCTCAATGGTGACCAGGTTAATTGGTCGGTAATCTACAACCATCCGATCCGTTCCGTCTTTCTTCTTGACGAAGAGGACGGGACAAGCCCAAGGAGAAGAGCTAGGACGAATGAAACCCTTGCTCAAGGCCTCATCTAGTTGCTTCTTAAGTTCGGCTAGCTCTAGGGGTGCCATCTTATGAGGTCTTCTGGCTATTGGGACAGTTCCCGGAACAAGGTCTATCACAAACTCTACATCTCTGTCAGGTGGAATTCCTTGCAGTTCCTCTGGAAAAACATCCGGAAAGTCACGGACTACCAGAATGTCTTCAAGTTCCGGAAGAGGGTTGGCATTTAAGGAATAGAGCTGGCATTTGGCAACTCGAGTAGAGACATTTACTATCTCACCCGAGGGATGGGTAAGCTGGACATTTCTAGAGTGAGTATCAATCTTGGCATAGTGAGCTGACATCCAGTCCATGCCCAAGATGATATTAATATCCGAAGATTTCAATGCTATCAATGAGGCTAGAAAAACTAGCCCGTCTACTAGAATTTCATTGTCATAGGTTATCCTAGAGGTTTGCCATTTACTACCAGGGGTTTGGACAACCAATGGGATTGGCATATCAAAAAATGACATGTTATGCAACTGTGCATAACTTTCTGAAATGAAGGAATGAGAAGACCCAGTGTCAAAGAGAACGGACGCTGGGTGATGATTAACATGAAGCGTACCCAGCATGACGTCGGGATCCTCTGCAGCTTCTTCTGCTGACACATAGTTCACACGGCCACGTGCAGGAGTTGGCTTCACATAATAAGCTTTGCCCGACTTGGCTTGCCCGACGGACTTTCCGGGTTGCTTGGCACCCACATTCTGAGGACACTCACGGGAATAATGCCCTGGTTCTCCACACTTTTAGCATATCACCTGGTTGGCACGTGGTGCAGCATTGCTAGCTGGACCACCATAAGCTTTTGCTGGAGGGTTGGCCTGATTCGTCTGAGGCGCCACGTAGGATGGCCTCGGAGTGTATCTTGGCGGCAGAGAACTGTTTGGAACCCACAGCCTGCGTTTTGGAAACGCGGAACCAGAAGATGAGCCAAAGTCACGTGAGTGCTTCCTTGTGGCTTTGAAGTCAGTATGACCAGTCTCCGCACTGATCGCTTTGTTGACCAGGGCTTGAAAACTTGCACACTCATGGAGGCGCAGGTCTCGACGGAGCTCAGGGCTCATACCCTTACGGAATCTTGCTTGCTTCTTGGCGTCAGTAGAAACCTCCTCTGTTGCATAGCGGGCGAGGTTACCGAACTCGCGGCTATAGGCATCCACAGACAACTTGCCCTGAGTGAAGGCACAGAACTCCTCTCTCTTTCTGTCCATCAGGCCCTCTGGAATATGGTGCAGACGAAAAGCTGCACTGAAGTCTGCCCATGTGGCCACTGGTTCAGCGGGACGCATAGCTTCAAAATTCTCCCACCACAGATTGGCGGGTCCCTCCAGGAAATACGCCGCAAAGGTCACCTTGTCGGCCTCAGACACATTCGCCGAGCGAATCTTGCGTGAGATGCTGCACAGCCAGTCATCAGCGTCGAGGGGATCGACGGAATGATGAAACTTTGGAGGATTCAGCTTCACAAAGTAATTGAGGGACACTGCAGCATTCCTAGGCTGTCGAGCCGTATTCTGCTCAATACGCTCTAGCAGTCGGTTGGTCTCCCTTTTGTTTCTTTCTGCCTCAAGCATCACTTCTACCAGAGAAGGTGGGTGAGGCAGGTCTTCCTACGACGCTTGACTACCCTCACCTTGCTCATGAGCAGGGGCACGGTTCAACCTGGTGAACACCATCCTGACAAACAAACTCATAGCTTAGACCAATATCATATCAATACTAGCTATGGATTAAGAATGTACTGAACACACGGAATGCGGAAATGAATATCCGAACAACATGGTAACAAGCAACTGCTATATATACACCATGGTTCATACACACCCTTACATAGTTCAGTACAAACTTACCCGAAGAGCAAACTACTGAAATGGTGGAACTACTCATCAGAGGCTTACAAGCTTCCTATACATTATTTATCTAGGCCTCCAGAATTCATTTCACATTACTACCATACTTCACAAGTCACGCAGGACTGTGAATGTACGGCTACTACCATACTATCCTTCCGCTCACAGCTCATGCATCCGCATAGAACATCTCATAGAGATTACCTCCATGACCTGGAAGCTCAACCTGCGGATCACGAAACACTCTAGCCTGAGATCCCTGGGATCCATAAGGACACGGATGTGGCCTTGGTCCCCTGACTGGTGGTAAGAGGGGTCCCCGAAGAGGTGTGACTCCTCCTATAGCTGGCCAATCAACGTGGGCCGAAAGATGGTTCCTAACAGGGTTCAGCATCTCCATCTCTCCATACCCTGTCTGGACTACCGGTGCCAGCTGCGTCAAAGCTGTCCAGAGACGGGCACGGGTAGCATAAAGCTCCATGCGGAGAGCACGAGCATCCTTGTCTCTGTTCTCTAGCATCTCAACAGTGGTCTGCAGAAGTGGATCCTCCATAGAAGAATCAAAATAGACTCCACTGAGGTATCCCTCTTCACCAGACTGAGAGGCCGTAACATAGCAGAACTCTGAATTCTGCAGCAGTGCATGTCTCGCTCTCATAATAGTCAGCATTGAATAGGCAGCATCCTGTACTGCCATGTCAACGGTGACCCCCAACCCATAGGACCAATGGATTGGCTTCTCAGCTCCAGGGTAGTCTGGAAATACCCTAACAGTGCAGATGTACTGGCTCTGGTTGAAGTCCCGGTACTGTTCCTCCACTGTGTACTCGGGGTACCAGCGGTAACCACACACCGACATCAACCTGACCAGCATGGCCGTATGACCCGGCACATCAATGCACCTGGTCAGACGTATCACCTGACGAGAAGGACGGCCAGGCATGTGTAAATAGAGAGTAATGCAAAAGCATTAGAGCTCTGAATGCAAAATTGGGCAGCATAACGGCTGTAAATGCTCAAAAACAAATTTTGAGACAACCCAAAATGGAATAGCATAACCACTCAACTATCAAGTTCAACTCTCTGATCATCAAACTTACTTCCTGCTTCCTGGGAATAAAAGAAACCCAAAATCTCTCGACCCGTAGTCCTATAAGCTACTGATCGGAAACACGAGCCTAGGACAAGATGAGTAAGCTAGTCCTTAATTCTCGCAGAATAGACGAGGATGACCAGAATAGAGTAACTTGGGAAGAGAACAAGAGTCTTACGTTCCCTTCCACAAACAATTCCCTTATATATAACTAAAGCAATTCTAGACTCAACTTCGACCAGTTTGGCTTAGTAATCCTACAGTCAGTCAGGCTCTGATACCAACGCTGTCGGGACCCCGATCCTAAGCCATAGGAATCTAGCCTGTAACACATCGCATCCCTTTGTGGTCTCACGCACGGTTAACTCCACGGCTGCAGCCTTACCTTAGCCGGGACCGTTTGCGTCTTTTGACTCACGTATGCGATAGTGTCGCTAGCAATCCAATGTCAAAGAACCCGGATCGACATGACTAGTCATGAACCAAAGTGGCAGTACCGCACAAGGACAGGCATACATGACCCAACAAAGCAGTTGTCGGTCATCGGCGAATGTAGACGAGTCGTAGCAAGCTACAAGAACTACATTACATCGCGTGACATTTCCCCAAAGGGGACAGACACGGCAGCTAAGAAGGACACATGCCGGTCAACCAATGTGTCCGGAGCAGTAGCGAACTACCAAGGCTCGTTGGATCACAAAGGGGCATTTCCTTGTAAGGAGTGCTACTAAAGTTCACGACTAGGTATTCGAACCCCATACATACCTAGTAAGACACACGTACGCATGGCATACCGATATGTATAGATACATCGATGGCATCACAACATAACCATAAACATACAAGCTTTATTTAAGAGGCTCGGAAGAGCCACACACATAATATTACACATTAAGGTCTCTCGACCCATAATAGCAGTCATACAATTACAAGCCAGCGGAAGAGTTATAAACTGTCTGGGTACAGACAGGGCAACTAGAAGGCACATGGCCTGACTATACTACAGAGCCGACCTAGGGCCAGATCGTAGCTCGGACACCAGCTACTCGTCGTCGTCGATGTCTACGAAGAACCCTCCATTAGGGTCATTAGCAACCTCTGCAACATTTATTAAGCAAACATGAGTACGTAGGTACTCAGCAAGACTTTAGGAGAACTAACTACTCATGCAAGGTATCAAAAGGTACTATGGGGTTTCATGCGGGAAGCCAACATTTGACTCGTGGCTAGACAACTTGCATTTTGAAATTAGTTTTGACAACTTGATTTCTCGCACACGAGTCCACTAACACCACAACAATACACTATCGTGGAATCATTCCGTCTCCATACGGAAATGCCGTCCGAGACACTCACACTTATCTTGACAAATTTTATGAGTAGCCATTGAAGTTATCTATGAACAACATATGTCTCCAAGTAGTCCATATCCGCGGACGCGGCTATTCGAATAGATCATAACCCTGCAGGGGTGTACTTCGTCACACACACTCTCGCCACTTATTGCCATGTGCACGTCATGCACCTCGGCAACCTTCAAGCGGAAGCCCAGCGAGGGAGTCAGCCACGACCGTTAACCACACTAGTACCTAGTCCAGGTTTATCGCCTATCTGAGAGTAACCCGTACGGAAGTCCGGCCGAGGTTTCCGCCACGGCCTCAAACGATGTGCGCAGGGTTCCCAAGCCCACCATCCGGGTGCCACTTGGTACACCGTGCCACTGCCTACCGCATCACGGCCCACCTCTCACGTCAGCACCATGCACGGCCTCCAGCATTACTATAAACACCAGAAACTACTTGCAACTCCTGGACCGAGTACTACGCGATTAATAGGCCGAGCGGGGTCATATTTCAGGGCCCAGCATGTGGTAGTATCTAGTCTGGGATTACATACACGGAACTCAGTTCCTAAGGATGGTTCCAATGAAACAACCCGCCATGTACTCCTACACAGCCTTTCACCGGTACCTTTACCAAATCAAGTTCAACACACAAACGTTGTTTACCGAATACATTCCACATTTCTGTTCATCTCCCAGATGACAGACCATACACAACTCTAAGCATAGAATGCATAGCAGGATAAGGCACATCATAGCTCAATCAACTACCAGGTATGCTAGGTTGCAAGGTTCGGCTATTTACTGTGACAAGGTTAAGTCATGCAAAGGAAGTGGGTCCAACTGTCGTGGCAAAAGCAGTTGAAGCATTTGATCCTAATGCAATGAATAGGTGCAGGAGCAAGAACATAGGAGTTATCGGGATGATCAAAAGGGTTGCTTGCCTTGTTGCTCAGAGGAGGAACGATATCCGTCAGACGGATATTCGGTGGAATCCGGGGGTGCGGAGCCTACCGAAATGAATGGCAACATTCAATAACAATCATATGCACTCAAAATGATGCATGAGCATGGCATGAGAATGCAAGGTGATAAGTTATTATTTTCAACATGTAATAGGTTTAGAGTTGATTTGAATCACATTCGAATAGCAATTCAAACGGGTATTCTCGGATACCGGTTTAATTGATTCGACCTGATGCTCAGATCAACTTGATGTTAACATGCATGAAATGTCATGTTATGATACTGATTTGTAATTAGGGCAGTGTGTGATCATTGCATTTATAATGAAATTTGAATATTTTTGCAAATTCCATTTATAAAGTGATTAAAAGAATTGAATTATTCCTTATTTCACAATTTAGGGTTCTGTAACTTTTTCAAACATGGTTGAAAATAGCATAATCAGAATCCTTGAATTTTTCTGATACTTCTTCATATATAAATTATTTTCATTGGAGTTACAGATTAATTTCTATGATTTTTACAAATTTTAGCAATTTCCTGAATTAGTTTTAAACTGGAAATTCTATTTATTGCCTCAGGCTGACGTCAGCAGGTCAGCCGACCTGTTCAGGTCAAACCTGACAGGGGGGCCCCACTGGTCAGCCTCTCTGGGACTAATCCCGCGCTGACCAGCCCTAACTGAGGTTTGACTTGGCCTTGGGCCCACTTGTCAGCGAGTGATTAGGTCGCTAATCGGCTGGGTTAGCTTGCCATGTCGACATCCACCGGCGGCGAGGTCGTCCTCGCCGGCGGGGAGCCTCCGGCGACCACCAGCACGGCGGAGGGGCTCGGAAACGGCGCACAGGGGGCCAAATGCTGCGCGGAGAGCACCAGAGGAACGACACGTCTCTCGCAGCTTCATTTCTGCGCCTAGCCGGGGCTGATCTGGCCGGAGATGACGCCGGCGACGAGCTTGGCGGCGGCCAAGGCTCGGGAGTCATCGGGGTCTTTGAATCAGGGGGATCTACGCTCGGTTCTTAGCTGCTACGGCATCTACGCGTCGTCCTGGAGGTGCTGGTGCCCTCGGAAGGACGAGCTGATCATTGGAGGGCTACCGGCGACGAGCGGCAGCGGCGGTCCTCGTCGGGCTCCGGTGAAACTAGAGCTAGAGGAGGGGATCGACGGGGAAAACTTAGGGGAAACGACCGCATGCTCACGGGGAGTGCAGAGCAGAGCTTAGACGGCTCGGGGAAGGCCTGGGGGCGACGAATCGACGGGAGAGGTCCGGCGGCCGGAGGTGGAAGACGACGGCGTTGCGGGCGTTGCAGGGCTCGAGGAAGCTTCGGCTTCTGCAGAGATGACCAGGGCGACGAGGCGGATCTAAAGGCGTGCTCTAGGAGGGAATCCTATGGCCAGGGTCACGGGCAGCTCGAGCTCGAGCTCGGCTCTAATGGCGGCAGCAAGGAGGAGGAGGAGATCCGGGAGGAGGAGGAGAACCGAGGCGGGGAATGGATAGGGGAGGCTCTGGGGACCTTATCCCCGTCGTCGCCAGCGCGAGGCAGCGGCCAGGCAGGCATGCAGGTGCGTGGCCGCGCCGGAGGAGGCGGCGGCCACCTCCTGCTGCCTACTGGCGCGAGGGAGGGGACGAGCGGGGAGATGGGCCGGGCCAGGCTTAGGCGACAGGTAAGGTTTCCCATTTTTTTCTGTTTTTTTTTGTTTTTTTTTGCTAACTAGTGTTTTGCTAATTATTTCAGCTCCAAAACAAAAAGTAAAAACTATTTTAGACCTCCTGAAATATTTGTTATAATATCCCCACTCATTTCCAAGGTTTTCAACATTTTTGGAAATTTATAGATTCTGATTTCAAATTTTAAAGTTTGAAACCAGTGGCTTTTGCATTTATTTAAAATGCTTAAAGTGTCAAGAAAATAGTTTTCTCCAATGCTCATTTACTTTCATGATTTATCAAAAAGTTTGAACATTTCTTGAGGCCATTTTGGGTTCAATGATTTTGAACTAGTTTGAGATTTCCTTTAATTGAAATGGTGGCTAGGGTTTTGAGTATTTCCTTTGCCACTTTGTTGTTTTTGTTGACACTTCTTAGATGCAAATGCAAAGAAGACATGAGAACAATGCTATCTTGATTAAGGGTTAGGGATGTGACAGCAACAAAGTTATCAAATTCTTCCAGGCATAAGCTAGCAGGTTTATCAAAAGGAATATCACTCTCATTGAATCTACGAAGAGAATTTACCTCTACTACATGTGTCGGGTTATCAATACCATGGATCTCTTTGATAGGTGGTAGATTTTTGACATCTTCAGATTTAATGCCTTTGTCTTTCATAGATTTCTTAGCTTCTTGCATATCTTCAGGAATGAGGAATAGAATACCTATTTTTTCGGAGTTGGCTTTAGAGTTGGTTCGGGAATAGTCCAAGCATTATCACTGCACAAGATATTATTCAATAGTATCTCAGCTTGTTCCATAGTCCGTTCCCTGAAAACATAACGAGCACAACTATCTAGGTGGTCCCTAGAAGCATGTGTTAGTCCATTATAGAAGATATCAAGTATTTCATTCTTCTCAAGAGGGTGATCACGCAAAGCATTCAACATCTCGACAAGCCTCCCCCAAGCTTGTGGGAGACTCTTTTCTTCAACTAGTGCAAAGTTATATATTTCCTGCAAGGCAGCTTGTTTCTTATGGGCAGGAAAATATTTGTCAAAGAAGTAGTAGATCATATCCTGGGGACTATGCACACAACCAGGAGCAAGAGAAGTGAACCAAGTCTTAGCATCACCCTTTAGCGAGAAAGGAAATAGCTTAAGGATAAAGTAGTGGCGAATATTTTCCTCGCTCGTGAATAGGGTGGCTATATCGTGCAGCTTAGTGCTACTACAAAAAAAGACCTTCCAACGGCGCCATAAACACGTGCTGACGGGAGACTGTTCTTGTCTTGATTCACCTCAGCAACGGCACCAGGAATCCTTCCGCTACGGCTACGCCTTTAGGGACTTCCTAGGCAAATATGCAAAGGATTTCCCCGTGGCCTTGGAGCCTTGCGTTGGTGTTCCCTCGAAGCGGAAAGGGTGATGTAGAGTAGCGGTGGTAAGTATTTCCCTCAGTTTGTGAACCAAGGTATCGATCCAGTGGAGGAGTATCACAAGTGCCTGCACAAACACAAAGAACCTGCTCCCAACGCTATGAAGGGGTTGTCAATCCCTTATAGATTGTTTCCCAAGTGAGAACTGAAAGCAACAAAGTAACAAAGCAAAGTAAAAGCGGAGGTGTAAACGATGGATGTGAATAGACCCAGGGGCCGTAGTGTTTACTAGTGGCTTCTCTCATGAAAGCAAGTAGATGGTGGGTGATCAAATTACTGTCGAGCAATTGCTAGAACCGCGCAAAGTCGTGACGATATCTATGGCAATGATTATATGTATAGGCATCACGTCCAAAACAAGTAGACCGATACTTTCTGCATCTACTACTATTACTCCACACGTCGACCGCTATCCAGCATGCATCTAGTGTATTAAGTCCATAAGAATAGAGTAACGCCTTAAGCAAGATGACATGATGTAGAGGGATAATCTCAAACCAATGATGAAAACCCCATCTTTTTACCCTTGATGGCAACTACTTAATGTGTGCCTTGTTGCGCCTACTATCACTGGGAAAGCTCACCACATGGTAGAACCCAAAACCAAGCACTTCTCCCATTGCAAGAATCATATATCTAGTTGGCCAAACAAAACCCAAGACTCGGAGAGACTTACAAGGATATCAAATCATGCATATAAGAAATCAGCAAAGACTCAAATATATATCATATATAATTTGATCACAAATCCACAATTCATCGGATAGATCTCGATGAAGATCATGGAGAACTTTATATTGAAGATCCAAGAGAGAGAAGAAGCCATCTAGCTACTAACTACGGACCCATAGGTCTGAAGTGAACTACTCACGAGTCATTGGAGGGGCGATGATGATGATGAAGCAGCCCTCCAACTCCAAAGTCCCCTCCGGCAGGGCGCCGGGAAGGGTCTCCAGATGAGATCTCACGGAAACGGAAGCTTGCGGCAGCGGAAAAGTATTTTCGACGCTCCCCTGATTTTTTTCTGAATTTTTGGGAATATATAGGCCAAGGATCTAGGTAAGGGGGCGGCCAGGGAGGCCACAAGCCCTGACACCGCCACCTCCCCCCTTGTGGTGGAGTGGGAGCTTGTGGGCTCCCTGGAGCCCACCTGGCTTGGCCCAGACGCCCCCTGATCTTCTTCCGTTCGGAAAAAAAATCATTTCGGGGTTTTTTTTCCGTTTGGACTCCGTTCCAAAATCAGATATGAAAAGAGTCAAAAACACAGAAAAAACAGGAACTGGCACTTGGCACTGAATTAATAAGTTAGTCCCAAAAAAAGATAAAAAGGTACATAAAACATCCAAAGATGACAAGATAACAACGTGAAACCATCAAAAATTATAGATACGTTTGAGACGTATCAAGCATCCCCAAGCTTAAATCGTGCTCGTCCTCGAGTAGGGAAGTGATAAAGAATGAATATTCGATGCTTTCAGGCTACCTAGCATAGGTGTCCTTTGTAACTCCTCTTATGTGACGTGAATGTTCAGATCCATTAGATTCAAAACAATAGTTTGCTATTGACGTGGAAACAATAATAATTCAATAAAACTAGCAAGGTAATCATGAACTTTCAAAATAACAAGGCCAAAAGAAAGTTATCCCTACAAAAGCATATAGTCTGGCTATGCTCTATCATCATTGCACAACGAATTTAAATCATGCACAACCCCGGTATTGGCCAAGTAATTGTTTCACACCTTTACTTTATCAATCCTTTTCAACTCTCACGCAATACATGAGCATGAGCCATGGTTATAGCACTATAGATGGTGTGGAGTGAGGTGGAGGTTGCAAGACAAAAAAAGGAGAAGATAGTCACATTAACTAGGCATATCAATGAGCTGTGGAGATGCTCATCAATAGATATCAATGTGAATGACTAGGGATTGCCATACAAATGATGCACTAGAGCCAAGAGTATGTGAAAGCTCTTAAAGAAAACTAGTGGGTGTGCATCCAACTTGCTTGCTCACGAAGACCTAAGGCAATTTTGAGGACGCCTATCATTGGAATATACAAGCCAAGTTATATAATGAAAATTTTCCCACTAGCTATATGGTGGTGACAAAACGAGAGACTCTCAATCATGAAGATCATGGTGCTTAATATGCACAAGTGTGGAAAAAGTGGTAGCATTGTCCCTTCTCTCTTTTTCTCTCATTTTTTTATTTTTTTGGTGGGCTCTTTGGCCTCTCTTTTTTTTGGTGGGCTTCTTTGGCCTCTTTTATTTCCTCACATGGGACAATGCTCCACTAATGATGATCATCACACTTTCAACTCAAAACTTAGAGCAACTATGACTCTATATGGAATGCCTTCGGTAGTGTACCGTGGCAATGATCTAGCATGGCATAGACATCAATGGAAACATCATGCTAGCTATCTTACGATCATGCAATGGCAATGTAGACGTGGTGGCACATGTCATGGTGGTAGTTGCATGGCAATATATCTTGGAAAGACTTTGAAAAAGCCATAGTAGGTAGGTATGGTGGCTGTTTTGAGGGAGGCTCATGGTGGGTTTTGTGCACCCGCGAAAGTTGCACGGCACTAAGAAGATAGTGATGGTGGAAGGTGAAAGTGCATCTAAACCATGGACTCAACATTAGTCATGATGAAGTCATATACTTGTTGCAAAAGTTTTATTAGTAATCGAAATAAAGCATTCAACGCATACTCCTAGGGGAAGGGTTGGTAGGTATAAACCATCGCGCGATCCCGACCGCCATGCAAAGGATGACAATCAATATACTAATCATGCTCAGATTTCATCACATAGCGGTTCATCATACGTGCATGCTACGGGAATTACTAACTTCAACACAAGTATTTCTAGATCCACAACACCTTACTAGCATGACTTCAATATTTACCATAACCACAACTCAAAACTAATTGAGAAGAATCAAACTTCTCTAACTATTCAATGCACATGAAGGTGGAAGTTTTCGTATCCCTTTGGATAACTACCCCTTTTGAGACAACTTTCAAAGCATAGATCAACTACCAAGCCACGCATCGCTGTGCTCTAAAAGATATAAGTGAATCACATAGAGCAAAAGTATCTAGCTCAAAAGATATAAGTGAAGCACATGTGAGCTGAATTGTCTACCAAAAGATATAAGTGAAGCTCGACAAAATCACGGTGAGTGCATGTATCTCTCTCTAGGTGTGCAGCAAGGATGATTGTGAAACAAAAAAAATAACAGACTCCTACGATACAAGACGCTCCAAGCAAAAACACATAACATGTGGTGAATAAAAATATAGCCCCAAGTAACGTTACCGATGGATTGAAGACGAGAGAGGGGATGCCTTCCCGGGGCATCCCCAAGCTTAGGATTTTACCGCATCCTTGAATCTCTTGGGGTGCCTTGGGCATCCCCAAGCTTGAGCTCTTGCCACTCTTTATCTCTTTGTCCATAAGAACTTCACCCAAAACTTCAAAACTTCACAACACGAAACTTAAACAAAAACTCGTGATAACATTTGTACAAGAAAGCAAACCACCACTTCCTTAGGTACTGTAGAAAACTTAAATTCTACTTGTACTGATGTTGGGTTACTGTATTTTCAATCTTCCATGGCTAATACCCTCCGATACTATCCATAGTTTCATCAAAATAAGCAACCAACACAACAAAAATAGAATCTGTTAACAGCACACCAGTCTGTAGCAATATGTATATTTCGTATACCTCTGGTACTTCACAAATTTTGAAAAATTACGACAGTCTGAAGAATTTGCGTTGAAATCAGCATAAAAAAGAATCAACTCAAAAGCTCTTACAGAAAAAAATGAAAATTCTTTTCGTGAGCAGAAAGTTTCTGTCTTTTCCAGCATGACCAAACGATCATCCCCAAGACTAATCATAACGGTTTTGCTTGGCACAAACGCAAAAAGAAACACAAAAAACACAATCATAATAGAATTATGAAAGTGTGGAAAACACAAAACATAAAGAAAAAGATAGATTCGTTGGGTTGCTTCCCAACAAGCGCTTTTGTTTAACGCCCTTAGCTAGGCATTCAATGATGCTCTCACAAAGGACAAGAATTGAAGCACAACGAGAGCATCCTAAAGCATGTGAAAACCACATCTAAGTCTAACATACTTCCTATGCATATGCATTTTATAGGAAAACAGATTGTCAAGACAACCAATAGTTGCCATATGCGAGGAAGAAGAAAGAGACAAGAGCAATCTCAACATCACGAGAGGTGATTTGGTAACATGAAAGTTTCTACCAAAATATTTTCCTCTCTCATAGCAATTACATGTGGGATCATATTCAAATTCAACAATATAGCTATCCCATAGGATATTCTTTTCATGATCCACATGCATGCAAACTTGACGCTCTTCAAAAATAGTGGGATTATCATCAAATAAAGTCATGACTTCTCCAATCCCACTTTCAGTATTGTTGCAAATATCATATTCATGATGAGGTTTGAACAAATTTTCAAGATCATAAGAAAGATCATCACCCCAATCATGATTATTGCAACAAGTAGTGGACAAAGCAAGACTAGCATCCCCAAGCTTAGGGTTTTGCATATTTTTAGCATGATTGTCACTAATAGGATTTATATTGAAATCATTGCAATCATGCTTTTCATCCAAGCAGCCCTCGTGAATCTCTTCATGAATTTGTTCCTCACAATTTTCAGATTCACGCATCTCAAGCAAAACTCCATAAAGATAGTCAAGTGCACTCAACTCACTAGCAATTCGTTCCACACAAGTAGGTCTCTTAAAGAGATTAACAAACGAAGATGCAAGCATATTGAAGGCACATGGCACACAAGCGAACAGAAAGCAAGCGAGAGAAAAGGGCGAATGAAAAAAGGCAAATGGAAACGGCAAATGTGAAGTGGGAGAGGGGAAAACGAGAGGCAACTGGCAAAAAAGTAAATGCAGGAGATGAGTTTGTGAGACCTACTTGGATAGATCTTGATCTCTACTCCCCGGCAACGGCGCCAGAAATACTTCTGCTACTGAAAAAAAGACCTTCCAACGGCGCCAGAAACACGTGCTGATGGGAGACTGTTCTTGTCTTGATTCTCCTCAGCAACGGCGCTAGGAATCCTTATGCTACGGCTACGCCTTTAGGGACTTCCTAGCAAAATATGCAAAGGATTTCCCCGTGGCTTTGGACCCTTGCGTTGGTGTTCCCTTGAAGCGGAAAGGGTGATGTAGAGTAGCGGTGGTAAGTATTTCCCTCAGTTTGTGAACCAAGATATCGATCCAGTGGAGGAGTATCACAAGTGCCTGCACAAACACAAAGAACCTGCTCCCAACGCTATGAAGGGGTTGTCAATCCCTTATAGATTGTTTCCCAAGTGAGAACTGAAAGCAACAAAGTAACAAAGCAAAGTAAAAGCGGAGGTGTAAACGATGGATGTGAATAGACCCGGGGGCCGTAGTGTTTACTAGTGGCTTCTCTCATGAAAGCAAGTAGATGGTGGGTGATCAAATTACTGTCGAGCAATTGCTAGAACCGCGCAAAGTCGTGACGATATCTATGGCAATGATTATATGTATAGGCATCACGTCCAAAACAAGTAGACCGATACTTTCTGCATCTACTACTATTAGTCCACACGTCGACCGCTATCCAGCATGCATCTAGTGTATTAAGTCCATAAGAATAGAGTAACGCCTTAAGAAAGATGACATGATGTAGAGGGATAATCTCAAACCAATGATGAAAACCCCATATTTTTACCCTTGATGGCAACTACTTAATGTGTGCCTTGCTGCCCCTACTGTCACTGGGAAAGGTCACCACATGGTAGAACCCAAAACCAAGCACTTCTCCCATTGCAAGAATCATAGATCTAGTTGGCCAAACAAAACCCAAGACTCGGAGAGACTTACAAGGATATCAAATCATGCATATAAGAAATCAGCAAAGACTCAAATATATATCATAGATAATCTGATCACAAATCCACAATTCATTGGATCTCGACAAACACCCCGCCAAAGAAGATTACATTGGATAGATCTCCATGAAGATCATGGAGAACTTTGTATTGAAGATCCAAGAGAGAGAAGAAGCCATCTAGCTACTAACTACGGACCCGTAGGTCTGAAGTGAACTACTCACGAGTCATTGGAGGGGCGATGATGATGATGAAGAAGCCCTCCAGCTCCAAAGTCCCCTCCGGCAGGGTGCCGGGAAGGGTCTCCAGATGAGATCTCGCAGAAACGGAAGCTTGCGGCAGCGGAAAAGTATTTTCGAGGCTCCCCTGATTTTTTGCTGAATTTTTGGGAATATATAGGACAAGTATCTAGGTCTGGGGGCGGCCAGGGAGGCCACAAGCCCTGACACCGCCGCCTCCCTCCGGTGGCGGAGTGGGAGCTTGTGGGCTCCCTGGAGCCCACCTGGCTTGGCCCAGAGGCCCCCTGATCTTCTTCCGTTCGGGAAAAAATCATTTCGGGTTTTTTATTCCGCTTGGACTCCATTTCAAAACCAGATCTGAAAAGAGTCAAAAACACAGAAAAAACAGGAACTGGCACTTGGCACTGAATTAATAAGTTAGTCCCAAAAAAGATAAAAAGGTACATAAAACATCCAAAGATGACAAGATAACAGCGTGAAACCATCAAAAATTATAGATACGTTTGAGACGTATCACTTAGTAAGATGTGCTACAATTATTTTAGACTCATAACCATGAAAAGGATCATATTCGGCCAGAGTGATTAACTCACGGTCGACAGAGAATTCATAATCCTTATCGGTCACAAAGATAGGCGAAGTAGCAAACTTCGGGTCATATTTCATCCTAGCGTTCAGAGATTTTTCTTTCCACTTGCGCAGTAATTTCTCAAGATCATAGCTATTCTTACAAGCAAGAAAGTCCTCAGCTATCTCTCCCTACATAACATAACCCTCAGGTATATCAGGCCATTCATATCTAGGAGGTTCTACTTCAATAATCTCAGCAGTCTCAGAAGTATCATCACATTCAGCAGCAACTTTAGCAATTTGTGCATCAAGGAATGCACCTAGTAGAAAAGCAGTATCAAGCAAAGCATCATCACAAGCATCATGGATAGCAGAAGTAGCATCATCAAGCACAGGCGACACATCAAAATTTCTAGCAGGAGATGATGTCGCGAACTTACTCATAACTGAAGGTGAATCAAGTGCACAGCTAGATGGCAGTTCCTTACCTGTCCTCGTAGTTGAGGGAAAGACTTTGGTTTTTGGATCTCTCGGATTCCTCATAGTGATCAACAGACGTAAATCCGAAGTGACTCAGAGAATAGAGTTATGCCTCCCCGGCAATGGCGCCAGAAAATAGTCTTGATAACCCACAAGTATATGGGATCGCAACAGTTTTCGAGGGTAGACTATTCAACCCAAATTTTTTGATTCGACACAAGGGGAAGCCAAAGAATATTCTAGAGTATTAGCAGTTGAGTTGTCAATTAAACCACACCTGAAAGACTTAGTATCTGCAGCAAAGTATCAGTAGCAAAGTGGTGTGATAGCAACAGTAGCAACGGTAACAGTAGCAGCAGTGACAACAGTAGCGGCAAAGTAACATAGCAAGGACCAATAGGAAAAGACTCGTAGGCATTGGATAAGTGATGGCTAATTATGCCGGATGACATTCATCATGCAACAGTTATAATATGGGGAGATATGTAACTAGATCTAGTTGGTCAATATAATGTAGGCATGTATTCCGTATATTGTCATACGTGCTTATGGAAAAGAACTTGCATGACATCTATTATCCATCCCTCCCGTGGCAGCGGGGTCCTAATGGAAGCTATGGGATATTAAGGTTCTCCTTTTAATAGAGAACTAGAACAAAGCATTAGAACTTAGTGAATACATGAACTCCTCATACTATGATCATCTCTGGGAGTGGTTCCGGCTATTGTCACTCCGGGGTTGCCGGGTCATAACACATAGTAGGTGACTACAACTTGCAAGATAGGATCAAGAACACACATATATTGATGAGAACATAATAGTTTCAGATCTGAAATCATGGCACTCGGGCCCTAGTGACAAGCATTAAGCATGGCAAAGTAGTAGCAACATCAATCTCAGAACATAGTGGATACTAAGGATCAATCCCCATCAAAACTAACTCGATTACATGATAGATCTCATCCAACCCATCACCGTCCAGCAAGCCTACGATGAGGCTACTCACGAACGGTGAAGAGCATCATGGATTTGGCGATGAAGGAAGGTTGGTCATGACGATGGCGACGATCTCCTCTCTTCGGAGCCTAGAACGGACTGTAGATCTGCCCTCCAGAGGAAGAACAGGTGGTGGCAGCGCCTCCGTATCGTAAAACGCGATGAACTCTTCTCCTTGATTTTTTCCGGACGAAAGGGACTAAATAGAGCTGGAGTTGGAGGCGGCGGAGCCCCGAGGGCCCCACAAGCCTGCTAGGCGCGGCCAGGGGGGGCCTCCTGGGCTTGTGGGCTCCTTGCTCCACGCCTCCGGTTGATTCTTGCGCTAGTATTTTTTATATATTCCACAAAAAATCCTCGTAAATTTCCAGGTCATTCCGAGAACTTCTATTTCTGCGCAAAAACAACACCATGGCAATTCTGCCGAAAACAACGTTAGTCCGGGTTAGTTCCATTCAAATCATGCAAATTAGAGTCCAAAACAAGGGCAAAAGAGTTTGGAAAAGTAGATACGATGGAGACCTATCATGCGTCCGCGGGGGTCTTGGCCTTCTTAATGTGCTCCTTGATCTCTCGTAGAGCGGCTTCTCTGGCTTGGGCCAGGTATTGATGGAGTGATAGCATTAACCGGCAACCTTAGGCTATTGGATCAGACTCTTATCATCCGTGCACAAGTCAGTGGGAAATAAACAACCCTGTTTGTGTACCCTGACAGAAGTCCCCGACCCTAAGCCATACGTGTCGCTCGACATGTTTGGTTAGGCTCCCTTAATGCACGGACATGCGTCGAGAAACTGTTGCCCTCCGAACCACTCCAAATCTATGCATTTACCGCATGTCATGGGGCCATTGAACAGAAGCCGTTGGGTAGTAAAAAGGGGAACTATCAGAAAATAAACAACAGTTCCTTGTAGTGACAGCGACGAGCCAGTCCCCAATGCGTGGCCCCCATACATAAAGAAGGGATCTCGCAAAGGGGGCATTGCTCATTCACATCCATCCCTCCGCCTCTCTCCCCCCTCCTCCAGCCAAGAAGTCGCCCCTGCCGCCGCCGTTCCTTCAATGAGAATTGACAAATCTCCCGCTGCTCAAAGGAGATGGGGCGGAAGACAGCCTCCGTGAAGGGAAAACAGGCGGCCGAGTTGAAGGAGCAGGCTGCTGATGAGAGGAAGAGGAGATAAGAGGAAGTGGACAGACGATGGCAGAGAGATGTGGTTTTCTCCCCGTCGAATCTGTACAGCAACACCTTGATCGATAGGTATGCCTCCATGTGGGGGAGAGAGACGAAGGGGCATGAGGCACCTGTGGTTCTGCAGGACATCACCAAGGCGAAGATGCCATCATATTCTTACCGCTTCTTTTGTGTGTACTTTTACCGTGGTCTCTCCCCCTTTCTCTAATTTCTTCTACATCATGATGGCGGTGTTTGGATTTCACCTCCTGGATTTCACGCCCAATGCAATGGTGTGCATGGAGATCTTCACCCGCCTGTGCGAGAACTTTGTCGGATGTTCCCCCAATGTGGATTTGTTCATGCACTTCTTCCTCCCTCGGATAGAGGACAAGAATCACCACTCGGGGATCATTAGCTGAATTCCCCGGGGCAAGAAGGAGGATTGGGGATACCTCCCTGGCCAACATCGCGGAATGTAGGAAGAGCGTAGGGGTGATTGGTGTTGGATCAAGGATGACAAAGCCCGTGAGTTGTCCTCTGCACGGACGGGTTGTGTCTCGCGCAACAATGACTGGAGCAGCTTGGCCCTTTCTAATAACAAGCTTCGCCCTACGCTGAATAGGATCACCTGTCTTAAGGCTGTCGGGCTTACCATTCAGCAGGTGGGGGCCGACTTCCTTCGGCGCCGCATTGCACCACTACAGAAAATTGACAGGTTTGCTTGGGACACTACAGGAATCGAGCATCTTGTGTGTTTCATTAACCTTGAGAAAATCCAAAAAAAAGTTATAGCTTTACCCTCTAGTTTGTTTAGTTGTAGTGTTAAAAGAAAACCCAACAATATTTTTCCTTCTTCTTTTGCTTGTTGGAGGCTTTCCCATGTAAATAGTTTTTCTTTCTTCTTTGGGTTGTAAGGAGAAAACCACGATGACATGCTGAGTGGCTCTCATATGCATTTTTGTTTATCTATGAGAGAGCCCATATTACCTTGTCTTCTCCTTTGAGTATTGCTTGCAGATTCCAGCTTAGTCCAATGCACATGCACTCTTATTATTATTATTCATACCGTTCGGTCGTGCAAATGAAAGGTAATAATGACGATATATGATGAAGTGACGGAGGTGGAGAAAAGCTGGTATTAACTCAACCTATTTTGTTTTTGTAAATATGATTAGCTCATCGTTCTGGATTCAGCTCGTTATGGATTGAACATGTTTGCAATGACAATTAGAGATTATGGTTACTTATGCCATGCTTAATTAGCTAGGATTAAATAATGGTTTGTCTTGAGTGCCAACATCCCTATTAAAATGGTTGTTATGTAGTATGATAGAATGGTATCCTCCTCCGAATGATTCGAGTAGCTTGACTTGGCACATGTTGACGCATGTAGTTGAAACAAAACCAACATAGCCTCCATGATGTTTATGTTCATGGTGATCTATATCCTACTCATGCTTGCATTCAATGTTGGTTAATCTCAAAGCTTGTTTATGACTGTTGTCCCTCTCTAGTTGGTCGCTTCCGAGTGTCTTGCTAGCCTCCACTTGTACTTATCGGGAATACTGCTTGTGCATCCATTTCTATAAACCCAAAGTTGTTCCATATGAGTCCACCATACCTATCTATATGCGGTATTTACCTGTCGTCCCAAGTAAATTTGCATGTGCCATACTCTAAACCTTGAAATAAATATTTTGTTTTGTATGCCCGAAGCGCTCATGTAGTGACTAGGGGCTGTTAGTATCTTCCATGCTAGGTGGGTTATTCTCAAGATATGTGTTCATTCACTATCATTCATGAGAAACTGGCTGGTAACCGAGATACCCAGTTCCAGGATCAAAATTTAAATCAAATATAATGAAACAAAACTCCCCTAGGAATGTTGTGGGTATGGACGGTACCTCTGGATTCGGCTCGCCATGGAGTGTGATTGATTGGTGGAGGGGGAGTAAAAAATTTACCATCATTTTGTTTGGGAACTGCCTATAATGTATCTAGCATGGAAGATATTGCGATCTCTTAGTTGTTATGTTGAAAAGGAAAGCATACCGCCCAAATTTTTGATTCATACATGTTTTAAAAGCTCGAGCTCTTGCACCTCTGTAAATCAATGCTTCCCTCCACGAAGGGCCTATCTATTTTACTTTATTGTTGAGTCATCCTCTTCTTAAAAAAGGCACCAGTTAGAGAGCACCTCTGTCATTTGTATGCTCTGTTATTAATTGATATTGAATATGAGTATGACTGTATCTCTTTTACCATGAATTACAATGTCTAGTCAGTCCTTGTTCTTCGGAGGTGCTCTACATTTATGTTTTGCGGTCTCGGAAAGGGCTAGCGAGTACGAGTTTATCATATTGTATTATGATTGTTTTGATAAAATTGTTGTCATCCGAGACATGTTATTATTGCTCACTAGTTGATTGTGTCAATGATTTAAGTAAATATGAGACCTATATATTATTGTGAATGTGGTTAGTCTATAATCCTAGCTGAAGATCTGAACATCAGTTAGGCATATTTACAACAGCAAGATCAAACAGAGTTTGGAAAAGTTTTTCTTTATCACTTTGAGTTTATCAACTGAATTGCTTGAGGACAATCAAAGGTTTAAGCTTGGGGGAGTTGATACGTCTCCAACGTATCAACTTTTCCAAACTCTTTTACCCTTGTTTTGGACTCTAATTTGCATGATTTGAATGGAACAAACCCGGACTGACGCTGTTTTCTGCAGAATTGCCTTGGTGTTATTTTTGTGCAGAAATAAAATCCTCGGATTGAACTGAAAATTTACGGAGAATACTTTTGGAATTAATAAAAAAATACTGGAGAAAGAATCAACCGGAGAGGGGCCGCCACCAGGCCACAAGATTGGAGGGCGCCCCCCTAGGGGGCGCCCCCTGGCTTGTGGGGCCCCTGTGGCTCCTCCGACCCCGTTTCCACTTCTATATATTCCAATCCAGGATAAAAAAAATACAATAGAAGAGGTCATCGCGTTTTACGATACGGAACCGCTGCCACCACCTGTTCTTCCTCGGGAGGGCAGATCTGGAGTCCGATTTGGGCTCCGAAGAGGGGAAATCGACACCGTCGTCATCACCAACCATCCTTCATCACCAATTTCATGATGCTCTCCGCCGTTCGTGAGTAATTCCATCGTAAGCTTGCTGGACGGTGATGGGTTGGATGAGATCTATCATGTAATCAAGTTAGTTTTGTTAGGGTTAGATCCCTAGTATCCACTATGTTGTGAGATTGATGTTTGGACCGAGTGCCATGATTTCAGATCTGAACCTATTATGCTTTCATGAATATATATCTATTCTTGATCCTATCTTGAAAGTTGTAGACGCCTATTACGAGTTATGATCCGCATCCCCCAGGTTGACAATACCTGGGATTCTTTCCGGTGATTACCGTAGTTTGAGGAGTTCATCTATTCACTATGTGCTAATGCTTTGGTCAGGTTATCTATTAAAATAAGGCCTTAATATCCCTTAGTTTCCATTAGGACCCCACTGCCACGGGAGGGTAGGACAAAAGATGTCATGCAAGTCCATTTCCATAAGCACGTATGACTATATATGGAATACATTCCTACATTACACTAATGAATTGGAGCTAGTTCTCTATCACCCTATGTTATGACTGTTGCATGATGAATGCCATCCAACATAATTATCCATCACTGATCAATTTCCTATGAGCTTTCCACATATTGATCTTTGCTAAGTTAATTTTCCGTTGCTATTGTTACAATCACTTCAAAACTCCTACTCTCACGTTTGCCACCGTTACCGTTACTTCCATACTACTTTGCTACTAAATACTTTGCTACATATATTAAGTCTTTCATGTGTGGTTGAATTGACAACTGAGGTGCTAATACTCAAGAATATTCTTTGGCTCCCCTTGAGTCCAATCAATAAATTTGGGTTGAATGCTCTACCCTCGAAAACTGTTGCGATCCCCTATACTTGTGGGTTATCAAGGCTTCGAGAGGTTTATCCTCCCAGCGAGGACAGTGAGGGGGCTTGGTGGTGACTACTGGGCGCGGGCATGTGCGTGTGCCCTCGATCGGACGAACAATGGAGGAAGAGGACCCGGGGGGAGTGCGTTGGGCTCGGCTGGGCCTGTCCATGTGGCCTAAGGTACACGTAAGGTCTTGATTTTTTTATTTTCAATTCTTCTTGGTTTTAATTTTATTTTTAGAAGCAAATAGGTTAAGACAAATTTGAATCTTGGCCTAAAATTAGAGATGCAATTATTTACAGGGCCACAAAAAGTTTGAGAATTATTATAGTAGTTTGGAATTTTCATAATTTGAAAGTCAATTTAAATAATATTTTGGCCTCTATTTTAATTATTTTAGGGCACTTAAACACTTTACAAAAAGTTTATTTATCCAAATAATTATCCATGGATTATTTGCCACATCATGAACATTTTAGTTTCCGGTTTTTTGAATTTCTTTATTTCACTTATTATTTGAACTTGAATTCCAAGTGGAATTTGAACTGAGATATGAGACAAAGATGATCAAGTTGTGTTTGGCGAATGACTTAGCTTAATCAAGGAGGGTTATTGTAGCATAATACATGGGGTGTTACAACTCTCCTCCTCTAAAAGAAATTCTCATCTCGAGAATGAAGAGGTAAAAGGGAAAAGATAATGTATTCTTCATGAAGATGATCCTCGCGTTCCCAAGTGGCTTCATCTTTAGAATGGTTCGACCATTCAACTTTTAGAAACTTGGTAACCTTGTGACGGGTTCGACATTTAGTTTGATCAAGGGTGTGGATGGGATGCTCTTGTAAGTGAGATCATCTTTGACTTCCATCAATTCAGGATCTACTTCACTTTGTGGGCCCTTTAAGCAATGACGAAGTTGCAAAACATGGACCGACATTGTGGACATGAGAGAATTGCGGTGGCAGTTCTAATTTATAAGCACATACCCATGCGTGGCAAGAATGCGGAAAGGACCAATGTAGCGAGGAGCTAACTTGCTCTTTACACCAAAACGATGAGTGCCTCTCATAGGAGTGACACACGTATAAGCTTGTTCACTAGGATTATTGGTAGATCCGTAGTGTTTACGGTCATGTAACATCCCAAAATTATAAATTTTGGAATGTTAATATAATTATTAGATTGATTGTTTGATTGTTTGAGTGATTGAAACTTGAGTGGAATTTGAAACTTCTCAAAAAAATGAGAGGGAATAAAATGACTTTCCCAAAATTTTCTATTTTGAATCCCTTTTCAATTTTGAGTTTGAATATTTTCAAAACCCTTTGATTAAAAAAAATAATTCAAACGAGAGGACGAAAATGACACTCCAAAATCAGAGACAATGTCTTGATTCAAATTTTAAGTATTTGCAATTTATTCGAAATACAAATTCCTTTTCATTTTAAATTTATTGCAAAAAAATAATTTTTTAAAAAAGTATTTTTTTTGGTTTTGAAAATATGTTCATGTTTTAGAAAATTTTATTCTAAATTTTTTGATATATAATATGTCTATATAAAATGTTCTTTTTTTTTTCATTTATACGTCTTTTCTTCTTTGTTTTAAAAAATTGTTCGCTCGCAAAAAAAAAACAAAGGCCACGGCTGGCCGGAACGGCTCACGCGGCTGGCCGTTCAGCCCATGCGGCACTTCTTCTTTTTTTTCTATTTTCTTCTCTTTACGTATATGTTTAGTCCCACATTGCCTATCTATGGACCATTAGACCTCCCTTCCACCTATAAATATAGATCCATAGGAGCATCCAAAAATCATATATTTCGGGTTAAATCAATCTTTTGGTTTAACTAGATTTATTAAATAAAAATATTGTTTTCTCTTCGGCGGGATTTCTCGAAGTCGTCTCCTCATTGGAATTAATTCTTACTCTGCATTCTGAAGGTATTTCTCTTCGTAATTTTTTATACTCCCGTAGTTTATTATTTCTAGACTAGTATTCCTACACTAGTATACGGCAGAGTAATTAGATATATTAATTAGTCTTCGTATTTACACATTAGTACTAGAATTCTTTTAGACGTAGCACTTTTATTCCGTAAAACACCTTGGCCCTGATTTTTCAAATAGCCATAACTTTTTACTCGTTTATCCGAATTAGATGAAACCAACGCCTAGAGTTTCGTCTTGATCCCACCTATCATGTGAACCTATCATATCAACTTTTTGAAATTTTCAAATTTCGAAATTTGTTCATATTCATATTCAAACTTCTTTTGATCATATCTTTGTATCCGTAGCTCCGTTTTGGATGAATTCAATTGCGTCGGATTCGTATCAAATAATCTTTCCGTTTGTATCATTAGTTTTAACTTTTCAACTTATAATTTTGATCAAATCAGATTTATGTAGTAGTGCCCAAAAGTGTTCACATCGTTCTAAGCCGATTCAATGTTATATTGAAGTATTTGTATCTTTTGATCCGCTAGTTCAAATCTAGTAATTCTTTTTTCTACACACTCATATTGATCCTCCTATATCCAGTAGCATCATTAGTTTCGACCTTTGAACCTTAAAATTTGAGCGATTCAAATTTGTATTCGAACATTCATTTGATCTTATCTTGCAAATCGTACCACCTTTTCAATTGATTCCTTTTACCCCTAAACACTCATGTCATATATTTTTGTACGTAACCATCATACTTCAGTTCAACTTCTCTTGACCTTCTGAATGCAAATTCAATTCATACTTCAATTCGCTATAACTTGTGTTGTAGTGCTCCATTTCAAGAAATTCTTTCTACAAATAAATTCTTATGTCTTATACTATTTGTCAAACAACATTCATGTTGTTCTCCCAATATTTTTGATCATCTCCCATAGTGTATGCAAGTCGAGCTTATATAGCGATAGTTGATCATCCTTTGACTCTTTTGAGTTGACCCCTTTCACCGTTCCTTTTACAACACCATAAGGCCCTATCTTTTTTGTTAAACCTTAGTGCGTTGTTATTTTGCACCAAGACATGCTTTGTTTTTATGTTCTCTTGGTTCTTTCTCTTTGGCATGAATGTTTATTGAATGCTATTTGTTTATGATAGATTGCTCGGAGTGTGGAGAGTAGAATTATCAGGATTATGAGAGCGACTATCTTCATCAAGTAATACCAGGCAAGTCATTTGATCATGTATCACCTATGTTTTATGCATCGTAGTTCCACCATCCTATGCCCAATTGCATGCTGAGTAGGTACTTGGAAATTATGGTTACATATTGTAGTATCATGTGGTAGGCACCCAACAACCCGTTACGTGGCCCGGGACGACAAATTTCATATTGCTATGCTTGAGTAGACGGGATTCTGGTTGAGAGTTTACCACGGGTGATGCGAGAATAATTTAATAACCAAGACCGGTTAAGTCAAGACTTTTCAAGACCTCATGATGCAATGCAACTTTGGGTGAAGGACGGTTGATCGGCTCCCTGGAGAAACCAGTGGATGACCCGGGATGCTGGAGACGGCCATGACATCCTGCAGAAAGCTTCACCCAGGCTCAAAGAGATGGACGGATATTTTCAAGACCCAAGACTTACCTGCACAGCCACAAGTCATTATGGGCTCTGGCTTGGTTGGACAACGCGGCGACTCTGGACAGGCGGTGCTAGCAGATGTAGAAGAACGGTAGGAATGGATGGGCACCGACAGGGATTCAGAGGGACCCGTTGAAAGACCATGTTTTGATCATCCAGTCTTCAAACACCCTGAAGTGCGAGGACATACATGGAGGCGATCAAATCTTGTGGGGAACGTGTGCAAAACTCTGCAGAGTACTCAAACCTAATCGATTAGCCGTGTCCACGGTCATGGACAACTTGAGCCAAAGGAATTCAAGTTATGTGGAATTCTCAACACCATTATATATATTTGATGTGGGTAATATTGATAACTTGGGTATGAGAACTGGTTGGCGGAACCATCTCATTAACAACCAACTACGTAGTAATATTTTCCTTTTAGCCCCTCTCTTGTTGTAGGAGAAAATTTTCTTTACGATAAAACTTACAACACCACCTGCCATATATGCATATAGTATAGATGATATTTTACCCCCTCTCATATGTGACTTGTCGGCATATTCAATATGCTGACCTACACGGTTGCAACGTCTTATGTTGCAGATATTTTTCTTCGACGAGTAAGAGTACGATTCAGGGTTACGGCCTACACTCAACTTGCCGTTGGTGTTTATTGGGACTCCACTCCCTTGACTGCTTCCGCTAAGATATTTAAGGTATATATCAGTTTTACGCTATTTCCATGTGATTGCACTTTGATATATACATTGATGTACTCTGTGTGCCAGCATACTGATCCAGGGATGGCACAGATACACAGAGGCTTGACTCGTTTTGAGTCGGGTCGCTACAGGTCATAATTGCTCTTCTAACGGGACTGGGTCGCCTGAAGGTTTTCCCGTACAATGCGAACTTGCTCTTCCGCTTGTTGGATAATATCTAGGCCGAATGGCCGTTTCCCAATTTCTGACCAATTCAGAGGGGTTCGACACTTTCGTCCATATAATACCTCGAAGGGGCCATCTTCAAGCTAGCTTGATAGCTATTATTATAACAGAATTCAGCATACAGGAGAGATTATTCCCACTTTTGCCAAAGGAGATGACACAAACACGCAACGTATCTTCAAGTATTTGGTTAACTCGCTCAACTTAACCTTGGAACTGGGGGTGATAATGAGTGCTCCAAGTTATATGAGTTTCCATAGCTTCTTAGAAACTGACTTGATCCGAACCGATCTCCTTCGGAATGCTGTGGAGTGACACAATTCTGGAGATATACAAGTTCGTTAAGTGACTAGTAGTGATAGTTTCCTACACTAGAAGAAAGTGTGCAACCTTGGATAATTGGTCGATGACGATAAAAATAGCAGCATGACCATTTTGTGTTCTAGGCAGGCCAATGATGAAATCCATTTGAAGTTTATCCCACTTCCATTCAGGAATAGGCACTGATTGTAGAAGTCCAGCAGGTTTCTGAAGTTCTGCTTTAACGCGAGGACAAACGTCACATTCTTCATTACAGCAAGCAATTTCTTGCTTGATTTTAGAGTACCAATAGTTCTGACGAATGTCTAGATACATCTTGGTACTTCCCTGGTAAATAGACAGGGGTTTTTCATGTGCTTCTTTCATCACTTTTTATGTCATAAGTTCGAATCAAGGTACCACAAGGCAATCTATGAAGAACAAAGCCCCACCTTCATCCAGCAAGAAGACCTTGGCCTTCTCAGTGGCAAGATCACTCATAATCCGATCAATTTCAGTGTCTTTCTCTTGTGCGGACTTGATAGCTTTCTAAGGAGTCGGTTACAGGACAAGGTTATTAAGAGAACCCTGTGGAACAATGTGAAGGTTAAACTTGTGAAGTTCTTCATGAGGGCAGGGTTCAGCTTTCTAAACCATGTGGTCGTTACAATTAGTTTTTTTACTCAAGGCATTGGCCATGATATTAGCCTTTCCATGGGTACAAGAAATACCGTAGTCATAGTTCGTGATTGCTTCCATCCATCGCCACTGACGGAGATTCTTATCTTACTAAGTAAATAGATACTTCACACTTTGATGGTTGGTGTAGATCTCACAACGTTATCCGAGAAGGTAATGTCACCATGATAATAGTGCATAGATAACTACATCGAGATCAAGGTCATGAACTGGATAGTTCTATTCATGAGGGCACAACCGTCGTGAGTCATAAGCAATCACCCTGTGATCCTGCATTAGGACACATTCTAATCCTTGACGAGATGTGTCGCAATAAACAACAAAGTCCTTACGCAAATTTGAAGAAGCAAGCACTCGAGCAGATGTCAGCTTGTCCTTGATTGTCTAGATACTATCCTAACATTTTTTTCTCCACCAAAAATTAACGCCTTTGTGAAGCAGATTAGTCAAAGGTTTCGCAATCTTGGAGAAGTTCTTGACAAAACAGAGGCAATAGCTGGCGAGTCCGAGAAAACTTCTGACTTGTTTGACATTCATCGGGGGAGCCTACTCAAGAATAACCTGAACTCATTCTGGGTTGACCATAGTACCATCCTTGTAGATCACACGACCAAGGTAAGTCACTTTGGGAAGCATAACTCACACTTGAATTATTTGTCATATAGGTGATGCTCTCGAAGATTTTCTAGTACAGGATGAAGATGTTGAGCATGTTCTTCTTTAATCTTGGAATACATCAGGATACCATCTAGATAAAGAAAAACGAACTTGTTGAGGTATTCCATGAAGATTTTGTTCATCAAACGAAAAAATATTGCAGGAGCATTGGTTAAACCGAAAGACATGACATTGTACTCGTATGAACGAGAGAGGGTAATGAATGCGGTCTTTGGAATATCCACTTCATGAACTCGGATCTGGTGGTAACTCAACCTCATGTCAAGCTTAGAAAATATGAAGGAACCAACAAGTTGATCATATAGATCGTTGATCCGAGGAAGTGGATATTTTCTATGAATCGTTGTTTGGTTGATGGCTCGGTAGTATTGAGCCAAACGATTCGTACCATCCTCCTTTAAAAAGAAAGAAGGTGCTCCCTAGGCAGAGGAACTGGGATGATTGAAACCTTTGCAAAGTGAATTGTCGCTTTCTTCCTTATGTTCGAGGATTTCATGAGGAGGCATCTTATACGGTCGTTTGGCGATAGGAGTGGTGTCGGGTTTTAAATCGATGACAAACTCAACACTCTAAGAGGGTCAACTCCTCGATGTTCTTACGGAAAGACCTCTTGGGAATAACAAATAACCAGGACGCTTTCAACCCTCTCAAGAGGTGACACATTAAATGCATTTAAGAAATAAATCTGGGCTTCGGCATCTCGAGCAAGACGAGCATTATAGCATACTATCTCATTCAAATGATGTAGGATATGGACCGTTTTCGTGGCACAAATGATTGAAGCAGTATGTGTTTGTCACATCCCTGGATCCCTAACTACGGTTTTGTGCTCATGTTATCTTCTATTGCATTCAAGAAATTGAAACAAACTCCAAAGAAGTGGTGAAACTCAACCAAAAAAAACTCTAGCCACTTCTTATTCAAAGGAAATTCAAATCTTGTCAAAATCAATGAACCCAAAATGGCCTTCTTAAAAGTTCAATATTTCTGATAAATATTGAAAACAAATTATCAGGGGAGAAAACTATTTTCAAATCACTTTTGGCATTTTATTTTAAACTAGCAAGTCTCTGAATTCACACTTATATTTGAATTCAAAAATATATAGTTTTCAAAAATGCTGAAAACTTTATGGGTGATTGGAAATATTCCAACTAACACCCCAGCATTTTTCAAACTATTTTTAGTTTGCTTTTTGAAGCCAAAATAAATAGAAATCAATGTCAGCAAATAAAACAGAAACAGAAAAATGGAAAAATGCTACCCTACGCTTACGTGAAGCCCAACCGACCTTACCTGTCGTCTTCCTCCCTGCCAGTCAGAGCAGGAGGTGGCCGCCGCTCGATCCAGCGTGCCCACACAGCTGCGTGCCTGCCTGGCCGCCGCGTTGCGCTGGCGAGGTCGGGGATAAGCTCCCCGAGGAGTGCCCAAGCTCATCCCCTCCCCATTCTCCCCCTGCTACCTCTCCACTCGGCCGCCATTGGAGCCCGAGCAGAGCTCGAGCTCGCCGTCGCTCTGACCTGCCTCCTTCCCTCCCGAGCCGCGCAGAAGAACCATCAGGGTCCCCTGAAGCTTCCAAGCCACGAGCTCGACGCTGAGACGTAGTGAATCACTGAGAAGCCGTCTTCTTCCTCCTCGGATCGCCGACGTTCATCGCCGCCGTTCTTCCTCCTCAGGCCTTCCCCGAGCCTACTTTCAACTCCACTGCACTCCTCGTGAGCTCAGGATCCTTTCCCCCTATTTCCCCTCTCGATCCCGAGCCCTAGCACCTGATTCCACCAGAGCCCGACGATGACCACCGCGGTAGCTCGTCGCCGGTGTCTCTCCGGTGATCAGCTCATTGATGTGAGGCTTGCAAACGCTTCAGGACGTCGTGTAGATGCCATAGGAGCCTAGCCCCGTGCGTGAAGCCCCCTGTTTCGATGACCCCAATGACGCCCGAGCTTCGGCCGCTACCAAGCTCGTCGCCGGCATCATCTCCGGCTAGATCAGCCCCGGTTCTGTGCAGAAATGAACGGCGGGTAAACGCTGGTCAGTCTGGTGCCCTCTGCCATGCAAATGGTCGTGGGAATGAGATTTCCAAGTCCCTCCGACGATCTGGTGGTTGCCGGAGGCTCACCGCCGGCGAGGACGACCTCGCCGCCGGTGGATCTGACCCCCTGAGTCTATGACAGGTGGGGCCAGCCTCTGGTTAATTAAGATTAGGATTAGTAAAAATAATTAATTAAATAAAAACATAAACAGTCACTGACATGTGGGTCCAGCGCTGATAATTAATCTATTAAGAGAAATTTAAACTAAAAACTGGCCAGAGTCACTGACTAGTGGGTCCCACTGGTTAGGTTTGACTTTCAATGGCTAGTTGGACCTGCTGATGTCATGATGATGCAATAAGCTTTTTCTGATTTAAAAGAATTCCAGAAAATGCCCAAAACTTCTAAAACTCATAGAAAATAATCTGTAACTCCAATGAAAATAATTTATATATGAAAAAGGATCAGAAAAATCCAAGGAATCAGATTTTGGTATTTTCAAACATGTTTGAAAATGTTAACTTCACAAAACCGATTAAAGGATGATTAGGATGACCTCATTAAATAATTTGGAGTTGGAATTTGAAATCCATTTGAATCCCACTTCAAACATTATGACCAAAGAATGATCAAGAACAATCAACACCTCAAAATACCATCTTCATGCATGCTAAAACAAGATTACCTGAGCATCAGGTCAAAGCAATTAAAAGGGTATTTGAAAATACCTTGTTCGAAGTGATATTTGAATCTTGATTCAAATCAACTTCAACTTAAGAAATGGTAGTCACATTAGCCTACCACCTTTCATTTTCATGCCATGCTCATGCATCATCTTGTTGCATATGACTGTTATTGATTGATATTGTTCTTATCGGTAGGCCCCGCTCCTCCGAATTCCACAGAATATCCGACTGACGGATATTGTCCCTCTGCTATGCAACAAGGCAAGCAAGCATTTTGATCATCCCGATAAATCCCATGTTCTCGCTTCTGCTCTTACTTATTGCATTAGGATCAAATGCTTCAAATTCTTTTGCCACATTAGTTGAACCCACTTCCTGTGCATGACCTCTCTTTGTCACAGTAAATAGCTGAACCTTGCAACCTAGCATACCTGGTGGATGCTTGAGCCATGATGTGCCTTATCCTGCTATGCATGCTATGCTTAGAGTTGTGTATGGTCTGTCATCTGGGTGATGAACAGAATTGTGAGAATGTGTTCAGTAAGTAAAGGTTGTGTGTTGAACCTGATTTGGTAAAGGTACCGGTGAAAGGCTATGTAGGAGTACATGGCTGGTTGTTTCATTGGAACCGTCCTTAGGAACTGAGTTCCGTGTATGTAATCCAAGACGAGATACTACCACATGCTGGGCTCGGAAATATGACCCCGCTCGACTTATTAATCGCTTAGAACTCGGTCCAGGAGTTGCAAGTAGTTTCTGGTGTTTGTAGTCATGCTAGAGGCTGTGCGTAGCGCTGACCTTAGAGGTGGGCTGTGATGCGGTAGGCAGTGGCACGGTGTACCAAGTGGCACCCGGATGGTGGGCTTGGGAACCCTGTGCACATCGTTTGGGGCCGTGGCGGAAACCTCGGTCGGACTTCCGTGCGGGTTACCCTCAGATAGGCCATAGACCTGGACTAAGTGTTAGCGTGGTTAACGGTCGTGGCCGACTCCCTCGCTGGGCTTCCGCTTGAAGGTTTCCGAGGTGCATGACGTGCACATGGCGATAAGTGGCGAGAGCGTGTGTGAAGAAGTACACCCCTGCAGGGTTATGATCTATTCGAATCGCCGCGTCCGCGGATATGGACTACTTGGAGACATATGTTGTTCATAGATAACTATAATGGCTACTCACAAAATTGTCAAGATAAGCATGAGTGTCGTGGACGGCATTTACGTATGGAGACGGATTCATTCGACGATGGAGTATTGTTGTGGTGTTAGTGGACTCGTGTGCGAGAAATCAAAGTTTTCAAAACTATTTAAGAATGCAAGTTGTCTAGCCACGAGTCAAATGCTGGCTTTCCGCATGAAACCCCACAATTCCTTATTGATACATTGCATGAGTAGATAGCTTATCCTAAATTGTTGCAGAGGTTGTTAATGACCCTAATGGAGGGTTCTATCTAGACATCGACGACGACGAGTAGCTGGTATCCCAACTACGATCTGGCCCTAGGATGGGTCTGTAGATAGTCAGGCCATGTGCCTTTGTCTTTCCCTCTGTCTGTACTCACACAGTTTTACTCTTCCGCTGGCTTGTAAGAACTGTGTGTATGACTTGTGATGATGGGTCGTGAGACCCCTACCTTGTAATATTATGTGTGTGGATCTTTCGAGCCTTCTAAATAAAGTTTGTATGTTATGGTTATGTTGTGATGCCATCGATGTATCTATACATATCAGTATGCCATGCGTACGTGTGTTGTACTTGATATGTATGGGGTTCGATTACCTAGCTATAGGCTTTAGTAGCATTCCTTACAGGGAAATGCCCCTTTGTGATCCAACGAGCCATGGTAGTTCGCTATTGCTCCGGACACATTGGTTGACCGGCATGTGTCCTTCTTCGCTGATGTGTCTGTCCCCTTTGGGGAAATGTCATGCGATGTAATGGAGTCCCTGCAGCTTGCTACGACTCGTCTACATTCGCTGGTGACCGACACCTGCTTTGCTGGGTCATGTATGCCTGTCCCTGTGCAGAACTGCCGCTTTGGTTTATGACTAGACATGTCGATCCAGGTTCTTTGTCATTGGATTGCTAGCGACACAATTGCATACGCGAGTCAAAAGGCGCAAACGGTCCCGACTAAGGTAAAGTTGCAGCCGTGGGGATAACCGTGCATGAGACCGCAAAGAGATGTGATGTGTTACAGGCTGGATTCCTATGGCTTAGGATCGGGGTCCCGGCATTGTTGGTATCAGAGCCAGGTTGACTGTAGGATTACTAAGCCAAACTGGTCGAAGTTGAGTCTAGAATTGCTTTAGTTATATATAAGGGAATTGTTTGTGGAAGGGAACGTAAGACTCTTGATCTCTTCTCAAGTTATTCTATTCTGGTAATCCTCATCTTTTTTGTGGGGATTAAGGACTAGGTTACTTACCTTCTCTTAGGCTCGTGTTTCTGATCGGTAGACTATAGGACAACGGGTCGAGAGTTATTTCTGGTTTCTTTTATCCCTAGGGAAAGGAAGTAAGTTTTGATGATCAAAGAATTGAACTTGATAGTTGAGTGCGTTATCCTATTTTTATGGGTTGTCTCAAAATTGTTTTTGAGCATTTACAGCTGTTATGCTGCCCAATTTTGTCTTCAGAGCTCTAATGCTTTGCATTACTCTCTATTTTCAGATGCCTGGCCGTCCTTCTCGTCAGGTGGTTCGTCTGACTAGGTGCATTGATGTGCCGGGTCATACGGCCATGCTAGTCAGGATGATGTCAGTGTCCGGTTACCGCTGGTACCCAGAGTACACAGTGGAGGAGTAATACCGGGATTTTAATCAGAGCCAGTACCTCTACACTGTTAGGGTATTCCGAGATTTCCCTGGAGCTGAGGAGCCAATCCATTGGTCTTATGGATTGGGAGTCACTGTTGACATGGCAGTACAAGATGCTGCCTATTCAATGTTGACCATCATGAGGGCTAGACATGCACTGCTGCAGAATTCAGAGTTCTGCTGTGTTCCTTCCTCTCAGCCAGGTGAAGAAGGATACCTCAGTGGGGTCTACTTTGATTCCTCTATGGAGGATCCGCTGCTATAGTCCACTACTGAGATGCTAGAGAATAGAGACAAGGATGCTCGTGCCCTTCGTATGGAGCTCTATGCTACACGTGCCCGTCTATGTACGGCTTTGACGCAGCAGGCACGTGTAGTCTAGACAGGGTATGGAGATATGGAGATGCTGAACCCTGTTAGAAACCATCTTCCGGCTCATGTTGACTGGCCTGCTATAGGAGGAGTCACCCCTCTTCGGGGACCTCTACTACCACCAGTCAGGGGACCAAGGCCACACCCGTGTCCTTATGGATCCCAGGGGTCTCAGGCTGGAGTATTTCCTGATCCGCAGGTTGAGCTTCCAGGCCATGGAGGCAATCTTTATGATATGTTCTACGCGGATGCCTGAACCATGAGTGGAAGGTTAGTATGGTAATAGCTGTACTTTCACAGTCCTGTGTGACTTGTGAAGTATGCTTGTGTCGTGAAATGAATTCCGGAGGCATAGATAAATAATGTATAGGAAGTTTCTAAGCCTCTGATGAGTAGTTTCATATTTTCCGTAGTTTGCTCTTCGGTTAAGGTTGTACTGAACTATGTAATGGTGTGTATGAACCATGGTGTATATATAGCAGTTGCTTGTTACCATGCTGTTCGGATATTCATTTCCGCATTCCATTGTTCAGTGCATTCTTAATCCATAGCTAGTATTGATGATGATATTGGTCTAAGCTGTGAGTTTGTTTGTCAGGATGGTGTTCACCAGGTTGAACTGTGCCCCTGCTCATGAGCAAGGCGAGGGTAGTCAAGCGTCGCAGGAAAAACTGCCTCACCCGCCCTCTCTTGCGGAAGTTATGCTTGAGGCAGAGAGAAACAAAAGGGAGACCAACCGACTGTTAGAGCATATTGAGCAAAATACGACTCGTCAGCCTAGGAATGCTGCAGTGTCCCTCAATGACTTTGTGAAGCTGAATCCTCCAAAGTTCCATCACTCCGTCGATCCCCTCGACGCTGATGATTGGTTGTGCAGTATTTCACATAAGATTCGCTCTGCGAATGTTTCTGAGGCAGACAAGGTGACCTTTGCGGCGTACTTTCTGGAAGGACCCGCCAATCTGTGGTGGGAGAACTTTGAAGCTATGCGTCCTGCTGAACTAGCAGCCACATGGGCAGACTTTAGTGCAGCCTTCCGTCTGCACCATATTCCAGAGGGCCTGATGGACAGAAAGAGAGAGGAGTTCTGTGTATTCACCCAGGGAAAGTTGACTATGGATGCCTATAGCGGCGAGTTCGGTAACCTCGCCCGCTATGCAACAGAGGAGGTGTCTACTGATGCCAAGAAGCAAGCAAGATTCCGTAAGGGTCTGAGCCCTGAGCTTCGTCGTGATTTGCGCCTCCACGAATGTACAAGCTTCCAAGCTATGGTCAACAAGGCGATCAGTGCCGAGACTGGTCATACCGACTATGAAGCCATAAAGAAGCACTCCCGTGACTTTGGCTCGTCATCTGGTTCCGCGTTCGCAAAACGCAGGCTGTGGGTTCCTAATAGTTCTCTGCCGCCAAGATACACTCCGAGGCCATCCTATGTGGCGCCTCAAACGAATCAGACCAACCCTCCAGCAAAAACCTATGGTGGTCCAGCTAGCAATGCTGCACCACGTGCCAATCAGGTGATCTGTTACAAGTGTGGAGAACCAGGGCTCTATTCCCGTGAGTGTCCTCAGAATGTGGGTGCCAAGCAATCCGGAAAGTCCGTTGGGCAAGGCAAGTTGGGAAAAGCTTACTATGTGAAGCCAACTCCTGCACGTGGCCGTGTGAACTATGTTTCACCAAAAGAAGCTGCAGAGGATCCCGACGTCATACTGGGTACGCTCCATGTTAATCATCACCCAGCGTCTGTTCTTTTTGACACTGGGTCTTCTCATTCCTTCATTTCAGAAGGTTATGCACAGTTGCATAACATGTCTTTCTGTGATATGCCAATCCCATTGGTTGTCCAAACCTCTGGTAGTAAGTGGCAAACCTCCAGGATAACCTATGGCAATGAAATTCTAGTAGACATGCTAGTTTTTCTAGCATCCTTGATAGCCCTGAAATCTTCGGATATCAATATCATCTTGGGTATGGACTGGATGTCAGCTCACTATGCCAAGATTGATACTCATTCCAGAAATGTTCAGCTTACCCATCCCTCGGGGGAGATAGTCAATGTCTCTACTCGAGTTGCCAAATGCCAACTCTATTCCATCAGTGCCAACCCTCTTCCGGAACTTGAAGACATTCTGGTAGTCCATGACTTCTCGGATGTTTTTCTAGAGGAACTGCCAGGAATTCCACCTAACAGAGATGTAGAGTGTGTGATAGATCTTGTTTCGGGAACCGTTCCAATAGCGAGAAGACCATATAAGATGGCACCCTTGGAGCTAGCCGAACTTAAGAAGCAACTAGATGAGGCCTTGAATAAAGGTTTCATTCATCCTAGCTCTTCTCCTTGGGCTTGTCCCGTCCTCTTCGTCAAGAAGAAAAACGGAACAGATCGGATGGTTGTAGATTACCGACCAGTTAATCTGGTCACCATAAAGAACAAGTATCCGCTCCCCAGGATCAATGGCCTGTATGATCAGCTCGCTGGATCCTCAGTCTTCTCAAAAATGGATTTGAGGTTGGGATACCATTAAATCAAGGTCAAGAACGGGGACATTCCAAAAACGGCTTTTGTCACTTGTTATGGCCAATACGAGTACACCGTCATGTCCTTCGGTTTAAACAATGCCCCAACCACTTTCTCTCGCTTGATGAATTCAATCTTCATGGAGTATTTGGATAAATTCATCGTAGTATACCTCGATGATATTGTCATCTACTCGAAGAACGACCAAGAACATGTCGAGCATCTAAGGCTGGTATTGATGAAACTTCGCGAGCATCGCCTTTATGCCAAGTTTTCAAAATGTGAATTCTGGTTACCAGAAGTGACCTATCAAGGTCACGTAATCTCTGGTAAGGGTATTGTTGTCAATCCCGAGAGAGTTCAAGCTGTCCTTGATTGGACTCAACCTGAATCGGTTAAGCAAGTTAGGAGTTTTCTTGGTCTAGCGAGCTATTGTCGCCGCTTTGTCGAGAATTTCTCCAAGGTTGCAAAGCCTCTAACTGAACTCCTCAAGAAAGATAAAAAGTTCAAGTGGACACCACAGTGTGAGCATAGTTTTCAGGAACTGAAAAGACGCCTGACTTCCGCACTTGTGTTGCTACCACCAGATTTCTCTAAGGACTTTGTTATCTACTACGATGCCTTGCGACAAGGATTAGGTTGCATTCTCATGCAAGATCGTCATGTGATTGCTTACGCATCTCGACAGTTGCGTCCACATGAGGATAATTATCCCACACATGATCTTGAGCTTGCAGCTGTAGTCCATGCACTTAAAACCTGGTGACATTACCTTCTTGGTAATCGCTGCGAAATATTCGCTGATCACCAAAGTCTAAAATATATCTTCACCCAGCCGAATTTGAATCTCAGGCAAAGACGGTGGGTTGAGTTGATCACGGATTACGACTTAGGGATAACTTACACCCCGGGGAAGGCCAATGTTATGGCTGCTGCACTAAGTCGTAAGTCTTATTGTAACAATTTGATGCTACAACGAGGTCAACCACATCTCTATGAGGAATTTCGGAAGTTAAATCTTCATATTGTTCCTCAAGGATTCCTTTCTACCCTGGTGGCGAAGCCTACTCTTAAGGATCAAATTATAGCTGGCCAGAAGCGTGATAAGGGTATATCACGGATCAAAGAGAATATTATTAGCGGAAACGCTAATGAATTCTCCATGAATGATCAAGGTGTTGTGTTCTTCCAGAATCGTCTAGTGGTTCCTAAGAATCCACATCTAAGGTAGTTAATCCTTAAGGAGGCTCATGATTCTCCTATCACCATTCATCCTGGTAGTACTAAGATGTATCAGGACCTACGCCAGAGGTTTTAGTGGACTAGGATGAAGAGAGAAATTGCTGAGTTCGTTGCTAACTGCGACGTTTGTCGTCGAGTTAGGGCAGAACATCAAAGGCCTGCTGGCACCCATCAACCTTTAGCTATTCCAGAATGGAAATGGATAAAGTCAGTATGGATTTCATTACCAGATTTCCCAAGACCAAGAAAGGAAATAATGCTATCTTTGTGGTCATTGACCGTCTCTCCAAAGTAGCTCATTTTATTCCAGTTCGTGAGAGTATAACAGCTAGCCAGCTAGCAGAGTTATATATCTCTCGAACAGTGTCTCTTCATGGTGTTCCTCTGGAGATTAACTCAGACCGTGGAAGTATCTTTACTTCTTGCTTCTGGGAGAGTTTTCATAATGCTACGGGGACTCACTTATCTTTTAGTACTGCTTTCCATCCTCAATCAAGTGGTCAAGTAGAAAGAGTAAATCAAGTCCTAGAAGATATGCTTCGAGCTTGTGTTATATCGTTCGGTATGAATTGGGAGAAGTGCCTTCCATTCGCCGAATTTGCCTATAACAATAGTTATCAATCAAGCTTGGTCAAAGCCCCTTTTGAAGTTCTCTATGGACGAAGATGTCGAACACCTCTTAAATGGTCAGAAACCGGAGAGAGGCAACTCTTTGGCCCGGATATGATCCAGGATGCAGAAGAGCAGGTTCGCATTATTTGTGAAAAGTTGAAAACAGCCTAGTCTCATCAAAAGAGCCAATATGATCGTCATCATAAGGCTGTGACCTTTGAATTTGACGAGAAGGCTTACCTTCGGGTTACACCTTTGAAGGGTAACCATTGATTCGGTATCAAGGGCAAGTTGGCTCCTCGTTTCATTGGTCCTTTTCGCATTCTTGCCAAACGAAGAGAAGTTGCCTACCAATTGGAACTTCCTCCGCATCTTTCCAAGGTTCATGATGTCTTCCACGTCTCACAACTCAGACGTTGCTTTTCGGATCCTATCCGCGAAGTGGACCACGAAATGCTTGATCTCCAAGATAACCTTTCATACCGAGAATACCCTATGCGTACTCTTGATCAAGCTGAGCGTACCACTCGACGTCGAAACCTCAAGTTCCTTAAAGTTCAATGGTCAAATCATTCTGAAAAGGAGGCAACATGGGAAAGATAGGATCATCTCCGACTTGAGTATCCCGCGCTATTCCCGACGACTTCTAAATCTCGGGACGAGATTCTTTTGAGTGGGGGTCAGTTGTCACATCCCTGGATCCCTAACTAGGGTTTAGTATTTGTGCTCATGTTTTCCTCTATTGCATTCAAGAAATTGAAACAAACTCCAAAGAAGTGGTGAAACTCAACCAAAAATAAACCCTAGCCACTTCTTATTCAAAGGAAATTCAAATCTTGTCAAAATCAATGAACCCAAAATGGCCTTCTTAAAAGTTAAATATTTCTGATAAATATTGAAAACAAATTATCAGCGGAGAAAACTATTTTCAAATCACTCTGGGCATTTTATTTTAAACTAGCAAGTCTCTGAATTCAAACTTATATTTGAATTCAAAAATATATAGTTTTCGAAAGTGCTGAAAACTTTATGGGTGATTGGAAATATTCCAACTAACACCCCAACATTTTTCAAACTATTTTTAGTTTGCTTTTTGAATCCAAAATAAATAGAAATCAATGTCAGCAAATAAAACAGAAACAGAAAAATGGAAAAATGCTATCCTACGCTTACCTGAAGCCCAGCCCACCTCACATGTCGTCTTCCTCCCTGCCAGTCGGAGCAGGAGGTGGCCGCCGCTCAATCCGGCGCGCCCACGCAGCTACGTGCCTGCCTGGCCGCCGCGTCGCGCTGGCGAGGTCGGGGGTAAGCTCCCCGAGGCGTGCCCGAGCTCATCCCCTCCCCATTCTCCCCCCAGCTACCTCTCCTCTCGGCCGCCATTGGAGCTCGAGCAGAGCTCGAGCTCGCCGTCGCTCTGACCTGCCTCCTTCCCTCCTGAGCCGCGCACAAGAACCGTCAGGGTCCCCTGAACCTTCCAAGCCACGAGCTCGATGCCGAGACGTAGTGAATCACCGAGAAGCCGTCTTCTTCCTCCTCGGATCGCCGACGTTCATCGTCGCCGTTCTTCCTCCTCAGGCCTTCCCCGAGCCTACTTTCAACGCCACTGCACTCCTCGTGAGCTCAGGATCCTTTTCCCCCTATTTCCCCTCTCGATCCCGAGCCCTAGCACCTGATTCCACCGGAGCCCGACGATGACCGCCGCGGTAGCGCGTCGCCGGTGGCTCTCCGGTGATCAGCTCGTTGATCTTAGGCTTGCAAACGCTTCAGCATGTCGTGTAGATGCCGTAGGAGCCTAGCCCCGCGCATGAAGCCCCCTATTTTGATGACCTCGATGATGCCCGAGCTTCGGCCGCCGCCAAGCTAGTTGCCGGCGTCATCTCCGGCCAGATCAGCCCCGGTTCTGTGCAGAAATGTAATGGCGGGTGAACGCTGGTCAGTCTGGTGCCCTCTGCCATGCAAATGGTCATCAGAATGAGATTTTCGAGCTCCTCCGCCGTTCTCGTGGTCGCCGGAGGCTCACCGCCGGCGAAGACGACCTCGCCGCCGGTGGATCTGACCCCCTGAGTCTATGACAGGTGGGGCCAGCCTCTGGTTAATTAAGATTAGGATTAGTAAAAACAATTAATTAAATAAAAACATAAACAGTCATAGACATGTGGGTCCAGCCCTGATAATTAATCTATTAAGAGAAATTTAAACTAAAGACTAGCCAGAGTCACTAACGAGTGGGTCCCATTTGTCAGGTTTGACTTTCAATGGCCATTTGGACCTGCTGATGTCATGCTGATGCAATAAGCTTTTTCTGATTTAAAAGAATTCTAAAAAATTCCCAAAACTTCTAAAAATCATAGAAAATAATATGTAGCTCCAATGAAAATAATTTATATATGAAAAAGGATCAGAAAAATCCAAGGAATCTGATTTTGATATTTTCAAACATGTTTGAAAATGTTAACTTCACCAAACAGATTAAATGATGATTAGGATAACCTCATTAAATAATTTGGAGTTGGAATTTGAAATCCATGGGAATCCCACTTCAAACATTATGACCAAACAATGATCAAGAACAATCAGCACCTCAAAATACCATCTTCATGCATGCTAAAACAAGATTACCTGAGCATCAGGTCGAATCAATTAAAAGGGTATTTGAAAATACCTTGTTTGAAGTGATATTTGAATCTTGATTCAAATCAACTTCAACTTAAGAAATGGTAGTCACTTTACCCTACCACCTTTCATTTTCATGCCATGCTCAGGCATCATCTTGTTGCATATGATTGTTATTGATTGATATTGTTCTTACCGGTAGGCCCCGCTCCTCCGGATTCCATCGAATATCTAAACCTTGCAACCTAGCGTACCTGGTAGATGCTTGAGCCATGATGTGCCTTATCCTGCTATGCATGCTATGCTTAGAGTTGTGTATGGTCTGTCATGTGGGTGATGAACAGAATTGTGAGAATGTGTTCAGTAAGTAAAGGTTGTGTGTTGAACCTGATTTGGTAAAGGTACCGGTGAAAGGCTATGTAGGAGTACATGGCGGGTTGTTTCATTGGAACCGTCCTTAGGAACTGAGTTCCGTGTATGTAATCGAAGACGAGATACTACCACATGCTGGGCCCTGAAATATGACCCCGATCGACTTATTAATCGCTTAGTACTCGGTCCAGGAGTTGCAAGTAGTTTCTGGTGTTTGTAGACATGTTGGAGGCCATGCGTAGCGCTGACCTTAGAGGTGGGCTATGATGCGGTAGGTAGTGGCACGGTGTACAAAGTGGCACCCAGATGGTGGGCTTGGGAACCCTGCGCACATTGTTTGGGGCCGTGGCGGAAAACTCGGCCGGACTTCCGTGCGGGTTACCCTCAGATAGGCGATAGACCTAGACTAAGTATTAGCGTGGTTAACGGTCGTGGCCGACTCCCTCGCTGGGCTTCCGCTTGAAGGTTGCCGAGGGGCATGACGTGCACATGGCGATAAGTGGCGAGAGTGTGTGTGAAGAAGTACACCCCTGCAGGGATATGATCTATTTGAATAGCCGCGTCCGCGGATATGGACTACTTGGAGACATATGTTGTTCATGGATAACTATAATGGCTACTCTTAAAATTGTCAAGATAAGCGTGAGTGTCGTGGACGGCATTTCCGTATGGAGACGGATTGATTCCACGATGGAGTATTGTTGTGGTGTTAGTGGACTCGTTTGCGAGAAATCAAAGTTGTCAAAACTACTTAAAAATGCAAGTTGTCTAGCCACGAGTCAAATGCTGGCTTTCCGCATGAAACCCCACAATTCCTTATTGATACATTGCATGAGTAGATAGCTTATCCTAAAGTCTCGCTGAGTACTTTTGTACTCACGTTTGCTTAATAAATTGTTGCAGAGGTTGTTAATGACCCTATCTAGACATCAACGACGACGAGTAGGTGGTATCCTAGCTACGATCTGGCCCTAGGATGGGTCTGTAGATAGTCAGGCTGTGTGCCTTTGTCATTCCCTCTGTCTCTACTCAGACAGTTTTAGTCTTCTGCTGGCTTGTAAGAACTATGTGTATGACTTATGATGATGTTTCATGAGACCCCTACCTTGTAATATTATGTGTGTCGCTCTTCCGAGCCTTCTAAATAAAGTTTGTATGTTATGATTATGTTGTGATGCCATCGATGTATCTATACATATCGGTATGCCATGCGTACGTGTGTTGTAGTTGATATGTATGGGGTTCGATTACCTAGCCGTAGGCTTTAGTAGCATTCCTTAGAGGGAAATGCCCCATTGTGATCCAACGAGCCACGGTAGTTTGCTACTGCTCCGGACACATTGGTTGACCAGCATGTGTCCTTCTTAGCTGCTGTGTCTGTCCCCTTTGGGGAAATGTCACACGATGTAATGGAGTCCGTGTAGCTTGCTACGACTCGTCTACATTCGCTAGTGACCGACACCTGCTTTGCTGGGTCATGTATGCCTATCCCTGTGCGGAACTGCCGCTTTGGTTTATGACTAGACATGTTGATCCAGGTACTTTGTCATTGGATTGCTAGCGACACAATTGCATACGCGAGTCAAAAGGAGCAAACGGTCCCAGCTAAGGTAAGGCTGCAGCCGTGGGGATAACCGTGCGTGAGACCGCAAAGAGATGCGATGTGTTACAGGCTGGATTCCTATGGCTTAGGATCGGGGTCCCGACAGTGTTCTCAACCAATCCATTCCAAGAATGAGGTCAATATTGGAAGACTTCAAAATAATGGGAGAGACATGGAATTCCAACCCTTCAATTTCAATGGTGACATTGTGGCTAACCATGGAGGTTCGACATTGGCCCGCTGTGAGGACCCCGACTTACGAGTCGAGATCGCCGAATGAACGTGCTCAGTTATCCCAGAGATCAATGCTCACCGAACACACATATACTGAATAATAAGAGTCCTACATCCATACATACCGTTTGGTACAACAAATCACCATTACGGTCAAGTATTACAAATATAGGGCCTTGAGGGCCAACACACCAAACTGGACCAATAGCGGAAATATTGGTCGAAAGCATGAACCCATGCCATCAGCCTTAACCTACAGGCATTCTGAGTGGGAAGCGTCCTAGCTCGCAAGAACGTCACCGAGTTACTCTTCACCAAATCCTGTTTTGTCATACCTGGTCAATGAAATAACCAGTGGCAAGCCAATGAGTACTTTGAATGTACTCGCAAACAACCCATGATATGAACAATGCAATTCAAGGATAACAATAATATGCATCTGGTGGATAACAACTTGGTTGTAAATAAACATGATCATGGATGTGCAACATAAGATAAATGTTGATTTCAAGAATAGGTTACATATATCAATATATCTGTCGAGGGCTGAACACTCCGGGTTCACCCTATATGACAAGTCACCAAACTTGGTCATATCAACTCCATAGTCACACACACTGGGTTTATGCGGAAACGTCTAGACGTAGTTTAAGCAGGATTACCCAACTGTCTTGACCGTGGACACGACTATTCGAATAGTTTTACAATCTGCAGAGGTAGTACGCTAGACCCACGAGATCCGGGAAACTTCCGTGTCATCCACGACTCGCGGTATATAACATACCCGAGGTAAGTACCCGATCAATACCTTTCCCCTGATGATATTAGACAAAGAGGTCCACTCGATTGGTACGCAGCCCACATGTTGTACATCTTACGAGCACCGACTCTAGACATTATCAACCATGCGGGGACCAACAGTGTGCCTGGAACACATAAAAACGGCATAGTCGCCCTACCTGGCATGACCCCATCACGAGATTGACCACATCACTCGTGCCACTAGTAATGTGGCTCTTTTCTAGCAACAACGAGAGTAATCAACAAAGCCTTGTCCCATAAAGAGGTAACATGGTCGTACATGTAAGGTTGGGATGGTCGACACATCATAAATCTAATCCCATTTCCGAAACCATACTCACTCAAAATACCCTGTGTACCACTTCTCCGAAAGTGTCCACCTAACTCATCATCACCCTCGGGCATTAGTGGCACCCGACGGGGTTTTTCATAAACCTTTGATTTATACCAACAACATGCTCATGCTATTGCTATTCTAGCTTTACTTGTCAACATGATATTAGCGTGACCCTCATAGGTGGTAGGATCATGCTCACAATGCATATGCTCCGGAGGAGCCTTCGGTAACATCACTTCAATGATTTACCGACACTTATGATCATATGCAACGGAAATATTTGCTACACTAGCATCCAATATATCATGTGCTCAGTCATGGTCAAAGGGCTGCTTGCCTTCGCTCACATAAGTACTCGGGGTCTTCGAGGTCTTCTAGTCCAGTCCAAGTATTCCATCTACCCGTCATCTATCGTCGGAAACAACCACGATAAGCCACACACCAGGGGGAAATAAAATTGCTAAAAAAATAGAAGTTATATTTTTCTTGGACCTCTCTGGTCGTAAGAAAAATACCCGAAGCTTGCCATAGGAGGTTTGAATCATCAGGGATTTCTGAATGGAGGAAAGGAGGAGTAGGGGATTCTTTATGAATCCCACAAAAAATATTATGATAAAAATGAGTGGAGGCACTCATTTAACAAAGAACAATTTTAGAAATATTTAGGAAGTTGTTTCACTAGATTTGGTGTTGAGGTGAATATACTAGGGGTTTTATATCATGGAATAAATAAAAAAAGGGAGCTATTTATTTATGGCAACAAAAATATGTCATAGAAAAATGTTGACCAAGGCTTCAAAAATGGGGTATGATATTGGAATGATCTGGAAATTGGAATCACTCCAGTTGGAGTTGATTTGGATCCTCTAGGAATTTCATCATGTGGGTTAAATACATTCAAATCTTCGTTTGAATAATAATACCATAGAAAGGTTGCTTGGAAAAATGTGCAAAGCACATATTTGAATATCTCTCTATTTTAGGAACATGCAGGAATTTGAATCAAGCAATTTGGAGTTAAAATGAATTGGCTATTGATTTTTGAAGTTTACTAATGAATAAAAAGGGAAAGAGGGCCTCCAGATTTGGGCTATGCTATGCACTGGGCGTAGGATAATAGTCTAGGCCGGCCCAATGGCTCCGGCCGCGAGCAGCTGACTACGCCGAAGGCGTATTCCCTGGCGTGCGCCTCCGCGCGAGGGAACCGTACACCGCCGGGCGTGGCCACTTAACACAGCGGGACCGGCTGGCGTGTGGCTCACCAGGGGGCCCCGCCCGCAGGTCTTCTCCTACCTCCCGCCGATCTGAGGGCACACATGAGAGGTGGAGCCGAACGGCTCCGAAGCTTTCCGCGGCGGTATACGCCTCCTCCGGCGATGCCCCAGCCACCCTCGGGCGCCGGAGAGCGCAGTGCCTCCATTCCCACACCATACGAACGCCGGGGCCCATTGAAACAATGCCAGGGACGACAGCAGTTGGCGGCGACGGCGAACGTCGGCAGGGGAGAGAGGGCGCTAGGATGAGGGGAAGCTTCGGGAAAACGAGGGGGATGCCCCAGTGTTGCAGAACAGAGGGGAGGGGCTCGGGAGAGCAGGGATTTAGGTGAGGCTGAGGTAGCTCCCTTGCGGCCATGAGGGGCATGGGAAGCTCGGGAGCTCAAATGGCTTCGTCTAGGGGCTCCCGGGAGGAGGAGAGAAGGATATGGGGTGCAGGAGGGCTCGGGACACAGTCAAAATGGAGAGGGGTGACGAGAATATCTCGAATGCTCCCTGGTGCTCTCTGGGCACGATGGCCACGCGTGCCTGAGCCACCTTGGATGCATCCTGGCGTTGGGGAGAGCTTGAACGGTTAAAGGGGAGTGCCCTGGCGCGCTGGGACACACGGCCATTGAGGGACCTCAACTACAGGATGAAGAAATGGTCCACAGCACCGTTACTGCATGCTGCCAGCGCGGTCACCATGGCCACTCGTGTCCACAGGGCTGCTAAGACCAGCCAATTATGTCCAGCACGTAGGGCACACATGCTGGATGGAGACTAAGGAATTTGGTTGCATCTGGAGGTGGTTTGAACTGGTTTTGACTGAGGTTAACATTCCAACAGGAAACTAGGGGCTGGCAAAAGTGCTTTCCAGAGGGAAAACCGTCGGGTGAAAGCATGTCCTGGAGCACTTGATATGGAAAGACTACACCACTACAAAGTTTCAGCTCAAGCAAGGAAGGGTAGCTAGTACTTGCTGTACAAAGCTACATTTCTGCCACAATTCAACTTGAAGATGTGCTGCTCATTTTCTCTACATGAGCATGCCATCTCTTGGCTTGAAACAATTCTTTGGGATGCTGGAAGTCCTCTGGCAAGAGGTGGGGGCTTTGGCTTAGGCAGAAGTGGGACATGAGGTGTAAAAAGGGTGAACCAAGGGTAAAAATGAGGAATAGTTACATGGAGTCTTTCTCCAATAATTGACCAAAGGCCATGACAAAGCTACTAGAGGTAAAATGTAACTAGGGAAGACTGTGGTAGAAAGTTAAGCTCAAGGGTAAAGGTGGAAGGGGTCAAAGTAGCCATTAAAGTGAGTGCATACCAGTTGTTTGATGAGTGTCAGGGCAATAAGATGGATTTCAATGGGTATGAAACTTAACAACATCAAACAATATATGAAAATAAGCTTGGACACCAAATTTGGGATTAGCTGGAGAAGGTTTTTTGCTTACAAAACCATTCAAATCAATTCCCACAAATCCAATATTTGGTGTGGGGGCATTATTTGAGCATTAAGGCATGCACAAAAAGTTTGGGGTCAATTGGAGAAACTTTATAATGTAAAGTTTCCCAAAGTCAGAAATCAATAGAGAGGATTTTGAGGGGCTTGGCACAAGTTCTTCTATTATCCTTGATGCACCACTTGGTGTGGATGCTTTATTGGAGTATCAGAACATGCCCACTAAATTTGAGCACAATTGGAGACACTTGACAATGTAGAGTTGCTCAAATTTGGATCTGGACAGATAGGGTTTTAGAATAATTTGTTGGAATTTTGTCCAAATATGGGCCAGCCCAATATATATGATTTCAGAAAATTCTTAATAAATCCTAGAGGCCCACACAACCTATTTTTCCAAGGCAAGAGGTGGAAATGTTTAGGCCCACATTGCTAGTTTAGTGGGAGTTGGACCTCCTTATAAGGGAGGATGTTTCCACACATGTATGAGCTTGAGAACAAGAGAGACATGCACGCGTGCTCCTCCTCCTCCGCCGCCCGCCTCGTCACGATGCGCCGCGGGTTGCGGGAATGAGCCGAGCCGAACTAAATTTTTGCCACGCACGACTGGTATACAAAAGTACACTCGGAGAAGCTGAACGTTTTTGCTAGTGGATACTGAAAGCGAACGCTGCAGTTTCACTGCTGCTGTCTGTTCATTTCACATCCCGTCGCTCTCTTCGGCTCCCGTCACTGGCCTCTCACATTCTTCTCCTGCTCCTATAAAAGAGAGGTCGCTCCTCTCCAGAATGACGCATCAGAAGTTCCCACTAGCCACCGGTTCCTTTCTCTGTGCTGCTGCTATGTTCTTCCCCATCCCGTCTTGCGGCGTGCACCGTTCGTCGGGACAGTAGGCCTCCGAAACTCCGTCTCTTCGAGTCCTGTACGGGAGAAGGGCAATAAGGTTTTTGAGGAGCGCTCAGCGCGACTACTGGCTTCCATCACGGACACCGACGATTTCTTCTCGGACGACGACTACTTCCCGACGTCGACCACCTCTCTGGTAACATGGCCAACAACAACGCCAACACCAATCCTACTGCTGCTGCAACTCAGTACGTACTCATGTTCTTCTTCTTTCAGTTCCTACCACAACTTTTTGATATAGTATCTCTTCTAGATATGTTACGTTTCTGCGCATCACTTCATATGATACCTTGTCTATATAGAAAGGTTACACATATGTTCTTTTCTAGATCATATGTGCACATATCTTTTGTCATTTCATATCTATATTGCATGTCTTCTTCCGTCTTTATTATGGTGGTCATGTTTATCCTAGCTTTTCTTTTAATAAAATCCAATGGTAAATTGCTTATATTTCCAACAATCCAAAAACCTTATCGTAGGCAATTTACCCCGAGTGGTTTTGCTGCCTCCATGAGACCTCCTATGTTTGAGGGTGTTCACTACAAGAGATGGCGCGTGAGAGCTGTTCTATGGTTTCAAACCATGAGCTGCTATGACGCCACTCTTGGCAAACCTGAAGGAGATCATGATGCTCAACAGGATCTAGCTTTTCAGAAAATGGATATCTTGTTTAAGGCTGCTCTCTTGAGCGTTCTTGGTGAGAACATAGTTGATGCTTATGCATCAATTGATAATGTAAAAGATATGTGGGATGCACTCGAGACCAAGTTTGGGGTCTCGGATGCTGGCACTGAGCTGTACATCATGGAACTATTCTATGACTACAGGATGACTGAAGAGCGCTCCGTGGTTGAGCAAGCTCATGAAATACAATCATTTGCAAGAGAACTTGAGCACGTCAATTGCATGCTACCGGACAAGTTTGTTGCCGGAGGCATCATCACTAAACTTCCTCCTTCGTGGAGGAACTTTGCTACCTTACTGAAGCATAAGAGACAGAAGTTTTCCGTTCCGGATCTCATAGGTACTCTTGATGTGGAAGAAAAGGCGAGAGCAAAAGACACACGTGCTCGAGCTATTGAGGGAGGTTCTAGTGCCAATCTGGTACAGAAGAAAAACTTCCAGCCCCACAATTTCATGAACAAGGGCAAGTTTGACGGTAAAGCAAAGTTCGATGGGAAGAACAAGGCTGTACAGCACACCAACTTCAAGAAGAAGAATGACAATAAGAAAGGTGTTTGTCATGTGTGCGGAGATCCTGATCATTGGGCACCTAACTGCCCTAATCGTTATGACAAGCATCAACATGGGAAAGGCGGCAAGTTTGCTAATGTTGTCATTGCTGACACTGACGTTGAGGATGTTGGGTATGGTATATTACCCGCTATTCTTTCAGTATGTCATTTTCCTGATTGGTTGATTGTCACGGGTGCTAATGTGCATATATGCGGTGATATTTCCATGTTTTCATCTTATCAGTCCACAGGGACTTCCACCGCGCTGATGGGCAACGGTTCACCTGCTTCTGTTCGTGGTGTTGGCATGGTCGATCTGAAGTTTACTTCGAGAAAGGTCGTGCGGCTGAAGAACGTGCATTATGTCCCCTCCATCAATAAAAATCTTGTTAGCGGATCTCTTTTGTGTAGAGATGGCTACAAGCTTGTCTTTGTGTCTAACAAATTTGTAATATCCAAGTATGGAACTTTTGTTGGTAAGGGCTACGAGTCAGGAGGCCTGTTCTGTTTATCTTTGGCACATGTTTGCAATAAAGTTGTTAATCATGTTTACAACAATAGTGAATCAAATGTGTGGCATTCACGTCTTTGTCATGTTAACTTTGGTTGCATGTCGCGACTAGTCAAATTGAACTTAATCCCTAGCTTTAACACCATCAAGGGATCTAAGTGTCAAGTTTGTGTGCAAGCCAAACAACCTCGTAAATCTCACACGACTGCCGAAACGAGAAATCTAGCACCACTAGAGCTCATACATTCAGATCTATGTGAAATGAATGGCATTTTGACAAAAGGTGGAAAGAAATATTTCATGACACTAATTGATGGCTCCACTAGATACTGCCGAGTGTATCTTCTGAAATCTAAGGATGAGGCTTTGAATTTTTTCAAGATCTATAAAGCCGAAGCAGAAAACCAACTTGATAAAAAAATCAAGAGGCTTAGGTCCGATCGTGGTGGAGAGTATTTCTCAAATGAATTTGATTCTTTCTATGCGGAACATGGTATAATCCATGAGTGGACGCCTCCCTATTCACCTCAATCAAATGGGATACCGAAAGAAAGAACCATACTCTAACTGATTTGGTTAACTCCATGTTAGATACATCGGGTCTCTCCAAGGCATGGTGGGGGGACACGATATTGACTCCATGTCATGTCCTGAATCGAGTTCCCACAAAGAACAAAGAGATAACTCCATTTGAGGAATGGGAAAAGAAAAGTTTAAAACTCTCTTATCTACGAACCTAGGGTTGTTTGGAGAAAGTCAATGTGCCAATCCCAAAGAAGCGCAAGCTAGGACCAAAAACTGTGGATTGTGTTTTTCTGGGATATGCTTTTCATAGCATTGGATATAGATTCTTGGTTGTCAGATCTGAGGTATCTGACATGCATGTCGGTACAATCATGGAGTCTAATGATGTGACTTTCTTCGAAGATATCTTTACCATGAAGGATATAGCTACCTCATCTAATCAGGAGATGCCTAATGAGAACAATGAAGTTCCTACCAGGAGCAAGAGACACAGGACTCCAAAGTCCTTTGGTGATGATTTTCTTGTGTATCTCATAGATGACACTCCCAGTTCTATATCAGAGGCCTATGCGTCTGAAGATGCTGACTACTGGAAGGAAGCAGTCCGTAGTGAGATGGATTCCATCTTGGCAAATGAAACTTGGGACATCACTGATCGTCCTTATGGGTGCAAACCTATAGGATGCAAATGGGTATTCAAGAAGAAGCTTAGGCCGGATGGTACGATCGAAAAGTACAAGGCACGGCTTGTGGCTAAGGGTTATACCCAAAAGGAAGGTGAAGACTTATTTGATACTTACTCATCCGTGGCTCGACTGACCACTATTCGAGTACTACTTTCACTAGCCACCTCACATGGTCTTCTCGTTCATCAAATGGATGTTAACACTGCTTTCCTAAATGGAGAGTTGGATGAGGAAATTTACATGGAACAACCAGATGAGTTTGTAGTAGATGTTCAGGAAGGGAAAGTATGCAAGTTGCTGAAGTATTTATATGGACTTAAGCAAGCACCCAAGCAGTGGCATGGGAATTTTGAAAGAACTCTCACAACTGCATGCTTTGTTGTAAATGAACTTGATAAATGTGTGTACTATCGCCATGGTGGGGGCGAGGGAGTTATCCTTTGCTTGTATGTTGATGACATACTGATTTTTGGAACAAATTTGAATGTTATTAGAGAGGTCAAGGATTTCCTATCTCACTGTTTTGAGATGAAGGATTTAGGAGTGGCTGATGTCATTCTGAACATCAAGTTGTTAAGAGACGAAGATGGTGGGATTACATTGCTTCAATCTCACTATGTGGAAAAAGATCTTGAGTCGCTTTGGGTATAGTGACTGCAAGTCCTCTCCCACACCATATGATGCGAGCGTGCTGCTTCGAAAGAATTGAAGAATTGCTAGAGACCAATTGAAATATTCTCAGATTATTGGCTCGCTTATGTACTTAGCCAGTGCTACAAGACCTGACATATCTTTTGTTGTTAGCAAACTGAGTCGGTTTGTCTCAAAACAAGGATATGTGCATTGGAAAGCTCTAGAGAGAGTTTTGCGTTATTTGAAAGGCACTGCAAATTATGGAATTCACTATACTGGACACCCAAAGGTGCTTGAAGGGTATAATAATTCAAACTGGATCTCTGATGCTGATGAGATAAGGGCCACGAGCGGATATGTATTCACTCATGGAGGTGGCGCTGTTTCTTGGAAGTCTTGCAAGCAAACGATCTTAACAACGTCAACAATGGAAGCAGAACTCACAACACTAGATACAGCTACGTGATACGTCCATTTTACATCATGTTTTCATGTTGATATTTATCGCTTATTTGGTTGTTATTTCACTTCACGGTTATGCCTTTTCTATCTTATTTTGCAAGGTTTACATGAAGAGGGAGAACACCGGCAACTGGAATTCTGGCTTGAAAGTGGATCAAAGTTGAGATATCTATTCTGCGCAACTCCAAATGCCGTGAAAATCAACGGGGATTTTTTTTCCCAATTTATCAAAAATACTGGGCCGAAGAAGTGCCAGAGGGGCACCAAGGGGTGCCCACAAGCCTGCACGGCGCGGCCACCCCCCAGGCCGCGCCATGGGGGCTTGTGGGCAGCCCACTGGCCCACTTGCTCATCTCTTTTGCTATATGGAGGGTTTCGTCCAGGAAAAAAAAATCACAGAGTAGCTTTTTCGTGGTTTCGCCGCTGCCACGAGGTGGAACTTGAGCAGAACCAATCTAGAGCTCTGACAGGACAATCCTGCCAGGGAAACATCCCTTCCGGAGGGGGAAATCACCGCCATCGTCATCACCAACACTCCTCTCATTGGAGGGGACTCGTCACCATCAACATCTTCATCAGCACCATCTCATCTCCAAACCCTAGTTCATCACTTGTAACCAATCTCCATCTCGCGACTCCGATTGGTACTTGTAAGGTTGCTAGTAGTGTTAATTACTCTTTGTAGTTGATGCTAGTTGGATTACTTGGTGGAAGAGTTTATTTTCAGATCCTTGATGCTTTTTGATTAGTTACTTTTGTTCCTGAGGACATGGGATAAGTCATGCTAATAATAGTCATGTGAATTTGGTATTCGTTCGGTATTTTGATGTGTTGTATGTTGTTTTTCCTCTAGTGGTGTTATGTGAACGTCGACTACATAACACTTCACCATTATTTGGGCCTAGAGGAAGGCATTGGGAAGTAGTAAGTAGATGATGGGTTGCTAGAGTGACAGAAGCTTAAACCCTAGTTTATGCGTTGCTTCGTAAGGGGCTGATTTGGATCCACTAGTTTAATGCTATGGTTAGACTTTGTATTAATTCTTCTTTCGTAGTTGTGGATGCTTGCCAGAGGGGTTAATCATAAGTGGGATGCTTGTCCAAGTAAGGGCAGTACCCAAACGCCGGTCCACCCAGATATCAAACTATCAAAGCAACGAACGCGAATCATATGAACATGATGAAACTAGCATGACAGAAATTCCCGTGTGTCCTCGAGAGTGTTTTTCCTCCTATAAGACTTTATCCAGGCTTGTCCCTTGATACAAAAGGGATTGGGCCACTTTGCTTCACCGTTGCTACTTTTGTCACTTGCCGCTTGCTACGAATCATCTCACCACACAATCACTTGTTACCGACAATTTCAGTGCTTGCAGATATTTCCTTGCTGAAAACCACTTGTGAGATCCTTCTGCCCCTCGTTGGGTTCGAAACTCTTACTTATCGAAGGACTACGATTGATCCCCTATACTTGTGGGTCATCAAGACTCTTTTCTGGCGCCGTTGCCGGGGAGTGAAGCGCCTTTGGTAAGTGGAACTTGGTAAGGAAACATTCATATAGTGCGCTGAAATTTATTGTCACTTGTCACTATGGATAGTAATCCTTTGAGGGGCTTGTTCAGGGTATCTTCACCTCAAACGGAAGCACGAATGGTTGCTCCTCAACCTGATGCACGTACTGAAAATATTTGCTTTCAATTTCCTTCGGGTATGCTTGAGAAACTGCTGGCTAATCCTTTTACAGGAGATGGAACATCACATCCAGACTTGCATCTAATCTATGTAGATGAAGTTTGTGGTTTATTTAAGCTTGCAGGTGTGCCCGAGGATGAGGTCAAGAAGAAGGTCTTTCCTTTATCTTTGAAGTATAGGGCGTTGACATGGTATAGGCTATGAGATGATACTGGATCCTGGGACTACAATCGGTTGAAATTGGAATTTCATCAAAAGTTTTATCCTATGCATTTAGTACATCGTGATTCAAATTATATTTACAATTTTTGGCCTTGTGACAGAGAAAGCATCGCTCAAGCTTGGGGGAGGCTTAAATCAATGCTATATTCATGCCCCAATCATGAGCTTTCGAGAGAAATTATCATTCAGAACTTCTATGCTCAGCTTTCTCATGATGATCGCACCATGCTTGACACTTCTTGTACCGGTTCTTTTATGAAGAGAGATATTGACTTCAAATGGAATTTATTGGAGAGAATTAAACGCAACTCTGAAGATTGGGAGCTTGAAGAAGGTAAGGAGTCATGTATGAATTTCACGTTTGATTGCGTTAAATCCTTTGTTGAGACAAATACCTTTAGTGACTTTAGCGCTAAGTATGGACTTGACTCTGAGATAGTAGCTTCATTGTGTGAATCTTTTGCCGCTCATATTGATCTCCCCAAAGAGAAGTGGTTTAAATATCATCCTCCTTTAGAAGTCAATGTAGTTAAACCGAATCCAGTTGAAGAAAAAGTTATTGTCTATAATGATCCTGTTGTTCCCAGTGCTTACATTGAGAAACCACCTTTCCCTGTTAGGATAAAGGATCATTCTAAAGCTTCAACTGTGATACGTAGAGGCTATATTGGAACACATACACCCCCTGAGCAAATTAGAGTTGAACATAGCATTGCTATTATAGAAGATCTTTTGTTTGTAGAAGTTGAGGGACATAATATTCACTTGTGTGAAGATGCTGCTAGAATTGCTAAACCTCACGCTAGAGACAAACATAGGCCTGTTGTTGGCATGCCTGTGGTTTCTGTTAACATAGGAGATCATTGTTATCATGGTTTATGTGACATGGGTGCTAGTGTTCGTGCAATACCTCAATCCTTATATGATGAAATCAAAGATGAGATTGCACCTGTTGAGATAGAACCCATTGATGTCACTATTCAGCTTGCCAATAGAGATACTATCTGCCGTGTGGGAATTGTTAGGGATGTTGAAGTCTTGTGTGGTAAAACAAAGTATCCTGTTGATTTCCTCGTTCTTGCTACCGCACAAGATAGCTTTTGTCCCATCATATTTGGTATACCTTTTCTTAGTACTGTCAATGCTCATATTGACTGTGAGAAGCAAACTGTCACTGTTGGCTTTGAAGGTGTGTCACATGAGTTCAATTTCTCTAAGTTTGGTAGACAACCTCATGAAAAGGAGTTGCCTAGTAGGGATGAAACTATTGCCTTAGACTCTATTGTCGTGCCTTCTACTGATCCCTTAGAGCAATACTTGCTTGAGCATGAAAATGATATGCATATGGATGAAAGGGATGAGATAGATAGAGTTGTCTTAGAACAATATCCTATCCTTAAGAATAACTTGCGTGTTGAACTACTTGGGGATCCACCCCCACCAAAGGGTGACTCTGTGTTCGAGCTTAAACAGTTGCCTGATACTCTTAAGTATGCATATCTTGATGAAAAAGAGATATATCATGTTATAAGTAGTGCTAGTCTCTCAGAGCATGAAGAAAAGAAGTTACTAAAAACTCAGAGGAAGCACCATGCTGCTATTGGATATACTCTTGATGATCTTAAGGGCATTAGTCCTACTCTATGTCAGCACAAGATTAAAACTGATCCTGATATCAAAACAGTTGCTGATCATCAAAGGAGATTAAATCCTAAGATGAAAGAGGTAGTAAGAAAAAAAATACTAAAGCTCCTGGAAGCAGGTATCATTTATCCTGTTGTTCACAGCGATTGGGTGAGTCCGGTGCATTGCGTTCCTAAGAAGGGAGGCATTACCGTTGTGCCTAATGATAAGGATGAATTGATCCCACAGAGGATTATTACTGGCTATAGGATGGTGATCAATTTTAGGAAACTGAATAAAGCCACTAGGAAAGATCATTACCCTTTGCCTTTCATCGACCAAATGCTAGAAAGGCCGTCCAAACACACACATTTCTTCTTTCTAGACGGATATTCTGGTTTCTCCCAAATACCAGTTGCACAATCTGATCAGGAGAAAAACACTTTCACCTGCCCTTTCGGTACCTTTGCTTATAGACGTATGCCTTTTGGCTTATGTAATGCACCTGCCACCTTTCAGATATGTATGATGGCTATATTCTCTGACTTTTGGGAAAAGATTGTCGATGTTTTCACGGATGACTTCTCCGTTTACGGGTCGTCCTTTGATGATAGCCTCAGCAACCTTGATCGAGTCTTACAAAGATGTAAAGATACCAATCTTGTCTTGAATTGGGAGAAGTGCCACTTTATGGTTAATGAAGGCATCGTCTTAGGACATAAAATTTCTGAAAGAGGTATCGAAGTCGATAAGGCTAAGGTTGATGCAATCGAGAAAATGCCATACCCCACAGATATCAAAGGGATAAGAAGTTTCCTTGGTCATGCTGGTTTCTATAGAAGGTCATTAAAGACTTCTCTAAGATTTCTAGGCCTCTTACCAACCTCTTGAAAAGGATATTCCTTTTGTCTTTGGCAAGGATTGTGAGGAAGCCTTTGAAATACTTAAGAGGGCTTTGATAACTGCACCTTGTTCAACCACCTAATTGGAACTTACCATTTGAGATCATGTGTGATGCTAGTGATTATGTTGTTGGTGCTTTTCTAGGGCAAAGAGTCGATAAGAAGTTGAATGTTATTCACTATGCTAGTAAAACTCTAAACAGTGCCTAGAGAACTATGCCACTACGGAGAAGGAATATTTAGCAGTCGTGTTTGCATGTGAAAAGTTCAGGTCTTACATAGTTGATTCCAAAGTCACTATTCATACTGATCATGCTGCCATTAAGTAGCTCATGGAGAAGAAAGACGCTAAACCTAGACTTATCATATGGGTTCTCTTGCTACAAGAATTTGATTTGCACGCTGTCGACAGGAAGGGTGCTGATAACCCAGTAGCATATAACTTGTCTAGGTTGGAGAACATTCTTGATGACCCACAACCTATTGATGATAGCTTTCCCGATGAGCAAATGAATGTCATCAATGCTTCACGTAGTGCACCGTGGTATGCTGATTATGCAAACTATATCGTTGCCAAATATATACCACCTAGTTTCACATACCAGCAAAAGAAGAAATTCTTCTTTGACTTGAGACATTACTTTTGGGATGATCCTTAACTTTATAAGGAAGGAGTAGATAGTGTTATTAGACGTTGTGTACCTGAACATGAACAGGGACAGATCCTACAGAAGTGTCACTCCGAGGCCTATGGTGGACACCATGCGGGAGATAGAACTGCACAAAAGGTATTGCAATCAGGTTTCTATTGGCCCACTCTCTTCAAGGATGCCTGCAAGTTTTTCTTGTCGTGTGATGAATGTCAAAGAATAGGTAATATTAGCAAACGTCGGGAAATGCATATGAACTATTCACTTGTCATTGAACCATTTGATATCTGGGGCTTTGATTATATGGGACCTTTTCCAAAATCCAATGGGTATACTCACATCTTAGTTGCTGTTGATTATGTCACTAAGTGGGTAGAAGCTATCCCCACTAGTAGTGCTGATCGCAACACCTCTATCAAGATGCTTAGAGAAGTTATCTTCCCTAGATTTGGAGTCCCTAGATATCTAATGACCGACGGTGGTTCACACTTCATTCATGGTTCTTTCTGTAAAACACTTGCTAAGTACGATGTCAACTATAGAATTGCGTCTCCCTATCACCCTCAGTCCACTGGTCAAGTAGAGCTAAGTAATAGAGAGATTAAACTGATTTTGCAAAAGACTGTCAACAGGTCTAGAAAGAATTGGTCTAAGAAGCTCGATGATGCACTGTGGGCATATAGAACTGCCTATAAGAATCCCATGGGCATGTCTCCGTACAAAATGGTGTATGGGAAAGCATGTCACTTACCTCTTGAGCTAGAGCATAAAGCTTATTGTGCAATCAAAGAGCTCAACTTTGATTTCAAACTTGTCGGTGAGAAGAGGTTATTTGATATTAGCTCGCTTGATGAGTGGAGAACTCAGTCATATGAGAATGCCAGGCTGTTTAAAGAGAAGGTTAAGAGGTGGCATGATAAGAGGATACAAAAGTGTGGGTTCAATATAGGTGATTATGTCTTGTTATATAACTCTCATTTAAGATTCTTTGTAGACAAGCTTCTCTCTAAATAGGAAGGTCCCTATGTTGTTGAGGAAGTATATCGCTCCGGTGCTATCAAGATCAACAACACCGAAAGTAATTGTCCGAGAGTGGTAAATGGGAAGAGAATCAAGCATTATATCTCAGGTACTCCCATAAATGTTGAAAGCAATATTATCAATACCATAACTCCGGAAGAATACCTAAGGGACATTTATCAGCCTGTTTCAGACTTCGAAAACGGAGACGTATGTGATTCGGAAAGAAAACAGAGTCTAGAACTTTTCCAGCAGGAAATTTTCTCCGTTTTGGAATATTTGAAAAAATAAAAAAATTGGAAGTAGTCCGGAAAGTGCGCGAGGAGGCGACAAGCCTGCACGGCGCAGGCCCACCCCCTGGTCACGCCGTGAGGGCTTGTGGCCACCTCGTGCGCCTCCCGTACTCCGTTTTCGTGCAGGGCACTCCTTCTGGTGTGAAAAAAATCATTATATATACTCCCGCTTGGTCTGACCCCTGCATCACGCAAATTTTCTCTGTTTCTCGTTTCGAGCCTGTTTTGTGCCGCACATCTAGGTCAAGATGTCGTCCCAGGAATCTGTGGGGGACAACAACCTTCGTCAAATCTATGGAAAAGTTCATGCTGATCTGAAAATGATGGAGGTCATGGAGGCTAAGGAGAGGCTACCTAAAGAAATCAAGGGCAAGGCTAAGGAGAAGGATCGGGCATGGGACGAAGTGCAATCTGTGCTCAACAAGGAAGAAGTTGAAGAAGTGGATTTCCTCCAACCTTACCTCTACCTACTGTCTCCATCTTTGATTGAACTCTTGAGGTTTTGTGAAACAACTCGTGCTCGCAATACTTTTCTCACTCGTGAAGTTGTTTTGCTAGAGAAACATATCACACATCTCCAAAGTATAAATCAAAGACTGATGGCCCTCTTGGAATCAAAGGTTGCAACCACTCCACCACCTCCACCACCAAAGGAAGACAACTGAGCATTGGTATGGGCAATCCCCTTTGCTTTTGCCAAGCTTGGGGGAGTTGCCCCGGTATCGTATCACCATCACATCTTTTGCCATTACCTTTGTTTTAGTTTTCCTTTTCAGTTTTCTTTTTCCCTAGTAGTTTAAAAGTCTTAGTGTTTTAGTGTTTTAGTTTTTCTTTGTGTCACCCCCGATGTATTCTTGCTCGTGAGCCATATAATAAAGAGTGTCTTAGTTGAAGGGCTTTGCCTCTTGCCATGATCAAAAGAGTGAGAATAGAACAAAAGCATGAAAGATCATGTAATGATCTTATGGGAAGTGATGGCTTCACATATAAAAAGAATAAGGATTGAAACTTGTTGAGGGTAGGCAAACGTAGACCTTGGTCATGGTTTCAATTCATAGGAAGTGACAAAGAAGGAGAGGTTCACATATAAATATATCATCTCTGACACCATCTATGATTGTAAACACTCACCAAACTATTGCATGCCTAGAAGTAGATGTTGGACAAGGAAGAGAGCATAATGAATTGTGTTTGCTTGGCTCTGAACAATGTTATATGATTAGAGATCCCTTAGCATGTGACGATTGCTTCCACCTCATATTAGCCAAAACTCCCGCACCAAGTAGAGATACTACTTGTGCATCCATAAACCTTCAAACCAGCTTTGCCATGAGTGTCCACCATGCCTACCTATGGATTGAATAAGATCCCTCAAGTAAGTTGTCATCGGTGCAAGCAATAAAAATTGCTCTCTAATATGTATGATCTATTAGTGTGTGGAAAATAATCTTTATACGAACCTGTGATGAGGAAGACATAAAAGCGACAGACTGCATAATAAAGTTCTTTATCACAGGAGGCAATATAAAGTGACGTTCCTCCGCACTAAGAGGACACACATCCAAACCTCAAAAGCGCATGACAACCTCTGCTTCCCTCTGCAAAGGGCCTATCTTGTACCTTTACTTTTTGCCCTTGAAAGAGTCATGGTGATCTTCACCAATTCCTTATTTTGCCTTTGTCTTGGCTACCGTCACATGCTTGGGAAAGATCTATATTCATATGTCAACTTGGAGGTAGGCATTCATGAATTATTATTGTTGACATTACCCTTGAGGTAAGCAGTTGGGAGGCAAAACTATAAGGCCCTATCTTTCTCTGTGTTCAGCTGAAACTTTGATCTCATGAGTACCACGTGAGTTGTAGCAATTGTAGAGAACGAAAGAATGATTGAGTATGTAGATTTGCTTTACAAGCTCCTATTTGACTCTTTCTGATGTTGTGATAAATTGCAATTGCTTCAATGACTAAAGGCTATCAGTTGTTACTTCTCGGTAAGGTTCTTGATCCATGCTTTACTTTGTGAAGGAATTATCACTTTAGCATGAGAGTTATATGTTGGTATTGTTGTTCTGATCTTGATCATGATGCATGCATGTTTGTTTTATCGACACCTCTGTCCCTAAACATGTGGACACATTTATTGAGCTCGGCTTTCGCTTCAGGACAAGCGAGGTCTAAGCTTGGGGGAGTTGATACATCCATTTTGCATCATGTTTTCATGTTGATATCTATCGCTTCTTTGGCTGTTATTTCACTTCACAGTACTATGCTTATGCCTTTTCTCTCTTATTTTGCAAGGTTTACATGAAGAGGGAGAACACCAGCAACTGGAATTCTGGCCTGTAAGTGGAGCAAAGTTGAGATACCTATTCTGCGCAACTCCAAACACCGTGAAAATCAACGAGGATTTTTTCCCAATTTATCAAAAATACTGGGCCGAAGAAATGCCAGAGGGGCACCAGGGGTGCCCACAAGCCTGCACGGCGCGGCCACCCCCCAAGCCGCGCCATCGGGGCTTGTGAGCAGCCCACTGGCCCACTTGCTCCCCTCTTTTGCTATATGGAGGGTTTCGTCCAGGAAAAAATCACAGAGGATATTTTTCGTGGTTTCGACGCCGCCACGAGGCAGAACTTGAGAAGAACCAATCTAGAGCTCCGACAGGACGATCCTGCCGAGGAAACTTCCCTCCCGGAGGGAGAAATCGTCGCCATCGTTATCACCAACACTCCTCTCATTGGAAGGGACTCGTCACCATCAACATCTTCATTAGCACCATCTCATCTTCAAACCCTAGTTCATCGCTTGTAACCAATCTCCGTCTCGCGACTCCGATTGGTACTTGTAAGGTTGCTAGTAGTGTTGATTACTCTTTGTAGTTGATGCTAGTTGGACTGCTTGGTGGAAGAGTTTACGTTCAGATCCTTGATGATATTCATTAACTCTCTGATCATGAATATGATTATGCTTTGTGAGTAGTTACTTTTATTCCTGAGGACATGGGATAAGTCATGCTAATAATGGTCATGTGAATTTCGTATTCGTTCGGTATTTTGATGTGTTGTATGTTGTTTTTCCTCTAGTGGTGTTATGTGAACGTCGACTACATAACACTTCACCATTATTTGGGCCTAGAGGAAGGCATTGGGAAGTAGTAAGTAGATGATGGGTTGCTAGAGTGACAGAATCTTAAACCCTAGTTTTTGCGTTGCTTCGTAAGGGGCTGATTTGGATCCACTAGTTTAATGCTATGGTTAGACTTTGTCTTAATTCTTCTTTCGTAGTTGCGGATGCTTGCGAGAGGAGTTAATCATAAGTGGGATGCTTGTAAAAATAAGGGCAGTACCCAATCGCCGGTCCACCCACATATCAAACTATCAAAGTAATGAACGAGAATCATATGAACATGATGAAACTAGCATGAAAAAAATTCCCGTGTGTCCTCGGGAGCATTTTTCCTCCTATAAGATTGGACCAGTTTGCTGCACCGTTGCTACTTTTGTCACTTTCTCCTTGCTACGAATCATCTCACCACACAATCACTTGTTACCGACAATTTCAGTGCTTGCAGATATTTCCTTGCTGAAAACCACTTGTCAGATGCTTCTGCTCCTCGTTGGGTTCGACAGTCTTACTTATCGAAGGACTACGATTGATCCCATATACTTGTGGGTCATCACTACGGTCGAAGAAGATTGGCTTCGCTGGCTCTTGAGTGACTTGCCGGTTGTCGAGAAACCTGTACCGGGTATCCTTATGAACTGCGACAATCAAACTTTGATCACGAAAGTGAGCAGCTCAAAGGATAACATGAAGTCATCAAGACACATTGAGAGAAGGTTAAAATCTGTCAGGAAAATGAGAAACTCCGGAGTTATTGTATTGGATTATATCCAAACATCTAAAAATCTGGCAGATCCTTTTACTAAGGGTCTATCACGTAATGTGATAGAAAATGCATCGAGGGAGATGGGTATGAGACCCACAATTTGAGTTGTTCACAGTGGTAACCTATTGTTTGTGATCGGAGATCCCGTGAATTAGATGTGGAAGACAAGCTATTGGTCAACTGAGAGGAAAATATCGTTATCATTAATAATACCACTACATGAAGATGCAATACTTTCCTAAACTGCATGGCAGGTTGATATACATCTTAATATGTTCTAAGTGGCTTATTGAAGCAGAGATGTTATCCTGCAGAACATCTTTTGAAGAACATACCTATATGATTCTGATTGTTAACGTCCGAATCTATGATAGTAGGGTGCTCTCTAGTAAACTCATGAAAGGTCTCGGAGTATGACACATAAGCTCCACCCGCGGGGAAGTCCCACGGTAGCCTAGTATTGATCAAACCTCTGTGTGAAGCTAGTTTCGCAGAAAACTTGCAGTTCAAGGCCTAGTCCACTGTGCAAGTTGCTTACTAGTGTATCATAGAGTTCTAGGTGGATGTTCAACTTAACAGTCTCCACTGCAGTATCGGTATATAAAAACAGTGTTGTGGAACCAAAGGCAAATTTTGTGTGCCTCTGGGATCTGGTGGGGGATTGCTGGAATTTTGTCCAAATATGGGCCAGCCCAATATATATGATTTCAGAAAATTCCTAATAAATCCTAGAGGCCCACGCAGCCCATTTGTGCAAGGCAAGAGGTGGAAATGTTTAGTCCCACATTGCTAGTTTAGTGGGAGTTGGACCTCCTTATAAGGGAGGATGTTTCCACACATGTATGAGCTTGAGAACAAGAGAGACATACACGCGCGCTCCTCCACCGCCGCCGCCCGCCTCGCCATGTCACGACACAACGCGCCGCGGGTTGCGGGAATGAGCCGAGCAGAACTAATTTTTTTCCACGCACGAATGGTATACGAAAGTCCACTCGGAGAAGCTGAACGTTATTGCTAGTGGATATTGAAAGCAAACGCTGCAGTTTCGTCGCTCCTGTCTGTTCGTTTCATATCCCGTCGCTCTCTTCGGCTCCCGTCGCTCGCCTCTCGCCTCCTTCTCCTGCGCCTATAAAAGAGAGGTCGCTCCTCTCCAGAATGACGCATCAGAAGTTCCCACTCGCCACCGGTTCCTTTCTCTGTGCTGCTCCTATGTTCTTCCCCATCCCAACTTGCGGCGTGCATCATTCGTCGGGACAGTAGGCCTCCGAAAATCTGTCTCTTCGAGTCCTGTATGGGAGAAGGGCGATAAGGTTTTTGGGGAGCGCTCAGCGCGACTACTGGCTTCCATCACGGACACCGACAATTTCTTCCTGGACGACGACTATTTCCCCGACGTTGACCACCTCTCTGGTAACATGGCGAACGACAACGCCAACACCAATCCTACTGCTGCTGCAACTCAGTACGTACTCATGTTGTTCTTCTTTCAGTTCCTACCGCAACTTTTTGCTATAGTATCTCTTCTAGATATGTTACGTTTCTGCTCATCACTTCATATGATACCTTGTCTATATAGAACGGTTTCACATATGTTCTTTTCTAGATCATATGTGCACATATCTTTTGTCATTTCATCTCTATATTGTGTGTCTTCTTCCGTCTTTATTATGGTGGGCATGTTTATCCTAGCTTTTTTTTAAATAAAATCCTATGGTAAATTTCTCACATTTCCAACATAATTAGAGGAAGAAAATCAACTTGGAATGAGATGAAACTTGGCAAGGTCATCACATCTATCATATGTGACATGCTAGAATTTTAACAGAATTTATTGAGAATATTTTGTATAGAAATATTCCAAAAGCTTGAAAGAGGTAAGAAGGGTTTTGGAGGGGTTTGCCCAATATTTTGAACATGACCATGTGTTTAAACTCATATATATGGAATATATATGTCCACTGAGTTCCCCTACATTTTCTTAAATATTCGAAAGCAATAAAAAACTTTCCTTCATAAAGACCATTTCTGGCCTCACAAGAAGGTATTTAAGTAAAATAGTAATATAACTTTAAAATAATAATGGTGTTGGGAAGTCATTTTGATAATGGGTTTTAAATAAAATAGTTGGTGCAAAATAAATTCCCTAATTTGAGGACTTGTAGTACAAATCCCTTCTCAGGGGTCTTGAAAGCTTAATTCAAAGAAATGTTTTTTGGTAAAATAATATTTGGTAAAAATAGTCTTTGTTCCTAAACACATGGCTTGATCATTAGGCAGGAGCTTAGGATGAGGAGGTGAGTCTAGAGAGTAATAGGAAGTAATGAGAATCTAACACAAGCATATAAGCAAGCAAGCAAACAACAGTTACTTCAAGCATCACAAGTATTCACAAAAAAATTTAATTGGTCCTAATTTTTGAAATAAGTTAATTTTTCAGGAAAGCTAAACACATGGTGTTACATACCTTACCCCCTTAAGAAAATATTGTCCCCGAGATTTCTAAGCTAGGGGTTGGAGAGATACAAAATCTTTAGTCGAAGTTAGTCTTCATGTCCCCATGTTGCTGTTGTGGGTCTTGAGGTGGTTGATGATACAACTTCGAATGCTCCACACGACCTTTCCTCATCATGAGCGGGGTCTCGCAATAAGTTATGCTTGACTAAGGTCAAGGGCTTGGTGAACTAAGTTCGTGCAAGGTTTTGGCTTGCAAGTGCACTCCAAAGTCAGAATACGTGGCAAGATGGTGCGCCTAGATTCCGGTCCTCGGCGGCTCAAGCTGGTTAGTGACATCTAGAGGTCTCATACTATAACATACTATTAAAGTCTTCACGTAGCTCCCTGCTGATGGGGAAGTCCTTGGCTCCCTTAAGGCAGGCAGGCTATGGTCGTAGGTGGTCTACATCCTCGAGGCTGTGGCAGTGGTCTTCGAAGGCTTCTCATGAAGGGGTCTGGGTTGGAGCTCGCCCATGAGTCTCAAGCTCGAAGACTCAGTATTCAGGATGGGTACTATTGTCTAGGAAGGTTCGTGAGGGGTTCTGGATGGGCTCGCTACCCAAGAGTATAGACCAGTCATCCACTCCCAAGTATGCGGCTTGGCAAGCGCGTGAATCACCTTTAGCAGGTTTTCACAATGATCCAATTAGGACTCTTGTCCTTGGTTTGGACCAAGAAGAGGCTCTCTAATTTCTCTCGTTGTCCGAAGGTTTCATCATCTTGAATTGTCGAGGCTTCTTGACATCGTTGATGTAGTCGGTGCAGGATCGACGGTTGACATCTTGTGCTTCGTTGCCTTTGTCGTGGTTTCCGAACCATGGCGGTTCTTAGTCTTGTCGTGAGTAGGATAGACTTTCGCTGACTTGGGGTTGCTTCGAGAAGCCCACCTTCTGTAGATAACACTGTACCCTCGAGAGGCATAGCGATCGACGTTCCTGGGGCTCGTCCAAACATGACTAAGGTGTTCATCCTCTTATTGGGTGAATAAGTATGCTATCCGTGATGACAACATATTTTCCCCAAGCATGACAAAAGCAAAGTGCGCATGAGACAGGTGAGGAGAACAGGGACTTGCTATGGGTGGTCGCTGGCCGAAGGGTTTGTGGTCCAACATGACCTTGTCCTTCATGCCCATGTTCGTCATAGACACGATGGGTGGTGGTCGGGCGGAGTACTAGCCATATTCCAACGACTTAGAGTCATTTTCTATGGGTGTAATCCGACCGCCTTATGGCTGGGTGAAGCTTTTGGGTCTCAAGGAACTTAGGTTGTGGGTGAACATTTATCATCTTATCCTTAAGCACATTCCTTAGATGCAAATAATGTGACCTATTGCTCTCGACAAAATCACTCTATTTCATAGAATATACCATCTCACACAGGTCAACTTCACACTACTCATGCTAGCAACTCCGGGGTTGAGGGAAGGATTAAACCCAAACACTACAAGTATGGTGTAGCTACGATGCACATGCATTCCTTAGCAAGAACCCCGGGGAGGCATACAAGCTCCTAAGCTTGAATTTAAGACACCACAAATGCATGCCTGTAGTGATTTCAGAATTCGGCAACTTCGGCTACTAAAAGACCAGTTACAAGAGCACAATGCTTTTTGTGGCTTCTTGCTTGGCAAAGAAGCCACGCTGCTGGGGTGGCCCTGTCACCCGGAGAAGTTCTCTTTGTCTTCGAGCTTTTATTCCTCAATCCACTTATTCGTTCCCTTCTTTCATATACCTCCCCACCAATAGATAGAGACAAATGGGAATAACCAAACCACGTCTACAAAATGCCAGTTCCATGCAGCTGCTTCAAAGCCAACGTGATGCTTCTTGGTCAGATGACCAAGATATTGGCGAATACCACATAAGATCAAGAAAAGAGTACCTATAATCACATGAAAACCATGAAATCCAGTTGCTAAGAAAAAGGTAGAACCATAAATACTATCCGAAATAGTGGAGGGTGCTTGGTAATATTACATTCCTTGAAAGCCAGTGGATACTAGAGCAAGTGAAACGGTTGCTACTAAAGCGTAAATTGCTTGTTTTTCCTTCCCCGCGAGTATAGCATGATGAGCCCAAGTTACGGCAGCTCCGGATGAAGGGAGAATAGGGGTATTAAGAAGAGGGATTTCCCAAGGATCTAAAACCCCAATCCCTTCTGGGGGCCAAATACCTCCGATCTCTACCGTAGGTGCCAAAGAAGAATGAGAAGAAGCCCAAAAAAGCAAAAAGGAGCATAGGATCACTCGTTAATTCAGCTAATTTACGCCTTTCATCATCCGTAAAGTGTGTGTGTAAGCCAAGTGTGTGTGTGTTCAAGTCCAGTTCCAATCTGGATATAAAAGTGTTGTTCAATCGTCGAAAGTGATCTCTCTTTTGTTGTTCTCTTTTAGTCCACTTTTCTTTTATACGGGAATCCCTTTGGCTGTCTGCTAGTCGACCTATGCCCGATCATTCAGTTTGCGATTTCTCTCTCTCTTTAATACGCAATTCTCTTCGATAAGAAGGGTCTCATGTGTTTCGGGGTTGATTAAGCGTCTGGTGGAACAGTGATACATTGTGTGAGGCCAAATTACCTGACGAATTGACATGATGAACCAAGAAATCCCCTGGTCCTATTGTTAAGAAAAGCGAATTCCATGACGTTTGACCGAAACATTCGCAGAGTTCAGTGATAGTCCCAGTATCAATATGAGGAGGAATAGTAGTGCCAAAATCCCGGGTTCTAAGACTTCGTCCCTTGAAACAAAAGTGTAGATCCAATTAACAATTAACTGCAAATAAGGGTTTTAGGAGAGTCATTATCTCCCTATAGGCACACCGGTGGAAGAAACTCCTAAAGCAGGGAAGCACGATCTTGTTGCTTCTTCTGGTCTTGTGGATCCATTGCTCCGTACTCATTTACAATGGAAAAACTCCTGTTTGTTGTAAGATCACTGAAGGAAAGGTTGGTCATAAATTTGGAGAGTTTGCTTTTACACGGAGCTAGGACTAGGATCTGTAATAGTTGTATCTGCTTTCCTTTGGTTTGCATGGGCACGTGATCAGCCTCACTCAATTATCGTTGCTGGAAACGCTATCAACTGCGTCACCATACCTGTATTTAGCTAGATTGATCTTCCTTTTGACACATATATAGATATTCAATCTGTTTTAGAGGAGGAGTCAATGTTTGGATATCGTGCTAGGATCGATCCCATTTCCTATGTCGAGATCGACATAAATACCAGTTGGGTGGATGTTTGTTGCGAGGGAAGATATTCGGGAGGTATCTCAAGATAGTGAAGAGTATAGAAGCCTTCTAGCACTCGCCAAGGAGAGGGATCTGCGTGGTGGGACATGATTTATATTAGATTATCTTAAGTGTTTTGTGGCCGGTTTTTTGGTTTGGGTGATAGATTGAATCAACAAGCAGTAGTGTGATCTGCTGCTTGCGGTCAGTACTACGTGTGATCTCCTTCATATTTCTAGAAGAAGATACCTCTAATGCTCCCACTAGATCTGAGACCTGCCAACCTCCACTCTCTCCTTTCTGTTTCTTTCCCGCGATCCGAATCTTGAGTTCCACTTCTGACTGGATGAGAGAAGAGCATCCAAGGTGACCTAGTTTCTGATTATCTCTTTTCTCTTGATTTCTCATCTGTTTCTTATTATTGATTACCTTCTTCTTTATTACTGAGATAAAGGTTGTGCTTGCTTCTTCATTTCATCCCAAATTGGTATACAAAACCTATAAATATGGTAGGGGTGGTATGACTTTGCCGGAACATTTCACTCTGAAAAGGCTAGATGAGCTTGGGTATTTAAGTGCCAGGCGCCCACTCATCAATGCGGGTGATTTGCCTTGTATGGCTGCCCCATCCCTTTCAGCAGATGTGCTACTTTTTAAAGCATTAGCGAATATCTTAATGCGGGAGTTTCTAGTGATAAGAAACAATCTTCCGTATAGACTCAATTATTATAATGCAATGTTGGATTACCACGATAGGTTCTGGGATGGTCAAAGTGGTGTAGAGAAAATAGTCTACATGGATTTGAGTCACAATATCCAGTATGTTTCTACGGAATGTCTATGGAATACCTTAAAGTGAAGATAGATCCGATGAGTATGTGAATTGGTTCCTGGATCGTAGTCAAACAAGTCTTTATGCCAATGGGAAAACGGAATTGCCCATAAGAAAGGACCAGAAAATGCACATTGAGAATTCGGAGATTTCCTGAATACACTTATTTATGTATTCAAGGGGGGGGGAGGTTTCGTGGCTATGGCTGCTACGAACGGAGCCTCTTCTTCCTTTCTGGAGAGCTCAGGTGAAATAGATGCACTTTTACAAACAACAACATGAACGCCCGAAAACCCGGATTTCGAAGATGATAATACTTCTATAAATCAAGAATTCATCGAAGAGGGCCAGAGAGCCCGACAGGCAAAACTACGGGAGTTAGAAATACTCATTCTCCAGCAATATAAGGATTTCATCCGAAAGAAATATCCATGGATACCTAAAGGCGACATCCTTCTCCCGAGCATGAGGGGCGGGGTTGTTGAGGACATAATGGACCAATTTGAATTTCTTTCATATTCCAGTAGCGACTTGACTGATTGGATCAACCATTTACGCTGTAATCCGAAAACTTTCGATTTTATTTTTAAGGATTATGTCGCGTGAGTGGAGCAATATATTTAATCACTTGTGTAGTGATCTCAGTTCATGGAGATCACGAGGCCACTGATACCCTATGTGGTACGGTGGGATAGAAGAGTGGGTATCTGGGCTTCTATCAAAAGATACCGCTATCGCTACGCTTGGATCCATGGATGGGAACATGAGGTGGGCTAGCTTCGGATCCACAACAGGTGGAGAGTACTGGGTGAATCATAGGAACGAGAGTCGCTTGTTTGACCTGATGGAAAGCTTTGAACGAATCCGGTGGAAGTGCCTCACTTGGTTGGGCTTCGATAGGTGGAAATGGGAATGGGATCGCCCGAGAAACCATTGGATCTAGGAAATTGATTCCTTGTTCTGCCTCTCCCACTGGTGGTGGGTGGCAACCAAAGGACTTGAACCTAGCGTTTGTTCCGGTTGAGCTTTCATTCCTTCGAATAGACGGATTTTCTTTTCTTTCCGGAACCTTTATCGACTTTTCCTTTCTTTCCGGAACCTTTATCGACTTTTCCTTTCTTTCCAGAACCATTATTGAAAACTTCCATCTCTTATTGTCATGGAAGTGCATTCGCCATATGGTAAAGGCCATTGCCGCTATAGTCGTTTTAGAAACTATGTCAACCTTATACTTTTCATAAAAGATCTTTTACACCCGGACCATGATATGAGCTAAAAGAAGAACGTCATGTTTCAAATACTTTTGATAAGCCTCCACATTTTCGATAATCGTTTCACAGGTGACGTTTGCGTGATCGATATCACCCTTACCATCCAAATCCGTACATATTACCTGAGCCAAAACAACTAAAATGTATTAAGGAAACACATAGTATACCAATCCAATATCTTGTTTCCTTTCTACGAATCCGATCAAGTGATCCATCAATCCGATCAATCATTACTGGACCCATCATTCCTACAAATCCAATATTGATAGGGTTCTACATAATCACTTAGAGTCCTCATAATTCACATATTATTGCAAGGATTACATCACGATTTATCCACGAGCTTCAATATCATGGCCATCTATACTCCAGGGCCAATTCACATAGGTTCGTAAATCAATTCGACAACTCCAAGTATACGCACTCATTATCCACCGAGAAACATGGTATCACGATCGAGATCATCGGGCTAAATCCAATTTACTCCGAACCATGTGGTCTCTGTCATCATCGATACTCTATTGAGACTACCTATTTGAATCCAAAACCCAGGTCTAATAAGAACTTTTACTCGTTACTCCAAGTCATTATGGTAAAAGCATCAAATCATGTCAACTTCTTGATAAAGTCAAATATACCACCAAGAATTATTTCTTGCAATCATAATCGTCCTATTGAATCCAAGTTCACTCTAGGAATATGTAGGTTATGCTACTATATCAACATTGTTCCACCAAATTCACCTACTTTTAAAAGGGTATTGCGATACACCAAGATATTCTGGCTATATCCTCAAGACACCTATCATCATCACAATAATCTTTGTCTAATACTCTCATATCCGAGAACGGTCCTTCTTATGGCATCAGAGTTATGGTGCTAGCTTAAGAATGAAGGATACTTGTTCACTGTGACCACTTGTTCCATAAGGAACTCGGTGCTAAGCGGGGTTCATCGGGGATCTACGGGTGTTCCGGAAAGTCCGTATATTAGACACGTGACCAGAAACTTGAGCCGGAAGTCTTGGGGAGGTTAGTCTGGTTAGAGAGGGTTTCCAATCTCAAGGAAAGCATAACTCCTACGGGTGGCGTGTGGTTAAGCATGGCATAGTCAATGTCTTCAGCGTCAGTAGTCCATCGAAGTGGATTCCTGGTGCATCTTATCTTGTTGGTCTTCAGTTCTCGAGAGGGATGAGAAAGAGAGAGAGAGAGAGAGAGAGAGAGAGAGAGAGAGAGAGAGTAAAACAGAGGGTAGTGCCTAAGGGGTGTTCGTGCAATCAAACAAGTGTTAGAAAGTCAACTCAATATCAAGAAGAGGCAGGTGATATAACTGCATGCTCGTTGCCTAGAGCAAAACTGTGACTTATATCAAGGCACAAACAACAAAACAAGCAAAACACAACATGGTCCTATCTGAACCATTTCACGGACTCGACTTCGCACAGGGGATTTATGACTCATCCTACTCTAGGGGTTCTCGGACTCGGCAGTCGTGCTTGCTTCGTGATCCGGGGAGGAGTATTCTAAGTCTTCTGGACCTTCTCATGGTGTTGTCATGCCTCTTGTCGTTGCTCGCCGAAGCGACTCGGTTGAGTTGGAAGGAGCTCTTGATGTCTTCTCGTCTGGGGAGTTGCTGACGAAGGTGGTTCTTCATGTCTGTCATTGACATGTCTTGTGTTGTCTTGTGAGGCTTCGAGAGTTCCACGTGGACAACTTCATGCAATGACATTTGGAAGGCATGATAGAGTTCCGACATGTTAGTCATACTAATTGCGACATCGACACCTAGAGCGGGGGATGAAGAGAACCGTTTTCCTGCTCACTAAGGTGAGGCGGACCAAATGGCGAGGTTCTCATACACCGGTGGTGGTTGACACAACCTTAATATTGACAGGGTCGATCTATTAGTGATGCAGATCATGGCCTTGCATATATTATGGCCTGATTATTGTAGGTGAAGGTGGCTTCACTCTGGAACAGTGTCGTGGGTGTCACCATCTTCTGGGTCTCGATGTCCTTGTTCCTCATGCAGGTACTTCTGTTGGTGTCGTCTGGTCGTAGAGTTGTCATCTTTGTTCTTTAGCACAGGGGTGGTCGCTTGGAAAGATTTCTTCCTTCCAAGTTGCCCAAGAGGATTTAAGTAATCCCGTGGTCAAGCATAAGGGTGCTAAGCGGTTATTTGCAGGTTTTGAAGAAGCAGACGAGGAGTGTCAGAGAATACGTTTGAAAGTGTTAAGGCAATAACCTTGTTTCTTTTGAAAATTTAGGAGTGGTGAGAAAGATAGAGGTTTTGCAAGTACCTTTGAAGGGTTTGGAAAGCAATTTTATCCTAACTAACATCTGTGCTAACTAAGGGCTTCCTATAGTCAGGATGGCTCTGATACCAGCTCTGTGGGGACCCTGACTAATGAGTCGAGATCCCCGAATGAACGTGCTCAGTGACCCAGAGATCAATGCTCACCGAACACACATATACTGGTGCGGAACGTGCCCTTGTGGACCTTCGCGGTTCAGTAGTAACTTGATCCAAAGCTTCATGATCATTATCATTAACTTCCTCTTCAGTTGGTGTAGGCGCCACATGAACAATTTCCCGCGCTGCGCTACTTTCCTGTTTGAGAGGAGGTGTAATTACCTCATCAAGTTCTACTTTCCTCCCACTTACTTCTTTCGAGAGAAACTCTTTCTCTAGAAAGGATCCGTTCTTGGCAACAAAGGTTTTACCTTTGGATCTAAGGTAGAAGGTATACCCAATAGTTTCCTTAGGGTATCCTATGAATACGCATTTCTCCGCTTTGGGTTCGAGCTTCTCTGGTTGAAGTTTCTTCACATAAGCATCGCAGCCCCAAACTTTAAGAAATGACAACTTAGGTTTCTTGCCAAACCATAGTTCATACGGTGTCGTCTCAACGGATTTAGACGGTGCCCTATTTAAAGTGAATGCTGCAGTTTCTAATGCGTATCCCCAAAATGATAGCGGTAAGTCGGTAATAGACATCATAGATCGTACCATATCTAATAAAGTGCGATTACGACGTTCACACACTCCGTTGCGTTGCGGTGTGCCAGGCGGCGTCAGTTGTGAAACGATTCAACACTTCCTTAGGTGTGTGCCAAACTCGTGACTCAAATATTATCCTCCACGACCAGATCGTAGACACTTAATTTTTCTGTCACATTGATTCTCAACGTCACTCAGAAATTCCTTGAACTTTTCAAACGTCTCAGATTTGTGCTTCATCACGTAGATATACCCATACCTACTCAAATCATCGGTGAGAGTGAGAACATAACGGTAGCCACCGCGAGCTTCAACCTTCATTGGAGCACACACATCAGTATGTATTATTTCCAATAAGTCGGTCTCTCTCTCCATTATTCGTGAGAATGGAGTCTTGGTCATCTTGCCCATGAGGCACGGTTCCCATGTGTCAAATGATTCAAAGTCAAGAGACTCTAATAGTCCATCAGTATGGAGCTTCTTCATGCGCTTAACACCGATATGACCAAGGCGGCAATGCCACAAGTATGTGGGAATATCATTATCAACTTTACATCTTTTGGTACTAACACTATGAATATGTGTAACATCACGATCGAGATTCATCAAGAATAAACCATTCACCTGCGGAGCATGACCATAAAACATAGCAATCATATAAATAGAACAACCATTATTCTGTGACATAAATGAGTAGCCGTCTCACATTAAGCAAGACCTTGATACAATATTCATGCGCAAAGCTGGTACTAAATAACAATTATTAAGGTTTAAAACTAATCCCGACGGTAGATGTAGAGGCAGCGTGCCGATGGCGATCACATCGACCTTGGAGCCATTCCCGACGCGCATCGTCACCTCGTCCTTGGCCAGTCTCCGCTTATTCTGCAGTTCCTGCTTTGAGTTGCAAATGTGAGCAACAACACCTGTATCAAATACCCAGGAGGTAGTACGAGCGCTGGTAAGGTACACATCAATAACATGTATATCACATATACCTTTAACGTTGCCGGCCTTCTTATCCACTAAGTACTTGGGGCAATTCCGCTTCGAATGACCTTTTCCCTTGCAATAGAAGCACTCAGTCTCAGGCTTGGGTCCATTCTTTTTCTTCTTCCCGACATCTGGCTTACCGGGTGCGGCAATTGCTTTGCCGTCTTTCTTGAAGTTCTTCTTACCATTGCCCTTCTTGAAACTGGTGGTCTTGTTGACCATCAACACTTGATGCTCTTTCTTGATTTATACTTCTGCAGACTTGAGCATCGAGTACAACTCGGGAATGGTCTTCTCCATCCCTTGCATGTTGTAGTTCAGCACAAAACCTTTGTAGCTTGGTGGGAGAATCTGGAGGATTCTGTCAATTATAGCATCATCCAGAAGTTCGACTCCAAGTGAAGTAAGAGGACCGTGTAACCCAGACATTTTGAGTATGTGCTCACTGGCAGAACTGTTCTCCTCCATCTTACAGCTAAAGAACTTGCCGGAGACTTCATATCTCTCGACACGGGCGTGAGATTGAAAAACCAGTTTCAGATCTTGGAACATCTCATATGCACCGTGTTGCTCAAAATGCCTTTGGAGCCCCGTTTCCAAACTGTATATCTTGCCACAAGTAACCAGAGAGTAGTCATCACTGCACGTTTGCCAGACGTTTAGAATGTCGTGGGCTGCTGCAGGAGCAAGAGGGTCACCTAGCGGCGCATCAAGGACATAAGCCTTTTTAGCTACTTCAAGGATGAGCTTCAAGTTGCGAACCCAGTCCGCATAGTTGCTATCATCATCTTTTAGCTTGTTTTTCTCTAGGAATGCGTTGAAATTAAGGTTGACATTGGCCATCTACAATATTTATGAAGACAACTTTTAGACTAAGTTCATGACAATTAAGTTCATTTAATCAAATTAAGTATGAACTCCCACTTAAATCGACATCCCTCTAGTCATCTAAGTGATACATGATCCATGTTGACTAACCCGTGTCCGATCATCACGTGAGACAGACCAGTCATCATGGTGAGCAACTTCATGCTGATCGTATTCAACCATACGACTCATGTTCGACCTTTTGGTCTCTTGTATTCGAGGTCATGTATGTACATGCTAAGCTCGTCGAGTCAACCTAGGTGTTTCGCGTGTGTAAATCTGGCTTACACCCGTTGTATGCGAACGATAGAATCTATCACACCCGATCATCACGTGGTGCTTCGAGACAACGATCCTTCGCAACGGTGCACACTTAGGGGAATACGTTCTCGAAATTTTTAAGAGGGATCATCTTATTATGCTACCGTTGTTCTAAGCAATAAGATGAAAAACATGATAAACATCACAATGCAATCATATAGTGACATGATATGGCCATTATCATCTTTGCTCTTTCGATCTCCATCTTCAGGCATCGCATGATCATCATTGTCACCGGCGTGACACCATGATCTTCATCATCGTGTCTCCGTGAAGTCATCACGCCAACTACTACTATCACTACTACTATAGCTAACCGTTAGCAATGAAGTAAAAGTAGTAAGCACATGGCGTTGCATCTCATACAATAAATTAAGACAACTCCTATGGCTCCTGCCGGTTGTCATACTCATCGGCATGCAAGTCGTGAAACCTATTACAATAACATGATCATCTCATACATCACAACTTTGGCCATATCACATCACATGTCAAACCCTGCAAAAACAAGTTAGACGTCCTCTAATTGTTGTTGCAAGTTTTACGTGGCTGATTTGGATTTCTAGCAAGAACGCCTTCTTACCTACGTGACAGCCACAACGATGATATGCAAAAGCTATTTACCCTTCATAAGGACCCTTTTCATCAAATCCAATCCGACTAGAGTGGGAGAGACAGACACCCGCTAGCCACCTTTATGCGCGGTGTGCATGTCTGTCGATGGAACCAGTCTCACGTAAGCGTACGTGTAAGGTCGGTCCAGGCCGCTTCATCCCACAATACCGCCGGAAAAGAATAAGACTAGTAGCGGCAAGCAATTGAAAAATCATTGCCCACAACCTTTTGTGTTCTACTCGTGCATAGAATCTACGCTTAGAAAACCTAGCTCGGATGCCACTCTTGGGTAACGTAGCATAAATTCAGAATTTTCCTACGCCATATTCAGATCTTCCTATGGAGAGACTAGAAATGAGAGAGGAGTGAGTGCATCTTCATACCTTTGAAGATCGCTAAGTGGAAACATTTCTAGAACGCGGTTGACGGAGTCGTACTTGCGGCGATTCAGATCGCGGTGTGATTCCGATCTAGTGCCGAACCACGACACCTCCGTGTTCAACACGCGTGCAGCCCGGTGACGTCTCCCGCACCTTGGTCCAGCAAGGAGGAGGGATAGGTTGCGGAAGATCTCCGATAGCACGACGGCGTGGTGTCGATGGAGAGACGAGGTCTCCCGGTAGGGCTTTGCCAAGCACCGTGGGAGAGGAGGAAGGAGGGGAGCAGGGCTGCGCCGAGGGAGAGAGAAAACTGTGTGCAAAACAGCCCCAAAACCCCCACTATATATAGGAGCAGTGGAGGGGGTGCCAACCCTAGGGTTCCCACCCTAGGTGGTGCGGCAGCCCCTAGATGGGAGGTGCGGCGGCCAGGGCAGGGGGAGGGGTTGGCGCACCCCTAGGTGGGCCTTAGGCCCACCAGCGCCTAGGGTTTCCCCCCCCCTCTGCACCTCCTGCGCCTTGGGCCTCTTTATGGGAGGCGCACCAGCCCACTTTGGTCTGGTTGCCCTCCACCTTTTGGACCATGCTACCTCTTGGGGCTAGTGGCCCCTCCCGGTGGACCCCCGGAACCATTTCCGGTGGTCCCGGTGGTCCCGGTACGGTACCGGTGACGCCCGAAACATTTCCGGTGTCCAAAACCATCCATCCTATATAACAATCTTTACCTCCGGACAATTCCGGAGCTCCTCGTGATGTCTAGGATCTCATCTGGGACTCCGAACAACTTTTGGTAAACTCGTATAACAATTCCCTATAACCCTAGTGTCATCGAACCTTAAGTGTGTAGACCCTACGGGATCGGGAAACAGGCAGACATGACCGAGACACCTCTCCGGTCAATAACCATCAGCGGGGTCTGGATACCCATGGTGGCTCCCACTTGCTCCACGATGATCTCATCGGATGAACCACGATGTCAAGGATTCAACCAATCCCTTATACAATTCCCTTTGTCCGTCGGTATAGAACTTGCCCGAGATTCGATCGTCGGTATACCTATACCTTGTTCAATCTCGTTACCGGTAAGTCTCTTTACTTGTTCTGTAGCACGTCATCGTGTGACTAACTCTTTAGACACATTGAGCTCATGATGATGATCTACCGAGTGGGCCCAAAGATACCTCTCCGTCACACGGAGTGACAAATCCCGATCTCGATTCGTACCAACCCAACACACACTTTCAGAGGTACCCGTAGTGCACCTTTATAGGTACCCAGTTACGTTGTGACGTTTGATACACCCAAAGCACTCCTACGGTATCCGGGAGTTGCACAATCTCAAGGTTGAACAAAAAGACACTTGACATTGGAAAAGCATTAGCATACGAACAATACGATCTAGTGATATGCTTAGGATTGGGTCTTGTCCATCACATCATTCTCCCAATGATGTGATCCCGTTATCAATGACATCTAATGCCCATGATCAGGAAACCATGATCATCTATTGATCAACGAGCTAGCTAACTAGAGGCTTGCTAGGGACACATTGTGATCTATTTATTCACACATGTATTACTGTTTCCTGTTAATACAATTATAGCATGAACAATAGACGATTATGATGAACAAGGAAATATGATAATAACCATCTTATTATTGCCTCTAGGGCATATTTCCAACAGCCCCGAGCCGCCTTGATCCTCCTGCATTGCAACCCCGTGCCAGGCTCCCGCGCCGCCACCCCTAGCCGCCGATGGCGGCCATCGGCGCCCTGAGCCACAGGCCGCAGCCGCTGACCCGCCTCCCGTCGCCCTCGAGCTCCTCGCCGGAGTGCGTTGCCGCGACCTCCCGATCTGGATGAGATCCAGATCCGCCTCCCATGCATGGACCAACACGTGCGCCCCATGGGCCAGGCCCAGCGCCTGCGTGGGCCATTGAACCGCCAACCGGGCCAACCTCCACCCGCAGTTCGGTCGCGTGCTCCTTCAGCCCACCTCCGCACCGGCCTGCCTCCACACCGACCGGCCTAAGCACCCTTTGGTGAGCCGCCCTATCCAGCGCCCGAGCGCTTCTTATTTATTGTGCGCCCATGCCATGCTAGGCCCAGTAGGGCAGATTCGGCCCGTAGGATTTTTATTATTACGGTGAATTTATTAATTTCACAAAAAATGCATATTTTCAAACGACCGTAGTTTTAAAACCGTGTGTCGGATCCCAACAAATTATATATGTTTATCATGTAGAATTTCACGTAGATTAATATTTTCCAACTCTCATGCATATTGAAAGCTGTTAGATGTGTTGTTTGCATTGGTTTGCGTGTCGACGTGATAGAAACGATTTAGGTCATAGTTATTTAACCGTAGCTCCGTTGGAGATGAGTCATATATGTACATGGACTAGAACGACGAGAAGAATCACGTGAACCACTTTGTTTTGCAGTTTAACAAACATAAAAGGTGATTTAGAATTTAATGCATAGGGTCCATTAGGAAATGCTATATGTCGTTGCCCGCGTCATTTAGAATGCCTAGATAGGTAGTTTAATTTGTGCTTCACCCCTTGCCATGTTTAACAACATTTAATATTGTCGTGCAAATAAACGGGAGTGAACTAAGTAATTAAATGTGAAGTTCCGTCAATATGCAACTCGTTGCATATTGAGCTTCACTTAATGTGTAGTGTTTGATTGTGTGAATTGCCCTGCCTTGCCTTGCATATTTGAAACTGGACATGCATTATATTAGGGTGTGCATCATATCATGCTTGTGCCGTGGTGAATATCGTGTGTTGATTCTTGTTTCCGGTTTGCTTCGTCTCGATAGAGTTCTGCAAGTGTGTCGGAATGTGAGGACCCGTTCGACTACGTCGGTTCGTCTGCCTCATGGAATCGTTCTTCTTCCAAGCGGGATCTCAGGCAAGATGATCATTTCCCCAAATATCTTTACTATCATTGTCATGCTAGTTGTCTCGTTTCTTTCACTATGTCTCGTTGCCTACCACTTAAATGTCAGCCTCTCAACATTGCCATGAAAACCTTCAACCTGATCACAACCTAGCAAACCACTGACTGGCTATGTTACTACTTGCTTAACCATGTGTTAGCGTTGCTAGTTGCAGGTGCAGTTGCTTCCAAGTGATAACATGGGTTCCTTGTCATATCACCATATTATTGTTAATTAGTTTAATGCAACTATATACTTGGTAAAAGGTGGAAGGCTTGGCCTTCTAGCTTGGTGTTTTGTTCCACCTTTGCCACCTTAGTTTCGGTTACCAGTGTTATGTTCCATAAATGAGCGTTGCTAACATGCTTGGGGTTGTTATGGGGACCCCTTAGATTCTTGTTTTGGGATAAAGCTCGTCTGGAAAGGCCCAACATTGGAAATATATTTGCCAAACATAATAATACTGATAAGTAATTTGCCGCATTGGGAGTTAGCGCTATCCAAGGAGTAATTCAACATAATACAAGGGGGGCCAGTGCTGATGGTGTTGGTCCCAAACAGAGCAGCTTATTAACGCTACCCGGGGTAACTCGACATCTGGCGTGGTAACAGTAGCTCATTCGGTGTGCCCTGAGAACGAGATACGCAGATCCTATCGGGATTGTTGGCACGTCGGGCGGCCTTGCTGGATTTGTTTTACCTTTCTCGAGCATCTTGTGCGAGGGATTCTGAGGATGCTTTGGGTTATCTCGAGGTTGAGGTTTTCCAAAAGGAACCCGAGGAGATCACGGGTTTCCCTGATCGAGGTCATTCCATCGCAGCGTGTGGTAGATTGTGATGGACTAGTTGGAGCACCCCTGCAGGGTTAAATCTTTCGAAAAGCCGTGCTCGCGGTTATGTGGCAACGTGGAAACTTTGTTTAACATCTGGTTCTATATAACGTGAAGTAAACTTAATAAAAACTTGCCAATTGAGTGTCTAACCTTGACTGTCTCTTTCGTGAGCTCCTTCTCCGATCAAGGACACGGTGGAGTTATGTCTGTCGTAAGTAGGTGTTCATAATCATTCATTTGATCATCAGTAGTTCACGTCCTCTATGCGCAGATCATCTCCCTCTTATTCTTGTACTCGTAAGTTAGCCACCTCAAATAAATGCTCGGTCGCTTGTTGCAGCCTCACCATTTAACCATACCTCACCCATTAAGCTTTGCTAGTCTTGATACCTTTGGAAATGAGATTGCCGAGTCCCTGTGGCTCACAGGTTACTACAACACCAGTTGCAGGTACATGTAAAGAGTTATTTTGACGTGAGCGCGATGATTGTGCTTTGGAGTTTGCTGTTCTTCTTAGCCAATCTAGGATGGGTTCCAAACCGGCAGCCTGGCATAGCAAGGATGGACGTTGTTCTTTTATTGTTTGTTTTTTCATCCATAGACGGACCCTACTCTTCTTCATGATGATTGTATGTATTATACTGATATGACTCATGTAGCTTGTGGCGAGTGTAAGCCAACTCCTTATACTCATCTTTTTAGTACATGTACTTGTAACGATATCCATTCTTGCGAAACCATGAGATGTGTTTTATCCCTGTCAAGGCCCTCATGCCAAATAAGGATAGGACCGCATCTTGGGATTTACAGTAGTAGTCATCGCCGAGATCATGTGGGTCCTGGGCTATGTCATCTGATCGCAACAATCGTATCGAGGGGAAAAGGGAGCAAAGCAACGATGAGTACTCATCCAAAGTACTTGCTAGAATTACACCAAATCTATGATAAGTATGCATCAGTATCAAGGGGAATGGGCTGTATCTCTGGACTGAACTACAGAATGCGAAAATAGAAGGGAAATGCCTAGCCTATCGAAGACTAGCATCTTGAGGCGTCTTGTAGTATTAGAAGAGTTAGATTAGTACAACTTATGTAAGCATGTAGTATCAATGCCTAGAGATCCTTCCTCGACTAGCTACGAGGAAGTGATCTCACAACCACCATTCAATTTACTATCAGAAGTATCCAGTTCTAGTTGTAGTAGATCGACATACTTTCCGAGCGTCTCTTTCCATGGACACGACTATTAGAATAGATATACTTCCCTATAGGTGTGCACCAAATTACCCAACACGCTCGATTAACTCCAGCCGGACACACTTTCCTGGGTCATGCCCGGCCTCGGCTGATCGGCACACCTTAGTCCTACCTAGGCTCAACACAGAGGCCAACACGCCGGTCTAACTCCTAAGTGCTCAGGACTCTTAGGCCCAGCGCCCTTTGCACTCATTTGCGTTATAAAGGACGGCCGGGATCAGTCCCAGCTACCTCTTTAATCTTTATACAAAGCAGGTGCTTATGCAGGCCATGTAGGCGCGTGCCTCTCACTGTGACGTGTGAAGAGCTTTCGGGAGAATGTATGATGCAGAGTGCCCATACTTATTCCCGTGTGGTGGTTAGTCCAAAAAGGCCACAGGCCCACTCAAATCACATAACCAAACCCGTTAGTGCCTTGGGAGCACGCAGAAATGATCACTGAACCATGAACTGTGGTTCTTTCTCCGTGTCTCACAGACTTATGCCAAACCGTGGCGCATAATTATCTCGTGGGTACCCTCCAGGTCAATCCGACTCCATATCACTCGCGCGTACCCCTCGGGGCCGACCCGTCTTTCATATTTCTCTCGTGGGTACCCCACAGGGACGACTAGTCTTTCAAATGATTCTGGGTTGAAGACAAAGTAACCGTGTGTCCATAACATCAAGGGGGAATCCAAGGAATCACCCTCGATGGATTCCACTCGATCTAACCATCAAGGTGAGCTGGGAGGAATCACCCTTGATGGTTCACACTTGAGGTGTTGCACACAGAGTCGTTATCGACAATTGTGAAGGAGGAATTACCCTCCGTAATCCATGTCCGACTAGCTTCACTATAGAGTTATTATCAAGAGTGTGTTACAAGGTATCATCCTCGACACTCGATAGTAGCTTTGCAGAGTCGTACAACTAACGGGGTTTCAATTGATGTGTCGGGCTCAGGACGTCGCTCACGTTGATCGAGTCATCAATGATGAAGCGGGGGCAACAAGGACAAGGTGAGGGGTCATTGGTGGATCACTAACCAACCAATACTACACATATATGGTAAGCAGGTAGGTAACAATAGTAGGTTACAAAATGAGGCTCTGCATTAGAATAGGAGCTATCAATACAATAGCAAATTCGAATGCAAGCATGAGAGACAAGGAATGGGCGATATAGGAATAATCAAGGGTTCTTTTTGCGTGTAAGCTCTACTGAAAGTGGCTAGACGTCAGATGCGTAGTCATACTTGGTAGCAACGTTAGTCTCGGGGTCTACCAGAGATAAGAGGGGGAAGAAACAATAAATACAAAGCAGTCAACGCCATCACATGCATGACACGACAATATGTGGTGCTAAAGGTGACCTAACATGATGCTACACGTTATAGACGAAGCGGGAAAACATTTGGGAATGCTTTCCCAATTTTTCGTAGTTTCAAGAGAGATGAATCGGAGGGGGGAGGATCGTTTTTTATCATTTTAGGGGTATGTGACAAATGAAAGGATTGGATAATCGGATTCATTATATTTTTCTAAGCAATTTTCATATATAAAATATTTTCATCTAACTTACGGATTGATTTATATGATTTTTCAAAGATTCAAGCAATTTTTGGGATTATTTATAATTGAAAAATAAAAGAGCTAATTGCTAGATACACCCAAAAGTGTACCGAGACATGCCACACAAGGGTTGATTGGTGGGCCTTGTTGACTGCGCCAAAGCCCAGCCATCACATGCTGACAAGTTGGGCACCTGCTGAGTCTGCAGGCTGAGTCAGCATTCAACAAGACCGTTGGCTCATCAAAACTGACCAGAGGATCCCACTAGTCAGTGAGGGAACTAATAAAACAAGTTTTACATAAACCTAATCAATATAATTAGCGAGTGGGGCCAAGTTGTGAGTGTCTAAATAATTAACAAAATTAGTTTAAATTAAACTAATTAACTACAAGTGCAGGCCCATGTGTTTGTGGGCGAGTGGGAAGGTTAGTGGCCCAGGGCCCACCTAGCAGTGACCCAGAGGCGGTGCCGCGTCGGCGTTCAGTCGTCGGTGACCACAAATGCGGCGGCGGCGCACTGTCCATATTGGGCTTCTCCCACCGGGCTCCATTTGGAGCACGGGGTGGCGTGTTTGGACGTGGGGGCTTGCTCACATATGCTCATGGCCGTGGCCGGGGCTGGGATGGGCGGAATTGATGGCGGCGTCGAGCAGGGTAGCCGTCGGAGTTCGGGCGAAGATGGATGTGCGTCTGAGAGGCACATGGCGAAGCGTGGGTGTACACGTTCGAGTACGGGCACCGCACCACATCAAACTGGGGTGGTGGCAGCGGAATGAAGTGGCCGGAGCTAGCCGCAGCAGTGGCGACAGGCGGTGGCGGTCTTTGGGACTCAGGTGGGATGGTGATGCGGAGCACTAACGTGCAAACAAAACGGCTAGGGTGTTTCAACGCGATGCGACAAAGCCAACGAGCGCACGTGCGTGACCAAAAATGTCACCACAGACATGTCATCGACGAACCCGCGCGGCGATGAGCTCGGTTTCTTTGGGGCCATTACTATCCTACGAAGAGGGGCAAGGAGAGAGGAAGGAGGAATGAGGACTCACCATGGACCCGCAGGTGTGCAAAGTGTGCTCGAGGAAGGCTCGAGGCGACAAATCGACACGGCAAGGTCCGGCATCGTCCGAGGAAGAAAACGACGACAAAGGGGTGCTGCGGGGGCTTCCGGCTCTAGCTTGTGGGTGCAGAGGACGAGGACAACGTCGGCGAAGCTCCTGGACACGAGGTGAGGCGAGGGACGGCCTGTGGCCGCGGCTACCACCAGACAGTGAAGGAAGATAACCGAGGGGGAGTGGGCTGGGCTTGGCTGGGCCTATCCTTGCGGCCTAACGCTGATGTAAGGTCTTCTCCTTTTTCTTTTCAATTCCTTTATATTTTTCTTTTATTTTCAGAAGCAAATAGGTTAAGTCAAATTTGGATCTTGGCCTAAAATTAGTGATGCAATTATTTACGATGCAACAGAAGTTTGAGATTTATTTCAAGTAGTATGGAAGTTCTATAATTTAAAAGGGAATTTAAATAATGTTTTTCCCTCTGTTTTAATCATTTTTGGGCACTTAAAAAATTTACAAAAAGTTGAGATCTCCACCATAATTATCTGCCGATTATTTGCAACATCATGAATATTTTAGTTTTCATGTTTTTTGAATTTATTTATTTCACCTATTATTTGAACTTAAAATCAAAGTGGAATTTGAAATGAGATATGAGACAAAGAAGATCAAGCACTTTTTAGCAAATGACTTAGCTTAATCAAGGAGGGTTACTATAGCATACTACATGGTGGTGTTACAGTGCCTCAGAGCTCAATCCTTGTGGTGTACATCTCGGGCAAGTGTCGGGGTCTCTAATTAGGCTGTGGAGATTGCCCCGAGCAGTTTGTACACGATCCGGTGACTGGTAACCCACAATTGTTGGGGATCGTTTGTAGCCTTTTGAGGTAAGTAAGAGTTTCGAACCCAATGAGAAGCTAAAGGTAGAATTAATATTCTCTCAAGTTTTATCGACCATCGATAGAACTCTACGCACGCTAACGCTTACTTTACCTAGATCAAGTATGAAACTATTTTGCGGGAAAGAAACTATAAGTACTTAATAGGTGTGATAGATAGTTTTGCAAGAAAATAAAGAGAAAGTAAATAAAAGTTAGGGGACATTTAGTAGAAAGCTTTTTGTGTAATGCAAGAAAAGATTGTACATAGGCAATTTAATATAACATGATAGATACTTATTATATGTAATGAGGGAGAGGCATTCATTAACACACTTTCCGTACTTGGATCATATGCACTTATGACCGGACCTCTAGCAAGCATCTACAACTACTAGAAATCATTAAGGTAAACCTAACCATAGCATTAAACATCAAGTCCTCTTTACTCCCATATGCACACAACTCTCTTACTCAGGTGTAAGCTTCTAACACTCTAGCCATCCACTATAAGCGAATCATCAACATATTGCAAACCCTCTAGCGTGAAACTATCCCATTTGCGCCTCATGGAAAGCACCTTAGGACAACACCATATCAACACACAATTCATATGAATAACATCATATCACAATTAACCCATAAGACAAAATAGATCTACTCCAACATCATAGGATAGCCACACAACATTGGATAATAATATGTATCACTAGGCTCGATGTTCAAGTAGATATTACAGCGGGGACGAGAGGTTTTACACAGCCGATGGTGACGGTGGCGAAGTTGTTGGTGTAGATCATCGTCACGATGGTTTCCTCGGCGGTGCTCCGGTGCTACCCGGGGAAAGGGGGAGAGATCCTTGATACGTCCATTTTGCATCATGCTTTTATGTTGATATTTATCCCATTATGGGCTGTTATTAAACATTACGGTACAATAATTATGCCTTTTCTCTCTTAATTTATAAGGTTTACATGAAGAGGGAGAATGCCGGTAGCTGGAATTCTGAGCTAAAAAAGGAGCAAATTTGAGATACCTATTCTGCACAACTCCAAAAGCCGTGAAAATCAACGAGGAATTATTTTAGAATTTATAAAAAATACTGGGCAGAAGAAGTAGTGGAGGGCAGCCACGAGGAGGCCACAAGCCTGCCAGGCACGGCCTACCCCCTGGCCGCGCCTGGGTGGCTTGTGGGCCCCCTGTTGCCCCTCCAGCTCCCATCTTCTGCTATAAGGAGGGTTTCGTCCAAGAAAAAATCAGGAGAGGGCTTTCGGGAGGAATCACCGCCGCCACGGGGCGGAACTTGAGCAGAACCAATCTAGAGCTCCGGCAGGGCCGTCATGCCGGGGAAACATCCCTCCCGGAGGGGGAAATCGTCGCCATCATCATCACCAACACTCCTCTCATCGGAGGGTAATCATCTCCATCAACATCTTCATCAGCACCATGTCATCTCCATCAACATCTTCATCAGCACCATCTCATCTCCAAACCCTAGTTCATCTCTTGTAACCAATCTTCGTCTCGCGACTCCGATTGGTACTTGTAAGGTTGCTAGTAATGTTAATTACTCTTTGTAGTTGATGCTATGTTCAGATTCTTAATGCTATTCAATACCTCTCTGATCATGAACATAATTATGCTTTGTGAGTAGTGATTTTTGTTCCTCAGGACATGTGATAAGTCTTGCTATAAGTAGTCATGTGAATTTGGTATTCGTTCGATATTTTGATGCGTTGTATGTTGTCTTTCCTTTAGTGGTATTATGTGAACGTCGACTACATAACACTTCACCATTATTTGGGCCTAGAGGAAGGCATTGGGAAGTAATAGGTAGATGATGGGTTGCTAGAGTGACACAAGCTTAAACCCTAGTTTATGTGTTGCTTCGTAAGGGCTGATTTGGATCCACTAGTTTAATGCTATGGTTAGACTTTGTCTTAATTCTTCTTTAGTAGTTGCAGATGCTTGCGAGAGGGGTTAACCATAAGTGGTATGTTTGTCCAAGTAAGGGCAGCAACCAAGCACCGGTCCACCCACATATCAAACTAGCGAACGTGAATCATATGAACATGTTGAAATCTAGCTTGACAGAAATTCCCATGTGTCCTCGGGAGCGCTTTACCTCATATAAGAGTTAGTCTAGGCTTGTCCCTTGCTACAAAAGGATATGGGCCATCTTGCTGCACCTTTTTTACTATTGTTACTTGCTATTCGCTACGAATTATCTTATCACACAACTATCTGTTACCGATAATTTCAGTGCCTGCAGAGAATACCTTCTGAAAATTACTTGTCAGTTCCTTCTGCTCCTCGTTGGGTTCGACACTCTTACTTATCGAAAGGACTATGGTAGATCCCCTACACTTGTGGGTCATCAAGAATCTTTTCTGGCGCCGTTGCCGGGGAGTGAAGCGCCTTTGTTAAGTGAAATTTGGTAAGGAAACATTTATAGAGTGTGCTGAAATTTATTGTCACTTGTCACTATTGAAACTAATCCTTTGAGGAGCTTGCTTGGGGTATCTTCACCTCAAACGGAAGCACAAGGAGTTTCTCCTTGTCATACTGTACCTACTGAAAATATTTATTATGAAATTCCTTTGGGTATGCTAGAGAAACTGTTGGCTAATCCTTTTACAGGAGATGGAACATCACATCCCGACTTGCATCTAATCTATGTAGATGAAGTTCGTGGTTTATTTAAGCTTGCAGGTTTGCCCGAGGATGAGGTCAAGAAGAAGGTATTTCCCTTATCTTTGAGCGATAAATCATTGACATGGTATAGGCTATTTGATGATACTGGATCATGGAACTACAACCGATTGAAATTGGAATTTACTCAAAAGTTTTATCCTATGCATTTGGTACATCGTGATCGAAATTATATTTATAATTTTTGGCCTCGTGATAGAGAAAGTATCGCTCAAGCTTGGGGGAGGCTTAAGTCAATGTTATATTCATGCCCCAACCATGAGCTCTCGAGAGAAATTATCATTCAGAACTTTTATGTTCGGCTTTCTCATGATAATCGCACCATGCTTGAAAATTCATGTACCGGTTCTTTTATGAAGAGAGATATGGACTTCAAATGGAATTTATTGGAAAGAATTAAACGCAACTCTGAAGATAGGGAGTTTGATGAAGGTAAGGAGTCAGGTATTAATCTTAAGTTTGATTGCGTTAAATCCTTCGTTGAAACGAATACTTTTTGTGATTTTAGCGCTAAACATGGAATTGACTCTTAGATAGTAGCTTCATTATGTGAATCATTTGCTGCTCATATTAATCTCCCTAAAGAGAAGTGGTTTAAATATCATCCTCCCATAGAAGTCAATGTAGTTAAACCCAATCCAGTTGAAGAGAAAGTCATTGCTTATAATGATCCTATTGTTCCTAGTGCTTACATTGAGAAACCACCTTTCCCTGTTAGAATAAAGGATCATGCTAAAGCTTCAACTATGATACGTAAGGTCTATATTAGAACACCTACACCCCCTAAGCAAATTCATGTTGAAGCTAGCATTGCTATTATCAAGGATCTCTTGTCCGATAATGTTGATGGGCATGCTATTCACTTCTGTGAAGATGCTGCTAGAATTGCTAAACCTCATGCTAGAGACAAACATAAGCCTGTTGTTGGCATGCCTGTTGTTTCTGTTAAGATAGGAGATCATTGTTATCATGGTTTATGTGACGTGGGTGCTAGTGTTAGTGCAATATCTAGATCTTTATATGATGAAATTAAAGACGAGATTGCACCTATCGAGATGGAATCTATTGATGTTACTATTCAGCTTGCCAATAGAGATACTATCTTCCCTTTGGGAATTGTTAGACATGTTGAAGTCTTGTGTGGTAAAACGAAGTATCCTACTAATTTTCTCGTTCTTGCTACCACACAAGATAGCTTTTGCCCCATCATATTTGGCAGACCTTTCCTCAATACTGTTAATGCTCAGATTGATTGTGAGAAACAAACTGTCACTGTTGGCTTTGAAGGTGTGTCACATGAATTCAATTTCTCCAAGTTTGGTAGACAACCTCGTGAAAAAGAATTGTCTAGTAAGGATGAAATTATTGCTCTAGCTTCTATTGTTGTGCCTCCTACTGGTCCTTTAGATAAATACTTGCTTGAGCATGAAAATGATATGCATATGGATGAAAGGAATGAGATAGATAGAGTTATCTTTGAACAATATCCTATCCTTAAGAATAATTTGCCTGTTGAATTACTTGGAGATCCACCTCCGCCAAAGGGTGATCCTGTGTTTGAGCTTAAACAGTTACCTGATACTCTTAAGTATGCTTATCTCGATGAAAAACAGATATATCATGTTATTATTAGTGCTAGCCTTTCAGAGCATGAAGAAAAGAAATTATTGAAAACTCTGAGGAAGAACCGTGCTGCTATTGGATATACTCTTGATGATCTTAAGGGTATTAGTCCCACTCTATGCCAGCATAAAATTAAAGCTGATCCTGATTCCAAACCAGTTGCCGATCATCAACGAAGATTAAATTCTAAGATGAAAGAGGTAGTAAGAAAAGAAATACTAAAGCTCCTGGAAGCAGGTATTATCGGTGATAGTGATTGGGTAAGTCCGGTGCATTGTGTCCCTAAGAAGGGAGGTATTACCATTGTCCATAATGATAAAGATGAATTGATCCCACAAAGAATTGTTACTGGCTATAGGATGGTAATTGATTTTAGGAAATTGCATAAAGCCACTAGGAAAGATCATTACCCTTTGCCTTTTATTGACCAAATGCTAGAAAGATTGTCTAAACACACACACTTTTGCTTTCTAGCTGGTTATTCTGGTTTCTCCCTAATACAAGTTGCACAATCTGATCAGGACAAAACCACTTTTACATGCCCTTTCGGTACCTTTGCTTATAGACGTATGCCTTTTGGTTTATGTAATTCACCTGCTACCTTTCAAAGATGTATGATGGCTATATTCTCTCACTTTTGTGAAAATATTGTTGAGGTTTTCATGGATGACTTCTCCGTTTACGGGTCTTCTTTTGATGATTGCCTCAACAACCTTGATCGAGTTTTGCAGAGATGTAAACATACCAACCTTGTCTTGAATTGGGAGAAGTGTCACTTTATGGTTAATGAAGGCATTGTCTTAGGACATAAAATTTCTGAAAGAGGTATTGAAGTCGATAAGGCTAAAGTTGATGCGATCGAGAAAATGTCGTGCCCTATAGACATCGAAGGTATAAGAAGTTTCCTTGGTCATGCTGGTTTCTATAGAAGGTTCATCAAAGACTTCTCTAAGATTTCTAGGCCTCTTACCAATCTCTTGAAAAACTATATTCCATTTGTTTTTTATGATGATTGTGAAGAAGCATTTGAAATACTTAAGAAGGCCTTGATAACTGCACCTATTGTTCAACCACCTCATTAGAACCTACCTTTTAAAATTATGTGTGATGCTAGTGATTATGCTGTTGGTGCTGTTCTAGGACAAAGAGTTGATAAGAAATTGAATGTTATTCGTTATGCTAGTAAAACTCTAGACAGTGCCCAAAGAAACTATGCCACTACTGATAAGCAATTTTTAGTAGTCATGTTTGCATGTGAAAAGTTCAGATCTTATACTGTTGATTCCAAAGTTTCTATTCACACTGATCATGCTGCTATTAAGTATCTCATGGAAAAGACAGATGCTAAACATAGACTTATCAGATGGGTTCTTGCTACGGCAACAGACAACAGCGCCAGAAATTGGCACGTTGACGGAGACTTGGCTTGCGCTGATTTTTCCCTTGAAGAGGAAAGGGTGATGCAACACAGGAGCGGTAAGTATTTCCCTCAGTTTGAGAACCAAGGTATCAATCCAGTAGGAGAATCGCGTCAAGTCCAGAGTACCTGCGCAAACACAAAAGAGCTTGCACCCAATGCTATAAAGGGGTTGTCAATCCCTTCAACATTGATTGCAAAGTGAGATCTAAAGGCGCAAAGTGCAACAAAGTAAAAGTGTAAGGCTGAAAATATGATGTGAAGTAGACCCGGGGGCCATAGTGTTCACTAGAGGCTTCTCTCAAAATAGAAAATATTACGATGGGTGACAAATTACTGTCGAGCAATTGATATAACCGCGCAAAGTCATGACGATATCTAAGGCAATGATCATACATATAGGCATCACGTCTGAGACAAGTAGACCGATACTTTCTGCATCTATTACTATTACTCCACACATCGACCGCTATCCAACATGCATCTACTATATTGAGTTCATGACGAACAGAGTAACGCCTTAAGCAACATGACATGATATAGAGGGATAAGCTCAAACTAATGATGAATACCCCATCTTTTTACCCTTGATGGCAACAACATGATGCGTGCCTCGCTACCCCTTCTGTCACTGGGTGAGGTCACCGCACGGTATAAACCCAACACCAAGCACTTCTCCCATTGCAAGAATCCTAGATCAAGTTGGCTAAACAAATCCCACAACTCGAAGAGAATTACAAGGATATGAGATCATGCATATAAGAGATCAGAATAAATTCAAATAAGATTCATAGATAATCTGATCATAAATCCACAATTCATCGGATCTCGACAAACCTAGTGCAAAGGAAGATTACATCTTATAGATCTCCATGAAGATCATGGAGAACTTTGTATTGAAGATCCAAGAGAGAGAAGAAGTCATCTAGCTACTAGCTATGGACCCGTAGGTCTATGGTGAACTACTCACGGATCATCAGAGTGGTCATGGTGTTGATGAAGAAGCCCTCTGTATCCGAATCCCCCCTCCGGCAGGGCACCAGAACGTGCCCCAGATGGGATCTTGCGGAGACAGAAGCTTGCGGCAGAGGAAAAGTATTTTCCTGGCTCTCTTGATTTTTTCTGGGATTTTAGGGAATATATAGGTGACGGAGCTAGGGCAGAGGAGGCCCAGGGAGCCCACAAGCCAGGGAGGCGCGGGCCCCCCTGGTCGCGCCATGAGGGCTTGTGGGGTCCCTGGTGACCCTCTGCCTTGGTTCTCAAGTCTCTCGATTGTCTTCTGTTTTGAAAAAAATCTTTCGGAAGTTTTATTCCGTTTGGACTCCGATTAAAATCCTCCTGTGAAAAGGGTCAAAAACACGGAAAAAACAGGAACTGGCACTTGGCAGTGAGTTAATAGGTTAGTCCCAAAAAAGATATAAAAGGCATACAAAACATCCAAAGTTTGACAGGATAATAGCATGAAACCATCAAAATTATAGATACGTTGGAGACGTATCAAGCATCCCCAAGCTTAACTCCGGCTCGTCCTCGAGTAGGGAGGTGATAAAGACTGAATTTTTGATGTGGAATGCTACCTAGCATAGTTGTCCTTTGTAACTTCTTTCATGTGACATGAATGTTCAGATCAGTAAGATTCAAAACAATAGTTTTCTATTGACATGAAAACAATAATACTTCAAGCAAACTAGCAAGGTAATCATGAACTTTCGAAATAACAAGGCCAAAGAAAGTTATCCCTACAAAATCATATAGTCTAGCTATGCTCCATCATCCCCACACAACTAATTTAAATCATGCACAACCCCGGTATTGGCCGAGTAATTGTTTTCGCACTCTTACTTTCTCAAACCTTTTACAACTATCACGCAATACATGAGCGTGAGCCATGGATATAGCACTATAGGTGGAATAGAGTGTGGTGGTGGTTGTGAGACAAAAAAGGAGGAGATGGTCACATTGACTCGGCGTATCAAAGGGTTATGGAGTTGCCCATTAATAGATATCAATGTGAATGAGTAGGGATTTCCATACAAAGGATGCAGTAGAGCTATAAGTATGTGAATGCTCAAAAGGAGAACTAGTGGGTGTGTATCGAACTTGCTTGCTCACGTAGACCTAGGGCAATTTGAGGAAGCCCATCATTGGAATATACAAGCCAAGTTAAATAATAAAGATTCCCACTAGCATATGGTGGTGACGAAATGAGAGGCTCTCAATCATGAAGAACATGGTGCTATTATGAAGCACAAGTGTGGAAAAAGATAGTAGCATTGTCCCTTCTCTCTTTTTCTCTCTCTTTTTTGTTTGGGCTGTTTGGCCGCTTTTCAATTTTTTTGGTGGGCATCTTTGGCCTCTTTTTTTTATTTCCTCACATGGGACAATGCTCTAATAATGATGATCATCACACTTTTATTTACTCACAACTCAATACTTAGAGCAATGATGACTCTATATGAAATGCCTCTAGCAGTGTACCGGGATGTGCGACGATCTAGCTTGGCGTATGACGTCGAAACATCTCGCTAGCTATCTTACGATCATGCAATGGCAATATGAGATTGACGGCACAAGTCATGAGACGGAACGGTGGGAGTTGCATGGCAACATATCTCGGAATGGCTATGAAAATGCCATAGTAGGTAGGTATGGTGGCTGTCTTGAGGAAGGCATATGGTGGGTTTGTGCGCCGGTGAAAATTGCGCGGTACTAGAAAGGCTAGCAGTGGTGGAAGGTGAAAGTGCATATATACCATGGACTCACATTAGTCATGAAGAACTCACATACTTATTGCGAAAGTTTTTATTATTAATCGAAACAAAGTGCTAAACGCATACTCCTAGGGGAAGGGTTGGTGGTGTTAACCATTGCGCGATCCCGACCACGACACAAAGGATGACAATTAATAGATCAATTATGCTCCGACTTCCTAACATAGCAGTTCACCATACGTGCATGTTACGGGAATCACTAACTTCAACACAAGTATTTCTAGATTCACAACACCCTACTAACATAACTCTTAATATTACCAAATCCACGTCTCAAAACTAATTGAGAGGAATCAAACTTCTCTTTCTACTCAATGCACATGAAGATGGAGGTTTTTGTATCCTCTTTGGGTACCTATCACCTTTAGGACTACTTTCATAGCACAGGCCAACTACCAAGTTACGCACCGTCGTGCTCTAAAAGATCTAAGTGAAGCACATAGAGCAAAATTATCTAGCTCAAAAGATATAAGTCAAGCACGATGAGCATTCTAGCAAAACCATGATGAGTGCGTGTCTCTCTCAAAAGGTGTGCAGCAAGGATGATTGTGACACAACAAAAAGAAAATACTCCTATGATACAAGACGCTCCAAGAAAAACACATATCATGTGGTGAATAAAACTATAGCTCCAAGTAATGTTACCGATGGATTAAAGACGAAAGAGGGGATGCCTTCCCGGGGAATCCCCAAGCTTAGGCTTTTTGTGTCCTTGAATTTGGCTTGGGATGCCTTGGGTATCCCAAAGCTTGAGCTCTTTCCACTCTTTATCCCTTTGTCCATGAGAACATCACTCAAAACTTGAAAACTTCACAACACAAAACTTAAACAGAAACTCGTGATATCATTAGCAGAAGAAAACAAACTACCACCTCTTTAGCTACTGTAACAATCTTGATTTCTATTAATATTGGTGTTAGATTACTGTATTCTCACTTTTCCATGGCTAGTACCCCCCCCCCCCCCCCGATACTATCCATAGTTTCATCAAAACAAGCAACCAACTCAACAAAACAGAATCTGTCAAAAACAGACCAGTCTGTAGAAATCTGTATACTTCGTATACTTATGGTACCTCAAAAATTCTGACATATTACAACTGCTTGGACAAAAGGCATATCGACCAGCAGCAAAATAATCAACTCAAAATCTCTTTCTGAATAAAAATGAAAAATAATCTCGTGAGCGAAAAGTTTCTGTCTTCTTCCAGTAGGATCAGACAACCATCACCGAGACTACTCATAAAGGCTTTGCTTGGCTCAAACACAAAAATAAACACAAAAGACACAATCATAACAGAATTATGATGGTGTGGCCGCAACAAAATAGAAAGAAAAATATAAATTCATTGGGTTGCCTCCCAACAAGCGCTATTGTTTAACGCCCTTAGCTAGGCATAAGGATTTCAATGATGCTGACACAAAAGATAGCAATCGGACACGAAGAGAGCATCATGAAACATGTGACAAACATATCTAAGTCTAACATACTTCCTATTCATAGGCATTTTATAGGAAAACAGATTGTCAAGACAACCAATAGTTACCAAATGCAAGGAAGAAGAAAGAGACAATATCAATCTCAACATAACGAGAGGTGATTTGGTAACATGAAAGTTTCTACCATAATATTTTCCTCTCTCATAGCAATTACATGTGGGATCATAATCAAATTCAACAATGTAGCTATCAAAAAGGATATTCTTTTCATGATCCACATGAATGCAAAGTTGACGCTCTTCAAAAATAGTGGGATTATCATCAACTAAAGCCATGACTTCTCCAAACCCACTTTCAATAATATTGCAAATATCATATTCATCATGAGGTTTAAACAAAATTTCAAGATCATAAGTAAAATCATCACCCTATTCATGATCATTGCAACAAGTAGAGGACATAGCAAAAGTAGCATCCCCAAGCTTAGGGTTTTGCATATTTTTAGCATGATTGACACTAATAGGATTTATAGTGTAACCATTGCAATCATGCTTTTCATTCAAGGAGCCCTCGTGAATCACTTCATAAATTTCTTCATCACGATTTTCAGATTGACGCATCTCAAGCAAAACTCCATAAAGATAGTCAAGTGCACTCATCTCACTAGCAATTGGATCAACATAATTGGATCTCTTAAAGAGATTAGCAAGTGGATGAGGATCCATATCACTAGATTTTAAGCAAGCGAAGATGCAAGCATATTGAAGGCACATAGCACACAAGAAAAGGAAAGGCAAATGAAAAAGGCAAACAACAAAGGCAAATGAAGAAGGCAAAAGAAAATGGAAAATATTTTTGTAAATTTTTATTTTTCAGAAGTGGGGGAGAGGAAAACGAGAGGCAAAAAAATTAAATGCAATAGATGAGTTTGCGACACTTACTTGGATGAGTTCTTGACTTGATCCTCCCCGGCAACGGTGCCAGATATTCTTCTGCTACGGCAACAGATAACAGCGCCAGAAATTGGCACGTTGACGGAGACTTGGCTTGCGCTGGTTTTTCCCTTGAAGAGGAAAGGGTGATGCAGCACAGGAGCAGTAAGTATTTCCCTCAGTTTGAGAACCAAGGTATCAATCTAGTAGGAGAATCGCGTCAAGTCCAGAGTACCTGCGCAAACACAAAAGAGCTTGCACCCAACGCTATAAAGGGGTTGTAAAGCCCTTCAAGATTGATTGCAAAGTGAGATTTGAAGGCGGAAACTTCAACAAAGTAAAAGTGTAAGGCTGAAGATATGATGCGAAGTAGACCCAGGGGCCATAGTGTTCACTAGAGGATTCTCTCAACATAGCAAATATTACGGTGGGTGAGCAAATTACTGTCGAGCAATTGATAGAACCGCGCAAAGTCATGACGATATCTAAGGCAATGATCATACATATAGGCATCACGTCCGAGACAAGTAGACCGATACTTTCTGCATCTACTACTATTACTCCACACATCCACCGCTATCCAGCATGCATCTAGTGTATTGAGTTCACGACGAACAGAGTAACGCCTTAAGCAAGATGACATGATGTAGAGGGATAAGCTCAAACCAATGATGAGAACCCCATCTTTTTACCCTTGATGGCAACAACACGATGCGTGCCTCGCTACCCCTTCTGTCACTGGGTGAGGTCACCGCACGGTATGAACCCAAATCCAAGTACTTCTCCCATTGCAAGAATCATAGATCAAGTTAGCCAAACAAAACACACAACTCGAAGAGAATTACAAGGATATTAAATCATGCATATAAGAGATTAGAAGAAACTCAAATAAGATTCATAGATAATATGATCATAAATCCACAATTCATCGGATCTCGACAAACACACCGCAAAAGAAGATTACATCGGATAGATCTCCATGAAGATCATGGAGAACTTTGTATTCAAGATCCAAGAGGGAGAAGAAGCCATCTAGCTACTAGTTATGGACCCGTAGGTCTATGGTGAACTACTCACGCATCACCGGAGAGGTCATGGTGTTGATGAAGAAGCCCTCCGTATCAGAATCCCCCCTCCGGCAGGGCACCAGAACGTGCCTTAGATGGGATCTTGCGGAGACAGAAGCTTGGGCGGCGGAAAAGTATTTTCGTGGCTCTCCTGATTTTTTGTGGGATTTTAGGGAATATATAGGCGAAGGAGCTAGGGCAGAGGAGGCCTAGGGAGCCCACAAGCCTGGGAGGCGCCGGCCACCCCTGGCCGCGCCATGAGGGCTTGTGGGGTCCCTGGTGACCCTCTGCCTTGGTTCTCAAGTCTCCCGATCGTCTTCTGTTTCAGAAAAAATCTTTTCGCAAGTTTTATTCTGTTTGGACTCCGTTTAAAATCCTCCTCTGAAAAGGGTCAAAAACACGGAAAAAATAGGAACTGGCACTTGGCACTGAGTTAATAGGTTAGTCTAAAAAAAGATATAACACGCATACAAAACATCCAAAGTTTGACAAGATAATAGCATGAAACTGATACGTCTCCATCGTATCTACTTTTCCAAACTCTTTTGCCCTTGTTTTGGACTCTAATTTGCATGATTTGAATGGAATTAACCAGGACTGACGTTGTTTTCAGCAGAATTGCCATGGTGTTGTTTTTGTGCAGAAATGAAAGTTCCCGGAACGTCCTGAAAATTTAGGGAGAATATTTCTCGAAAATATGAAAAATACGTGCGAAAAGATCCACCGGAGGGGACGGGCTAGTGGGCCACAAGCCATGTCGCCGCACCCCCGTGGCGGCGGCAACCAAGCTTGTTGGGCCCACGTGGCTCTGCTGCCCCCAAACTCAGCTCTATTTATTCCCTTTCGTCTCGAAAAAAAACAGAAGAGAAGATTTCATCACGTTTGCGATAAGGAGGCGCCGCCACATCCTGTTCTTCATCTGTAGGGCAGATCTGGAGTCCGTTTTGGGCTCCGGAGAGGGGAAATCGTCGCCATCATCATCATCAACCTTCTTCCCTCTCCAATTCCATGAAGCTCTTCATCGTTCGTGAGTAATCTATTCGTAGGCTCGCTGGGCGCTGATGAGTAGGATGAGATCTATCATGTAATTGAGTTAGTTTTGACGGGGATTGATCCCTAGTATCCACTATCTTCTGAGATTGATGTTGCTACTACTTTGCCATGCTTAATGCTTGTCACTAGGGCCCGAGTGCCATGATTTCAGATCTGAAATTGTTATGTTGTCACCAATATATGTGTGTTTTAGATCCGATCTTGCAAGTTATAGCTACCTACTATGTGTTATGACCCGGCAAGCCTGGAGTGACAATAACCGGAACCACTCCCGGTGATGACCATAGTTTGCGGAGTTCATGTGTTCACCAAGTGCTAATGCGTTGGTCTAGTTCTTTATTAAAAGGAGAACCTTAATATCCCGTAGTATCCTTTTGGACCCCGCTGCCACGAGAGGGATGGACAATAGATGTCATGCAAGTTCTTTTCCCTAAGCACGTATGACGACACACGGAATGCATGCCTACATCACATTGAAGAACGGGAGATAGCCACATATCTCTCTGTGTTATAACTGTTGCATGATGAATATCATCTGACAAATCACCGACCCATTGCCTACGAGTTTGTCCCACTTCTGCTGTTACTATTGTTGCTACTGTTGTTACTTGTTTTGCTCTGCTGCTGTTACTATTGTTGCTGCTACTGTTACTTGCTTTGTCCTGCTGCTGCTATTACTACTTTTACTTGCTGTTGCTTTTACTTGCTTTGCTCTGCTGCTACTTGCTACTGCTGTTACTTGCTACTGTTGCTACTTGCTACTGCTGTCACTACTGTTGTTCCTTGCCACTGTTGTTACTCGTTACACTACTGCTACCTGCTACAATACTTTTTCTGTCACCGTTGCCGGGAAAGAATATTGCCCGTCCACGGGCAACTTCTGGCTCCATTGATACAACAGTTAGGAATAGTCTGCCGTCAACAGATTATTTCTGGCACCGTTGTTATCATACTACTTTGTTGTTGACACTTTGCTTGCAGACACTAATATTTCAGGTGTGGTTGAATCTGACACATTCAGCTGCTAATACTTGAGAATATTCTTTCACTTCCCGTCGCGCGAACCAACAAATTTGGTTTGAATACTCTACCCTCGAAAACTGCCTTGATCCCACGCGCTGGTCGGCTATTGCAAGACAATTTCTAATTGTTGAGCAATTGGGAGCAGCTCTTTTCTGGGTCCGTTGCCGTGGAGGCATCAAGTCAGGCATAGTTGCACGTCAACAACATTTTTCTGGCGCCGTTACCGGGGAAGGGATTGCTATATTCTCTGAGTCACTTGGGATTTGTATCTGCTTATCACTATGAAGAATCTGAAAGATCCAAAAACCAAAGCCTTTCCCTCAACTACGAGGGGAGATAAGGAACTGCCATTTAGCTGTGCACTTGATTCACGTTCATTATGAGTAAGTTTGCGACACCACCTACTGCTAGAAATCTAGATATGTCTCCTGTGCTTGATGATGCTTATGATGCTACTATCCCTGATATTGCTAGAGATGCTATGCCTGATACTGCTAGAGATGCTATGCTTGATACTGCCTTGCCAGATGATGCTAGAGATGCTACTATGCTTGATGATGCTATGCTTGATACTGCTAGAGATACTGCTTTGCCTAATATACCACTAGGGGTATTCCTTGATGCTCATATTGCTAGAGTTACTGCCAATGCTCGTGATGCTTCTGAAACTGTCGATACTATTGAGATAGAACCTGTTTTTTCTCCTGCTAGATCTCGCTCTCCTAGATATGAATTGCCTGATATACCTGAGGGTTATGTTATGGAGGGAGAGACAGCTGAGGATTTTATTGCGTGTAAGGATGCCTATGACGCTGAGAAATTACTTCTCAAGTGGAAGGAAAAATCTCTGAAAGCTAGGATGAAATACGACCCGAAGTTTGCCACTTCACCTATCTTTATCACCGATAAGGATTATGAATTCTCTGTCGACCCTGAGATAATCTCTCTAGTCAAATCTGATCCTTTCCACGGTTATGAGTAAGAGACGGTTGTTGCCCATCTTACCAAACTACACGATATAGCCACCCTTTTCACTAGTGAGGAGAAGATCCGCTACTACTATATCCTTAAGTTGTTTCCTTTCTCTCTAAAGGATGACGCTAAAGCCTGGTTCACTTCTCTTGCTACTGGATGTGTGAGTAGTCCCCAGGATATGGTCTATTACTTCTGTGAGAAATATTTCCCTGCCCATAAGAAGCAAGCTGCCTTGCAGGAAATATACAACTTTGCTCAACTCAAAGAAGAGAGTCTCCCACAAGCTTGGGAGAGGCTCATCCAGCTACAGAATGCTTTGCGTGATCACCCTCTTAAGAAGAACGAGATACTTGATATCTTCTATAACGGACTTACCGATGCCTCTAGAGACCACCTAGATAGTTGTGTCGGTTGTGTTTTTAGGGAACGAACTGTAGAACAAGCTGAGATCCTACTGAATAACATCTTGATCAACGATAATGCTTGGACTATTCCCGAACCACCTCCTAAGCCAACTCCTAAGAAAAGAGGTTTTCTATTCCTCGGTCCCGAAGATATACAAGAAGCCAAGAAATCTATGCAAGAGAAAGGCTTTAGATCTGAAGATGTCAAAAATCTACCACCTATCGAAGAGATCCATGGTCTCGATAACCCGATACAAGTAGTAGAGGTGAATTCTCTGCGTAGGTTTGATGAGAGTGATATTCCTTTTGACAAACCTGCTAGCTTATGCTTTGATGAATTTGACAACTTTGTTGCCAAACAACAGAGTTTCAATGATTATGTTACCAGACATTTGGAACAAAGTACTCGTATGCTTAGTCATTTAAGTGCTTGTGTAGACAGAAATGTCAATGATCTGAAGCTTCTGAGTAAACATGCCTCTATGATTACTACACAGGTATAACAGGTACTTAAAGCTTAGAATGACTTGCTCAATGAATTAAATGACAACTCTGTCAGAGTCATTACTAGAGGAGGGAAAATGACTCAGGAACCTTTGTATCCTGAAGGCCATCCTAAGAGAATTGCTCAAGATTCTCAAGAAATTAATGCTGATACACCCAGTCATCCTAAGAATAAGAAGAAGGATGATAGAAACCTACATGTCAGTTCACCAAATGCTGTCACACCTGAAGAACCAAATGATATTTCAGCGTCTGATGCAGAAACACAATCTGGTGATGAACATGAACCTGGTGACAATATGGACAGCGATGTTCATAATGATGCTCATGCTAGCAATGATAAGGATGTGGAGATTGAACCTACGGTTAATCCTGATAACCCACAACCTAGGAGATTTGAAAAGAATGACTTCATTGCTAGGAAGCTTGGTAAAGAAAGGGAGCCATGGGTTCAGAGACCTATGCCCTTGCCTCCTAAGCCATCCAAGAAAAAGGATGATGAGGATTTTGAGCGCTTTATTGAAATTATATGACCCGTCTTTCTGCAGATGCGGTTAATTGATATGCTCAAAATGTATATGTATGCCAAGTACATGAAAGATATCGTGACTAATAAACAGAAGATACCAGATCTTGAGATCTCCACCATGCTCGCCAATTACACTTTCAAAGGTGGAACTCCTAAGAAACTTGGTGATCCCGGAGTGCCCACGATACCTTGCTCCATTAAAGGAAACTACGTAAGAACTGCCTTATGTGATCTTGGAGCCGGTGTTAGTGTTATGCCGCTCTCTCTTTATCGTAGACTTGAACTGGATAAGTTGACACCCACTGAAATCTCTCTGCAAATGGCCGACAAATCAACTGCTTTCCCTCTCGACATTTGCGAGGATGTGCCTGTTGTGGTTGCTAACACCACTATCTTAACAGACTTTGTTATCTTGGATATTCCCAAGGACGATGCCATGGTTTTCATCCTCGGAAGGTCCTTTTTAAACACTGTAGGGGATGTTATAAATTGCAACAAAGGCAATGTCACTTTCCATGTCAACGGTAATGAGCATACAGTGCACTTTCCGAAGAAACAATATCGAGTACATTGCATCAATGCTATCGAAAAAACTTCATCGATTTTTATTGGGAGCTTTGAATCCCCTTTTCCTCGTGTCAAGATGAAGTATTATTTGCTTGTTCGGGAGATACATATCCCCATTGAGGTGACTTAGTGGCTATTCGAAAATTCTCCGTTCTCTTTTGCGATTCGAGAAGGTTCTGTCATGAGGATTTGATCAACCCCATTGACGGATTTCTTTCGATGACCATGAAATGGATGAATCAAAGGGTCACATACCTCTGTTTTAAGCTTTCACTTTCTGTTGCTTAGAAGAAAAATGATAGATTTCGTTTAGTTTTCCCTGTTTCCTGTTTTAGCGTCCCGGAGAAAAGTACCTCGAAAATAAAAGTTCTCCGATGGTCCTGAAAATCTACTATGATTTTTTCTGGAATATTTGAAGAATACCAGGACTGAGAGCTGGCCTGGGGCCCACACCAGTAGGCCACAAGCCCTATCACTGCGGCCTCCCCCCTGGTCGTGGCAACCAAGCTTGTGGGGCCCACACGGACCCCCTCCACTCATTCCAGCTCCCATCCTCTTCTTCTACCTCCAGAAAAAATTGTTTCGCAGCTCAAACCCGTGTTCTTGCTCATTTGGGTGTGATTTTCGATCTCCTTGCTCAAAGCACCATTCTCTGAACAATTTTGGGGAAATTAATCCTTGGTAAGTGACTCCTGCATTGGTCCAATTAGTTTTTGCTCTAGTTCTTTATCCTTCGCGTATTCTTGCTAGCTTGGTGACCCTGTTCTTGAGCTTGAAATGTTGATTTTAGCTGGTCCTAAGTAGTTTTACCGCGTGATACGGTCTCTAGGCACTAATAGGAGTGGTTGCTACAAGGTGTGGCTGGTCTTTATTCACTTTTCTCTTGAACTTCAAAAATTTCAGCAAAAAGAAATTATGTTCAGGAGGAAGTTTCATGGTGGTTCCTCAAGTAAGAAGGGTCCCCGTCTTTCTATTCGGGAGCCTGATCCTTATCAACTAAGGGATGCACTGGTGCAACCATGTGAATGGCCTTCAGATGAGTTTATGATCGAAGCAGGCTTCAAGGATGAGTTTGATACACTTGTCCGCAATGCCGAGTTAGAAGAATTCCTCTCAGATAAATGTGAATAGTATGCTTTGCTCACTGCCTCTTTCGTGCGTAGATTTAAATTTTCAGTTGGCCGTGACTCATCCATACTGTTTGATCTCTATTATAAATCCTACGCCATGGATTTGGAGGATTTCAATAGGATTTGCAAAATACCCGATGGGGATAATCTTAAAGATCCTGGTAAGTCTTCGGTTAGAGATTTTGTCTCGAGTATAACTGTTGGAGAAACTAGAGACATCACGCAAGCTACCATAGGAAGCATTCATTTCCCTGCCTTGCACTACTTTGCCCTCTTCATAGGTAGATGCATTAACGGCAAGGTTGAACATTGTCACCTATGCGCATCTGACCTTAGTATCCTTAAGAGCGCAGTGACAGGTGACAAAAGCTTCAACATGGGAGCTATTATAGCAAGGAGGCTGAATAAGAATGCTATTGATGGGGATTTGTTTCGCGGCATCTATGCCACTCGCATAGCAAATTTTCTTGGAGTACCCATCCGCGCAGGAGATCCCCCGCTCCATACAGCTTTCCTTGACCGCGTCGCTATGACCCGCTACCAGTTCCTTGAGAGGGATGATGAATCCCTCCTATACCGATTGATATTTAACCGACAGCGTGTTTTCCATATTACCCTTCCTGCTCCTGCTTTCTTTGACTTTCAGGTAAAACGGAGATACTACATAACCATAGGAGAGGCAGAGGAGTATGAGAAGGATGTGACGGCTGCTCGTCTTCATGAGGCAGCTATTCGGGCAGTGGCTGCAGCGCTCCCGTATAACCCCGATTATGATTTTGGGTTTCGCCAGGACCGTCCTTGGGAGTAAACCAAGCTAGGCCAAAAGCCTAATCTTGGGGGAGTACATGTTTGCACCAACTTTACATTCATGCTTATGCTTTCACTTTACTAGTCGGTGTTTACACTTTGCCACTGTATTATCCATGCTAGTTTATTTTTGTTTTCTTGTTTTCTTGTTTTGTGTCCTTTTGAGAAAACCCAAAAAGATTTTTCCTTTCTTCTTTTGCTTGTTGGGAGCTTTCCCGTGTAAATAAGTTTTCTTTTTTCTTTGGGTCAAGGTAGAAGATATTGGTTACAATGTTTAGTGGCTCTTGCATGCATACCTGTTTAGCTTTCAAAGATCCATATTACTTTGTCTTCTCCTTTGTGTTTTCCTGCAGATTCAGCTTAGTCCAATGCACGAGCACTCTTATTATTGTTCACATCATTCAATCGTGCAAGTGAAAGGCAATAATGATGATATATGATGAAGTGACTGAGACTGAAAAGCTGGTATGAACTCTATCTATTTTGTTTTTGTAAATATGACTAGCTTGTCGTCCCAGATTCAGCTTTGTTGAGAGAGAACCATGTTTGCAATGACAGCTTAGAGATCATAGTTCTGATGCCATGCTTAATTAGCTAGGAGCTTATAATGGTTTGTCTTGAATGCCAACATAGATTTTCAGATGACTATGATGGAGTATGATAGGATGGTATTCTCCTTTGAACGTTTCAAGTGGCTTGACTGGGAGCATGTTCATGCATGTAGTTGAAACAAAATCAACATAGCCTCTATGATGTTCGTGTTAATGGTGATTTATATCCTGTTCATGCTTGCACTCCATGTTAGTCAAACTCATTTCATCGTGATGACTGTTGTCGCTCTCTAGTTGGTCGCTTCCCAATCTTTTGCTAGCCTTCACTTGTACTAAGCGGAATACTGCTTGTGCATCCACTTCCATAAACCCAAAAGCTTTTCCATGAGAGTCCACCATACCTACCTATTTGCGGTATCTACCTGCCGTTCCAAGTAAATTTGCATGTGCCATTCTCTAAACCTTCAAGAAATAATCTGTTTTGCATGCCCGAACCGCTCATGTGGTCACACGGGGCTATTGGTATCTTCCATGTTAGGCGTGTTATCCTCGACATGTGTTTATTCACTATCATTCACGAGAAAGGGGCCGGTAATTGGAATGCCCAGTTCCACGATTAAATCGAAAACATAACTCTAAAACAATACTCCCCCCGGATTGATGTTAGTATCGACGGTACCCGAGGATTCGGCTAGCCATGGAGTGTGATTGATTGGTGGTGGGGGAGTTAAAACTTTACTTTTCTGTTTGGGAACCGCCTATTGCATGTGTAGCGTGGAAGATATTGAGAACTCTTGGTCATTGCATTGACAATGAAAGCATGCCACCCAAAATTATTATCTCTATTTTCAAAGCTTGAGCTCTGGCACCTCTCCAAATCAATGCTTCCCTCTGCGAAGGACCTCTCTATTTATTTTCCTGTTGAGTCATCCTCTTCTTATATAAGCACCAATTAGAGAGCACCTCTGTCATTTTTATGCTTTGCTTTTGATTGATATCGAGTATGACTATGACCGGATCTTCGTTGCTATGAATTACAATGTTTAGTCAGCCCTTGATCTTTGAAAGTACTCTGCATTTATGTTTTGCGGTCTTAGAAAGAGCTAGCGAGATACCACCTATTCATATTGCTTCATGCTTGTTTTGATTGAATTGTTGGTATCCGAAACTCATTATTATTTGCTCGCTAGCTGATTATGCCATAGATATTAGTTTACCGTGATACCTTTGTGTCACTTGATCATGTGGTTAACTTGTGATCTTGCTGAAATTCTGGTTATGAGTTAGACATAGTTGCAACAACAAGATCAAACAGAGTTTGTCAAAGTTTTTCTTTCTCTTTTAGTTTTTCAACTGAGTTGCTTGAGGACAAGCAAGGTTTTAAGCTTGGGGAGTTGATACGTCTCCATCGTATCTACTTTTCCAAACTCTTTTGCCCTTGTTTTGGACTCTAATTTGCATGATTTGAATGGAACTAACCCGGACTGACGCTGTTTTCAGCAGAATTGCCATGGTGTTGTTTTTGTGCAGAAATGAAAGTTCTCGGAACGTCCTAAAAATTTACGGAGAATATTTCTTGAAAATATGAAAAATACCTGCGCAAAGATCCACCGGAGGGGACGGGCCAGTGGGCCACAAGCCCTGTCGCCGCGGCCCCCCTGGCCGCGGCAACCAAGCTTGTGGGGCCCATGTGGCTCTGCCGCCCCCAAACTCAGCTCTATTTATTCCCTTTCATCCCGAAAAAAATGAGAAGGGAAGATTTCATCGCGTTTGCGATATGGAGGCCCCGCCACATCCTGTTCTTCATCTGGAGGGCAGATCTGGAGTCCGTTTTGGGCTCTGGAGAGGGGAAATTGTCGCCATCGTCATCATCAACCTTCTTCCCTCTCCTATTCCATAAAGCTCTTCATCGTTCGTGAGTATTCTATTCGTAGGCTTGCTGGGCGGTGATGAGTAGGATGAGATCTATCATGTAATCGAGTTAGTTTTGACGGGTATTGATCCCTAGTATCCACTATGTTCTGAGATTGATGTTGCTACTACTTTGCCATGCTTAATGCTTGTCACTAGGGCCTGAGTGCCATGATTTCAGATCTGAAATTATTATGTTGTCACCAATATATGTGTGTTTTAGATCCGATCTTGCAAGTTGTAGTTACCTACTATGTGTTATGACCCGGCAACCCCGGAGTGACAATAACCGGAACCACTCCCGGTGATGACCATAGTTTGAGGAGTTCATGTGTTCACCAAGGGCTAATGTGTTGGTCCGGTTCTTTATTAAAAGGAGAACCTTAATATCTCGTAGTATCCTTTTGGACCCCGTTGCCATGGGAGGGATGGAGAATAGATGTCATGCAAGTTCTCTTCCCTAAGCACGTATGACGACACATGGAACGCATGCCTACATCACATTGACGAACGGGAGCTAGCCACATATCTCTCCGTGTTATAATTGTTGCATGATGAATATCATCCGACAAATCACCAACCCAGTGCCTACGAGTTTGTCCCACTACTGCTGTTACTACTGTTGCTGCTGCTGTTACTTGTTTTCCTCTGCTGTTGTTACTACTCTTGCTGCTACTGTTACTTGCTTTGTCCTGCTGCTGCTCTTACTACTATTACTTGCTGCTGCTGCTACTTGCTTTGCTCTGCTACTAATTGCTACTGTTGTTACTTGCTACTTTTCCTACTTGGTACTGCTGTCACTACTGCTGTTCCTTGCCACTGTTGTTACTCGTTACACTGCTGCTACCTGCTACAATACTTTTTTTGTCACTGTTGCCGGGAAAGAATATTTCCCGTCCATGGGCAACTTTTGGCGCCATTGATACAATAGTTAGGAATAGTCAGCCGTCAGCAAATCGTTTCTGGCACCGTTGTTGTCATACTACTTTGTTGTTTACACTTTGCTTGCAGACACTAATCTTTTAGGTGTGGTTGAATCTGACGCATTCAGCTGCTAATACTTGAGAATATTCTTTCACTTCCCGTCGCGCGAACCAACATTTTGGGTTGAATACTCTACCCTCGAAAACTGCCTCGATCCCACGCGATGGTGGGCCATTGCAAGACAATTTCTAATTGTTGAGCAATTGGGAGCAGCTCTTTCTGGCTCCTTTGTCGTATAGGCATCAAGTCAGGAATAGTTGCACGTCAATAGAAACCATCAAAAATTATAGATACGTTGGAGACGTATCAGTTCTCTTGCTACAAGAATTTAATTTGCACGTTGTTGATAGGAAGGGTGCTGAGAACCCCGTAGCAGATAACTTGTATAGGTTGGAGAATGTTCTTGATGACCCACAACCTATTGATGATAGATTTCCTGAAGAGCAATTGAATGTCATCAATGCTTCACGTGTAGTACACCGTGGTATGCTGATTATGCAAATTATATTGTTGCTAAATATGTACCACCTAGTTTCACGTACCAACAAAAGAAGAAATTCTTCTTTGATTTGAGATATTACTTTTGGGATGATCCTCACCTTTATAAAGAAGGAGTATATGGTGTTATTAGACGTTGTGTACCTGAGCATGAACAGGGACAGATCCTAAGCATGAACAGAGGACACCATGCGGGAGATAGAACTGCACACAAGGTATTGCAATTCGGTTTCTATTGGCCTACTCTCTTCAAGGATGCCCATAAGTTTGTCTTGTCTTGTGACGAATGTCAGAGAATAGGTAATATCAGTAAACGTTAGGAAATGCCTATGAATTATTCACTTGTCATTGAACCATTTGATGTTTGGGGTTTTGATTATATGGGACCTTTTCCAACGTCTAACACGTATACTCATATTCTAGTTGTTGTTGATTACATTACTAAGTGGGTACAAGCTATCCCAACTAGTAGTGCTGATCATAACACCTCTATTAGGATGCTTAAAGAAGTTATTTTCCCTAGATTTGGAGTCCCTAGATATTTAATGACTGATGGTGGTTCACATTTTATTCATGGTGCTTTCTGTAAAACGCTTGCTAAGTATGATGTCAACCATAAAATTGCATCTCCTTATCATCCTCAGTCCAGTGATCCAGTAGAGCTAAGTAATAGAGAACTTAAACTAATTCTGCAAAAGACTGTTAATAGGTCTAGAAAGAATTGGTCTAAGAAGCATGACGATGCACTGTGGGCTTATAGAACTGCTTATAAGAATCCCATGGGCATGTCTCCGCACAAAATGGTTTACGGTAAAGCATGTCATTTACCTCTTGAGCTAGAGCATAAGGCTTATTGGGGAATCAAAGAGCTCAACTTTGATTTCAAACTTGCTCGTGAGAAGAGGTTATTTGATATTAGCTCACTTGATGAATGGAGAACTCAGGCATATGAAAATGCCAAGTTGTTTAAAGAAAAAGTTAAGAGGTGGCATGATAAAAGGATACAAAAATGTGAGTTCAATGTAGGTGATTATGTCTTGCTATACAATTCTCGTTTAAGATTTTTCGCAGGCAAGCTTCTCTGTAAATGGGAAGGTCCTTACATTGTCGAAGAAGTGTATCATTCCGTTGCCATCAAGATCAAAAACACGGAAGGGAATTTTCCGAGAGTTGTAAATGGGCAAAGAATCAAGCATTATATCTCGGGTACTCCCATAAATGTTGAAAGCAATATTATTAATACCATAACTACGGAGGAGTACATAAGGGATATTTAGTAGCCTGTTTCAGGCTCCAAAAACGAAGAGGTATGTGATTCGGTAAGTAAACCGACTCCAAAACTTTTCCAGTAGCAATTTTTCTCCGTTTTGGAATTTAAAGTAGTCCGGAAAGTGCACGAGGAGGCGACAAGCCTGCCAGGCACGACCTACCCCCTGGCCGCGCCTGGGTGGCTTGTGAGCAGGTCGTGTGCCTCCCGGACTCTGTTTTCTGGTGGAATACTCCTTCTGGTCAGGAAAAATTCATTGTATATTCTCCCGAATGGTTTGACCCTCGTATCACGCAATTATCCTCTGTTTTCATTTCGACCTGCTGTGCACGTAGATCTAGATCGCTATGGCGTCCCGAAAAGTTCCGAAAGACAAGTTCTTCGAGAAGGTCATCAATCCCTACCTCGCGGGAGTGCTGCAACACCCTCAATCTATCGAGATGCATGAGGGGGTGCAGCACATCCGAGATGTTGAGGGGCCCAAGAAGACCGGATGCGTAGAGGCGAGGCTTGAAGCAATGGAGCAGCAAGTATTCCAGTGCCAAGGGATGGTGGAACGCGGACTCAACGCCAACAATATGATGATCACGAAGTTCACCAACAAGCACAAGATCGATGCCAATGACATCGGGAAGCACCTCTCCAGGCTCTATGAAAGAATTGATCACCTCCAAGCCCAGATCTATGACTTGCAGAACCGAAACTGTGAGTATGAGTATAGATTTAAATCAATACGGTTGGCTGGAGATGTGAGGATTCCGGAGACTCGATCATCTTTCCATGATGGAGCACCTATGCCTTGGAAGACGGAGAATCAACTCCAGACTGCAACAACTCCACCACCATCACCTTCGAAGGAAGACAATTAATCACGGGTAAGGGCACTCCTCTTGGCTTGTGCCAAGCTTGGGGGAGTTGCCCCGGTATCGTATCACCATCACATCTTTTGCCTTTACCTTTTTCTTAGTTCGATCCTTTTTGGTTTTATCTTTCTCTAGTAGAATAACGTTCTTAGTATGTTCTAGGCTTGAGTTTTGCTTTGTGTCTCCCCCATTGTATTCGAGTTCGTGAGTCATATAATAAAGAATGTTTTAGTTAAGGGTCTTGCTTCATGCCATGATCTAAAGAAAAGAATAACAAAAGAACAAAAGCATGAAAGATCATGTAATGATCTTATGGGAAGTGATGGCTTCACATATAAAAAAGGAATGTTGATTGAAACTTGTTGTGGGTGGACAAACGTAGACCTTGGTTATTGTTGCAATTAATAGGAAGTAATAAAGAAAGAGAGGTTTACATATAAATATATCATCTTTGGCACCGTCTATGATTGTGAACACTCATTAAACTATTACATGCTTAGAAGTAGATGTTGGACAAGGAAGACAATATAATGAATTATGTTTGCTTGGTTCCAAACAAAGTTATATGACTAGAGATCCCTTAGCATGTGACGCTCGCTTCCACCTCATATCAGCCAAAACTTCCGCACTAAGTACAGATGCTACTTGTGCATCCATAAACCTTCCATTCAGTTTTGCCATGAGAGTCCACCATACCTACCTATGGATTGAATAAGATCCCTCAAGTAAGTTGTCATCGGTGCAAGCAATAAAAATTGCTCCCTAAATATGTATGATCTATTAGTGTGTGGAAAATAACCTTTGTATGAACCTGTGATGAGGAAGACATAAAAGCGACAGACTGCATAATAAAGTTCTTTATCACAAGAGGCAATATAAAGTGATGTTCCTTCACACTAAGAGGTCACACATCCAAACCTCAAAAGCGCATGACAACCTCTGCTTCCCTCTGTGAAGGGCCTATCTTATACCTTTACTTTTTATCTTTAAAAGAGTCATGGTGATCGACACCAATTCCTTATTTTGCCATTATCTTGGCTAGCGTCTTGTGCTAGGGAAACATCTATATTCATATGTCAACTTGCAAGTAGGTATTCATGAATTATTATTGTTGACATTACCCTTGAGGTAAGTAGTTGGGAGACAAAACTATAAGCCCCTATCTTTCTCTGTGTCCAACTGAAACTTTGATCTCATGGGTACCACGTGAGTTTTAGCAATTGTAGAAGACGAAAGGATGATTGAATATGTGGATTTGCTTTACAAGCTCTTCTTTGCCTCTTTCCGATGTTATGATAAATTGCAATTGCTTCAATGACTAAATACTATTGGTTGTTAATTCTTAATAAGGTTCTTGATCCATACTTTACATTGTGAAGGAATTGTCACTTTAGCATAAGAGATTATATGACGATATTGTTGTTCTAAATTTGATCATGATGCCTGCATGTCCGTATTTTGTTTTATCGACACCTCTATCTCTAAACATGTGGGCATATTTATTGATCTCGGCTTCCGCTTGAGGACAAGCGAGGTCTAAGCTTGGGGGAGTTGATACGTCCATTTTTCATCATGCTTTTATGTTGATATTTATCGCATTATGGGCTGTTATTACACATTACGGTACAATACTTATGCCTTTTCTCTCTTATTTTATAAGGTTTACATGAAGAGGGAGAATGCCGTCAACTGGAATTCTGAGCTAAAAAAGGAGCAAGTTTGAGATACCTATTCCGCACAACTCCAAAAGCCCTGAAAATCAACGAGGAATTATTTTGGAATTTATATAAAATACTGGGCGGAAGAAGTACTGGAGGTGAGCCACCAGGAGGCCACAAGCCTGCCAGGCGCGGCCTACCCCCCTAACCGCGCCTGGGTGGCTTGTGGGCCCCAAGTTGCCTCTCCGGCTCCCATCTTCTGCTATAAGGAGGGTTTCGTCCAAGAAAAAATCAGGAGAGGGCTTTCGGGAGGAATCGCCGCCGCCACGAGGCAGAACTTGAGAAGAATCAATCTAGAGCTCCGGCACGGACGTCCTGCCGGGGAAACTTCCCTCCCGGAGGGGGAAATCATCGCCATCGTCATCACCAACACTCCTCTCATTGGAGGGGACTCATCTCCATCAACATCTTCATCAGCACCATCTCATCTCCAAACCCTAGTTCCTCTCTTGTAACCAATCTCCGTCTCGCGACTCAGATTGGTACTTGTAAGGTTGCTAGTAGTGTTAATTACTCTTTGTAGTTGATGCTATTTCGATTACTCGATGGAAGATCATATGTTCAGATCTTTAATGCTATTCAATACGTCTCTGATCATGAACATAATTATGCTTTGTGAGTAGTCACTTTTGTTCCTGATGACATGGGATAAGTCTTGCTATAAGTAGTCATGTGAATTTGGTATTCGTTCGATATTTTGATGCATCGTATGTTGTCTTTCCTCTAGTGGTGTTATGTGAACGTCGACTACATAACACTTCACCATTATTTGGGCCTAGAGGAAGGCATTGGGAAGTAATAAGTAGATGATGGGTTGCTAGAGTGACAGAAGCTTAAACCCTAGTTTATGTGTTGCTTCGTAAGGGGCTGATTCGGATCCACTAGTTCAATGATATGGCTAGACTTTGTCTTAATTCTTCTTTCGTAGTTGCGGATGCTTGCAAGAGGGGTTAATCATAAGTGGGATGTATGTCCAAGTAAGGGCAGCACCCAAGCACCGGTCCACCCACATATCAAACTATCAAAGTAGCGAACGCGAATCATATGAACATGATGAAAAGTAGCTTGACAGAAATTCCCATGTGTCCTCCGGAGCGCTTTACCTCATATAAGAGTTCTTCTAGGCTTGTCCCTTGCTACAAAAGGGATTGGGCCATCTAGCTGCACCTATGTTACCATTGTCACTTGCTACTCGCTACGAATTATCTTATCACACAACTATCTGTTACTGATAATTTCAATGCCTGCAGAGAATACCTTGCTGAAAACCACTTGTCAGTTCCTTCTGCTCCTCGTTGGGTTCGACACTCTTACTTATCGAAAGGACTAAATAGATCCCCTACACTTGTTGGTCATCAATCCTCCCTCCTTCTTCTTGTTCCTTGGCCTCCTCCCTAGGTGGGAGGAGAGTTTCTCCTCTGGTCCATGGCTGCCATGGCTCCTGGAGGGCAACAACCCCTCGGAGATTGGATCTCTCTCTCTCTGTTTGTGTTGTGTTTTCGTGACCTGTTTTCTCGCCCTTCACCGTTTCTTAAATATCCCGAGATCCTCAACACCGATTGGGCTGAAACTTTGAGAGGACTTTTATCGGAAAATTATATTTCTTGCGGCCAAATGAGAGATCCCATTGACTTTAGTGGTGGACACAAGCAATCAGGCCGCGACACCCCACCCCCCTAGGGCCACACCCTATTGGCTTGTGCCTCCCTCGGGCAGTGTGTTGCATTGATTCTGACTCCAAAAATTCACATATATTCCCAAAAATATCTTCAAATTTTTTATCGCGTTTGGAGTCCATTTGATATGCATTTTTTGCGAAACAAAATACACACAAAAATAGGACTGACACTCGGCACTATGTAAGTAAGTTAGTCCCAAAAATAATATAAAATTTTGCCAAAAGTATACGGAAGTTGTAGAATATTGGTATGAGATAATCAAAAATTATAGAAAAGATGGATACGTCTCAGCATCCCCAAGATTAATTCCTTCTCTTCCTCGAGTAGATAAATGATCAAAAGATAATTTTTAATGTGTAATGCTACCTATCATAATCCTCAACAAATGTCTAATCATGTCATGAATATTAAGATACAAGTGATTCAAGGCAATAGTTTATTATTTGAAAAAAGACATCCACACTCAGGTTTACTAGCAAACAATCCTGTCCTTTCAAAATCACAATGCTTAAAGAATGCTATCTCTACAAAATGATATAGCATGTCATGCTTGGTCTTCCTAGCATAAAGTACAAATCATGAGCACCCCAGTGTAAAACTAATCAATTGGATCATACTTCTTAATGTGCTTTAGCTTTCTATTACTCATGCAATACATGAGCGTGAACCATGGATATATCATAAAGGTGGAATAGAATATGGTGGTAGATCTCCAAGGGGTAAAAGTGGAGAAGGAAGTCTCGCATCAACTCGGCGTATCAATGGGCTATGGAGATGCCCATCAATATATATCAATGCGAGGAGTAGGGATTTCCATGCAATGGATGCACTAGAGCAATAAGTGTATGAAAGCTCGACTGAAGCTAAGTGTGTCTGCATCTAAATTTCTTGTTCATGAAGACCTCGGGCATTTGAGGACGCCCATCATCAGAATATACAAGCCAAGTTCTATAATGGAAAATTCCCACTAGCATATGGAAGTGACAAAACAAGAGACTCTGTATATGAAGAATATAGTGCCACTTTGTGGCACAAGTGTGGTAAAGGATAGTAGCAAAGTCCCTTCTCTCTTTTTATCTCAGTTATTTGTTTATTTCATATATACTTTTTTCATGGTGGGCTTTTTTTTCTTTTTTTTTGCCTCCCTCGTTTTTTTATGGTGGGCTCGTTTGGCCTCCCCCATTTGTATTTCCTCACTGGGACAATGCTCTAATAATGATGATCAGCACACTTTTATTTACTTACATCTTGATAAGAAAAACTGATAGGAAGATATGCCTCTATATGAATGCCTCTAGCAGGGTACTAGGATGTGCAATGATCTAGTGTAGCAAAAGATATCGAAAAATTTACAACCATGTTAATATCATGCTAGCTATCTTACGATCATGCAAAGCAATATGACAATGGAAGTACAAGTCATATGAAGTGATAGTGGAAGTTGCATGGCAATATATCTTGGAATGGCTATGGAAATGCCATGATAGGTAGGTATGGTGGCTGTTTTGAGGAAGATATAATGAGGCTTATGTGCAATAGAGCGTATCATATCAGGGGGTTTGGATGCACTAGCAAAAGTTTCATCGATCCTCGAAGTGAGAATGGGCAATGCACAGTACCGAAGAGGCTAGCAAATATGTGGAGGTGAGAGTGCGTATATCCATGGATTCACATTAGTCATAAAGAACTCACATACTTATTGCAAGATTTTTATGAGATCTCTGAAAGCAACGTACTAATCGCATTCTCCTATGGAGAAGGTTCGGTGGAATTAACTATCACGCCACTCCTATTATAACAGCTCAAAGGATTTCAATCAAGGATAAATTATGCTCCAATCTTCATCGCATAACTAGAGACTATACGTGCATGCTTCGGGAATCACAAACCTTAACATAGATATTCTTACTAATCCACAATAATAAACTAGTGCACCCACATATTACTATCTTAATGTCGCAAAACTATTGGAGGGAATCAAACATATCATATTCAGTGATCGTCAAGTTTTATGTAAGATTTTATGACTAACCATGTAAATGACCAATTCATGTTGAGTCTCTAAATAGGTATAACTGAAGCTTGAGAGTTCAATTCTTTCTACAAAATACATGTACATGCTCTAATAAATATAGGTTAAGCAAAAGAGCATTCTACAAATAAAGAATTTCTATATATGGAGAAATATGCATCCAACTTCAAAAGATATAAGTGAAGCACATGAAGCCTTCTATAAATCAACTCAGAAGAAATAAGTGAAGTGCAAAGAGCATTATGTAGACAAACCATGTACTTTCCCAAACGATAATGGTGCACTGCTAAAAGGAAAATAAAAGGCACACGATGCTAGAAGAATTTACGCATCTCATGTGAACAAAACAAAAACCGAGGCATGTCGATAATTATTGAAGAAGAAATATGGGATGCCTTCCGTGGCATACCCAAGACTAGACTCTTAAGTCTCCTAGAATAATTACTTGGAGTGCCTTAGACATCCCCATGATTGAGCTCTTGCCTCTCCTTATTCTTCTCAAATCAATACCTTCTCGATCTTCGAACACTTCATCCACACAAAACTTGACACAACTTTTACTAGAGAGGTTAGTTCAGATAACATCAAATCTCATCATGTCCTGCCATAACATTATTGTATAGTTATAGTATACCCACTATATTCTAAGAAAATTCTATGGCTCCCAAGTCAATGGGTCTCAACAAGAATTCTAAACATAAGCACACAAAGCAACTATAACAGCAATCTATGAAAAACAAGACAGTCTAGAAAGATGCAGATGAAACGTATACTTGTGTAACTCGGAAAATTCTAAAAATTTAGGTCGTGGTAAAAAAATTGTATAAAAGTAGTTGGTATAAATCCCACATTGTTTTGATGTTCCAGTAAAATATGAAAAATCAAACACCACATCTAAAATTTATGTTTTTGCACAGCACATATCAAACACGAAATTCAAACATCCTAAAGGTAAATCTTGGCACATTATTTTTATAATAAAATGGATTTATACAAAGGGATAATTATTTTTATTGATTTTATTTTGTAATAAAGATTCACAAAGTTTCCATGGGTGTGAACAAAGTTCAAGGCTAGCCCCCACTCCAACGGTGCTCATCTTTCTCACTTTCACCTTTCTTTTAGAAAATGTTTTAAGTTCCCCACTTTATTTTTTGTTTTAAATTATTTTAAAGTCACACAAGAGAAATAAATGAGTCTCTAAAACTTCTCAATTGTCTACGTGTGAGCACTTTCTTTAAAGCCATTAGCTTAGGCATATAGACCTCATGTAATTGATCCACCCAGATCTAAAGGTATATCAAAGCCAATTTTAATTAACAATGATTTGTAATTAAGTAGTGAGCACAAAGAGATATATATATATATAATGTGAAAACGAAATATAACTCTCTTCATATGCATTGGCATATCATAAAAGAACAATTCATTCTCACCAAGTAAAGGCCAATACATAGCATATGTTGTTTCTTTCAATTATATCATATTGGAAACATAGAGACGTGAAGATTTGGTTCCCCTCTCATAATAATTGCAAATACGAGTAGAAAGCACATGCATATTATATTCCTAAAAATCAGCATGTGTAGTGGTAAAAGCAACCCATCAATATAATCCTTAATAACTGCAAACTTCTATGATATGGTGTAGTTGGGAGAGTTCAAAAAGATAATAGGACTATCATGTGTGGGTGAAATAGCAACAATTTCCTAATTAACATAAGGAACTATGGAAAGTTCATCTTCATAAGCATAATTCATATTAGCATTATAGCCAGTTAGCCAGACGCATAGCAAGCATCAAGTTCATCAAAAAGGGGTATTACAAATGAATCCAAGGAATCATAGCAATCATCATAGCATTCATCCTTCGGTATGTGCGAAGGGAAATTAAACAATGTATGAGTTGAAGAGTTACTCTCAATAGAAGGTGGGCACGGGTAGCTAATCGGCCCTTCATCCTTTTGTTCTTCTCTCTCCTCCTCATCTTCCCCATCCAATGAGCTCAAAGATTCAGGAATTTCTTCTTCCATAGATTCGTACAAAATATGAGTCTATTCCAAGGCAGCAATCATTGTTTCAATAAATTCATTAATACAGACATTGTATTCATAATTCTCATAGCAATATTGAAGTATGGCAAAAAAATCAGATTTGTAAGGAATATCATCATACTTTTCAATCATAGGCGAAATTTAATATGCACCCTTAAAAGCAACAAATTCTTCTATTTGTTCCACATCATAGTAATCATATATACTATTAGCATAAGAAGCCAAGGTTTTATTATCATAAAATTCACATTGAAATGGAAGGTGTAGACCCTTACTCTTAGAGCAACAAGTTTATAATCACTTCTCATGCATAAATCCCAAGCATACCAACGCAACATTTTAATTTGATCCCATAAGTATTTCCATTTTTGAGACAAACGATAATACCTAAGGCACTCACATTGATCCAACATGTCTCCCATTATCAAGTTGAATGAGGATTTCTCAGGATTATGAAATGAGTAATTAATGTGTTTCACATAACCAGCATCGAGGGATTTAGGAGTTTCCCCATCTCCACGAGTAGCAATTACAACTAATTTTTTGGGTGTGTCGTGTTCCATATCCAAAACTAAAGACATAGAATAACTTATAACAAAAAATAAAAAGTATTTAGTGCTAAAGCGAACAAGCACACACGAGAATATCAACCACTACACTATTGCACCACGGCAATGGCGCCAGAAAAAGGTCTTGATAACCCACAAGTGTAGGGGATCGTTTGTAGACTTTTTTGATAAGTTAGAGTGTCAAACCCAACGAGGAGCTAAAGGTAGAATTAATATTCACTCAACTTCTATCGACCACCGATACAACACTACGCATGCTAACGCTTACTTTACCTAGAACAAGTATGAAACTATTTTGCGGGAAAGAAACTAGAAGTACTTAATAAGTGTGATAGATAGTTTTGCCTGAAAATAAAGAGAAAGTAAATAAAAGTAAGGGGTTGTTTAGTAGAAATCTTTTTGTGTAACGCAAGAGAAAGATTGTCCATAGGAAATTGAAAATAACATGATAGATACTTATCATATGCAATGAGGGAGAGGCATACACTAACACACTTTTTGTACATTGATCATATGCACTTATGATTGTACCTCTGGAAAGCATCTGTAACTACTAAAAATCATTAAGGTAAACCTAACCATAGTATTAAACATCAAGTCCTCTTTACTCACATACACACACAACTTCCTTACTCGGGTCTAAGCTTCTGTCACTCTAGCCACCCACTATAAGTGAATCATGAACATATTACAAACCCTCCAGCATAAATCTTTCACATGTGCGCCTCCCAGAAAACACCTTAGGACAGCACCATATCAACACACAATTCATATCAATAAAATCATATCACAATTAACCCATAGGACAAAGGAAATCTACTCAAACCTCATAGGATAGACACGCATCATTGGGTAATAATATATAGCATTAAGAACCATGTTCAAGTAGAGATTACAACAGAAAATAGAGGTTTTACACCGCTGCATAGGAGAGGAGAGAGTTGGTGGTAACGGCGGCGAAATTATTAGTCTAGATCGTTGGCACGATGGTTGCCCCGGCGGCGCTCCGGCGCCACCGGGAGAGAGGGGGAGAGAAGCCCTCCTTATTATTCTTCCTTGGCCTCCTCACTAGGTGGGTGGAGGGTTTATCCTCTGGTCCATCACCGCCATGGCTCCCGGAGGGCAGCAACCCTCCGAGATTGGATCTCTCTCTCTGTTTCTCTTCTGTTTTCGTGACCTGTTTTCTCGCCCATCACCGTTTCTGAAATATTCGGAGATCCTTAACTCCGATCGGGCAGCAATTTTGAGGGGAGTTTTATCGGAAAAATATAATTCTTGTGGCCAAAGGATAGATCCAACCGACATAAGGGGTGGCACAAGCTATTAGGACGAGATACCCCATGGGTCGTGCCCTATTGGCTCGTGCCTCCCTCGGGCACCGTGTTGCGTTGATTCTAACTCCCAAAATTCACATATATTCCAAAAAATAATATAAAATGTTGCCAAAAGTATATGAAAGTTGTAGCATATTGTCATGAGACAATAAAAAATTATTGATACTGTGGAGATGTATCCGTGACCGGCCCCAAGGGTTACTAAAGTGTACGAGTTTGCGGAGCGCCCCCAAGGGTTGCCATTTGTACGGGTTCGGTGACTGCTCTCTTGGTCCCTTTAGTGAAATCACAACATCTTGCATTGTGTCAAGGCGTGAGGAGATTACGGTGGCCCTAGTGTCTTCTTGGGAAGCATTATGCCTCCACACCGCTCCAAACGGAGATTAGCATCCCCAAGGGTGTGTACTTCGGCATACATAATCGTCTCCGTGTGCCTCCGTTATCTCTTACCCGAGCCCTTGACTTATAGACTTTACTTTGTGATAGCTATATGGTTTCATGTTATATATCTTGCTATAACTTAGTTATTTATCTTTCCTAGCATAAGTTGTTGGTGCACATAGGTGAGCCTAGTTGTTTTATGTTTTGTGCTTGACAAATTATACGCTAGTTTTATTTCACATTTATCCAAGCCTAAACCATGATTACTTTAAAGTGCCTATCCAAACCCCCTCTAGGCGACATCCACGTCCTTTCAACAACAACCTGCATGACCATCTCTATGGCAAGATGTTAGGGCAACGACGATGTCATGTCTAAGAGAGAGGGTGAGTGGGATGGCATCCTTCATCGAGATTGGCTTGTTGGGTAACGTAGTAACAATTCAATAAAAAATCCTACGTCATACCAAGATCTATCTAGGAGAAAATAGCAACAAGAGAGGTTGTAGAGCATCTTCATACCTTTGAAGATCGCTAAGAGAAAGCGTTACTATGAACGTGGTTGATGGAGTCGTCCTTGTAGTGATTCTGATCACGGAAGATTCCGGTCCAAGCGTCGAATAACGGCGCCTCCACATTCAATACACGTGCAGCCCGGTGACGTCTCCTCTACTTTGAACCAGCAAGGGGAGAGGGGAAGTTGTGGGAGATATGTGGCAGAACGATGGCGTGGTGGCGGTGAAGCTATGTAGTTCTCCGGCAGGGCTTCGCCCAGCGCTGCGGAGGAGGTGGAAGAGAGAGGGCAGGGCTGCACCGAGGGAGAGAGGAATTCTTATGTGCAGCCCTAAAAACCCCTTGGGAATTTATAGGAGGAAGGGAGAGAGGGGCCGGCCACACCCTAGATCAATCTAGGGTGGGCGGCAGCTAAGGAGGGGGTGGCAGCCAGGGTGGAGGTGGCTTGCTTCCCAAGTTGGGAGGTGGGCCACCTTTCGCCCTAGGGTTCCCAGCCCATATGGCCATGAGGCCTTGGACGACCGAACCAGCCCACCTAGGTGGCTGATTCCCACCTTGGCTCGGACCCTGTGGCCCTCCGGGACTGGTGTCCCCTCTCGATGGACCCCCAGAACCCTTCCGGTGGTCCCGGTACAAAACCGATGAACCCCGAAACATTTCCGGCGACCAAATCTTGACTTCTTATATATAAATCTTTACCTCCATACCGTTCCGGAGCTCCTCATGACGTCTGGGATCACATCCGGGACTGCGAACAATTTTAGATAACCGGATACTATTCCCTTTACAACTCCAGCGTCAACGAACCTAAAGTGTGTAGACCCTGTGGGTTCGGGAATCACAGAGACATGACCGAGACACCTCTCACTAGTAGAAATAGGGCTTTTTGTCCTGGTTCGTAAGGGCATTCTGTCCCGGTTTTGGAACTGGGACTAAAAGGTCGTTACTAATGCCCTCGGCCTTAAGTCTCGGTTCTTACACCAACCGGGACAGATGGGCCTCCACGTGGCCGCTAGGGCCAGGCCAGGCAGGGGGGCCTTTAGTCCCAGTTGGTGACACCAACCGGGACCAAAAGGCATCCACGCGTCAGCGCCTGGCTGAAGCTGGGTTTTTTTTGAAAGGGGCTGGTTTAGGGGTTAATTTAGGTTGTTATACACACCAACCAAGGAGCATCCATGAGAAAGCACAAAAAGAAAAAATTTTATCTTTCATCAATGAGCATCCATGAGCATGCACAAAATTTCATCACGCACACCACCATCATACTTAAAAGTGTAGTAGCAGTTCAACACTATCGTACTTAAAAGGTTTACACTATAAAGATTAAAGCTCCATCAGGTTCTTAAGATCTTCACTCCTGCTTCTTCACCTTCTCCTTCATCATCCTGGTGCGCTTAGAGCGGCGAAGCCCCAGGCCAGGCTGTGGGATGTACTCCTCTACCAGAATTGGCATGGCCCCATCGACCAGCTGTGGGATCACCATCGCGAGGCCATCATCGCCGCTACTTTTGCTGTAGCCAGAGTCGCTGCTACTTTTGCTATAGCCCGAGTCGCTGCTGCCATAGACATAGCACCTGTCGTAGTACTCGCTGCTCCTGCTCCCATTGCCTTGCCAAATGCAAAAAAGTTTTTTTTAAAATAGGTGTGAGACATAGCCTAATGGATAGGAAGAAGAGACAGAGCGTACTGGCATCGTCGTCGTCCTGGTAGCGCCTCCGACACATAGTCGTGTCGAACACCTTCACGGCGAATGTGGCGTTGTCGTCGTACCTGAAGACAAGGAAGTACCCGTGCCGCAGGTCGTAGGCATGGACGAACTGCTTCCAGCCACGATCTAGGTACATGCTTCCATCGATGTCGAACGCCACCTCCACGTCCCACAGCTTGCGAAGCCCGTTGCCGGCCTGCCTCAGCTTCATGTTCTGTGGCCGATGACCGTCCAACATCTTCACAAAATTGTCCGGTAGCACATGCCTGCTGGAGGATTTCTCAAGTATAATCGTGAAGAACTCCATCTTTGGAAAGCAGTAGAAGAGACCAATTACTACCCTTTACAACATTTTCAGTACTCGTTGCTCCTGCTCCCATTTCCTTGCCAAATGCAAAAATGTTTTTTTTAAAAATGGGTGTCAGACATAGACTAATGGAGAGGAAGAAGAGACAAAGCATACTGGCATCATCGTCGTCCTGGTAGCGCCTCCGACACATAGTCGTGTCGAGCACCTTCACGGCGAACGTGGCGTTGCCGTCGTACCTGAAGACAAGGAAGTACCCGTGCCGTAGGTCGTAGGCACGGACGAACTGCTTCCAGCCATGATCTAGGTATTGTTGGAAATATGCCCTAGAGGCAATAATAATTAGTTATTATTGTATTTCTTTGTTCATGATAATCGTTTATTATCCATGCTATAATTGTATTGATTGGAAACACAGTGCATGTGTGGATACATAGACAAAAACACTGTCCCTAGTAAGCCTCTAGTTGACTAGCTCGTTGATCAAAGATGGTCAAGGTTTGCTGACCATAGGCAAGTGTTTTCACTTGATAACGGGATCACATCATTAGGAGAATCATGTGATGGACTAGACCCAAACTAATAGACGTAGCATGTTGATCGTGTCATTTTGTTGCTACTGTTTTCTGCGTGTCAAGTATTTGTTCCTATGACCATGAGATCATATAACTCACTGACACCGGAGGAATGCTTTGTGTGTATCAAACGTCGCAACGTAACTGGGTGACTATGAAGATGCTCTACAGGTATCTCCGAAGGTGTTCGTTGAGTTAGTATGGATCGAGACTGGGATTTGTCACTCCATGTGACGGAGAGGTATCTCGGGGCCCACTCGGTAATACAACATCACACACAAGCCTTGCAAGCAATGTGACCTAGTGTAAGTTGTGGGATCTTGTATTACGGAACGAGTAAAGAGACTTGCCGGTAAACGACATTGAAATAGGTATGCGGATACTGACGATCGAATCTCGGGCAAGTAACATACCGACGGACAAAGGGAATGACATACGGGATTATATGAATCCTTGGCACTGAGGTTCAAATGATAAGATCTTCGTAGAATATGTAGGATCCAATATGGGAATCCAGGTCCCGCTATTGGATATTGACCGAGGAGTCTCTCAGGTCATGTCTACATAGGTCTCGAACCCGCAGGGTCTGCACACTTAAGGTTCGACATTGTTTTATGCGTATTTGAGTTATATGGTTGGTTACCGAATGTTGTTCGGAGTCCCGGATGAGATCACGGACGTCACGAGGGTTTCCGGAATGGTCCGGAAACGAAGATTGATATATAGGATGACCTCATTTGATTACCGGAAGGTTTTCGGAGTTACCGGGAATGTACCGGGAATGACGAATGGGTTCCGGGTGTTCACCGGGGGGGGGGGGGGGGGGGGCAACCCACCCCCGGGAAGCCCATAGGCCTTGGGGGTGGCGCACCAGCCCTTAGTGGGCTAGTGGGACAGTCCAAGAAGGCCCTATGCGCCATAGGAAGAAAATCAAAGAGAAAAGAAGAAAAAAGGGGAGGTGGGGAAAAGGGGAAGGACTCCTCCTTCCAAACCGAGTTGGATTTGGTTTGGAAGGGGAGGACTCCCCCCTTTGGCTCGGCCGACCCCCTTGGGGCTCCTTGAGCCCCAAGGCAAGGCTCCCCCTCTCCCACCTATATATACGGAGGTTTTAGGGCTGATTTGAGACAACTTTGCCATGGCAGCCCGACCACATATCTCCACGGTTTTACCTCTAGATCGCGTTTCTGCGGAGCTCGGGCGGAGCCCTGCTGAGATAAGATCACCACCAACCTCTGGAGCGCCGTCATGCTTCCGGAGAACTCATCTACCTCTCCGTCTCTCTTGCTGGATCAAGAAGGCCGAGATCATCATCGAGCTATACGTGTGCTGAACGCGGAGGTGCCGTCCGTTCGGCACTAGATCGTGGGACTGATCGCGGGACAGTTCGCGGGGCGGATCGAGGGATGTCAGGACGTTCCACTACATCAACCGCATTGAGTAACGCTTCTGCTGTATGGTCTAGAAGGGTACGTAGATCACACATCCCCTCTCGTAGATGGAGATCACCATGATAGGTCTTCGTGCGCGTAGGAACTTTTTTGTTTCCCATGCGACGTTCCCCAACAGTGGCATCATGAGCTAGGTTCATGCGTAGATGTCTTCTCGAGTAGAACACAAAAGTTTTTGTGGGCGGTGATGTGCGTTTTTCTGCCCTCCTTAGTATTTTCTTGATTCCGCGGTATTGTTGGATCGAAGCGGCTCGGACCGACATTACTCGTACGCTTACGAGAGACTGGTTTCATCGCTACGAGTAACTCCGTTGCTCAAAGATGACTGGCGGGTGTCAGTTTCTCCAACTTTAATTGAATCGGATTTGACCGAGGAGGTCCTTGGATGAGGTTGAATAGCAACTCAGATATCTCCGTTGTGGTGTTTGCGTAAGTAAGATGCGATCCTACTAGATACCCATGGTCACCACGTAAAACATGCAACAACAAAATTAGAGGACGTCTAACTTGTTTTTGCAGGGTATGCTTGTGATGTGATATGGCCAACGATGTGATGTCATATATTGGATGTATGAGATGATCATGTTGTAATAGATTATATCGACTTGCACGTCGATGGTATGGCAACCGGCAGGAGCCATAGGGTTGTCTTTATACTAATGTTTGTGCTTGCAGATGTGTTTACTATTTTTCTAGGATGTAGCTTTAGTAGTAATAGCATGAGTAGCACGACAACCCCGATGGCGACACGTTGATGGAGATCATGGTGTGGCGCCGGTGACAAGAAGATCGTGCCGGTGCTTTGGCGATGGAGATCAAGGAGCACGTGATGATGGCCATATCATGTCACTTATGAATTGCATGTGATGTTAATCCTTTTATGCACCTTATTTCGCTTAGAACGACGGTAGCATTATGAGGTGATCTCTCACTAAAATTTCAAGACGAAATTGTGTTCTCCCCGACTGTGCACCGTTGCTACAGTTCGTCGTTTCGAGACACCACGTGATGATCGGGTGTGATAGACTCAACGTTCACATACAACGGGTGCAAAACAGTTGCACACGCAGAACACTCGGGTTAAGCTTGACGAGCCTAGCATGTGAAGACATGGCCTCGGAACACATGAGACCGAAAGGTGGAGCATGAATCGTAAAGTTGATATGATTAGCATAGAGATGCTTACCACTGAAACTATTCTCGACTCACGTGATGATCGGACTTGAGATAGTGGATTTGGATCATGTACCACTCAAATGACTAGAGAGATGTACGTTTTGAGTGGGAGTTCTTAAGTAATATGATTAATTGAACTAATTGTCATGAACATAGTCTAATGGTCTTTGTGAATTACGATGTAGCTTGCGCTATAGCTCTACAGTTTTTTTATGTTCCTAGAGAAAATTTAGTTGAAAGTTGATAGTAGCAAACTTTGCAGACTAAGTCTGTAAAACCGAGGATTGTCCTCGTTGCTGCGCAGAAGGCTTATGTCCTTAATGCACCACTCAGTGTGCTGCACCTCGAGCGTCGTCTGTGGATGCTGTGAACATCCGACATACACGTTTCTTATGACTACACGATAGTTCAGTGCAAAATAATTAATGGCTTAGAAGCAAGGCGCCGAAAACGTTTTGAAACGCCACAGAACATTTGTGATGTTCTAAAGAGATGAAATTGTGATTTCATGCTTGTGCCCTTGTTAAGAGGTACGAGGCCTCCAACAAGATTCTTTGTCCACAAAGTAAAGGAGAAAAGCTCAATCGTTGAGCGTGTGCTCAGATTGTCTGAGTACGACAATCGCTTGAATCAAGTGGGAGTTAATCTTCCAGATGAGATAGTGATAGTTCTCCAAAGTCACTGCCACCAAGCTGTGAGAGCTTCGTGATGAACTATAACATATCAAGGATAGATACAATAATCCTTGAGCGATTCGCGATGTTTGACACTGCGAAAGTAGAAATCAAGAAGGAGCATCAATAGTTGATGGTTTGTAAAACCACTAAGTTTCAAGAAAGGCAAGGGCTAGAAGGGATACTTCGTGAAACGACAAAACAGTTGCTGCACTAATGAAGAGACCCAAGATTAAACCCAAACCTGAGACTAAGTGCTTCTGTAATGAGGGGAACAATCACTGAGGCGGAGCAACTCTAGATACTTGGTAGATAAGAAGGCTGGCAAAAGTCGAAAGAAGTATATTTGATATACATGATGTGTACTTTACTAGTACTCCTAGTAGCATGAGGGTATTGGATACCGATTCGGTTGCTAAGTGATTAGTAAACACGAAATGATAGCTAAGGCATAAACGGAGACTAGCTAAAGGCGAGGTGACGATACGTGTTGGAAGTGTTTCCAAGATTGATATGATCAAAACGTCGCATGCTCCCTCTACCATCAGGATTGGTGTTAAACCTAAATAATTGTTATTTGGTGCTTGCGTTAAGCATGAACATGATTGGATCGTGTTTATTGCAATACGATTATTCATTTAAAGAGAATAATGGTTACTCTATTTGCTTGAATAATCACCTTCAATGGTTTATTAAATCTCGATCGTAGTGTTACACATGTTCATGATATTGGTGCCAAAAGATACGAGGTAATGATGATAGTACCACTTACTTGTGGCACTGCCGCTTGAGTCATGTTGGTATAAATTTCATGAAGAGGCTCCATGCTGATGGATCTTTATACTCACTTGATTTTGAATCACTAGTGACATGCAAATCATACCACATGAGCAAGGCCTTGTTTTCATTGAGATGAAACAAGATAGTAACTTGTTGGAAGTGATACATTTTGATGTATGCAGTCCAATGGGTGCTGAGGCATGCAGTGGATATCATTATATTCTTACTTCAATGACGATTTGAGCAGATACAAGAGTATTTACTTAACTAATCACAAGTCTGAAATATTGAAAAGTTCAATTCTGTTTCAGAGTGAAGTCCGTCGTAACAAGAGGAAAAACTGTCTACGATATGATCATAGAAATGAATATCTGAGTTACGAGTTTTGGTACACAGTTAAGACAATGTGGAAATTGTTTCGCAGTTCATGCCACCTGGAACATCATAGTGTGATGATGTGTCTGAACGTCATAGCCACGCACTATTTGGTATGGTGCAAGCTATGATGTCTCTTATCGAATTACCACTATCGTTTATGGGTTATGCATTAGAGACAACCGCATTCACTTTAAATAGGGCACCGCGTATTTCCGTTGAGATGACACAGTATAGACTGAGGTTTAGAGAAATCTAAACTTTTGTTTCCTGAAAGTTTGGGGCTTCGACACTTATGTGAAAAACTTTCAGTCTGATAAGCTCGAACCCAAGACGGATAAATGCATCTTCATACAATATCCAAAATAGTTGGGTACATCTCCTATCTCAGATCCGAAAGCAAAGTATTTGTTTCTAGAAATGGATCCTTTCTTGAGGAAAGGTTTCTCTCGAAAGAATTGAGTGGGAGGGTGGTAAAACTTGATAAGGTTATTGAACCATCACTTCGACCAGTGTGTAGCAGGGCGCAGGAAGTTGTTCCTGTGGCTCCTACACCAATTGAAGTGAAAGCTGATGATGGTGATCATCAAGCATCGGATCAAGTTACTACAAGCCTCGTAGGTTGACAAGGTCGCGTACTACTGCAGAGTGGTACGGTAACCCTGTCTTGGAGGTCATGTTGTTGAGCAAGAGTGAACCTACGAGTTATGGAGAAAGCAATGGTGGGCCCGGATTCCGACAAATGGTTGGAAGCCATGAAATCCGAGAGAGGATCCATGTATGAAAACAAAGTGTAGACTTTGGAAGAACTACTTGATGGTAATAGGACTATTGAGTAAAAGATGGATCTTTAAAAGGAAGACACATGATAATGGTGATAAGTCACTATTAAGAAAAGCTCGACTTGTCGCAAAGATGTTTCTGACAAGATCAAACAGTTGACTATGATGAGACTTTCTCACTCGTAGCGATGCTAAAAATCTGTTAGAATTATGTTAGTAGTTGCTGCATTATTTATGAAATATTGCACATAGGATGTCAAAACATTGTTTCCTCGACGGTTTCCTTGAGCAAACATTGTATGTGATACAACCAGGAGGTTTTGTCGATCCTAAAGATACTAGCAAGTATGCAAGCTCCAGCGATCCTTCAATGGACTGGTGCAAGCATCTCGGAGTTGGAATATACACTTTGATGAGATGATCAAAGATTTTGGGTTTGTACAAGGTTTATGAGAAACTTGTATTTCCAAAGAAGTGAGTGGGAGCACTATAGAATTTCTGATAAGTATATGTGGTTGACATATTGTGGATCAGAAGTAATGTAGAATTTCTGTAAAGCATACAAGGTTGTTTGAAAGGAGTTTTCAAAGGAATACCTGGATTAGCTACTTGAACGTTGAGCATCAAAGATCTATGGAGATAGATCGAAAGCGCTTAATACAAGTTTCAACAAGATGCATGCCTTGACAAGTTTCTGAAGGAGTTCAAAATAGATCAGCAAAGAAGGAGTTCTTGGTTACGTTGTGAGGTGTGAATTTGAGTAAGACTCAAAACCCGACCACGGCAGAATAAAAAGGATAGACGAAGGTCGTCTTCTATGCCTTAGCCGTAGACTCTAAAGTATGCCATGCTGAGTACCGCACCTGATGTGTGCCTTGCAGCAAGTCTGTTAAGAGGTACACAGAGTGATCCAGGATTGAATCACTGATCAGCGGTCAAAGTTATCCTTAGTAACTAAATAGACTAAGGAATTTTTCTCGATTATGGAGGTGGTTAAAGAGTTCGTCGTAAAGGGTTACGTCGACGCAAGCTTTGACACTAATCCGAATAACTGTGAGTAGTGAAACGGATTCATATAGTAGAGTAGATATTTGGAGCATTTCGAATAGCACGTAGTAGAAGCATCTATAAGATGACATAAAGATTTGTAAAGAACGCACAGATCTGAAAGTTCAAGAACCGTTGAATAAAACCTCTCTCACGAGAAAGACGTGATCACACCCCAGAACTATATGGGTGTTGGATTCGTTGAAATCACATGGTGATGTGAACTAGATTATTGACTCTAGTGCAAGTGGGAGACTGTTGGAAATATGCCCTAGAGGCAATAATAATTAGTTATTATTATATTTCTTTGTTCATGATAATTGTTTATTATCCATGCTATAATTGTATTGATTGGAAACACAGTGCATGTGTGGATACATAGACAAAAACACTGTCCCTTCTAAGCCTCTAGTTGACTAGCTCGTTGATCAAAGATGGTCCAGGTTTCCTGACCATAGGCAAGTGTTGTCACTTGATAACGGGATCACATCATTAGGAGAATCATGTGATGGACTAGACCCAAACTAATAGACGTAGCATGTTGATCGTGTCATTTTCTTGCTACTGTTTTCTGCGTGTCAAGTATTTGTTCCTATGACCATGAGAGCATATAACTCACTGACACCGGAGGAATGCTTTGTGTGTATCAAACATCGCAATGTAACTGGGTGACTATAAAGATGCTCTACAGGTATCTCCGAAGGTGTTCGTTGAGTTAGTATGGATCGAGCTCGGATTTGTCACTCCGTGTAACGGAGAGGTATCTCGGGGCCCACTCGGTAATACATCATCACACACAAGACTTGCAAGCAATGTGACTTAGTGTAAGTTGCGGGATCTTGTATTACGGAACGAGTAAAGAGACTTGCCGGTAAACGAGATTGAAATAGGTATGCGGATACTGACGATCGAATCTCGGGCAAGTAACATACCGAAGGACAAAGGGAATGACATACGGGATTATATGAATCCTTGGCACTGAGGTTCAAACGATAAGATCTTCGTAGAATATGTAGGATTCAATATGGGCATCCAAGTCCCGCTATTGGATATTGACCAAGGAGTCTCTCGGGTCATGTCTACATAGTTCTCGAACCCGCAGGGTCTGCACACTTAAGGTTCGACGTTGTTTTATGCGTATTTGAGTTATATTGTTGGTTACCGAATGTTGTTCGGAGTCCCGGATGAGATCACGGACGTCACGAGGGTTTCCGGAATGGTCCGGAAACGAAGATTGGTATATAGGATGACCTCATTTGATTACCGGAAGGTTTTCGGAGTTACCGGGAATGTACCGGGAATGACGAATGGGTTCCGGGTGTTCATCGGGGGGGCAACCCACCCCGGGGTAGCCCATAGGCCTTGGGGGTGGCACACCAGCCCTTACTGGGCTGGTGGGACAGCCCAAGAAGGCCCTATGGGCCATAGGAAGAAAATCAAAGAGAAAAAAAAGGAGGAGGTGGGAAAAAGGGGAAGGACTCCTCCTTCCAAACCTAGTTGGATTCGGTTTGGAAGGGGAGGACTCCCCCCTTTGGCTCGGCCGACCCCCTTGGGGCTCCTTGAGCCCCAAGGCAAGGCTCCCCCTCTCCCACCTATATATACGGAGGTTTTAGGGCTGATTTGAGACAACTTTGCCACGGCAGCCCGACCACATATCTCCACGGTTTTGCGTCTAGATCGCGTTTCTGCGGAGCTCGGGCGGAGCCCTGCTGAGATAAGGTCACCACCAACCTCCGGAGCGCCGTCACGCTGCCGGAGAACTCATCTACCTCTCCATCTCTCTTGCAGGATCAAGAAGGCCGAGATCATCGTCGAGCTGTACGTGTGCTGAACACGGAGGTGCCGTCCGTTCGGCACTAGATCGTGGGACTGATCGCGGGACGGTTCGCGGGGCGGATCGAGGAACGTCAGGACGTTCCACTACATCAACCGCGTTCACTAACGCTTCTGCTGTACGGTCTACAAGGGTACGTAGATCACACATCCCCTCTCGTAGATGGAGATCACCATGATAGGTCTTCGTGCGCGTAGGAAATTTTTTGTTTCCCATGTGACGTTCCCCAACAGTGGCATCATGAGCTAGGTTCATGCGTAGATGTCTTCTCGAGTAGAACACAAAAGTTTTTGTGGGCGATGATGTGCGTTTTGCTGCCCTCCTTAGTCTTTTCTTGATTCCACGGTATTGTTGGATCAAAGCGGCTCGGACCGACATTACTAGTACGCTTACGAGAGACTGGTTTCATCGCTACGAGTAACTCCGTTGCTCAAAGATGACTAGCGGGAGTCAGTTTCTCCAACTTTAGTTGAATTGGATTTGACCGAGGAGGTCCTTGGGTGAGGTCGAATAGCAACTCATATATCTCCGTTGTGGTGTTTGCGTAAGTAAGATGCGGTCCTACTAGATACCCATGGTCACCACGTAAAACATGCAACAACAAAATTAGAGGACGTCTAACTTGTTTTTGCAGGGTATGCTTGTGATGTGATATGGCCAACGATGTGATGTGATATATTGGATGTATGAGATGATCATGTTGTAATAGATTATATCGACTTGCACGTCGATGGTACGGCAACCGGCAGGAGCCATAGGGTTGTCTTTATACTAATGTTTGTGCTTGCAGATGCGTTTACTATTTTGTTAGGATGTAGCTTTAGTAGTAATAGCATGAGTAGCACGACAACCCCGATGGCGACACGTTGATGGAGATCATGGTGTGGCGCCGGCGACAAGAAGATCGTGCCGGTGCTTTGGTGATGGAGATCAAGGAGCACGTGATGATGGCCATATCATGTCACTTATGAATTGCATGTGATGTTAATCCTTTTATGCACCTTATTTTTCTTAGAACGACGGTAGCATTATGAGGTGATCTCTCACTAAAATTTCAAGACGAAATTGTGTTCTCCCCGACTGTGCACCGTTGCTACAGTTCGTCGTTTCGAGACACCACGTGATGATCGGGTGTGATAGACTCAACATTCACATACAACGGGTGCAAAACAGTTGCGCACGCGGAACACTCGGGTTAAGCTTGACGAGCCTAGCATGTGCAGACATGGCCTCGGAACACATGAGACCGAAAGGTCGATCATGATCATATAGATGATATGATTAGCATGGCGATTCTTACCACTGAAACTATGCTCAACTCACGTGATGATCGGACTTGAGCTAGTGTAAGTGGATCATGAACCACTCAAATGACTAGAGAGATGTACTTTTTGAGTGGGAGTTTAGCGAGTAATTTGATTAAGTTAAACTCTAAATTATCTTGAACATAGTCTAAAGTCCACTTTGAATATATTTGTGTTGTAGATCATGGCTCACGCGACAGTCACCCTGAATTTTAATACGTTCCTAGAGAAAGCTAAGTTGAAAGATGATGGAAGCAACTTTGTAGACTGGGCTCGTAATCTTAAGCTAATCTTACAAGCTGGGAAGAAGGATTATGTCCTTAATGCTGCGCTAGGAGATGAACCACCCGCTACGGCTGATCAGGATGTTAAGAACGCTTGGTTAGCACTTAAGGAGGACTACTCAGTAGTTCAATGTGCAGTCTTGTATGGCTTAGAACCGGGACTTCAACGTCACTTTGAGCGTCATGGAGCATTTGAGATGTTACAGGAGTTGAAGTTTATCTTTCAGAAGAACGCCCGGTTCGAGAGGTATGAGACCTCTGATAAATTCTATGCTTGCAAGATGGAGGAGAACTCGTCTGTCAGTGAACATGTGCTCAAAATGTCTGGGTACTCAAACCGTCTAGCTGAGCTGGGGATTGAACTCCCACAAGAAGCTATCACTGACAGAATCCTTCAATCACTGCCGCCAAGCTATGAAGGCTTTGTGTTGAACTACAACATGCAAGGGATGAACAAGTCTCTCGGTGAGTTGTTTGCGATGCTGAAAGTCGCAGAGTCTGAACTCCGTAAAGAGCATCAAGTGTTGATGGTGAATAAGACCACTAGTTTCAAGAGAAACGGCAAAGGCAAGAAGGGTAATTCAAAGAAGAGCGGCAAGCCTGTTGCCAATCCGACGAAGAAACCCAAAGCTGGACCTAAGCCTGAAATAGAGTGTTACTATTGCAAGGTATGGGTCACTAGAAGCGCAATTGCCCCAAGTATCTGGCTGATAAGAAGGCGGCCAAAGAAAAATCAGGTATATTTGATATACATGTTATTGATGTGTACTTAACCGGCTCTCGTAGTAGTGCCTGGGATTTCGATACCGGTTCTGTTGCTCATATTTGCAACTCGAAACAGGAACTGCGGAATAGATGAAGGCTGGCGAAAGATGAAGTGACGATGCGCGTAGGAAATGGTTCCAAGGTTGATGCAATCGCCGTCGGCACAGTTTCACTTCAGTTACCATCAGGATTAGTTATGAACTTGAATCATTGTTATTTAGTGCCTGCGTTGAGCATGAACATTATATCTGGATCTTGTTTATTGCGAGACGGTTACTCTTTTAAGTCAGAGAATAATGGTTGTTCTATTTCTATGAGTAACATCTTTTATGGTCATGCACCCAATGTGAGAGGATTGTTCATATTGAATCTTGATAGTGATACACACATACATAACATTGAGACCAAAAGAGTTAGAGTTAACAATCATAGCGCCATATTTTTGTGGCACTACCGCTTAGGTCATATTGGTGTAAAGCGCATGAAGAAACTCCATGCCGATGGACTTTTGGAGCCAATTGACTTTGATTCACTTGACACGTGCGAACCATGCCTCATGGGCAAGATGACTAAAACTCCGTTCTCCGGAACAATGGAGCGTGCAAGTGACTTGTTGGAAATCATACATACCGATGTGTGTGGTCCGATGAGCGTAGAGGCACGCGGCAGATATCGTTATTTTCTCACCTTCACTGACGATTTGAGTAGATATGGTTATGTCTACTTAATGAAGCACAAGTCTGAAACATTTGAAAAGTTCAAGAAATTTCAGAGTGAAGTTGAAAATCATCATAACAAGAAGATCAAGTTCCTACGGTCTGATCGTGGGGGTGAATATCTGAGTTTCGAGTTTGGTGCTCACTTAAGACAATGTGGAATTGTTTCACAGTTGACACCGCCTGGAACACCACAGCGTAATGGTGTGTCCGAACGTCGTAATCGTACTTTATTAGAGATGGTGCGATCTATGATGTCTCTTACCGATTTGCCATTATCATTTTGGGGTCATGCATTAGAAACAGCTGCATTCACTTTAAATAGGGCACCATCAAAATCCGTTGAGACGACACCATATGAACTGTGGTATGGCAAAAGGCCAAAGTTGTCGTTTCTTAAAGTTCGGGGATGTGATGCTTATGTCAAAAAGCTTCAGCCTGAAAAGCTGGAACCCAAGGCGGAAAAGTGCATCTTCATAGGTTACCCAGAAGAGACAGTTGGGTACACCTTCTATCTCAATTCCGAGGGCAAAGTGTTTGTTGCTAAAAACGGAGCTTTTCTCGAGAAGGAGTTTCTCTCGAGAGAATTGAGTGGGAGGAAGATAGAGCTTGACGAGGTTGTCGAACCTCTGATCCCTCTGGATGGTGGCGCAGGGCAAGGGGAAACCTCTGTCGTTGCGACGCCGGTTGAGGAGGAAGTTGATGATGATGATCATGAAACTCCGGTTCAAGTTTCTGTCGAACCACGCAGGTCGACGAGACCACATGCTGCTCCAGAGTGGTACGGTAATCCCCTCTTATCAAACATGTTGTTAGACAACAATGAACCTGCAAATTATGAAGAAGCAATGGTGGGCCCAGATTCCAACAAATGGCTAGAAGCCATGAAGTCCGAGATAGGATCCATGTATGAGAACAAAGTGTGGACTTTGGAAGTACTGCCTGAGGGCCGCAAGGCTATTCAGAACAAATGGATCTTTAAGAGGAAGACGGACGCTGACGGCAATGTGACCACTTAAAGCTCGATAGCAAAGGGTTTTTCACAAGTTCAAGGAGTTGACTACGATGAGACATTCTCACCCGTAGCGATGCTTAAGTCCGTCAGAATCATGTTAGCAATAGCTGCATTTTTCGATTATGAAATCTGGCAAATGGATGTCAAAACGGCGTTCCTTAACGGTTTCCTTAAGGAAGAGTTGTATATGATGCAACCCGAAGGTTTTGTCGATCCTAAGAATGCTAACAAGGTGTGCAAGCTCCAGCGATCCATTTATGGACTGGTTCAAGCATCTCGGAGTTGGAACAAACGCTTTGATGAGGTGATCAAAGCATTTGGGTTTATACAAGTGGTTGGAGAATCTTGTATTTACAAGAAAGTGAGTGGGAGCTCTGTGGCGTTTCTAATATTATATGTGGATGACATATTGCTGATTGGAAACAATGTAGAGTTTTTGGAGAGCATAAAGGATTACTTGAATAAAAGTTTCTCTATGAAGGACCTAGGAGAAGCTGCTTACATTCTAGGCATTAAGATCTACAGGGATAGATCAAAACGCCTGATAGGACTTTCACAAAGCACATACCTTGATAAAGTTTTGAAGAGGTCCAAAATGGAACAGTCCAAGAAAGGGTTCTTGCCAGTTTTACAAGGTACGAGATTGAGTAAGACTCAGTGCCCAGCAACTGATGAGGATAGAGAGCATATGCGCACCGTCCCCTATGCTTCAGCCATAGGTTCTATCACGTATGCAATGCTGTGCACTAGACCAGACGTTAGCTTGGCCGTAAGTATGGCAGGTAGGTTCCAGAGTAATCCAGGAGTGGATCACTTGACGGCGGTCAAGAATATCCTGAAGTACCTGAAAAGGACTAAGGACATGTTTCTCGTGTATGGAGGTGACGAAGAGCTCGCCGTAAAAGGTTACGTCGATGCAAGCTTTGACACAGATCCGGACGACTCTAAGTCGCAAACCGGATACGTATTTATTCTTAATGGGGGTGCGGTAAGCTGGTGCAGTTCCAAGCAGAGCGTCGTAGCAGATTCTACTTGTGAAGTGGAGTACATGGCTGCCTCGGAGGCGGCTAAGGAGGGTGTCTGGATGAAGCAGTTCATGACGGATCTTGGAGTGGTGCCAAACACACTGAATCCAATAACCTTGTTCTGTGACAACACGGGTGCAATTGCCCTAGCAAAGGAACCACGGTTTCACAAGAAGTCCAGACACATCAAACGACGCTTCAACCTTATCCGCGACTACGTCGAAGGGGAGGACGTAAATATATGCAAAGTGCACACGGATCTGAATGTAGCAGACCCGCTGACTAAACCTCTTCCACGGGCAAAGCATGATCAACACCAGAACTGTATGGGTGTTAGATTTATTACAATGTAATTCGCATGATGATGTGAGGGCTAGATTATTGACTCTAGTGCAAGTGGGAGACTGTTGGAATTATGCCCTAGAGGCAATAATAAATATAGTTATTATTATAATTCTCGTATCAAGATAATCGTTTCTTGTCCATGCTATGACTGTATTGAATGAAGACTTATATACATGTGTGGATACATAGACAAAACACTGTCCCTAGCAAGCCTCTAGTTGGCTAGCCAGTTGATCAAAGATAGTCAGTGTCTTCTGATTATGAACAAGGTGTTGTTGCTTGATAACTGGATCACGTCATTAGGAGAATCACGTGATGGACTAGACCCAAACTAATAGACGTAGCATGTTGATCGTGTCATTTTATTGCTACTGTTTTCTGCGTGTCAAGTATTTGTTCCTATGACCATGAGATCATATAACTCACTAACATCGGAGGAATACTTTGTGTGTATCAAACGTCGCAACGTAACTGGGTGACTATAAAGATGCTCTACAGGTATCTCCGAAGGTGTTCGTTGAGCTAGTATGAATCGAGACTGGGATTTGTCACTCCGTGTGACGGAGAGGTATCACACACAAGCCTTGCAAGCAAAGTAACATAGTGTAAGTTGCGGGATCTTGTATTACGGAACGAGTAAAGAGACTTGCCGGTAAACGAGATTGAAATAGGTATACGGATACTGACGATCAAATCTCGGGCAAGTAACATACCGAAGAACAAAGGGAATGACATACGGGATTATATGAATCCTTGGCACTGAGGTTCAAACAATAAGATCTTCGTAGAATATGTAGGATCCAATATGGGCATCCAGGTCCCGCAATTGGATATGGATCGAGGAGTCTCTCGGGTCATGTCTACATAGTTCTCAAACCCGCAGGGTTTGCACACTTAAGGTTCGACGTTGGTTAATGTTGTTCGGAGTCCCGGATGAGATCACGGACATCACGAGGGTTTCCGGAATGGTCCGGAAACGAAGATTGATATATAGGATGACCTCATTTGATTACCGGAAGGTTTTCGGAGTTACCGGGAATGTACCGGGAATGACGAATGGGTTCCGGGAGTTCACCGGGGGGGCAACCCACCCCGGGGAAGCCCATGGGGGGTGGCGCACCAGCCCTTAGTGGGCTGGTGTGACAGCCCAAAAGAGCCCTATGCGCCATAAGAAGAAAAATCAAAGAGAAAAAAAAAGAGGAGGTGGGGAAAAGGGGAAGGATTCCTCCTTCCAAACCTAGTTGGACTCGGTTTGGAAGGGGAGATCTCCCCCCCCCTTGGCTCGGCCGAAGCCCTTAGCCGTCCTTGGACCCGAAGGCAAGGCTCCCCCTCTTCCACCTATATATACGGAGGTTTTAGGGATGATTTGACACAACTTTGCCACGGCAGCCCGACCACATATCTCCACGGTTTTACCTCTAGATCGCGTTTCTGCGGAGCTCGGGCGGAGCCCTGCCGAGACAAGATCATCACCAACCTCCGGAGCGCCGTCATGCTGCCGGAGAACTCTTCTACCTCTCCTTCTCTCTTGCTGGATCAAGAAGGCCGAGATCATCGTCGAGCTGTACGTGTGCTGAACGCGGAGGTGCCGTCCGTTCGGCACTAGATCGTGGGACTGATCGCCGGACGGTTCGCGGGGCGGATCGAGGGACGTGAGGACGTTCCACTACATCAACCGCGTTCACTAACACTTCTGCTGTACGGTCTACAAGGGTACGTAGATCACACATCCCCTCTCGTAGATGGACATCACCATGATAGGTCTTCGTGCGCGTAGGAAAATTTTTGTTTCCCATGCGACGTTCCCCAACACCTACGCCCCCCGGAAGGTAGCACCTTCCAATACCAGCCGGGCGGAGCCCAGTCCCGGACATGGCCCCTCTGATCAAGCAGGTGTCCTCCGCCGAGTCGACGACGAGGATGCGGGATAGGCATCATAAAATGAACTAAAAAATAAACTAGTTCTATTAATTTTCTTGCTAAAAATAAACTACTTCTATATATAGTAAAATAAACTAGTTCAACGCAATCATGCTTTCAGCGCTTATTCTCTTCGGCATAGCATATAAAAGTAGTCTAAAACAATGGAAGGACAATAATGATTTGATTGCTCTATAATTTTATTTCCGTGTACTAATTAAGAACAAGGAAAGCACCATATGAGAATATAAATTATTTCCCAATAAAGAACATGTTTTGTGCCCATTGACAATTTTGGATTTAGTCAAATTATTACAAAATTCAAAATATTTCATCTTTGTTCGTATTTAGCCATGAACTTGCTTAGACACTCTCATATTTTTATGGTGTTATGCAAAAATGTCTCATGAATTGTTTTACAAAGTCATTATACCTAAATGTTCTAAATTTATAGCATAGTCGCCCCTTTAAATCTAAAAAAGTCAGCATATTTTACATTTAATAGTCGAACTTATATTTTTAGAAGCGTTGGATACACCTCATAATAGTTGGTCAATATGCAATGGCTTTTTTCAATATATGTCCAGTTTGATTGCATTGGCATCACAAGTACTTCACCTTCTAGTAGTGACATTGTATCATATTATTTTGAAACAAGGATCCAGCTAATTATTAACGTGTCTAAAAGAAATGCATAGAACACAAAAATGAGTATATAGTACTAGTAAAATATAAAGTATCATGCCTGGCAGGTACTATCCTTTCCTAGAACACAAAAATGCAATTTTTTCAAGGAGCAACGTCCATATGCAGACTGCTCCCAGGATAAAATTTCTTGAAGTGAGCAAGTACTACTAGAACCAATAATAGCTACACACATATAATCCTAAGAACACAAGTCAGTTTCGCCCCGGGCCCCCAAAATCATAGGACCGGCCCTGCCGGCGAGGGGAGAGGATGGGGGCGCCTGACCGCGGCGTGGGGAGAGGAGGAGAGGGAGGAGTGGCGCGGCGGATCTCACCGTGGGAAGCAGAGGAGGGCCGGGTTGCTCGTCGGTGGGCAGATGGAGGAGGCGCACGCGGCCGGTGTAGGTGGCGGCGGCGACGAGGACGGCTTTGACTCCGGCAGCGACTCCGGCAGCCTGGCAGTGTCGGGGGCAGCGGTGGGGTCGGCGGCGGGATCGAATGGAGAGAGGGGGGAGAGATCAAAATTTCTAAATTGCCGCTTATATAGCCCCACCTTAATCCCGGTTGGTGGCACCAACCGGGACCAAAGGTCTCTTTTCAGCAGCCCAACGGGCGGGAAGCAGAGGCTTTGGTACCGGTTAGTGGCACAAACCGGGACTAAAGGTCACTTTTCAGTAGCCCGAAGGGCGGGAAGCAGAGGCCTTTGGTCCCGGTTGGTTGCACCAACCGGTACCAATGCCCCCATTTAGTCCCGGTTGGTGCCACCAACTAGGACCAAAGGCCTTTCGAGGTGCGGTGCTATGTTTAGTCCCACCTCGCTAGACGAGAGGGGCTCGGAGTGGTTTATAATCCCTGCCGAATCAACCACTTCAAGCTCCTCTTTACTGCAGTCTTACGGGCCTAAAATCACTCTCTGTGCTTGTGGGCCTATTGGGCCTACTACGGGCCTGCATCCTGGCCCTAGTAATGGGTTTCTAGTCGTATGCACGCCGTGGTGGCCATGTAGGTGGCACTTTTTAAAAAACAAATTCCTGTTTTTTTCTTTCCTTTTTGTTTCTAATTACTTATTTATTTTCTTTCACGATAATTATTTTTGCTATTAAAGTTTGTAACAAAATTCTGATTACTTATTTATTTTCATTTATGATAATTCTTTTTGCTTTTAATGTTTTGAACAAAATTCTAATTACTTATTTATTTTCTTTTATGATAATTCTTTTTGCTATTAAAGTCTGTAACAAAATTCTATATAAATTTAGTTTTAATAATACTAGAGGTTTATAAAAGCTTTTTAGTTGATTCCTTTATTTTAATTTTTTTCCCTGTTTTTTTGCTTTCTTTTTTGTTTCTAATTACTTATTTATTTTGTTTTACGATAATTATTTTTGCTATTAAAGTTTGTAACAAAATTTTAATTACTTATTTATTTTCTTTTATGATAATTCTTTTTGCTTTTAATGTTTTGAACAAAATTCTAATTACTTATTTATTTTCTTTTATGATAATTATTTTTGCTATTAAATTTTGTAACAAAATTCTATATAATTTTAGTTTCAATAATACTAGAGGTTTATAAAAGCTTTTTAGTTCATTCCTTTAGTACCAGTTCTAAGGCTGTTACAAAGGCATTTTATTTGGTACAGGTTTAAATGCTGGGGCCCCACGAGCACCTTTTAGTACCGGTTCGTGGCATGAACCGGTAAAAGAGTTTTTTAGTTGATTCTTTCTGCAGCTGTTTTTTAGTCCCACCTCGCCAAGCGAGAGGCACTTGCAGCGGTTTATAAGCCCAGAGTGTAGAGACGATGAAGGGAGAAGTGCAGTGCTCACCTGCACGTTGGCCTGAAGCTAAGCAACGTGCAGGTGAGCATTGCGCCTCTCTTTTATTTTGGCATGGTCTCATTTCATCCACATAGCATATGCAAGAAAGTTGAGAGGGTTACGGCAAAAACTAGATGCACTTCGTGTACAAAACGAACAATCTCTTTCGAAGTATCACGATTTCATACGGAAACTTGTCTGTTACAACATCCATTTCAAATGAACTACAAAAAGGTTGAAAGTTGGCATGGTATCATCATAATAGTTGTGGAGAAAGTCTTCACTTTTTCTTCGCTTGTGTCCTTTCCTTATTGCGCCGTAACCATGGATAATCTTCATCATTTATCAGGATGCTTCGGTCAGCCTTGACTTTCAAGGGAGGAATTTCATGAAACTTTTCATAATCTTCGGACATGTCTGTCTTGGCCTCCACTCCCACGATGTCCCTTTTTCCTGATACAACTATATGGCGCTTTGGCTCATCGTATGATCTATTCGCTTCCTTTTTTTTCTCGGTTTGGTAGACATGTCCTTAACATAGATAACCTGTGCCAAATCATTGGCTAGGACGAACGGTTCGTTAGTGTACCCAATATTGTTCAGATCCACTGTTGTCATTCCGTACTGTGGGTCTACCTGTACCCCGCCTCCTGACAGATTGACCCATTTGCACTTAAACAAAGGGACCTTAAAATCTACTCCGTAGTCAAGTTCTCATATGTCCACTATGTAACCATAATATGTGTCCTTTCCCCTCTCGGTGGCTGCATCAAAGCGGACACCGCTGTTTTGGTTGGTGCTCTTTTGATCTTGGGCGATCGTGTAAAATGTATTCCCATTTATCTCGTGTCCTTTCCAAATCATAACAGTCGAAGATGGTCCCCTGGACAACGCGTACAGCTCATCATAAACAGTGTTTTCATCTCTGAGACGTGTTTCCAACCAACTGCTGAAAGTCCTGATGTGTTCACATGTAATCGAGTCGTCGCACTGCTCCGGGTGTTTGGAGCGCAGACTGTTCTTGTGTTCATCGACATAAGGGGTCACCAAGGTAGAGTTCTGTAGAACTGTGCAGTGTGCTTGAGACCAAGAATATCCGTCTCTGCATATTATTGTCTCCCCTCCAAGCGTGCGTTTTCCAGTCAGTCTCCCCTCATACCGCGATTTAGGGAGACCTATCTTCTTAAGGTTAGGAATGAAGTCAACACAAAACCCAATGACATCCTCTGTTTGATGGCCCATGGAGATGCTTCCTTCTCGCCTAGCGCGGTTACAGACATATTTCTTTAGGACTCCCATGAACCTCTCAAAGGGGCACATATTGTATAGAAATACGGGGCCCAGAATGACAATCATTGTATAGAAATACGGGGCCCAGAATGACAATCTCGTCAACTAGATGAACTAGGACGTGCATCATGATATTGAAGAAGGATGGTGGGAACACGAGCTCGAAACTGACAAGACATTGCACCACATCACTCCTTAGCCTTGGTATGATTTCTGGATCGATCACCTTCTGAGAGATTGCATTGAGGAATGCACATAGCTTCACAATGGCTAATCGGACGTTTTCCGGTAAAAGCCCCCTCAATGCAACCGGAAGCAGTTGCGTCATAATCACGTGGCAGTCATGAGACTTTAGGTTCTGAAACTTTTTCTCTGCCATATTTATTATTCCCTTTATATTCGATGAGAAGCCAGTCGGGACCTTCATACTATGCAGACATTCAAAGAAGATTTCATTCTCTTCTTTGGTAAGAGCGTAGCTGGCAGGACCTTCATACTGCTTTGGAGGAATGCCGTCTTTTTCGTGCAAACGTTGCAGGTCCTCCCGTGCCTCTGTTGTATCTTTTGTCTTCCCATACATGCCCAAGAAGCCTAGCAGGTTGACGCAAAGGTTCTTCATCACGTGCATCACATCTATCGAAGAGCGGACCTCTAGGTCTTTCCAGTAGGGTAGGCCCCAAAATATAGATTTCTTCTTCCACATGGGTGCGTGTCCCCCAGCGTCACTCGGAATAGCTAGTCCGCCGGGTCCCTTTCCAAAGATTACGTATAAATCTTTGACCATAGCAAGTACGTGATCACCGATACCCATGGCGGGCTTCTTCCGGTGATCTTCCTCGACTTTGAAATGCTTGCCTTTCTTTCGACATTGATGGTTGGTCGTAAGAAATCGATGATGGCTCAGGTACACATTCTTCCTGCAGCTTCCCAGGTATATACTTTCGGTGTCAGCTAAACAGTGCGTGCATGCGTGGTATCCCTTGTTTGTCTATCCAGAAAGGTTACTGAGAGCGGGCCAATCGTTGATGGTTACAAACAGCAATGCGTGCAGGTTAAATTCCTCATGTTTGTGCTCTTCCCATGCACGTACACCGTTTCCATTCCACAGGTCTAAAATTTCTTCAACTAATGGCCTTATGTACACATCAATGTCGTTGCCGGGTTGCTTAGGGACTTGGATGAGAACTGGAATCATAATGAACGTTCGCTTCATGCACATCCAAGGAGGAAGGTTATACATACATAGAGTCACGGGCCAGGTGTTGTGATTGCTGCTCTGCTCCCCGAAAGGATTAATGCCATCCATGCTTAAACCAAACCATACGTTCCTTGGGTCACGTGCAAACTCAGCCCAGTACTCTCGCTCAATTTTTCTCCACTACGACGCGTCAGCGGGTGCTCCCAACTTCTCGTCTTTCTTACGGTTCTCACTGTGCCATCGCATCAACTTGGCGTGCTCTTTGTTTCTGAACAGTCGTTTCAACCGTGGTATTATAGGAACATACCACATCACCTTCGCAGGAACTCTCTTCCTACGGGGCTCGCCGTCAACATCACCAGGGTCATCTCCTCTGATCTTATACCGCAATGCGCCGCATACTGGGCATGCGTTCAAATCCTCGTACGCACCGCGGTAGAGGATGCAGTCATTAGGGCATGCATGTATCTTCTGCACCTCCAATCCTATAGGGCATATGACCATCTTTGTTGCGTACGTACTGTCGGGTAATTCATTATCCTTTGGAAGCTTCTTCTTCAATATTTTCAGTAGCTTCTCAAATCCTTTGTCAGGCACAACATTCTCTGCCTTCCACTACAACAATTCCAGTACGGTACCCAACTTTGTGTTGCCATCTTCACAATTGGGGTTCAACTTTTTTTGTGATCCTCTAACATGCGATCGAACTTCAGCTTCTCCTTTTGACTTTCGCATTGCGTCCTTGCATCGACAATGGCCCGACGGAGATCATCATCGGGCACATCGTCTGGTTTCTCTTGATCTTCAGCAGCTTCCCCCGTTGCAGCATCATCGGGTACATCATCTGGTTCCTCTTGAGCTTCAGCAGCTCCCCCCGTTGCAGCATCACCGTATTCAGGGGGCACATAGTTTTCATCGTCCTCTTCTTCTTCGCCGTCTTCCATCATAACCCCTATTTCTCCGTGCCTCGTCCAAACATTATAGTGTGGCATGAAACCCTTGTAAAGCAGGTGGGTGTGAAGGATTTTCCGGTCAGAGTAAGACTTCGTATTCCCACATTTACTACATGGACAACACATAAAACCATTCTACTTGTTTGCCTCAGCCACTTCGAGAAAAATATGCACGCCCTTAATCTACTCGGAGGTGTGTCTGTCACCATACATCCATTGCCGGTTCATCTGCGTGCATAACATATAATTATGTGTGTCAAAATTAAGAAAATCAGACAAATATCTATCTAAAGTAAGAAAATCAGACAAGTATCATAAAGAAGATAAGAACAACAGGCTCACCACGGTGGTGCCGGCGACGAGATCGGCGCGGGCGATCAACGACGGTGAAAACGGGGATGGGGCGTGACGGACCCCTAAATCTAGACAACTCTCGAAAAAATGGAGCTTCTAGGTCGAGCTTCGAGAGGAGAAAGCTTAACTGGTGTGGCTCGGGCATTTCATCGAACACCTCATGTGCATAGGAGGTGAACACCTCATGTGCATAGGAGGTGAACTAGAAACCTCGCCAGATTGAAAAAACAGAGCACTGTTGAGTGCTCTGCCACGGCGGTGGGTATATATAGGCAAGTTATTTGTCCCGGTTCGTGGCATGAACCGGGACTAAAGCCACCCCCTCTATCCCGGTTCATGCCACGAACCGGGACCAATGGTTGTGGGCCAGCAGCGAGGACCATTGATCCCGGTTCGTGGCTCGAACCGGGACCAATGCCCACGAGGCCCCGGCCGGCCCCCTGGGCTCACGAACCGGGTCTAATACCCCCCATTGGTCCCGGTTCTTCAAGAACCGGGACTAATGGGTTGGCCAGGGCCGAACGATAGCCATGTTTTCTACTAGTGTCTCCATTCAATAACTAATAACGGGATCTGGATATCCATGTTGGCTCCCAAATTTTCCATGATGATATCATCGGATGAACCACGATGTCGGGGATTCAGTCAATCCCGTATATAATTCCCTTTGTCTATCGATATATAACTTGCCTGAGATTCGACTGTCGGTATCCCTATAGCTTGTTCAATCTCGTTACAGGAAAATCTCTTTACTCGTTCCGTAACACATCATCCCGTGGCTAACTCCTTAGTAACATGTGGCACCCCGATTCAGCGAATCGGATTACCGGTGTTTCCAACTGAGAGATCATGTCTTCTGAAAACACTCAACAACTTGGCACAGAACTGAACTAACTTTATTGATAGCATAATGTTACAAGAGCATATCTTACAATGATAGCGAGGCCAAAGGCACCCTTGGTGCAACACAATATCTACATTATTTATGAGAAATAGTGGGGCCTCGAAACTACTAAGTACTTCTACGACATAGCGGAACAAAGCGGCAACTCCATACACAGGGACACTACTGTCGACACTTCCTAGTAAGCATCATCAAGACCTCCGTCCTCGGCTTCTCTTGCATCTAGCATGATACGCCAGGTGAGTACTTGGAATGTACTCGCAAGCTCATAATAACCAAGCAATGCAGCAAACAATAGTATGGCAACAAATTAAGAATAATACCACTAGGCTTTATAACATCCACTTACTCATGTCCAAGGTTGTCTCACAACCACCAGAATGCTTATCAAGCATCTCCACTCAACTGGTGAGTTCTTCCATCATTACTAACATCCACACGGGTGACCATCTACTAAGGTCTGATCGGGTTGTCCATTACCATGGACACGACTATTCGAATAGTTTTGACACTCTGCAGAGGTTGCACACTTTACCCACACTCTGGAGCACAGACCTCGTGATCCCATTCGGGTGGACCAGCATTGCTCCAACGCAACTTGCCTGACCCGTGACTCCCTCATCACATCCCAGGCAACCACTCCCTTCCGGAGTCCTGCCCTGTGTCCTCATGACACATGTGTCCTCATGACACCTGCCACCGTCGTGGCCAAACAAAACTATTCCAAACGGGGACGGGCCCAACTCAACTTAACTGGGCTCACAGGGTTATCACCGCCCACCGGTCCAAGGTGGCACGTGTGCATAACCCTCCCTCTTTGGGGCATATCGGTTAGAGATCACGCAGACAGCCCAAGTCACAGCCTTACCATACCGGCAAGAGGTGGTTGTACGATTATGCCCGATCAGATGACTCATGATCATCCACCATATTGTAGTAACCATAGTGATTCCTAATCCTAAGAATATATCTCTATATGAAGGTATATTAAATTATTATTTCTTAGAAAGTTAAGCAAGTATAATGCATGAATATGTGAGCTATGCTATGCAAAACTACATCACATGGATATGATGGCTTGCCTTGATCAGTGGGGTTGTTCAAACACCCCTGGTCTTCAAAGTTTCCCTCTGAAAATGTGTTTGAAATAGCAACAGAAAAGGAAAAGAATTAAATACCTTTTTATTAACCATAAACTCTATGAGTGTGGGAAAAATACCAAAATTTACTAGATTCTAAAGAATTTCAATGCCAACCCAATGCAAAAAGAATCAAGTGATTTGGAATTGTAAATAAAAAGATTCAAATGGTCAAAGTTTGTTTTTAAATCTGAAATAAATAAAAGAAATTGAAATCCTAGGGGGCACGTCGAAGGCGTAAAGTGGAGGGGCGCCTCCACTTAACGCTTCGGCCGCAGGCCACAGACCCTGGCAGGTGGGGTCTGCCCCTTTTAAACAGACCCTGGCAGGTGGGCTCACCGGCGAAGCTCACCGGCGATAGAGACGACGGCGAGCCCAGGAGATGACGGGAATCGAAAGGGCTTTCGACGGCAATCCTCCATGTACCCATAGCTCCCTCGGAGGTGGACGGACGACGTCACACCTTCTTCTCCGGCGGGTGGAGGCTACGGTAGTCGGCGACGACGATGGTTTCGGCAGGGATTCAACTCACCTACGGCTCGAGGAGCACGAGAAGGACCCAAGGAACACACTGGTGGCCTTGGATTCGACTGGGGACGCGCGGAGGAGGCTGGCGATAGAGGGGATTTGGCGGCGGAGCTTGTCGCCGGAGGTGAGGGTGTCGAGCTCTCGGCTCTTGCTGGGGGTCTTTAGTGCTAATCCTGAGCTGGAGGAGAGTGGTGAGAGCTAGGAGGGGTTCGGGCAGCGCCGTATATAGGCCAACGACTAGCGGTGCCGAGCTCTCTTGAAGCGGCGAGGCTCGGGCTTTCCACTGGAGCAAGGACTGCAAGCTGGCTGTCGCGGTGCGGTGGTGAGGTGATGGAGGAGGTCAGGGGAGCGACGGGACGGGTCCGGCACCATTAATGGTGTGCGGACGACCAGAGTGGCTGAAGCCCACTGTGTTGCCCGTGTCGGAGCTTGGCCAGGAGCGACGGCGGCCTTCTCCGGCGAACCAGAGGGTTCGGGAGGTGCCACACAGCTACCAGGGACCTCGTCGGCGCTTAGGACAAGGGGGGCATCAATTGACGGCTCGGGGCGGCTCGGCTGTCACTGGAGTTGCGCATAGCGCGCTCTATGGCATGCCAGCACCATGATCACCATGGTTGCGGCCACCCTGATGCCACGCAAGCCTTGAAACCTTGTCTATTGCGTCGACCAGCCTTCCATCAGTCACCATCCACTGCTTGCGTGAACATACAAGCTCTGCTACGACTAGGGCCATCACCAACAGGTTCTACCAGCAGACTTTGGGAGTTTCTAGAGCTCAACAAGGTTGGGATAGGAGCAACATAGGATGTCTAGGAGAATCAGCATAGAAAAGACTCTAAACTGGCAAAATTTGGCAAGGTTTTAAGATCAAATGAATATAGTTCCTTTGAAAACCATCTTTCTGGTCCAGAACAGAAATGTGCTCCTAGCACTCAATTGCAAGCTTTGCTACCAGTGTCATTTGGTGGGGAAGTGTCATTTGGTAGTGCACATATGCCTAAAAATTTGTAGCTCCATTGTGCACTCCTAGCTAGCACTTCCTTCACAAAGGTCCTATTTTAGCAGAAACTTAGCAGAGTGTTTTTGCTCAAAATTGGTACTGGACCATGGGATGTTTTACATATTGGAACCATATATGATCCTTAGTAACTACATGAATTTATTTGGAATTTTTAATAACAGGAATCATAGGGTTGCTTCACAAAGGGATAATTCTGGTCAGATAATAAATAATTATTCTGGCCATAATTATCCATTGGACAAAGAAATATTTTGGAATATTTTGAAATCATAGGGCATTGAGAAGATGTTGCAAAAGTTTTGGGTCTTAAAGCTCATCCAAGCTATAGGTTGCTACACAACCCATAGTGATGGCATAATTCCCAAAATAGAAAAAGAGAATTTATTAATAGAATAAAATATTGCAAATAAATCTAAGAAAGGTTTTAGTAAGAAGAAAAGGTTTGAAAAGTCAGGGTGTTGCAAACCTACCCCCCTTAGGATGAATCTCGTCCTCGAGATTCGGTTGCTCAGGGAACAAGTATGGATATGCGGATCTCAAGAAATCTTCTCTCTCCCATGTAGCTTCTTCCTTAGTATGGTGTTCCCACAATACCTTATAAAACTTAAGCACCTTACTCCTGGTAGTTCTTTCCATCTCATCCAAGATTCTGACGAGTTTCTCCTCAAAAGTCAGATCCTTAGCCAATTTTAGCTCACTCATAGCCAATTGGAGGTGCAATACACTTTCTTAGCTGTGAGATATGAAAGACATCATGCACATCTGACCATCAGGGTGGTAGCCCTAACTGATAGGCGACTTTGCCTCTTCTTGCAATCACTGGAAAGGGACCGATATATCTCGGTGCTAGATTTCCCCATGTGCAAAACCTTCTCACTCATTTCATGGGGGTTACTCGGAGATAGGCATATTCTCCTGTTCAAAGGTCACTTCTCGGTGCTTCGGATCATAGTAGCTTTTCTGGCGGGACTTGGCTGCTTGAAGGCGTTGTTGAATATCCTTGACCTGTTTCTCGTCCTCCAGCATCAAGTCGGTTCCAAATATGCGACTGTCTCCTGTTTGTGACCAATTCAACGGGGTCCGGCACTTCCTGCCATACAATGATTCAAAGGGGGACATCTTCAGGCTTGTGTGATAGCTGTTGTTGTAGGAAAATTCTGCATAGGGTAGGTTGTCTTCCCATTTGGGTCCATGGGTGAGGGCACATGACCGAAGCATGTCCTCTAGTATTTGATTCACTCTTTCTATTTATCCACCCGTCTAAGGGTGGTATGCGGTACTGTGCTTCAACATGGTTCCCAAGGCGTGGTGAAGTCGTTGCCAGAATGCCGAGGTGAATAGAGAGCCTCTATCTGATGTGATTGACTTGGGTACCCCATGTAGGCTTACTATCCGGGACATGTATAACTGTGCCAGTTGATTGGCGTTGAAAGTATTCTTTACCGGAATAAAGTGAGCTACTTTCGTGAGCATATCCACAATGACCTAGATAGCGTCATTGCCTCTTATTGACTTGGGTAGTCCGACAATGAAGTCCACGCATATGTCGTCCCACTTCCATTGGGGAACTGGTAAAGGATGAAGTAACCCCGCGGGCTTTTGGTGTTCCGCCTTAACCTTGTTGCATATATCACAGCAGGCGACATAATATGCTATATCCTTTCGCACCCCTGACCACCAAAATGCCTTTCTCGGATCTTGGTACATCTTCGTACCTCCTGGATGAATAGAATATGCAGAATCATGCGCTTCCCTGAGTATTTGCTGTCTCAGGCTGTTCTGGTTGGGGATGCATATCCGTTTTTCGAACCATAGTATGCCTGGGTCATCTACTCGGAAGGATTTGTCCTTCCCCTTTGGCAGTGACCCTTTGATCTTCCTGATTCCTTCGTCTGATTCTTGAGCTTTCTTGATTTCTTCTATGAGGGTGGGGGTAATTTCCACGGTCTCTGGGGTAATTGGACCGCATAATATCATGTTGAGACTAATGAACTCTTCTTGCAGTCCCGGATGCATACTTTCCAGTAATGCATTCACCATGATTGGCTTTCGATTAAGAGCGTTTGCAACCACATTGGCTTTCCCCGGATGATAGTTGATCCCAAGGTCATAGTCCTTGACTAGTTCAAGCCATCGTCGTTGCCTGAGATTCAGATCGGGTTGGGTGAAAATATACTTAAGACTTTTGTGGTCCATGTATATCTCACACCATTGTCTAATGAGGTAATGCCTCCATATTTTCAAGGCATGAACCACGGCTGCTAGCTCCAAGTCATGGGTGGGGTATTTCTCTTCATGCGGTCGTTGTTGTCGGGATGCGTATGCTACAACCTTCCCTTCTTGCATCAGCACAGAGCCAATTCTTCGTCGGGAAGCATCACAATAAATGTCAAAACTCTTGTTAATGTTCGGGAGGATTAAAATAGGTGCGGTTGTTAGTCTTGTTTTTAATTCGAGGAAACTCATTTCGCATGCTGTCGTCCAAACGAATCTCTGGTTTTTCTTGAGAAATTCTGTCAATGGTTTGGCTATCTTGGAAAAGCCTTCTATGAATCATCGGTAGTAGCCTGCCAATCCCAGGAAGCAACGAACTTCGGTCACCGAGACTGGTGTTTTCCAATTCAACACTGATGTTACCTTACTGGGGTCGACAACCACACCTTGTTCCGATAGGATGTGTCCCAAAAATCCTACTTCTTTTAGCCAGAACTCGCCTCTACTAAAATTAGTCTTTCCAAGATAGCACGGAGGTGACACTTGTGATTCTCTTCATCTTTAGAATATATCAGTATATCATCAATGAACACTACCACGAATTTGTCTAGGAAATCCATGAAGACCTTGTTCATCATACTCATGAAATAGGATGGAGCATTTTTCAAACCAAATGACATGACCGTGAACTCATATAGGCCATATCGGGTAGTGAACGCTGTCTTGGGTATATCTTCCTTTCTGATTTTGAGTTGATGATACCCAGTCCTGAGGTCAATTTTGGAGAACACTCGTGCTCCACTCAGCTGGTCGAATAGGTCATCGATGCGTGGTAGTGGGTACTTTTTTTTAATAGTGACCTCATTTAGCTGACGATAGTCTATGCACATTCGCAAACTTCCATCCTTCTTTTTGATGAACAGTACTGGTGATCCCCAGGGTGAGATACTTGGGCGGATGTATCCTTTTTGCAGTAATTCATCCAACTGTTTCTTCAGCTGTGCCAATTCTAATCCTGGCATACGATAGTGTTTCTTGTAAATTGGGGCGGTACCGGGAACTAATTCGATTGCGAACTCCAACTCCCGGTCCGGTGGCGTTCCTGGCAATTCCTCGAGGAACACATCTGTAAATTCACATACCACTGGAATCAAGTTCATATCCGTGACATCTGCTTGGTATGCCATTCCGTTCCTTGTCTTCATGTTATTGGCGATAAACTGGGCGGTTTTGCCGGCCGGATTAACCAGCGTCATAGTTCTGTTGGCACAATTGATGCACACTTGATGGGGTGTCAAACAATCCATCCCCAGTATTACATCTAATCCCGAGGATTCGATGGCAATTAGTGCAGCTGGAAAGGTGGCTCCTTGTATCCGTATTTCCACATCCCGGTATACGAGATTTGTTCTGAGCATGGAGCCAGGGGATTGTACCACCATTATTTTATCCATCAACGAAGGGGAAAATTGGTGTATGGCGGCAAAACTCCTCGAAATAAATGAGTGGGAAGCCCCGGAATGAAATAAAACTATTGCTGGTATGTTGTTAATAGAGAACATACTGATAACGACTTCTGGAGCTTCGCATGCTTCTTCGTCACAGATATGGTAGATGCGTCCTTGGGTAAACTTAGAGTTAGGGCGGCGTCCAATAGTGTTGATCTGTGGTTTGATGTTGGAGGATGGCTTTCTGCTATTGGCGGGGCACTGCTTTGCATAGTGTCCACTTTGGCCGCAAGTGAAACAGGTGTTGTTGCGGCGCCAATCCTCTGGCACCGGCTGTTTGCCGAAGGCCTTATTTTGGCTCACTGTCTTGTTAGAGTTGTTACTGTTGTGCCAAGCGGGCTTGTAGCCAGTGGTATTTTGCTGCCAGGTACGTGGCTTTTGTGCAATCTGCTCCTTGCTGTCCTTCTTGGGTTCAAACTTCCTCTTACGGTCATCGTATCTAGTCTTAAGCTCTCGTTCGGCTATAAAGGCTTTGTTTACTAGCGTTTGGAAGTCTGAAACGTCCAGCATACAAAGCTGACAACGGAGGGCATGGTTTAGACCGCTTAGGAAGCGATCGACCTTCCTTTCCTCAGTGGATACATCAGGTGTGGCGCCCTCCGTTTAATCGTTCTCTAATCATACACGCAAATGCGTACGCAAACCCAAGGACTCACGGGAAGATATCACAACTCAACTCTAGACAGAAATAAAACAACATCAGCTTCATATTACAAGCCAGGGGCCTCGAGGGCTAGAATACGGAAGCTCGATAAACACACGAGCCAGTGGAAGCAACAATATCTGAGAACAGACATAAAACATGGGGTGCCTTAGAGAAGGCTAGCACAAAAGATACAACGATCGAACGAGGCGAGGCCTCCTGCCTGGGAACCTCCTAACTACTCCTGATCATCTGCGGCCTCCACGTAGTAGTAGGCACCGTCAGGGTAGCAGTCGTCGTCGGCGGGGACCTCCAGCTCCTGGGCTCCATCATCTGGTTGCAGCAAACCGATCAAGGGGACAAGGGGGGAGCAAAGCAGAAGTGAGTACTCATCCAAAGTACTCGCAAGTATTACATCAGAACTATTCTAAGTATGCATCAGTATCAAAGCAGGGGGGTTATATGTGGACTGACTGCAGCAAAGCGAGAATAGAGAGAGAAGGCCTAGTCCTATCGAAGACTAGCATCTGCAGGGTCTTGCAACAATAGACGAGAGTAGAACAGGGGTAACACATTAATAGTCATATTGTTGCAGCAATATTAAAGTGAGGTCACGCCCAAAGATCCTCCCTCGACTCCCTCCAAGGAAGCAATCCTGAGGCAAACTAATTCTAGTTAAGTAACAATTGTAGTTGTATAAGATCAGGGCACAACTCCAAGTCGTCCTGTAACCGTCGACACGGCTATTCGAATAGTTAATTTTCATCCCTACAATGGTGCACCACATGTCCCGTCACGCTCGATAACACTCTGGCCGGACACACTTTTGTGGGTCCTGCCCGGCCTTGGAATACCGACACGTTGCAGCCCCACCTAAGACTAATCGGAGAGGTCAGCCCGACGGTCTAAATCCTAAGCGCAAAGGGTTCATGGGCCCAGTTCCCCTCCGCGCTCCGGCACGATGTGAGGCGGCCAACGTCAGTCCTAGCATCCCTTAATCACAAGCGCAATGCATCTCGGGACCACTCGGGCGCGCACCACTACGATTGCTGACATCTGAAAAGCTTCAGCTGATACCGCGACGCCGAGTACCCATAATTCTTCCCGCATAGCCGGTTAGTGCGAAAAGGTCTCCGACCAACCCAGATCAAATACCCAAATCCATTAACATTTTTATTAGTCCATCAACACAGTCTCGCAGGAATCCACCCGTCTTACAATTAATCACCAATGATCCTAGTAACATGGTCGAGTAACTGTGTGGTTGTAACATCGGGGGGAATCCGAGGTATCACCCTCGTTGGATTCCGAACGATGTACCCGTCAAGGTGGGCTTAGAGGAATCACCCTCGGGGGTCCCACACTTGAGGGGTCGCACGACAGAGGCGTCATCAGGAATGGTGAAAGAGGAATCACCCTCGATCACCACGACTGACTAGCTATACTACAGAGATATCATCAGGAGTACTTAGCGAGGTGTCACCCTCGGTACCCTATAGTATCTCTGTAGCTCGTACAACTAAGGGGGTGTATGTGATGTGGCGGGTCTGGCTCGTCGATCAGGGATCGAGATTTGATAACAAGCGGGGCAACTGGACTACGGGGTCAGAGGGGATGACCGCTACACCTATACTAAGCATATTAAAGGTATAGGACTGAAAGTAGCTGTTCATCAAGAATAGGCTATGCATCAGATATAGGAACTAACTACAACAGTAGCAAAATTCTAATGCAAGCAGTAGGAAGAAAGACATCGGCGATATAGGAATGATAAAGGGGGGTTTGCTTGCCTTGTAGCTCTACAACGAAGGACTGATCGGCAGGGTCGTAGATGTACCCGGCAGCAGCGTCAGTCTCGGGGTCTACCGGTAAGAAGAGGGGGAAGAAACAATAAATAATAGCAACGGTACAACACAATGCATGACATGGCAAGATGCAGGCTAGACATGAGCTAACGCATCAACATCCGTCATAGACGGGTCGGATGAATATCCGATGATATTTTCCGGGTCTCGGGCTACTACCGGACAAACTCGAAACGATGGAAATGTTCCATGTTTGCTAAGCTAGGGACGCGTGACACACGAATGGACCGCGTATCCGGGTTCGTCTCGTTCCGCTCATCAACTTTCATGTTGAAAATATTTTGATCTGACTTACGGATTATTTTATATTAATTTTTAAAGTTTTATTCAATAATTAGGAATTAAAAACAGATTTAAATAATTTAATAAAATGCTATTGTGACATCAGCATGATGCCATGCTGACATCAGGAGTTGACTCGTCAACAGACAAGTGGGTCCCGAACGTCATAGGCACAAGTTTTAATTAAGATTAAATATTACTTAATCAGATTTATTTAGTGGGGGACCCACGTGTCATACTCTAATTATATTAATTACCCAATTAATTAATTAACTAATATATCTATTTATTTATTTAATAAAAACATCATTTTTATTTTTATATTTTAATTTTCACTTTTCTTTAAAAGAGGGTGTGGGGCCTCCCTGTCATAGAGAGTGGGGTGCGTTGGCCCCACCAGTAAGTGGCTTAGGCCAAATACACATATTTACCGAGAGATACATATCCATACAATTAGCGTATACCGCCGTATACCGAAATACATACATAAATACATACGTTCATCTCATACATGCAAAATACATACGCAATACATTAATTATTTTTATTTCTTTTTCTCAACTAATCTCCCAACTCTCTCTACTAACAACTAACAATAGAGACTCTCTTGCAACAGAGAAAGGAAGCATCTCGATCAACACCTACGTGAGCACCACGTCATCGGAACGGAACGACGTTTGCTGGAACGGAACCGTGATGACGCGAGGAAGGAGATGGTGGGAGGAGCCCGAGGAGGGGCTCACCGACGTTGACGAGAGGGCCCGATGAAGCCGGAGTTCTCGTGAGGCGGAGGTGACGGCGAGGAGGAAGACGAGGCGGTGACGGTGGTGGCGCGATGATGGTGATGCCAGTGAGGACGATCCCCAGAGAGGCCTCCCGGAGGTGGTCAACCGGCATGACGAGGAGGAGGGGTCTCCCTGCCCGGTCCCTCCTGGACCGAGCAGGAGGAAAAGGGGCGGCGCGACGGGGTGACCAGGGGGGCTCGGCCGGCGGGAGGATCCGGTAGGGCTTGGTCGGCCGACGGGAGGATCCAGTAGGGCTCGGTCGTGGGGGGGGGGGTCTGGGAGCTGGTGGTGGAGTACCGAGGGGGAAAACGAGAGGTGGGAGGAGCGCCCGGGGGGGATCTGGCGGTGAGGAGGCTCGGGAGGAGCGGGGGACGAGGTGTGGGAGGAGAGGGACTCGGTCCCTGGGAGGCACGGAGGGGCCGACGGGAGCTGTCGGTTGGGAGAGACAAGTGAGCGAGGGGAGGAGGGGTTACCGAGAGAAGGGGGGCGTGGGGGGCAACGAGAGGTGGGGGGCTCGTCGGTGGGGGGCACGAGGGGTTGGTGAGATGGGAGGAGGACCGAGGGGGATAGGATCCTCTCGGTCGTGGGGGCTGGCAGAGACAGCAGGGAAGCGGGGGGGAACCGGGGGTCTCGCTAGGGTTCCCCCCGCGGGTGGTTGTGGCCTGGCCGGCTGGGCCACTAGGCCGAGTTGGGCCACGGGGTGGGGGGTTCCTTTTCCTTTTTCTTTGTTTTTTTATTAATTCTAATTCTTTCGATTATTAAATCTTATTTACTTTCTTTTATAATTTATTATTTATACTTTTAATTCTTTCTTTTATTTATTTGTTTTTATTTACTATCTTTCTTTTATTTATTTGATTTAAACTCCACTTTTAAATATATACGGGGTAACCCATAATTCCTAAAGTGCCCGATTTGAAATTATAATCCGCTAGGGAATTTTTATAACTCCCCGACGTTTTTATTTCAACAACATAAAATCTTTTCTCGTTTGACTTTATTTTAAAGCTTCGAGTTTTGATTCGGTTTCAACCAACACGAGATCATTGATATCATTAACGATGACGTGGCATCATTAGCGCGGGATCACTTTTGATTAATTACAATCTTTACTGTAGCAAAAGTCGAGGATGTCACAATTCTCCCCTACTAACAAGAATTCTCGTCCCAAGAATTAAGAGGTAGAAGGAAAAAGCCCGGGGTATTCATCACGAAGATGATCCTCACGTTCCCAAGTGGCTTCATCTTCAAAATGATTTGACCACTGCACCTTAAGGAACTTGGTGACTTTGCGACGAGTTTTACGTTCAGCTTGGTCGAGAATGCGGATCGGATGCTCTTTACAAGAGAGGTCTTGTTGCAGCTCAAGCATACCATGATCCACTGCCCGAATAGGATCCTTGAAGCAACGACGGAGCTGAGAAGCATGGAAGACATCGTGAACCTGAAAAAGGTTCGCCGATAGTTCCAATTGACAAGCCACTCTTCGACGCCTTTAGAGAACAGTGAAAGGACCAATATAGCGAGGAGCTAACTTGGCCTTGATCCCAAAACGGTGTGCACCTCTCATTGGTGTGACATGAAGATAAGCCTTTTCGCCAGGTTGATAGACCATATCTTGATGATGACAGTCAAACCGACTCTTCTGATGAGACTGAGCAGCCTTCAGATTTGCATGAATAATGCGGACTTGATCTTTAGTATGTTGGATAATACCTGGACCGAAGAGCGATTCGTCCATTGAACGGTGGCTGTGGAACTCCATAAGAAGCAAGTGTAAAGGGTACTTTGGAGTCAAAGATGTACAGGAGAGTCAGGTTTCAATCCTGTGGAACTTTGGGTTATGGGTCCACCATGTGGACCGAGAATAGATAGAGGGGTGGCATATTATACGGTCTTGGTAACAAGACATGTCAGAGGGTAGCCTGTCAGTTATGTTGGCAACAACGTCGGTACCAAGGGCGGGGGACGAATATAACCATTTTCCTGCTCGTTGAAACGAGGCGGACCAATAGGCAAAGTTCTCGTCCACCGGCGGCTACCGGAATGTTATCCACAATAGTAACACGGTCTTACTGACAGAGTTGTACACCAAGGTTTATACCTAAACAGGGAATTAACACTTCTTAGATAAGTTATGCCACAAGAAGGGTCAAAAAGGACAATGGGAATGAGAATGTGTTTCACACACACAAGTATTAAAGTATACCATTCCCGAGGAAAACATAGGGTATGGTATACCTAAGAGGTCATCCAGTACATAACCATTTCGATAAAGAGGCAAGGAGAATCAAGATGTTTACCCATACCATGCGGTCTGGTTAATTGATCAGGAACAATTTAGCATTGCGCTTCCAATGTTCCTGTTGAAATCTAAAGTACCACATTCGTGCTTCGGGGTAGCATCGACATGGCCATCAGATAAAGGTTGGACTTATCGGTATACAAAGAGAAACCAGGAGGGACAACTTACAAAGCTAAGTCATACAATTTCCTCATGGTAGAATGGCGAACCTTACATACAGAAGGATTTATAACAATAGGTCCTTCGGCCCGGTGTGCTAGACAAGGCATCACCGTACCGGGTTATATGAAACCAAAGTTATAATTATTGGAAAATGTTCCAACCATCATATCTGCCAAAGATTCAGATCTGATTGGTGTCATGTCACGCCCAAGATGCGACCCTATCCTCAATTTTCCACGAGGGCCTCGTCAGGGATAGAAGCGCATCTCGTTGTGTCGCAAGAATGGATATCGTTACAAGTACATGTACTGAAAAGAAGAGGTATATTAAGAGTTGGCTTACACTCGCCACAAGCTACATCAGAGTCACATCAGTACATTACATAATCATCAAGAATAATAGCGGGGTCCGACTACGGACGAAAAACAAACGACAAAAGAAGAACGACGTCCATCCTTGCTATCCCAGGCTGCCGGCCTGGAACCCATCCTAGATCGATGAAGAAGAGGAAGAAGAAGCAACTCCAAATGAACAATCAACGCGCTCGCGTCAAATAACCTTTACCTGAACCTGCAACTGGTGTTGTAGCAATCTGTAAGCCACAGGGGACTCAGCAATCTCATTTCCAAAGGTATCAAGACTAGCAAAGCTTAATGGGTGAGTCATGGTTAAGTGGTGAGGTTGCAGCAGCGGCTAAGCAATATGTTTGGTGGCTAAACTTACGAGTACAAGAAATAAGAGGAGAAGGTCTACGCATGACGGGCGTGAACTACTCATGATCAAATGAATGATCCTGAACACATACCTACGTCAGACATAACCCCACCGTGTCCTCGATCGGAGAAGGAACTCACGAAAGAGACAATCACGGTTGCGCACACAGTGAGCATATTTTAATTAAGTTAACTTCAAGTTACCTAGAACCAATGTTAAACAAAGCTTCCATGTTGCCACATAACCGCGGGCACGGCTTTCCGAAAGATTTAACCCTGCAGGGGTGCTCCAACTAGTCCATCATAAATTACCACAAGCCGCATAGAAATCCTCAATCACGAAGCTCGCGATCTCGTCGGATTCCCTAGTGGAAAACCTCAACTCTGAGATTACCCAAAGCATCACCGGAATCCCGATGCGCAAGATATCTCGTCAAAGGTAAAACTAATCCAGCAAGGCCGCCCGACGTGTCGACGATCCCGATAGGAGTCGCGTACCTCGTTCTCAGGACACGACGGATGGGTCACACTAGGAGTACCAAACCTCGGGTTGCCCCGCGGTGGTCCCGTAGTCTGCCAATTTGGACCAACACTCATGAGGAGCACTAGCCCGGGGGTTGATTAATTTAGTCCGCGGGTGCCGGCGGGTCCCTATGCAATTTTATTAGGTGGTTAGGCAAATGTAGTACCAAAGTTGGGCCTTGCCAGACCAGTCTTAATCTAAAACGAATTATCAAGGGGGTCCCCATAACAACCCCGATCGTGTTAGGAGCGCTCATTTATGGAACATAACACCGGTAGCCGGTAACTAAAAGGGGGCAAAGGTGGAACAAAACACCAGGCTAGAAAGGCCGAGCCTTCCACCTTTTACCAAGTATATAGGTCCATTAAATTAAATAGCATTAATATGGTGATATAACAAGGAACCCATGCTTTGCATGGAAGCAACTGCCCTGCAACTAGCAACGCTATCAACAGGGTTAAGCAAGCAGTAACATAGCCAATCAGTGGTTTGCTAGGTCAAACAGGTTGAAGGTAATTATGGCATTGTTGAGAGGCTGATATTTAACATGTGGTAGGCAATGAGACATAATCGATAGAAGCGATAATACTAGCATGGCGATGATAGTAATGGTATCTGGGGAAATGATCATCTTGCCTGAGATCCCGCTTGGAAGAAGAATGCCTCCGTGAAGCAGACGAACCGACGTAGTCGAACGGGTCCTCACATCCGACACGCTTGCGGAACTCTATCGATACGGAGGAAACAGAGACAAGCATCAACACACGATATTCATCAGACGATGCACAACACATATGATGCATGAGCTACTGAATACATGCAAGTCACGGCATGACAAATCACACAATCAAACTCTACACATTAAGTGAAGTGAAATATGCACGAGTTGCATATTGACGAAACTCCACGGTAGTTATTTAGTTCACTCCCGGTTATTTACACGGCAATGTTAATGTTGTTAAACATGCAAGAGGTGGAGCGGGAATTAAACTACCTACCTAGACATTTTAAATGAGGTCGGAAATGATATATAGCATCTCCGAGACGACCTCACAAGTTAATATACAATTCTGTCCAGATCTGAACTAATGCATATAATTGGTTGTTAAACAGGAAAACAAATAGGTTCACGTGATTCTACGCGTCAAGGCAAGCAATCTACACGTATAGAACATCTCCAACGGAGCTACGGATCAAAAGATGCAAGCACCACAAGATATGATGGCATGAATGCAAAATGTGTGCAACGGCGTCTACGAGCACTTCATCGCATACAAACATCAAGAGAAAATGAAACTACACGAGATTCTAACCAAGTTTCATGTAGGACATGACCAAATCGGAGCTACGGTTCGGAAACTACGAGCAAAACAAGAAAACGCTACAATCTGCCCAAAACAGCCACATAGCACTTTCTACGCCTCGCAACTTCGGCTACACAACTCCGATGAGCTCAAGCAAGGCATGGCATGAAAGAGGGCAAGACGCATTACTACAAACAACTAACAACAACTAACATGGCAGCAAGGAGCACCAGGAAAAGAATGCACCAAATGGCATCTCACACACTATTTCAGACTTAGTGAAAATAACACCTCCTGAAAGTGCACTTTTCAGCCTGAAGGCATATTGACAGCAGAAAAACCCATAGCTACAGGAGTCCAAATGGCATGAAACTTAACAGCATTCTAGAGAAACATAAGGGGTACAACTAACTCCATTGGACCAACCTCAAAAGAGCTACAGATCACAAGATACAAGCAAGGCAAGACAGCAACAAAATAATACCAGATCTCAGACTTAGAATATATCAGCTCCTCTAAAACAGCACTATTCAAGCAACTTGAGAGCAAGCAAACAACACCTAAACATGCATTTCTATTGCAACCAAAAATACCAGGGGCTAAACAAAACATCCGAGATCAACTCTCTAGTTGACAACTAATTCGAACGGGGCTCGGAATAAACCCTATGAATTAAACAAGCGGGCATCACGACAAAATTTCTCGCGAACTAACTTACTCGAAAGCTAAAACTAATTACACAGAAAAATCCATGGGATTTTTCTACCCCGGAAACATATATAATATGTGGGGTTTGCAACTCAAAATAAAGCCACACAATAATGCGAGATAATACCTCTAAACGGGAAAATAAACTACCGGCAAAACTCTACACGGAAAAATACGAGTGACCGCTCTAAAATACTTGCAAAAATGATCCCTAACACACGAGCATTTCTATCATGGCATCCGAGCAAATCCAACACGCGAGGAAAATAAATGCGGGCGCCTACTTATGGAGACAGCACGTAAATTCACGCATTAGGCACTCTAAACGGCGTCAAATAAATACGCAAGATGGATAAACGTGTTCTACTCGCGAAGCTACCCCAAAACGATATATAACACGCATCGTTCCGACTTACGGTTTAGAAACTACGGACGTTCTAAGATATACCTATTTTCCAGAGTATAAACAATTCCGAAAACAATCTAAAATGCCTAATGGACCGAACAGGCGCAAAATGGTTAAATCACGCACAAGGCGCTGGTGAGAGGGCTCACCTCAGGCCGAATTGGGCCGGCCTGGAGAGGCGAACTGGGCCGGCCTCGGCTGCTGGGGAAGATGGGCCGGCACGGGGCCCATGCGCGGGGTCAACGGCGCGGCGGCTCCTCCCGTCGGGCTCCTCCCGAGCGGGAGCCGAGGGTGGCGGCGGCGCCGGTTGCCAGAGACGGCGCGGCGTCGCTCGGGTCGCGGGGCGAGGGGTCCCCAGCCCGGCCTGGATCGGGCCGGCGGCGGGTGGCGTGGAGGAGCGGGGAGGCGGCGAGCGCTGGCGGCGGCGCGGCAGCGCAGGGCGGCGGCGGCGGCTGGTGGCGGCGCGGCAGCGCAGGGCGGCGGCGGCTGGCGGCGGCGGCCTCGGGCGCGTGGAACGAGGGCGGCCATGGGAGCCCCGAGTAGAGCTGTGGGAGGAGGCAGGAGGGGCGTCGGCCGTTGGATCTTCGATCCGACGGTCGAGATCTGAGGAGAGGGGATCAGATCTGAGAGGAGAGAGAGGGGGAATTAGGGTTGGGCACGGTTTTCGAGGCAGAGGGGGCTGGCTGCCTAATTTTTAGGAGGGGGTCTATATATAGAGAAAAAGGGGGCTCGGTTAACCGGAATCGCGATCCGGATCCAACCGCGGGGTCGGATTCGGACGATTCCGAACGCGGGGCGTGCTACGTGGCCGTGTTTTGTAGACATCCGGAGACGAGAGGGAGAACGGGCGGCGCGGCACGGATTTTTAAAACACCGACACGCGTCCGACGGTACACCGAATACGGTGCCGCTCCGGGCGAGGGTTCGGGTACCAGACGGTCTCCGATCGCGACGAAATTCGACAGGCGGCCTAGCTATAACTAATCACGAGCGCACGTCAAATCTCAACCCGATCAGAGAAAGTCTTAAACACACTTTAAAAACAGGGTTTCGACGGTGCCGCGGGCGCGTGCGAGTGCGGTCGGGCTCGGAACGGACAACGACGGATACCGGCAACTACTAACGGATGAGAGTTTTGAAAACGGGCGGCAATCGAGACGCCGATGCAATGCAGATGATGCGCATGATGCGATGATGATGCAACAAATAAAATAAGCCACACGACGAAAACGGAAATAGAGGGGAAGCTTCTAGAACATCGGCATCGGGCTGTCACAACACTCCTACACTACAAGAGGATCTCGCCCCGAGATCCAAGAATGAAAGGGGGGGGAGGATGAGAAAGCAAGAGGTAAAAATTTAGTCGCTTCTTTGACAAACGAGTGAAACCAACGATCCTTGAAGGTTGCAAAGAGATGAGGACTGATATGAGAGACGAGCAAGAATTCACGGAAAATTTCGGCAGCACTTTGGTAGGAAAATGGGACAAAAATTCGATAAGATGGAAGAAATAGACAAAAATCACAACAACGAAGGAAATAGAGCAAGGGAACACCAAGATCTTGATAGAACAACATGATTAACCCAAAAGAGCAACAACACAATGCCTCCGGAACAATAGAATAGGAACTAGCTCATACGGAAGAAGAGAATGAAGAAAAAATAATGACAACTATCATCACAATAGAATTGAAGAGCCTCCGGATAGAAGAATAGACGGAGTAGTTGGAAAACCAACAACGAAAAGAACAAGACAGTAGTGGGCTTATGAAAATCATCTCAACAAATATGAGGTGACAACCAACCACTAAAAGAACCAAGGATAGATAACGAGAAACAAGATATGAACAAATACTTACGCCAAGAGGGCACATTGAGAACTTGGATTAATGACAAGCACCATGATAGCATAAACCATAGGAAAAGCTTTAGGTGAAATCCAAACCAAGATCGCTCAAATGAAGAATCATGGGTTGAAAATATCTCAACACCATAGAATTGGTGGGTTTAATTATCTCATTCTTGAAAGGAAAACTCTCTGAGTCTCCTACACTAACAAGAAGGCTATAATACCACCTCGAAGTATAAAGGAAGAACAAATGCACTTAGAAACGCAAGAGAACGGATACTTGAGGTTCTGCAACAAAATCTTGAAGAACACTTTGAGAAAGAATTGAAACCTTGATGAACCACCATGATGGACCTCCGTATACGAATGAATGAAGCAACGATAACAAGGTAGAAAAGAATAAGATTATGACCTTGCCAAGATTTAGATGAAGCAACACGAAGAGATACTTGAGAAAACTTGGAACTCCGGAAAAGAAAGATAAGAAGACTAGAGAAAAGGAATAGATATCAAGAGCCACTCCGGAAGAAGAATTGAAATTTCTTGGAAGAAGGAAGAACAAGAATAAGAATTATGTTATGCACGTCCTTCATCAAGTATGATTGATGACAGCAACGGATCTAGCATACAACTTATTCCTCTAAAAAAAAGAATCTTGAAGAGTGAGAGAGACAAGCACCACTTGAGGCCAAAATTGAAGAAAGCACCGGTGAGAATTCACAAATGAATGGAAACACCACGAATTAATGGAGATACGCGAGAATGAAGAGATCATGATCCACCTAACAGAAAACTTGAACAAGGCACCGGATAATCGAGAGACGAACGAAGAGACAACAATGGAGAAGAATTGAGGATGAAAGATGTAAGCTGAGAATGAAGAATCTTCTAAAATGATGGCCTTCGAAGGAACGAGAAATAAAACAACTCCGAAATGCACCGGATAGCACGAAAGGAATTACTCATTATTGGAAATAATGAGAGGGTAACACGACGCTGAGCTGACAATCTTCACAAGAACGGGGCAAGCTTTACGAGGAACACTCCTTCGAATAGCAAGCTGAGGAAGATCGAGAACAACACCAAGAATTACTGAGACCTCCGGAATAATGAAGAATGCAAGGTTGAGCCAAATATGAGAATTAATTCAAATATGTCTTGACAAAGGAATATGACTGATGAAAATCATACTTACATCATAGTTGAAAAGAATTTAAAGATCTCCGGAAATGATTGAAAGAGTCAGGTGAGATCCTGGGAAAGAACCTGTGGGTTATGGGCCCACTCAAAGAAATGACCGTCGAAAAGATTACTAGAAAGATTGATATTGCACCGGTATGAAGAGAACTAGATGAGGTAGCACCTCGAAATAATAAAAGGAATTGATAACAAGAAACTACTGGGATATCTTCAACGCTCCGGAAAGAATAGAGATAAATGCCAACAGAAGACTAGATAGGAATTTCCAACACGGGGAAGAATTACAAGGACGAAAGGAATATGATGAACACGGACAACTGAATTAAATTCACCGGTAAGGATGACAAAATGAATAAGGATGAACATGAAGCTCCTGAGAATCCTCATGATGAATCACCGGCTACAAAAGGAAGAAGAGATAGCGGGAGCACACTGAAACGAAATGCAGTTGGATGAAATCCGATCACTGAAGAAAAAGGGCGGGAGGGCGGGGAAAAACAAAGACAACTTGGGACGGATGAGATGAACTCCGGAATAAGATGAGAGAATGATCTGCAAAAATTGGAGAGGATAGAATTCACTAGAGAATCACACCGGTTGGAAAGAATTGATACGATGACTCCGGTTGACAAGAATTGACAAGACAACTGATTGACCAAACGAATTAGCGCTCATATAAAAATATGAGAACACAATTAGTAAGGATCTGAGAACACCACTTCACATCGAAGCAACTGAATTACCATATCAACAAAACAAAGGGATGAGGCTTACGAAACAAGCCAGAACAAACTCATGAGAAAGATTTCCGGTCGATATTTTCGTGGACAGGATCGCACAGGCACGATTTACAGAAGCCATCAAGTGCAAGGCAGTGCACCTGACATACGAAGCGTCCCCGAGTCGTAGCAAGCTACAAGGACTCTTTAAGACACAACGTGTACCGCTATAAGTCGACCGTGAACAAACGAATCCACTAGATGTCGAACCCCAACCTAACATCATGCATTTGTTGGAAGAATGTCCTATAGGTAACTACTTGAATTCCCACCTATGAATTCCCGAAATATCTGGTCATGCAACCTGGTACACGGATACAAGGAGTAATATCACACAACTCCTATACTAATCCGTCACTTGTATCACATCCGTCAACACACGACCAGAATCTCGGACCTTCATCTACAACAGACCCTCGTGATCGCAATGATACAAAGTATGGCAGTACTCCCGAACAATCTGCACCAGTACTGGGGACATCGGGGTTATCTCGCCACTACCAGTATTGAAGCAATTACGAGCATCCTTCCTTCTGAGATACTAAGAAATCTGAATGATAACGATGTGCTCAAGAATCCCCTGGAGCTCAACTCCCCGGAAGAAGATCAAGTCAGACAGGAGGCACCAAGACAGAATTCCTTAACATCGGCATCATATAGATCCCAAGAATATCCGCGTGATCCTAAATTTTTTTGAGCGGGAAGAGAAGTAGAGTAAATTATTACGTCGACATTCCTCACCAGAGCATAGAAGAGGAGAAAAAAGAATCCTACTCTCCGATATATAACTAGACTCAAAGTAGTTTTTCACTAGACTTGACTCGGCCAAGTTCGATCAATCAAGGGGGCTCCTAGGTCGGTCCTTGCTCTAATACCAACTTGTCACGCCCAAGATGCGACCCTATCCTCAATTTGCCACGAGGGCCTCGTCAGGGATAGAAGCGCATCTCGTCGTGTCGCAAGAATGGATATCGTTACAAGTACATGTACTGAAAAGAAGAGGTATATTAAGAGTTGGCTTACACTCGCCACAAGCTACATCTGAGTCACATCAGTACATTACATAATCATCAAGAATAAGAGCGGGGTCCGACTACGGACGAAAAACAAACGACAAAAGAAGAACGACGTCCATCCTTGCTATCCCAGGCTGCCGGCCTGGAACCCATCCTAGATCGATGAAGAAGAGGAAGAAGAAGCAACTCCAAATGAACAATCAACGCGCTCGCGTCAAATAACCTTTACCTGAACCTGCAACTGGTGTTGTAGCAATCTGTGAGCCACAGGGGACTCAGCAATCTCATTTCCAAAGGTATCAAGACTAGCAAAGCTTAATGGGTGAGGCATGGTTAAGTGGTGAGGTTGCAGCAGCGGCTAAGAAATATGTTTGGTGGCTAAACTTACGAGTACAAGAAATAAGAGGAGAAGGTCTACGCATAACGGGCGTGAACTACTCATGATCAAATGAATGATCCTGAACACATACCTACGTCAGACATAACCCCACCGTGTCCTCGATCGGAGAAGGAACTCACGAAAGAGACAATCACGTTTACGCACACAGTGAGCATATTTTAATTAAGTTAAATTTCAAGTTATCTAGAACCAGTGTTAAACAAAGCTTCCACGTTGCCACATAACCGCGGGCACGGCTTTCCGAAAGATTTAACCCTGCAGGGCTGCTCCAACTAGTCCATCACAAATTACCACAAGCCGCATTGGAATCCTCAATCACGAAGCTCGCGATCTCGTCGGATTCCCTAGTGGAAAACCTCAACTCTGAGATTACCCAAAGCATCACCGGAATCCCGATGCGCAAGATATCTCGTCAAAGGTAAAACTAATCCAGCAAGGCCGCCCGACGTGTCGACGATCCCGATAGGAGTCGCGTACCTCGTTCTCAGGACACGACGGATGGGTCACACTAGGAGTACCAAACCTCGGGTTGCCCCGCGGTGGTCCCGTAGTCTGCCAATTTGGACCAACACTCATGAGGAGCATTGGCCCGGGGGTTTATTAAATTAGTCCGCGGGTGCCGGCGGGTCCCTATGCAATTTTATTAGGTGGTTAGGCAAATGTAGTACCAAAGTTGGGCCTTGCCAGACCAGTCTTAATCTAAAACGAATTATCAAGGGGGTCCCCATAACAATCCCGATCGTGTTAGGAGCGCTCATTTATGGAACATAACACCGGTAGCCGGTAACTAAAAGGGGGCAAAGGTGGAACAAAACACCAGGCTAGAAAGGCCGAGCCTTCCACCTTTTACCAAGTATATAGGTCCATTAAATTAAATAGCATTAATATGGTGATATAACAAGGAACCCATGCTTTGCATGGAAGCAACTGCCCTGCAACTAGCAACGCTATCAACAGGGTTAAGCAAGCAGTAACATTGCCAATCAGTGGTTTGCTAGGTCAAACAGGTTGAAGGTAATTATGGCATTGTTGAGAGGCTGATATTTAACATGTGGTAGGCAATGAGACATAATCGATAGAAGCGATAATACTAGCATGGCGATGATAGTAATGGTATCTGGGGAAATGATCATCTTGCCTGAGATCCCGCTTGGAAGAAGAGTGCCTCCGTGAAGTAGACGAACCGACGTAGTCGAACGGGTCCTCACATCCGACACGCTTGCGGAACTCTATCGATACGGATGAAACAGAGACAAGCATCAACACACGATATTCATCATACGATGCACAACACATATGATGCATGAGCTACTGAATACATGCAAGTCACGGCATGACAAATCACACAATCAAACTCTACACATTAAGTGAAGTGAAATATGCACGAGTTGCATATTGACGAAACTCCACGGTAGTTATTTAGTTCACTCCCGGTTATTTACACGGCAATGTTAATGTTGTTAAACATGCAAGAGGTGGAGCGGGAATTAAACTACCTACCTAGACATTTTAAATGAGGTCGGAAATGATATATAGCATCTCCGAGACGACCTCACAAGTTAATATACAATTCTGTCCAGATCTGAACTAATGCATATAATTGGTCGTTAAACAGGAAAACAAATAGGTTCACGTGATTCTACGCGTCAAGGCAAGCAATCTACACGTATAGAACATCTCCAACGGAGCTACGGATCAAAAGATGCAAGCACCGCAAGATATGATGGCATGTATGCAAAATGTGTGCAACGGCGTCTACGAGCACTTCATCACATACAAACAGCAAGAGAAAATGAAACTACACGAGATTCTTAGCAAGTTTCATGTAGGACATGACCAAATCGGAGCTACGGTTCGGAAAGTACGAGCAAAACAAGAAAACGCTACAATCTGCCCAAAACAGCCACATAGCACTTTCTACGCCTCGCAACTTCGGCTACACAACTCCGATGAGCTCAAGCAAGGCATGGCATGAAAGAGGGCAAGACGCACTACTACAAACAACTAACAACAACTAACATGGCAGCAAGGAGCACCAGGAAAAGAAGGCACCAAATGGCATCTCACACACTATTTCAGACTTAGTGAAAATAACACCTCCTGAAAGTGCACTTTTCAGCCTGAAGGCATATTGACAGCAGCAAAACCCATAGCTACAGGAGTCCAAATGGCATGAAACTTAACAGCATGCTAGAGAAACATAAGGGGTACAACTAACTCCATTGGACCAACCTCAAAAGAGCTACAGATCACAAGATACAAGCAAGGCAAGACAGCAACAAAATAATACCAGATCTCAGACTTAGAATATATCAGCTCCTCTAAAACAGCACTATTCAAGCAACCTGAGAGCAAGCAAACAACACCTAAACATGCATTTCTATTGCAACCAAAAATACCAGGGGCTAAACAAAACATCCGAGATCAACTCTCTAGTTGACAACTAATTCGAACGGGGCTCGGAATAAACCCTATGAATTAAACAAACGGGCATCACGACAAAATTTCTCGCGAACTAACTTACTCGAAAGCTAAAAATAATTACACAGAAAAATCAATGGGATTTTTCTACCCCGGAAACATATATAATATGTGGGGTTTGCAACTCAAAATAAAGCCACACAATAATGCGAGATAATACCTCTAAACGGGAAAATAAACTACCGGCAAAACTCTACACGGAAAAATACGAGTGACCGCTCTAAAATACTTGCAAAAATGATCCCTAACACACGAGCATTTCTATCATGGCATCCGAGCAAATCCAACACGCGAGGAAAATAAATGCGGGCGCCTACTTATGGAGACAGCACGTAAATTCACGCATTAGGCACTCTAAACGGCGTCAAATAAATACGCAAGATGGATAAACGTGTTCTACTCGCGAAGCTACCCCAAAACGATATATAACACGCGTCGTTCCGACTTACGGTTTAGAAACTACGGACGTTCTAAGATATACCTATTTTCCGGAGTATAAACAATTCCGAAAACAATCTAAAATGCCTAATGGACCGAACAGGCGCAAAATGGTTAAATCACGCACAAGGCGCTGGTGAGAGGGCTCACCTCAGGCCGAATTTGGCCGGCCTGGAGAGGCGAACTGGGCTGGCCTCGGCTGCTGGGGAAGATGGGCCGGCGCGGGGCCCATGCGCGGGGTCAACGGCGCGGCGGCTCCTCCCGAGCGGGAGCCGAGGGTGGCGGCGGCGCCGGTTGCCAGCGACGGCGCGGCGTCGCTCGGGTCGCGGGGCGAGGGGTCCCCAGCCCGGCCTGGATCGGGCCGGCGGCGGGTGGCGTGGAGGAGCGGGGAGGCGGCGAGCGCTGGCGGCGGCGCGGCAGCGCAGGGCGGCGGCGGCCTCGGGCGCGTGGAACGAGGGCGGCCATGGGAGCCCCGGGTAGAGCTGTGGGAGGAGGTAGGAGGGGCGTCGGCCGTTGGATCTTCGATCCGACGGTCGAGATCTGAGGAGAGGGGATCAGATCTGAGAGGAGAGAGAGGGGGAATTAGGGTTGGGCACGGTTTTCGAGGCAGAGGGGGCTGGCTGCCTAATTTTTAGGAGGGGGTCTATATATAGAGAAAAAGGGGGCTCGGTTAACCGGAATCGCGATCCGGATCCAACCGCGGGGTCGGATTCGGACGATTCCAAACGCGGGGCGTGCTACGTGGCCGTGTTGTGTAGACATCCGGAGACGAGAGGGAGAACGGGCGGCGCGACACGAATTTTTAAAACACCGACAGGCGTCCGACGGTAGACCGAATACGGTGCCGCTCCGGGCGAGGGTTCGGGTACCAGACGGTCTCCGATCGCGACGAAATTCGACAGGCGGCATAGCATAACTAATCACGACCGCACGTCAAATCTCAACCCGATCAGAGAAAGTCTTAAACACACTTTAAAAACAGGGTTTCGACGGTGCCGCGGGCGCGTGCGAGTGCGGTCGGGCTCGGAACGGACAACGACGGATACCGGCAACTACTGACGGATGAGAGTTTTGAAAACGGGCGGCAACGGAGACGCCGATGCAATGCAGATGATGCGCATGATGCGATGATGATGCAACAAATAAAATAAGCCACACGACGAAAACGGAAATAGAGGGGAAGCTTCTAGAACGTCGGCATCGGGCTGTCACATGTCAGGACACCTCAGGCTCAAGATACCTGAGAAGAAGGATGAAAGCGCAAGATTCTCATGAGGTGAGCTACACAAGCAATTCTGGAATCAAGAGTTAGATTTAATACATATGAACACAATGTCAAGACATTCGTGCCCACATAGAATTCGTACGTCAAAATGCAACTGGGTTCTCATTTGGACACCATCATCGAGGATAACAAGGCTCCACGTGTAAGTCTGGATTAGCTCTTATGAGGGAACTTCTTTTCCCTTGATCAAATCAATGAGTGGCTTGGCGTGCTAAGAGAAGTTATATGAAGTGAAGATAACAATTCTCCAAAACATATAACACTTCGCACATGCGTGAAAGATTTATTATTTCCCAAGTGGAAGCGAAATGAAACTTTCACATATTCCCGGCGGAAAGAGTGCACGTGAACTTTAGGAAATACACTTTTTCAACCCAACATATTCTTCATAAGTTAGGTACAAAGATAGTGCTTTCAAAAGCTTCATCGCGAACCATGGAGAACTTGAGGGTGCGACCGATGGGCTCAACAACAATCCCTCAAGATTTTGACACACACGAATTTTCAAAATTTATAATATGAAGGAGATAGCATTTGTCAAGTCAAATGGTATAATTTCGCATGCTTGAGGGAACAACAACAATTAAACATTGGTAAAAAAGGTGCACTCGGAATTACTGAGTGAGTAGCACGACAAATGATAAAGTGATGAGTCAACACCCAACACACTAAGAATGAAACAATCAGTTGTTAACCTCAAGGCAACAGGGTTGCAAGAAGTATTGGAATCACACCTCAGAGTTCACTTGTTGGTATTCTGGTCCGAAACAACATGGGACCAAGAAATGAATGGTGATGTCGAGAAGTATCAGTATATCAAGAATTCTTAAGAGGTGCAATGATGCTCACCACATTCTTGACAGAGAAGAAAGTAATACTCCAAGGTAGAAGATAACGTAAGCTGAATAGCAAGGGACTTAAGGGACAACACAAAACATGAACACATTTGTGTTGGAGGGAAGGTAAACAATGATGCCAATGTTAATACAATCATCGAGGGGCAACAATGGTATTTGTCAACATGCATTTGATTGATACCCTGCAAGAGCTCAGAATGTTGATGATGATCACTGCACATTTGTCGAGAAATGTCATGAAGATGTAATCGTTTAGCGACGACATCAAGCAAGGGAATGATGAAGCAAGAGGTTGTCGGAAACATGTCTAAGACTGCTAGCTTAGGATTGAGATTGCCTTTCAAGACAACCAACATGATGTGGAAAGCTCGATGCAAGCTTATCGCACAGTTGGAATTGTGTTCCAGGGATGAAGGGTATAGATAGCATGGTCGAGCTCCAACATGACGATGATGATGTAGCTTAACAGCTTGGAATGACAGGATCGAGTACAAACTCGTAAACAAGGAAGATTACTAAAAATTGTTCAATCGGAATGCGTACTTGATTCATTTATCGATGTACTCGCGTGTCCAACAACTCAAGCACGAGGCAACTAGAATTAAGGAAAATATCATAGTTGATGAGGAGCTCACAAGAAGTTCCATAGCTCCGCGATATCCTCGAGCTACAAGGGATAATACTCGGAGGTAGATCAACTTTAAGGTTTGGACCGGCGTGTTGATCTGAAGAAGACAAGTACTTTAACTCGCCTGAAAATGAAATCAAGGTAGGACAACATGGTCTGAACCACGATTGTAAGGTACCAAACGAAAGATACCAGATCAAATCATAGAATTATTGATTATTGTTACGAGGAGTTTCTATGATAGGATCAACGTCGTTTCCATGGGCATGAACACAAAGTTCAAGGTCGACTCCCACTTCATCAATGCATCACCTGCCATTTAATCCTCGCCTTTGATCAGGTTGTAGCTTTGAAAGAACATTCGGCAAAACACCAGAAGAGCAAGACTCGTGAAAACTCTTCGGATCATATTGATTTAGTAAGGCATAGGTTCAACCCATAGGGGCATCTTAGGAACATATACCATACACTCCAAGAGTAATTAACACATGCTTGACAACAGCGCATGGACAACAAAAGTATAGGCTAGTTTTTATCAGAGGGAGAAGACACAATTTACCAATGGCATCATGTGTCAGGGGAAGCATTCACAAGAATTTTCGAGAGCAAAAGATGTCGTCGGATAATAACCCAGAATGAGTCTGGCAGTCCACAAAGATCTGATGTGAGTATCGATACTCAATCCGAGGGATATAGGATGCAATGCATCGTGTTAATAAAACATCTGAAAATTATTGATACTTAATTACTAAAGGAATTATGATTTCCAGGTTGGCGTATCATAATCAGATGCTCCTATCAAATACAAGTAGGATGAATGGACTTAGATGGACAACCAACCAAAAATTGATTTGTCGAGAACCAGCTCGGTCTGGAAGGACGTCTGAGCCGGCAGATAATTTATGAGTCACAACAGATGATTGTGTGCATTCACACAAAGGTAGAATCAATAACATCACAGGAAAATCACAAAGGATTTTAATGAATGCCGCTAGACATATGGATTTAACCATAATGCAAGCAGGTGAGAAAGGTCATGAACATTTGGCTACGGAGGATTTCGAAAGACCGAATAGTAATTCGGAGAGCTATCGAAATCCATGACAATTGATGACGGACGGATCCCCAATAAGATAATTCGTTGCATCTTGTAAAACAAGAGCAATTGGAAAAGCAAGTATGGACGACATTTGTACGTCGTCGTCCATAGGGGTTGACGGAGGAAGGGAAATCGCAAGAGCGATGGGCACTAGTTCTCGAGATAACATCAAAGAGTAACTTCGGAGTCTTCTGATGGATCAAGCCATCGTCTAAAATACGAGACTCCCCGGGAGGAAATAATTACGTGAACCTAATGTTAGAGTTAGTAAAATCTTTAACCCGAAAGAGAAGGGAGAGTAGAGCCGAGAGTATAGGAAAGGAGTAAAAGATACTAATACCACCCCATTGAGATGTGGGCCCGTAAGCCACAGCATCAGTGTTAGTAAAGTTTTTCAAACACTAGACTCAAGTTCGGCCAAGGAGTTGGAAATGGGGCTACCTACAGGCAGTCGGCTCTGATACCAACTTGTGGCGCCCTCCGTTTAATCATACGCTAATCATACATGCAAATGCGTACGATCAAACCCAAGGACTCACGGGAAGATATCACAACACAACTCTGGACACAAATAAATCAACATCAGCTTCATATTACAAGCCAGGGGCCTCGAGGGCTAGAATACGGAAGCTCAATAAACACACGAGTCAGCAGAAGCAACAATATCAGAGAACAGACATAAAACATGGGGTGCCTTAGAGAAGGCTAGCACAAAAGATACAACGATCGAACGAGGCGAGGCCTCCTGCCTGGGAACCTCCTAACTACTCCTGATCATCAGCGGCCTCCATGTAGTAGTAGGCACCGTCGGGGTAGCAGTCGTCGTCGGCGGGGACCTCCATCTCCTGGGCTCCATCATCTGGTCGCAGCAAACGGATCAAGGGGACAAGGGGGGAGAAAAGCAGCGGTGAGTACTCATCCAAAGTACTCGCAAGTATTACATCAGAACTATTCTAAGTATGCATTAGTATCAAAGCAGGGGGGTTATATGTGGACTGACTGCAGCAAAGCGACAATAGAGAGAGAAGGCCTAGTCCTATCAAAGACTAGCATCTTCGGGGTCTTGCAGCAATAGACGAGAGTAGAATAGGGGTAACACATTAATAGTCATATTGTTGCAGCAATATTAAAGTGAGGTCACACCCAAAAATCCTCCCTCGACTCCCTGCGAGGAAGCAATCCCGAGGCAAACTAATTCCAGTGAAGTAACAATTGTAGTTGTATAAGATTAGGGCACAACTCCAAGTCGTCCTGTTACCGTGGACACGGCTATTCGAATAGTTAATTTTCATCCCTACAAGGGTGCACCACATGTCCCGTCACGCTCGATAAACACTCTGGCCGGACACACTTTTCTGGGTCCTGCCCGGCCTCGGAATATCGACACATTGCAGCCCCACCTAAGACTAATCAGAGAGGTCAACCCGCCGGTCTAAATCCTAAGCGCAAAGGGTTCATGGGCCCAGTTCCCCTCTGCGCTCCTGCATGATGCGAGGGTGGCCGACGTCAGTGCTAGCATCCCTTAATCACAAGCGCAATGCATCTCGGGACCACTCGGGCGCGCGCCACTACGATTGCAGACATCTAAAAAGCTTCGTCTGATAACGCGACACCGAGTACCCATAATTCTTCCCGCGTAGCCAGTTAGTGTGAAAAGGTCTCCGACCAACCCAGATCAAATACCCAAAACCGTTAACATTTTTATTAGGCCATCAACACAGTCTCACGGGAATCCACCCGTCTTCCAACTAATCACCAATGATCCCAGTAACATGGTCGAGTAACTGTGTGGTTGTAACATTAGGGGGAATCCGAGGTATCACCCTCATTGGATTCTGAACGATGTATCCGTCAAGGTGGCCTTAGAGGAATCACCCTCGGGGGTACCACACTTGAGGGGTCGCACGACAGAGGCATCATCGGGAATGGTGAAAGAGGAATCACCCTCGATCACCACGACCGACTAGCTATACTACAGAGATATCATCAGGAGTACTTAGCGAGGTGTCACCCTCGGTACCCGATAGTATCTCTATAGCGTCGTACAACTAAGGGGGTGTATGTGATGTGTCGGGTCTGGCTCGTCGATCAGGGATCGAGATTTGAAAACAAGCGGGGCAACTGGACTACGGGGTCAGAGGGGATGACTGCTCCACCTATACTAAGCATATTAAAGGTACAAGACCGAAAGTAGCAGTTCATCAAATACAGGCTATGCATCAGATATAGGAACTAACTAAAACAGTATCAAAATACTAATGCAAGCAGTAGGAAGAAAGACATAGGCGATATAGGAATGATCAAAGGGGGTTTGCTTGCCTTGCTGCTCTGCGGCAAAGGACTGATCGGCAGGGTCGTAGATGTACCCGGCAGCAGCGTCAGTCTCGGGGTCTACCGGTAAGAAGAGGGGGAAGAAACAATAAATAATAGCAATAGTGCAACACAATGCATGACATGGCAAGATGCAGGCTAGACATGAGCTAACACAGCAACATCCGTCATAGACGGGTCGGAAGAATATCGGACGATATTTTCCGGGTCTCGGGCTACTACCGGAAAGACTGAAAACGACGGAAATGTTCCATGTTTGCTATGCTAGGGACGCGTGACAGACGAATGGACCGCGTATCCGGGTTCGTCTCATTCTGCTGATCAACTTTCATGTTGAAAATATTTTGATCTCACTTACGGATTATTTTATATTAATTTTTAAAGTTTGATTCAATAATTGGGAATTAAAAACAGATTTAAATAATTTAATAAAATGCTATTGTGACATCAGCATGATGTCATGCTCACATCAGCAGTTGACTGGTCAACTGACCAGTTGGTCCCGAACGTCATAGTCACAAGTTTTAATTAAGATTAAATATTGCTTAATCAGATTAATTTAGTGGGGGGCCCACGTGTCCTACTCTAATTATATTAATTACCCAATTAATTAATTAACTAATATATCTACTTATTTATTTAATAAAAACATAATTTTTACTGGTATATTTTAATTTTCACTTTTCTTTAAAAGTGGGTGTGGGGCCTCCCGGTCATACACAGCGGGGTGCGTTGGCCCCACCCGTAAGTGGCTTAGGCCAAATACACATATTTACCCACAGATACATATCCACACAATTAACGTATACCTCCATATACCAAAATACATACATACATACAGACGTGCATCTCATACATACAAAATACATACGCAATACATTAATTATTTTTATTTCTTTTTCTCAACTCATCTCCCAACTCTCTCTGCTAACAACTAACAACAGAGACTCTCTTGCAACAGAGAAATGAAGCATCTCCATCAACACCTACACGAGCACCACGTCGTCGGAACGGAAACAGGACGACGCAAGGAAGGACATGATGGGAGTAGCCCGAGGAGGGGCTCACCGACGTTGACGAGAGGGCCCGGTGAAGCCGGAGTTCTCGTGAGGCGAAGGTGACGGCGAGGAGGAAGACGAGGCGATGACGGTGGTGGCACGGTGATGGTGATGCCAGTGAGGACGATCGCCGGAGAGCCCTCCCGGAGGTGGTCAACTGGCATGACGAGGAGGAGGGGTCTCCCTGCCCGGTCCCTCCTGGACCGAGCGGGAGGAAAAGGGGCGGCGCGACGGGGTGACCAGGGGGGCTCGGCCGGCGGGAGGATCCGGTAGGGCTCGGTCGGCTGGCGGGAGGATCCAGTAGGGCTCGGTCGTGGGGGGGGGGAAACGTGAGGTGGGAGGAGCGCCCGGGGTGGATCTGGCGTTGAGGAGACTCGGGAGGAGGGAGGGGCCGACGGGGGATGGGTGTCGGTCGACCTCCAGGGGAGGACGAGGGGAAGGGGGAGGATCGGGAGGAGGTGGGGACGAGGTGTGGGAGGAGAGGGACTCGGTCCCTGGGAGGCAGGGAGGGGCCGACGGGAGATGTCGGTTGGGAGAGAGAAGGGAGCGAGGGGAGGAGGGGTTGCCGAGAGAAGGGGGACGTGGGGGCAACGAGAAGTGGGGGGCTCGTCGGTGGGGGGCACGAGGGGTTGGTGAGATGGGAGGAGGACCGAGGGGGATGGGATCCTCTCGGTCGTGGGGGCTGGCGGCGGCAGCAGGGAAGCGGGGGGGAACTAGGGGTCTCGCTAGGGTTCCCCCCGCGGGTGGTTGTGGCTTGGCTGGCTGGGCCACTAGGCCCAGTTGGGCCAGGGGGTGGGGGGTTCCTTTTCCTTTTTCTTTGTTTTTTTATTAATGCTAATTCTTTTTACTATTATTATTATTATTAAATCTTATTTATTTTATTTTATAATTTATTATTTATACTTTTAATTATTTCTTTTATTTATTTGTTTTCATTTACTATCTTTCTTTTATTTATTTGATTTGAACTCCACTTTTAAATATATAGGGGGTTACCCATAATTCCTAAAGTGCCCGATTTCAAATTATAATCCGCTAGGGAATTTTTATAACTCAGTGACATTTTTATTTCAACAACTTAAAATCTTTTATCATCTGACTGTATTTTAAAGCTTCGAATTTTGATTCGGTTTCAACCAACACGAGATCATTGATATCATTAACGATGATGTGGCATCATTAGCGCGGGATCACTGTCGATTAATTTCAATCTTTAGTGTAGCAAAAGTCGAGGATGTCACATCATGGGTCGAGTATCATGCCAGATTGTTAAACTTGTTCAGATACTCGGCTACCGTCATGTTTCCTTGTGTCAGAGCAAGGAATTTTCTTTGCTTCACCTTCATAATACCCGTAGGAATATGATATTTGTGGAATGCTTTCTTGAATTTTTCCCATGAAATCTCTTCTCCACAGGGCCATGTTACCTTAGTATTATCCCACCATATAGCTGCTGGCCCTTCTAGGTAGTGAGTGGCAAAGGGAACCTTGTCTGCTTCCTCACAACGGGCTATGTCTAGCTTCTTCTCCATAGTCCTTATTCAGTCGTCGGCTTCAATCGGATCCGCAGCTTGGCTAAAATTGGGAGGCTTAGTACATTGAGAATCTGACAACCTGGATCGTTCCCCGTTGTGGTTATTCTGGCCTACCATAGCTTGCATGCTTCTCAGGAATTCCATGAGATCCTGATTCCTCTTTTCCTCAAACATTCTCATGATCTGCTCAGTAATTGGTGCCTGGGGTGGTGGAGGTGATAAGTCTTCTGGTGGTTGACTTTCCTGTGTGGCAGACCGACGGATGCGGGTTCCATCATTGCCTTGGCTACCGCTTCCTTTGATCCTAAATTATTGTTCCCATTGCAAAGTACCGACTCGATGAGCAACATCCATAAGGGAAAAGCATGGCCATAAAACACCAAAGAAATTCTCATGAAAAGGCAAATAAGAAAAGAACAAAATTATACAATGAAAATTAACAACACTCTTCGCAAGCTAGTAGGGGAACATATCATGACTACACTGCTCACACAGCAGTTGACATATGCAAAGATGCATGCTCAACAACTCCAACCTCGGCTCTAGTGGCGCGGATGGCACGAACACTGGAAGCCCTCCGACTCCTCGTCGTCTGATCCTGAGTTAGAGTCTGAACTAATGATGTTGACCTCAATCTCCGGAGCAAAGGCTATGCAGCGACGCTGACGAGAAGGTCCTGCTTCCAAAGGAGCACGACGCCTCAGCATCGGGGCAGCAAGAGTGGAAAGGAGTGAGGCCCACTGAGAATGAGTCTCACGGCGACTGCCAGACGAAGTGCCTGACGATGCTGAAGAACTAACTGGGATCTCAAATCCAGGTGGTGGTGGAACTGGTGGTACATCTGAGGGTGGAACAAAAGGCTGGGGTGGGGGTGGCACTGCAGTTGCAATGACAAGTGCCGCCCGAAGACGGGATAGCTCCTCAGCCAGGGACACGATTGTACGATAGCTGGCGCTCACATAGCGAGACAGGACGGCCGTCGCACGGTCACATGCCGGGTGTACGGAGCAAAATGACTCGCCTGTCGAAGGCGACAAGGTGGGGTAATGGAAGAAACTTGGATGAGTCTGCATCTCCACCTCGTTGTAGCGTAAGTCGGTGAGAGCCTCCACTGCAGCAAACTGGATTGCCATCTCTAGAGTACAAGCGTTCCGCCCTTAGTAGAGCGAGCATAGCTGCCAATATCCGAGCTGACAACTAGGTAAGCCTGAGCATGGAACTCATACACGGACTCGGCAAGCTGCTCCCGAAACACCTGGTACATTGGTTCCTCGCCATGCGGGTAGAGTCGAAACCAGATGTTCCGCAGCATTGCTGGGAAGGAGGATGGTGCAGGCTCATACTGGAAATGATACGGAACTGGTGCCATCTACTCTCACAAAGCCAAAGGTTAGTAACACAATGAATCATGATGCATGTCATGCAACAATCAAATGTAGCATTCAAGTGCAACAAGCAAATGCATACTCACGACCCTATACTACCCGTTTTGCTAACGCCGTGACTAGGTTGTTCTACAGTCAGTGTGGGTCTGATACCAAGCATTGTGGCACCCCGACTCAATGAATCGGATTACCGGTGTTTCCAGCCCAGAGATCATGTCTTCTGGAAACACTCAACAACTTGGCACAGAACTGAACTGACTTTATTTATTGCACAATGTTACAATAGCATATCTTACAATGATAGCGAGGCCAAAGGCACCCTTGGTGCAGCACAATATCCACATTATCTATGAGACATAGCGGGGCCTCGAAACTACTAAGTACTTCTACGACATAACGAAACATAGCGGCAACTCCATATATAGGGACACTGCTGTGGATACTTCCTAGTACGCATCATCAGGACCTCCGCCCTCGGCTTCTCCTGCATCTGGCATGATACGCCAGGTGAGTACTTGGAATGTACTGGCAAGCTCATAATAACCAAGCAATGCAGCAAACAATAGCATGGCAACAAATTAAGAATAATACCACTAGGCTTTATAACATCCACTTACTCATGTCCGGGGTTGTCTCACAACCACCGGAATGCTTATCAAGCATCTCCACTCAACTTGACAGTTCTTCCATCATTACCAACATCCACACGGGTGACCATCTACCGAGTTCCGGTCGGGCTGTCCATTACCGTGGACACGGCTATTCGAATAGTTTTGACACTCTGCAGAGGTTGCACACTTTACCCACACTCTGGAGCACTGACCTCGTGATCCCATTCGGGTGGACCAGCATTGCTCCAACGAGACTTTCCTGACCCGTGACTATCTCATCATATCCCCGGCAACCACTCCCTTCCGGAGTCCTATCCTGGGTCGCCCTGTGTCCTCATGACACTTGTGTCCTCATGACACCTGCCACCGTCGTGGCCAAACCAAACTGTGCCAAACGGGGACGGGCCCAACTCAACTTAACTGGGCTCACAGGGTTATCACCGCCCATCGGGTCAAGGTGGCACGCGTGCATAACCCTCCCTCTTTGGGGCATATCGGTGAGTGATACGTCTCCAACGTATCTATAATTTTTTATGGTTTCATGCTATTATCTTGTCAAACTTTGGATGTTTTGCATGCCTTTTATTTATTTTTTGGGACTAACTTATTAATTCAGTGCCAAGTGACAGTTCCTGTTTTTTCCATGATTTTGACCCCTTTCAGAGTAGATTTTGAAACGGAGTCCAAACGGAAGAAAATCCCCGAAAAGATTTTTTCTGGAACGGAAGAAGATCGAGGGACTTGGGAGCCAAGCCTGAAGAGCCCCACGGGCTCCCCATGCCCCCACCCCACGGGCTCCCCATGCCCCCACCCCACGCCCTTTTTCTCGCCTGCTTTTTGTTCGCTTGTGTCCCATGTGCCTTCAATATGCTTGCATCTTCGCTTGCTGAAAATCTAGTGATATGGATCCTCATCCACTTGCTAATATCTTTAAGAGATCCAATTATGTTGATCCAATTGCTAGTGAGTTGAGTGCACTTGACTATCTTTATGGAGTTTTGCTTGAGATGCGTGAATCTGAAAATTGTGAGGAAGAAACTTATGAGGTGATTCACGAGGTCTCCTTGGATGAAAATCATGATTGCAATGGTTTCACTATAAATTCTATTAGTGACAATCATGCTAAGAATATGCAAAACCTTAAGCTTGGGGATTATAGTTTTTCTATGTCCACTACTTGTTGCAATGATCATGAGTGGGGCGACGATTTTTCTTATGATCTTGAAAAAAAAATTAAGCCTCATGATGAATCTGATATTTGCAATATTATTGAAACTGGGTTTGGAGAAGTCATGACTTTAGTTGATGATAATCCCACTATTTTTGAAGAGCGTCAACTTTGCATGCATGTGGATCATGAAAAGAATATCCTATGTGATAGATACATTGTTGAATTCGAATATGATCCCACATGTAATTATTATGAGAGAGGAAAATATGGTGGTAGAAACTTTCATATCACTAAATCACATCTCGTTATGTTGAGACTGCTATTGTCTCTTTCTTCTTCCTTGCATATGGTAACTATTGGTTGTTTTGACAATCTGTTTTCCTATGAAATGCATTTGCATAGGAAGTATGTTAGACTTAGATGTGATTTCCACATGCTTTATGATGCTCTCGGTGTGCTTCAATTCTTGTCTTTTGTGTGAGCATCATTGATTTATCAATGCCTAGCTAAGGGCGTTAAACAATAGCGCTTGTTGGGAGGCAACCCAATGAATTTATCTTTTTATTTTCTATTTTGTTGCGTCCACACCATCATAATTCTATTGTGATTATGTTTTTTGTGTTTCTTTTTGTGTTTGAGCCAAGCAAAGCCTTTATGATTAGTCTTGGTAATGGTTGTTTGATCCTGCTCGAAAAAGACAGTAACTTTTCGCTCACGAGATGATGTTTCATTTTTATTCAGAAAGAGATTTTGAGTTGATTATTTTTTGCTGCTGATTGATATGCTTTTTCCCTAGACCTTCGAAATGTTTCAGATATTTTGAGGTAGCATAAGTATACGAAGTATACAGATTGCTACAGACTGGTCTGTTTTTGACATATTTTGTTTTTGTTGAGTTGGTTGCTTGTTTTGATGAAACTATGGTTAGTATCGGGGGGTACTAGCCATGGGAAAGTGAGAATACAGTAGCCCATCATCAATATAGATGGAATCCAAGTTTTCTACAGTACCAAAAGAAGTGGTAGTTTGTTTTCTTGTACTAATGTTATCACAAGTTTCTGTTTATGTTTTGTGTTGTGAAGTTTTCAAGTTTTGGGTGATGCTCTCGTGGACAAAGAGACAAGGAGTGGAAAGAGCTCAAGCTTGTGGATTCCCAAGGCACCCAAGCCAAATTCAAGGACACCAAAAAGCCTAAGCTTGGGGATGCCCCAGGAAGGCATCCCCTCTTTCGTCTTCAATCCATCGGTAACATTACTTGGAGCTATATTTTTATTCACCACATGATATGTGTTTTGCTTGGAGCGTCTTGTACCATAGGAGTATTTTATTTTTGTTGTGTCACAACCATCCCTGATGCACACATTTTGAGAGAGATAGACATGCACTCATCGTGATTTTGCTAGAATGCTCAATGTGCTTCACTTATATCTTTTGAGCTAGATACTTTTGCTCATGTGCTTCACTTATATCTGTTGAGCTAGATACTTTTGCTCTCGTCCTTCACTTGTATCTTTAGAGCACAGCGGTGCGTGATTTGGTAGTTGGCTTATGGTATGAAAGTAGTCCCATGTGCTAGGTACCCAAAGAGGATGCAAAAACCTCCATCTTCATGTGCATTGAGTAGAAAGAAAAGTTTCGATTCCTCTTAATTAGTTTTGAGACATGGATTTGGTAATATTAAAAGCTATGTTAGTAGGGTGTTGTGAATCTAGAAATACTTGTGTTGAAGTTAGGGATTTCTGTAGCATGCACGTATGGTGAACCGCTATGTTAGGAAGTCAGAACATAATTGATCTATTGATTGTCATCCTTTGTGTTGAGGTCGGAATCGCACGATGGTTTACACCTACCAACCCTTCCCCTCGGAGTATGCGTTTAGCACTTTGTTTCGATTACTAATAAAAACTTTTGCAAAAAGTATGTGAGTTCTTCATGACTAATGTGAGCCCATGGTATAGATGCACTTTCACCTTCCACCATTGCTAGCCTCTCTAGTGTCGCGCAATTCTCGCTGATACACAAACCCACCAAATTCCTTCCTCAAAACAGCCACCATACCTACCTACTATGGCATTTTCATAGCCATTCCGAGATATATTTCCATGCAACTACCACCGTTCCGTCTCATGACTTGTGTCGTCACTGTCATATTGCCATTGCATGATCATACTAGATCGTTGCACATCCCGGTACACTGCCGGAGGCATTTCCTATGGAGTCATCATCATTGTGATCTTTGAGCTGTGAGTAAATAAAAGTGTGACGATCATCATTATTAGAGCACTGTACCATGTGAGGAAATAAAAAAAGAGGCCAAAGAGCCCAAAATAAAAAAAGGAGAGAAAAGAAAAAAAGAGAGGCCTAAGAGCCCAAATAAAAAAAAGAGAGAAAAAGAGAGAAGGGACAATGCTACTATCTTTTTTCCACACTTGTGTTTCATAATAGCACCATGTTCTTCATGATTGAGAGCTTCTTGCTTTGTCACTACCATATTCTAGTGGGAATCTTCACTATATAACTTGGCTTGTATATTCCAATGATGGGCTTCCTCAAAATTGCCCTAGGTCTTCGTGAGCAAGCAAGTTGGATGCACACCCACTAGTTTCCATCTTTCATATACCTATAGCCCTAGTGCATCTCTTGTATGTCAATCCCTACTCATTCACATTGATATCTATTAATGGGCATCTCCATAGCCTATTGATACGCCGAGTCAATGTGACCATCTCCTCCTTTTTTGTCTCACAACCACCACCAAACTCTATTCCACCTATAGTGCTATATCCATGGCTCGCGCTCATGTATTGCGTGATAGTTATAAAAAAGTTTGAGAAAGTAAGAGTGTGAAAACAATTACTTGGCCAATTCCGGGGTTGTGCATGATTTACATTAGTTGTGTGAGGATGATGGAGCATAGCCAGACTATATGATTTTGTAGGGATAACTTTCTTTGGCCTTGTTATTTCGAAAGTTCATGATTACTTTGCTAGTTTGCTTGAAGTATTATTGTTTTCATGTCAATAGCAAACTATTGTTTTGAATCTTACGGATCTGAATATTCATGGCACATGAAATAAGTTGCAAAGGACAACTATGCTAGGTAGCATTCCACATCAAAAATTCATTCTTTATCACTTCCCTACTCGAGGATGAGCAGGAGTTAAGCTTGGGGATGCTTGATACGTCTCCAACGTATCTATAATTTTTGATGTTTTAATGCTATTATCTTGTCAAACTTTGGATGTTTTGCATGCCTTTTATTTATTTTTTGGGACTAACTTTTTAATTCAGTGCCAAGTGCCAGTTCCTGTTTTTTCCATGATTTTGACCCCTTTCAGAGGAGATTTTGAATGGAGTCCAAACGAAAGAAAATCCCAAAAAGATTTTTTCTGGAACGGAAGAAGATCGGGGGACTTGGGAGCCAAGCCAGAAGAGCCCCACGGGCCGCACAGCCCCCACCCTGCGGCCAGGGGGGTCGTGCCATGCAGGCTTGTGGGCCCTTGACCTAGATCTTGCGCCTCTATATTCCCAAATATTCCCAAAGAAATCAGGGGAGCATCGAAATTGCTTTTCCGCCGTCGCAAGCTTCTGTCTCTGCAAGATCCCATCTGGGGCACGTCCTGGTGCCCTACCGAAGGGGGATTCGGACACGGAAGGCTTCTCCATCAACACCATGACCTCTCCGATGATGCATGAGTAGTTCACCATAGACCTACGGGTCCATATCTAGTAACTAGATGGCTTCTTCTCTCTCTTGGATCTTCAATACAAAGTTCTCCACGATCTTCATGGAGATCTATCCGATGTAATCTTCTTTTGCGGTGTGTTTGTCGAGATACGATGAATTGTGGATGTATAATCAGATTATCTATGAATCGTATTTGAGTTTCTTCTGATCTCTCTTATGCATGATTTCATATCCTTGTAATTCTCTTCGATTTGTGGGTTTTGTCTAGCCATCTAGATCTATGATTCTTGCCATGGGAGAAGTGCTTGGTTTTGGGTTCATACCGTGCGGTGACCTTACCCAGTGACGGAAGGGGTAGCGAGGCACACATCATGTTTTTGCCATCAAGGGTAAAAAGATGGGGTTTTCATCATTGGTTTGAGATTATCCCTCTACATCATGTCATCTTGCTTAAAGCGTTACTCTGTTCATCATGAACTCAATACACTAAATGCATGCTGGATAGCGGTCGATGTGTGAAGTAATAGTACTAGATGCATAAAGTATCGGTCTACTTGTCTCGGACGTGATGCCTATATGTATGATCATTGCCTTAGATATCGTCATGACTTTGCGCGGTTCTATCAATTGCTCGACAGTAATTTTTTCACCCACCGTAATACTTGCTATTTTGAGAGAAGCCTCTAGTGAACACTATGGCCCCCAGGGTCTACTCCACACCATATTTTTAGCCTTACACTTTTTACTTCGTTGCACTTTCCGCCTTCAGTCCTCACTTTGCAAACAATCTTGAAGGGATTGACAACCCCTTTGAAGCATTGGGTGCTAGCTTTTTTGTGTTTCCGCACGTACTCTGGACTTGACGAGACCCTCCTTCTGGATCGATACCTTGGTTCTCAAATGAGGGAAATACTTACTGCTCCTGTGCTGCATCACCCTTTCCTCTTCAAGGGAAAAAACCAACGCAAGACCAATCTCCATCAACGTGTCAATTTCTGACGCTGTTGTTTGAGAAGTAGAAGTGAGAGATCACACAGACAACCCAAGTGACGACCTTCCCATACCGGCAAGAGGTGGTTGTACGATTATGCCGGTTGAGATGACTCATGATCATCCACCATATCATAGTTACCATAGTGATTCATAATCATAAGCATATATCTCTATATGATGGTATATTAAATGATTATTTCTTAGTAAGTTAAGCAAGTATAATGCATGAATATGTGAGCAATGCTATGCAAAACTACATCACATGGATATGATGGCTTGCCTTGATCAGTGGGGTTGTTCAAACACTCCTGGTCTTCAAAGTTTCCCTCTGAAAATGTGTTTGAAATTGCAAAAGAAAAGGAAAATCATTAAATACCTATTTATTAACCAGAAATTCTATGGGTGTGGGAAAAATACCAAAATTTACCAGATTGTAAAGAGTCTCAATACCAATCCAATACAAAAAGAATCAAGTGATTTGGACTTTAAATTGTCAAAGTTTCTCTTTAAATCTTAAATAAATAAACGAAATAGAAATCCTGGGGGGCACGTCAAAGGCGTAAAGTGGAGGGGCGCCTCCACTTAATGCTTCGGCCGCAGGCCGCAGACCCTGGCAGGTGGGGCCTGCCCCTTTTAAACAGAGAGGGACGAGAGGGAACAAAGGAGGGCGGCTCCCCGGCAATGCTCACCAGCGATAGAGACGGCGGCGAGGCTGGGAGATGACGGGAATGGAACGGGCTCTCGACGGGGATCCTCCCAGTACCTGTAGCTCCCTCGGAGGTGGACGGACGGCGTCGCCCCTTCTTCTCTGGCGGGTGGAGGCTACAGTGGTCGTCGACGGTGACGGTTCCGGCAGGGATTCAACTCACCGACTGCTCAAGGAGCACCAGAGGGACCAAGGAAAACACTGGTGGCCTTGGATTCGACTGGGGACGCGCTGAGGAGGCTGGACAGAGGGGATTTGGCGGCAGAGCTTGTCGCCGGAGCTGAGGGAGACGAGATTCCGGCTCTTGCTGGGGGTCTCTAGGGCTAATCGAGAGGTGGACGAGAGGGGTGAGAGCTAGGAGGGGTTCGGGCAGCGCCTTATATAGGCCAGCGACGAGCGCTGCCGAGCTCTCCCGAAGCGGTGAGGCTCGGGCTTGCCACTGGAGCAAGGATGGCGAGCTGGCTATTGCGGCGCGGTGGCGAGGTGATGGAGGAGGTCAGGGGAGCGACGGGACAGGTCCGGAGCCATTAATGGCGTGCGGACGACCACAGTGGCAGAAGCCCACTGTGTTGCCCGTGGCGGAGCTTGGCTGGGAGCGACGGCGGCCTTCTCCGGCGAACCACAGGGTTCAAGAGCTGCCACGCGGCTACTAGGGACCTCGTCGACGCTTAGGACAAGGGGGGCATCGATTGATGGCTCGGGGTGGCTCGGCTGCCACTGGAGCTACGCAGAGCATGCTCTGTGGCATGCCAGCACCGTGATCACCATGATTGCAGCCACTCTGATGCCACGCAAGCCTCGAAACCTTGTCGATTGCATCGACCAGCCTTCCATCAGTCACCATCCACTACTTGCCTAAACATACAAGCTCTGCTGCGACTAGGAACATCAACAACAGGTTCTGCCAGCAGACTTTGGGAGGTTCTAGAGCTCAACAGGGTTGGGATAAGAGCAAGATAGGATGTCTAGGAGAAACAGCATAGAAAAGACTCTAAACTGGCAAAATTCGGCAAGGTTTGAAGATCAAATGAATATAGTTCCTTTGAAAACCATCTTTGTGGTGCAGAACACAAATGAGCTCCTAGCACTCAATTGCAAGCTTTACTACCACTGTCATTTGATGGGGAAGTGTCATTTGGTAGTGCACACATGCCCAAAAATTTGTAGCTCCATTGTGGACTCCTAGCTAGCACTTCCTTCACAAAGGTCATGTTTTAGCAAAAACTTAGCAGAGTGTTTTTGCTCAAAATTAGTACTCGACCATGGGATGTTTTTACATATTGCAACCATATATGATCCCTAGTAACTACAGGAATTTTTCAGAATAGGAATCATAGGGTTGCTTCTCAAAGGGATAATTCTGGTCACATAACAAAAAATTATTCTGGCCATAATTATCAATTGGACAAAGAAATATTTTTGAATATTTTGAAATCATAGGGCAATGAGAAGATGTTGCAGAAGTTTTGGTTCTTAAAGCTCATCCAATCTATAGGGTGCTTCACAACCCATAGTGATGGCATAATTCCCAAAATGGAAAAAGAGAATTTATTAATAGAATAAAATATTGCAAATAAATCTCAGATAGGTTCTATTAAGAAGCAAATGGTTTTGGGTTGTTTGAGACAAGAAATCAGAGATTTCATAATCCAACTTGCTTTGAGAACTTGAAACCCACCAAATTGCAAGTGATCTTCAAAACTATTTTAAAAAGAAAAGGTTTGAAAAATCAGGGTGTTACATCACATTCAGCTCATTACGATGATGCAATACTGAGTGGGCCCAGAGATACCTCTCCTTCACACGGAGTGACAAATCCGAGTTTCGATTCATACCAACCCAACAGATACTTTCGGAGATACCTGTAGTGCACCTTTATAATCACGCAGTTACGTTATGACGTTTGATACACCCAAATCACTCCTACGGCATCCGGGGGTTGCACAATCTCATGGTCTAAGGAAATGATACTTGACATTATAAAAGCTCTAGCAGACGAACTACATGATCTTATGCTATGCTTAGGATTGGGTCTTGTCCATCACATCATTCTCCTAATGATGTGATCCTGTTATCAATTACATCCAATGTCCATGATCAGGAAACCATGATCATCTATTGATGAACAGCTAGCCAACTAGAGGCTCACTAGGGACATGTTGTGGTCCATATATTCACACATGTGTTATGGTTTCCGGTTAATACAATTGTAGCATGAATAATAGACAATTATGATGAACAAGGAAATATAATAGTAACCCCTTTATTATTGCCTCTAGGGCATATTTCCAACAGTCTCCCACTTGCACTAGATTTAATATTCTAGTTACATTGTGATGAATCGTACACCCATAGAGTTCTGGTGTTGATCATGTTTTGCTCGTGGAAGAGGTTTAGTCAACGGATCTGTGACATTAAGATCAGTATGTACTTTACAAATATCTATATCTCGATCCTGGATGTATCCACGAATGGAGTTGAAGCGGCGCTTGATGTGCTTGGTCTTATTGTGAAACCTGGGCTCCTTGGCAATGGCAATAGCTCTAGTGTTGTCATAGAAGAGAGTCATCCGGTCCGACGCACTAGGAAGAACTCCTAGGTCAGTGATGAACTCCTTCATCTAGACTCCTTCCGGTGCTGCTTCTGAAGCAGCTATGTACTCCAGTTCACATGTAGATGCCGCCACGATGCTTTGCTTGCAACTACACTAGCTGACTGCCCCACCATTCAAAATATACACGTATCCAATATGTGATTTGGACTTATCCGGATCTATGTCCAAGCTAGCATCGATGTAACCCTTTACGACAAGCTGTTTGACACCTCCATAAATGAGAAACATATCTTTAGTCCTCTTCAGGTACTTAAGGATATTCTTGACCGCTGTCCAGTGATCCACTCCTGGATCACTTTGGTACCTCACTACCAAACTTATGAAAAAAGGTTCACATCAGGTCTGGTACACAGCTTGTCATACATAATAGAGCATGTGGCTGAAGCATTGGGGACGATACTCATCTTTTCTATATCTTCTGTCGTGGTCAGGCATTGACCTGTACTCAACCTCACACCTTGTAATACAGGCAAGAACCCCTTCTTGGCCTTATCCATATTGAACTTCTTCAATATCTTGTCAAGGTATGTGCTTGCGAAAGACCAATGAGGCGTCTCGATCTATCTCTATAGATCTTGATGCCTAATATGTAAGAAGCTTCTCCAAGGTCCTTCATTGAAAAACACTTATTAAAATAGGCCTTTATGCTTTCCAAAAGTTCTTTATCATTTCCCATCAACAATATGTCATCCACATATAATATGAGAAATGCTACACAGCTCCCACTCACTTTCTTGTAAATACAGGCTTCTCCATAAGTCTGTAAAAACCCAAACTCTTTGATCACCTCATCAAAGCGAATGCTCTAGCTCCGAGATGCTTGCACTAGCCCCTAGATGGAGCGCTGGAGCTTGCATACCTTGTCAGCATTTTTAGGATCGACAAAACCTTCCGGCTGTATCAAATACAATTCTTCCTTGAGAAAGCCGTTAAGGAATGTCGTTTTGACGTCCATTTGCCACATCTCATAATCATAAAATGCGGCAACTGCTAACATGATTCGGACCGACTTCAGCATCGCTACGGGTGAGAAAGTATCATCGTAGTCAATTCCTTGAACTTGTCGATAACCCTTAGCGACAAGTCGACCGTTATAGATGGTCACATTACCATCCGCGTCGGTCTTCTTCTTAAAGATCCATTTATTTTCTATGGCTCGTTGATCATTGGGCAAGTCCACCGAAGTCCATACTTTGTTCTCACACATGGATCCTATCTTGGATTTCATGGCTTCAAGCCATTTGTTGGAATCCGGACCTTCCATTGCTTCTTCATAGTTCGAAGGTTCATTGTTGTCCAACAACATGATTTCCATGACAGGCTTGTCGTTCCACTCTGCTGTGGAATTTGTCCTTCTGGACCTTCAAGGTTCAGTAGCAACTTGATCCGAAGATTCATGATAATCATCATTAACTTCCTCTCTAGTCGGTGTAGGCACCACAGAAACATTTTCCTGCGCTGCGCTACTCTCCGGTTCGAGAGGACGTACAATTACCTCATCAATTTCTACTTTCCTCCCACTTACTTCTTTCGAGAGAAACTCTTTCTCTAGAAAGGATCCATTCCTGGCAACAAAGATTTTGCCTTCCGATCTAAGATAGAAGGTATACGCAACAGTTGACTTAGGGTATCCTATGAAGACGCATTTTTCCGCTTTGGGTTCGAGCTTCTCAGGTTGAAGTTTCTTCACATAAGCATCGCACCCCCAAACTTTCAGAAACGACAGCTTAGGTTTCTTTCCAAACTATAATTCATACGGTGTCAGCTCAACGGATTTAGATGGTGCCCTATTTAAAGTGAATGCGGCAGTTTCCAATGCATATCCCCAAAATGATAGCGGTAAATCAGTAAGAGACATAATAGATCGCACCATATCTAATAGAGTGTGACTATGACGTTCAGACACACCGTTACGCTGAGGTGTGCCAGGCGGCGTGAGTTGTGAAACAATTCCACATTTTCTGAAGTGTGTGCCAAACTCCTGAGTCAAATATTCTCCTCCATGATCAGACCGTAAGAACTTTACTTTCTTGTCTTGTTGATTCTCTACCTCACTCTGAAATTCCTTGAACCTTTCAAAGGTTTTAGACTTGCGATTCATTAAGTAGACATACCCATATCTGCTTAGCTCATCCGTGACAGTGAGAACATAACGATAGCCACCGCGAGCCTCAACGCTCATTGGACCACACACATCAGTATGTATTATTTCCAACAAGTTGGTTGCTCGCTCCATTGTTCTGGAGAACGGAGTCTTGGTCATCTTGCCCATGAGGCATGCTTCGCATGTGTCAAATGATTCAAAATCAAGAGACTCCAAAAGTCCATCTGTATGGAGTTTCTTCATACGTTTGACACCGATATGACCAACACAGTAGTGCCACAAGTATGTGGGACTATCATTATCAACCTTACATCTTTTGATACTCACACTATGAATATGTGTAACATCACGTTCGAGATTCATTAATAATAAACCATTGACCAGCGGGGCATGACCATAAAACATACCACACATATAAATAGAACAACCATTATACTCAGATTTAAATGAGTATCCATCTCGCATTAAATGAGATCCAGACACAATGTTCATGCTCAAATCTGGTACTAAATAACAATTAGTGAGGTTTAAAACTAATCCCAAAGGTAGATCTAGAGGTAGTGTGCCGACGGTGATCACATCGACCTTGGAACCATTCCCGACGCGCATCGTCACCTCGTCCTTTGCCAGTCTCCGCTTATTCCGTAGTTCCTGTTTTGAGTTGCAAATGTGAGCAAAAGCACTGGTATCAAATACCCAGGAGCTACTATGAGCATTGGCAAGGTACACATAAATAACATGTATATCATATATACCTTTGACGATGTAGGCCTTCTTATCCGATAAGTACTTGGCGCAGTTCCACTTCCAGTGACCAGTTCCCTTGCAGTAATAGCACTCAGTCTCAGGCTTGGGTCCATTCTTGCGCTTCTTCCCGGCAACTGTTTTACTGGGTGCGGCAACTTCTTTGCCGTCCTTCTTGAATTTCTTTTTACCCTTGCCTTTCTTGAAACTCGTGGTCTTATTCACCATCAACACTTGATGTTTCTTCTTGATTTCCACCTCCGCATATCTCAGCATTGAATATAACTCGGGAATAGTCTTTTCCATCCCTTGCATGTTATAATTCATCACGAAGCTCTTGTAGCTAGTGGAAGCGGTTGGAGGATTCTGTCAATAACCGCGTCATCCAGAAGATTAACATCCAACTGAGACAGACAGATGTGCAGCCCAGACATTCTTAGTATGTGCTCACTGACAGAACTATTTTCCTCCATCTTATAGTTGAAGAACTTGTCAGAAACCTCATATCTCTCGACCCGGGCAAGACCTTGGAAAACCAGTTTCAGCTCTTGAAACATCTCATACCATCTTGCTCAAAACGCTTTTGAATCCCCGGTTCTTAACTGTAAAGCATGTTGCACTGAACCTGAGAGTAGTCATCACTTCGCGACTGCCATGCGTTCATAACGTCTTGGGCTACCGCGGGAACGGCACGGTCACCTAGCGGTGCATCAAGTACATATACCTTCTTGGAAGCAATGATGATGAGCTTTAAATTATGAGCCCAGTCCGCATAGTTGCTACCATCGTCTTTCAACTTGGTTTTCTCTAGGAAGGCGTTGAAATTGAAGTTGACATGAGCGTTGGCCATTGGATCTACAATATTGTAAAGACATTATTAGACTAAGTTCATCTAATCAAATTATTTAATGAACTCCCACTCAGATAGACATCCCTCCAGTCATCCAAGTGATACATGATCCACATCGACTAACCCGTGTCCGATCATCACGTGAGACAGACTAGTCGTCAATGGTGAACATCTCTATGTCGATCGTATCTCCATACGACTCATGTTCGACCTTTCGGTCTCTCGTGTTCCAAGGCCATGACTGTACATGCTAGGCTTGTCAAGTCAACCTAAGTGTTTTGCATCTGTAAATCTAGCTTACACCCGTCATATGCGAATGTTAGAATCTATCACACACGATCATCACGTGGTGCTTCGAGACAACGATCCTTCGCAACGGTGCACACTTAGCGGGAACACTTTTCTTGAAATTTTAGTGAGGGATCATCTTATTACTACCGTCGTTCTAAGAAAATAAGATATAGAAACATGATAAACATCACATGCAATCATATAGTGACATGATATGGCCATTATCATCTTGCACCTTTGTTCTCCATCTTCTGGGCGCGGCATGATCATCATTATCACCGGCATGTCACCATGATCTCCATCATTGTGTCTTCATGAAGTCATCTCACCAACTATTACTTATACTACTATGGCTAATGGTTAGCAATAAAGTAAAGTAATCACATCGCATTGCATCTCATACAATAAATTAAGAGAACTCCTATGGCTCCTTCCGGTTGTCATACTCATCGACATGCAGTCATGAATTCTATTACAGGAACATGATCAATCTCATACATCACATATATATCATCACATCCTTTTGGCCATATCACATCACATAGCATACCCTGCAAAACCAAGTTAGACGTCCTCTAATTGTTGTTGCAAGTTTTATGTGGCTGCTATGGGTTTCTCGCAAGAACGTTTCTTAATTACCTAGGTCATAGCCACAACGTTGATATGCCAATGCTATTTACCCTTCATAAGGACTCTTTTCATCAAATCCAAATCTACTAAAGTGGGAGAGACAGACACCCGCTAGCCACCTTATGCAACAAGTGCATGTCAGGTGGTGGAACCAGTCTCACGTAAACGTACGTGTAAAGTCGGTCCGGGCCGCTTCATCCCACAATGCCACCGAAAAAAGATTGGACTAGTAATGGCAAGCAATTGACAAAATCATCGCCCACAACTTTTGTGTTCTACTCGTGCATAGAATCTATGCATAGACCTAGCTCGGATGCCACTGTTGGGTAACGTAGTAACAATTCAAAAAAAAAATCCTATGTCATACCAAGATCTATCTAGGAGAAACCAGCAACGAGAGAGGTTGTAGAGCATCTTCATACCTTTGAAGATCGCTAAGAGGAAGCGTTACTATAAACGCAGTTGATGGAGTCGTACTCGTAGCGATTCAGATCGTGGAAGATTCCGATCCAAGCGCCGAACAACGGTGCGTCCGCGTTCAACACACGTGCAGCCCGGTGACGTCTCCTCTACCTTAAACCAGCAAGGGGAGAGGGGAAGGTGAGGGAGAGCTTTGGCAGCACGACGGTGTGGTGTCGTTGGAGCTATCTAGTTCTCCGGCAGGGCTTCGCCAAGCGCTGCGGAGGAGGAGGAAGAGAGAGGGCAGGGCTGCGCCGAGGGAGAGAGGAATTCTTGTGTGCAACCCTGAAAATTCCTTGGGTATTTATAGGAGGAAGGGGAGAGAGAGGCCGGCCACGCCCTACATCAATCTAGGGTGGGCGGCAGCCAAGGATGGGGCAGCGGCCAGGGTGGAGGTGGCTTGCCTCCCAAGTTGGGAGGTGGGCCACCTTTCGCCCTAGGGTTTCGAGCCCATATGGCCATCAGGCCTTGGCCGGACGAACCAGCCCACCTAGGTGGCTGGTTCCCACCTTGGCTCGACCCGTGTGGCCCTCCGGGGCTGGTGGACCCCGTGAACACTTCCTGTGGTCCCGGTACAATATCGGTGAACCCAAAACATTTCCGGTGACCAAATCTTGACTTCTTATATATAAATATTTACCTCCATACCATTCCGGAGCTCTTCATGACGTCTGGGATCACATCCGGGACTACGAACAACTTTCGATAAACACATACTATTCCCATTACAACTCTAGCATCAACGAACCTAAAGTGTGTAGACCCTGCGGATTCAGCAATCATGTAGACATGACCGAGACACCTCTCCATTCAATAACTAACACCGGGATCTGGATATCCATGTTGGCTCCCACATGTTCCACGATGATCTCATCAGATGAACCACGATGTCGGGGATTCAATCAATCCCGTATACAATTCCCTTTGTCTATCGATATATAACTTGCGCGAGATTCGATCGTCGGTATCCCTATAGCTTGTTCAATCTATTTACATGCAAGTATCTTTACTCGTTCCGTAACACATCATCTCGTGGCTAAATCCTTAGTCACATTGAGCTCATTACGATGATGCAATACTAAGTGGGCCCAGATATACCTCTCCGTCACATGGAGTGACAAATCCCAGTCTCGATCCATACCAACCCAACGGATACTTTCGGAGATACCTGTAGTGCACCTTTGTAATCATCCAGTTACGTTCTAACGTTTGATACACCCAAAGCACTCCTTAGGTATCCGGTGGTTGCACAATCTCATGGTCTAAGAAAATGATACTTCACATTACAAAAGCTCTAGTAGACGAACTACACGATCTTGTGCTATGCTTAGGATTGGGTCTTGTCCATCACATCATTCTCCTAATGATGTGATCCCATTATCAGTGACATCCAATGTCCATGATTTGGAAACCATGATCATCTATTGATCAACGAGCTAGCCAACTAGAGGCTCACTAGGGACATGTTATGGTCTATATATTCACACATGTATTGCGGTTTCTGGTTAATATAATTATAACATGAATAATAGACAATTATCATGAACAAGGAAATATAATAATAACACCTTTATTATTGCCTCTAGGGCATATTTCCAACATGGCTTCGGATCTCCGCAGCTGTCATGCGAAGGAGAGGGATGTCACCCTCCATGCAGACTGGCTCGGGGTCTCCCCTACGGCCGCGCGAAACCTCTCAGTGAGGCTAACCTGCAGCTCATGGCCACATAGGTGATGGCCTATAGGTTGCAACACCCATTGCCACATGGAAGTGTATGAACCATTTTTGTCGAAGTAAACACATATAAGGGCTTCATTTGAAAAAAAATCACCATGGATGTTGATACGTCTCAAACGTATCTATAATTTTTGATGGTTTCACGCTGTTATCTTGTCTTCTTTGGTTGTTTTATGTACTTTTATATCTTTTTTGGGACTAACTTATTAATTCAGTGCCAAGTGCCATCTCCTGTTTTTCCGTGTTTTGGACTCTTTTCAGATCTGATTTTGGAACGGAGTCCAAATGGAAGAAAAACCCCGAAATGATTTTTTCCCGAACGGAAGAAGACCAGGGGGCTTTTGGGCCAAGCCAGGTGGGCTCCAGGGAGACCACAAGCCCCCACTCCGCCACCAGGGGGAGGCGGCGGTGGGCAGGCTTGTGGCCTCCCTGGCCGCCCCCTGACCTAGGTCTTTGGCCTATAAATTCTGAAATATTCCGCAAAAAATCAGGGGAGCCTCGAAAATACTTTTCCGTCGCCGCAAGCTTCCGTTTCCGCGAGATCTCATTTGGAGGCCCTTCCCGGTGCCCTGTCGGAGGGGACTTTGGAGTTGGAGGGCTTCTTCATCGTCATCATCGCCCCTCCAATGACTCATGAGTAGTTCACTTCAGACCTACGGGTCTGTAGTTAGTAGCTAGATGGCTTCTTCTCTCTCTTGGATCTTCAATACAAAGATCTCCATGATCTTCATGGAGATCTATCCGATGAAATCTTCTTTGGCGGCGTGTTTGTCGAGATCCGATGAATTGTGGATTTTTGATCAGATTATCTATGATATATATTTGATTCTTTGCTGATTTCTTATATGCATGATTTGATATCCTTGTAAGTCTCTCCGAGTCTTGGGTTTTGTTTGGCAAACTAGATCTATGATTCTTGCAATGGGAGAAGTGCTTGGTTTTGTGTTCTACCATGTCACTACTAGAAAACAGTTTTTTGCCATCTGCTGCTTCTTTGCCGTCTGCTGGCTGATGGCAAAGACCCTCTTTGCCATCAGCTACCAAAAACCAGACGGCAAAGAGGAGTCTCATGGCAGAGAGGGTCTTTGTCATCTGCTGCTTCTTTTCCGTCTGCTGGCTCACGGCAAACACCACTCAGGGTGACGGCAAAGAGCTGGGCTCACGGCAAATATCACTTAGGCACACGGCAAAGCGCTCGGCTGGCCCAGCCCGCACCCCCTCTCTCCCCCCTAATGACCTCTCTCTTTGCCGTCCGCTTTTCTCCTGTGTGCCGTCGGGAGGCAGACGACAAAGAGGGTGCGCCCTAACGGTCGTTAGCCCCACCCCACGCGCCTCTCTCTCACCCCTAACTGCCACCCCACACCCCTCTCTCTCACCCCGACAGCACAACCGCCGCCACGCCCTCCTCCGTCCTCCATGCACCGCCGCCCCTCCTCCTCCGGCCTCCCTACGTCCCCTCCTCCTTCGGCCTGCGGCCTCCCTGCGCCGCCGCCCCCTCCTCCTCCCACCTCTGTCCTCCGGCCTCCCTGCGCGCCCTCCTCCCTGCACCCCCTCCTCCACCACGCCCCTCCTCCTCCCCGGGACCTCCTCCTCCACCACCGCCGTCGGAGCTCACCCCTTCTCTACCACCGCCACTACTGCCCTCTCCTCCACCGCCGCACCCTCCTCCTCCCCGGCCGCCCCCTCCGGTGAGTCCTTTTTTTCTTTTTTTGCTAATTAACAGATTTAGTGGCATATATAGTTTAGTTGGTAGGTTAGTTAATTAGTAGTTTTAGTGGTAGTTTAGTTAGTTGGTAGATTTAGTTAGTTAATTAGTAGATTTAGTAGGTAGTTTAGTGGTAGATTTTGTTTTGTTAATTAGTGGTAGCTAGATTCTTTTTTTTGCTGTTTAGTGCTATCTAGGTTTAGCGATAGGTTTGTTAGCTTGGTTAGTTAGGTTACTTAGTTAGTTAGCTTAATAGAAAGAATAGGAAGAAGAAGAAGAGGAGGAGGAGGAGAAGAGGAGAAGAGGAGGAGGAGAATAAGAAGAAGACGAAGAAGAAGAAGAAGAAGAAGAGGAGGAGAAGACAAAAATAAGGAGAAGAAGAAAAGAAGAGAAGAAGAAGAGAAGAAGAGAAGAAGAATACCTTCTCCTCCTCCGTCTTCTCCTCCTTCTTCTCCTCCTCCTCCTTCTCCTTCTTCTTAATTTCTTCTTCTTCTCCTCCTCCTCCTCTTTCTTCTCCTCTATCTTATTCTTCAGACCTTATTTTCCCCAACAATGAGATAATTACCCATTTAGCTACAAAATGGCATAAAAACCTTGGTTAGCTCATGAATATTATATTCTTAACTTGTTTTCCTCTAAAATGACATAATTAGAATATTTGTGTTGATCGGGTGCATTTAGATGTGATAGTTGTCTCGTCGCTGTGAGGTCTTCTATGCGAAGACATGTCCGTGCGTTGTACGAGCTCCGCCCCTGCATTCATGGGTCAGTACAAATTTCATCTCCTCCTCGCCCCTTCATTTACTATGGCTCGGTTTCCGGATGAAACTTTCTAGATTTAGGTAATTAAATTAATTTATTAGTATGCGTGACCAGTATGCGTCTCCCGTTCGAAAGGGCGACATCTATAAATATGCATGTCTTTGCATATTTATAACCGCCATCCTTTCGAATTGTCGAACATTATCCATGGACAACCCGAGTATGTGTAGATTGGGTTCGTTTTCCCGTATGCTGTGCTCTGGATCCGATGCGGAATTTCGTCAGTGCCTCCCTGTTGTTCTCCGGATGCACATCCTCTCTGTTTATTGCGGAGACGTGTATCAGGAGAACAGCGGGGAGGTGCTGCCAAAATTTTGTGTTGGATCCGGAGCTGAGCATGGGAAAACGAACCCAATCTACACATACTCGGGTGGGATTAGGACCTATCTTTACCTATTAGCGTGTAGGTTGCCTGGACGTAATAAAAATGGCGAACCTGATTAACCGATGAATATAAATGCTAAATTATATATAAATATATTTCTTCTGTCTTTAATAGCTACGCAAGATGAGTGATCGTGCGTGGATGTATACTGGTCACCCTAGTCAGAAAGAGATGACGAAAGAATGGTTTGTAAAAACAAAGGAATTTGTGAAAGCTGCATTCGCAAATGGCCAGGAAAGAAACTATTGCCCCTGTCCTGGATGCGACAACTATAAAAAGACGACATACTCTGTAATGATTAAACACCTGTAGAGGAGGGGTTTTCAGCCTAATTATACGGTGTGGACATTTCATGGTGAGTCTATACAACGCACAAGAGCTGAGGTGGTCCGTCGTCGCACGGACGAGCATGGTACCGGGATCGAATACATGGTGCAAGACTTTGATGATGCTCGGAATTCAGAAGATGAGATGGAGGAATCTGCAAAGGCCTTTTATGAAATGTTGGAGTCTTCAAAACGTCCTCTCCATGAGCTCACTGAGCTCCGTCAGCTAGATGCAATTGCACAAGTAATGGCTCTGAAGGCTTAGTTCAACTTGGGAAGAGAATGCTACGACGCGATGATGACACTATTTGGATGCTTCCTACCCAAAGGCCATGTCATCCCTGCAAACCTGTACTAGTCGGACGAAATACTTCGTGTACTTAAGATGCCCTATGAGAAGATAGATGCATGTGAGGAAGGATGTGTCTTATTTAGGAAGGAGTATGCACACTTGGACTATTGTCCCAATTGCGAGTCTTGCAGGTATCTTGTGGTAGACAACGGTATGCGTGAGAAGAGGCAGACCAAAATCGCAGTTAGTGTTCTTCGGTATATGCCAATCGTACCAAGACTTCAACGTCTTTTCGTGGTCGAAGAGACAGCCAGACAGATGACATGGCACAAATTGGGCAAAAGAACCAAACTAGATGCGGATGGGAATAAGATGGTGGTACACACATCGGATGGGGAAGCGTGGAAACATTTCGATGGATTGCATCAGTATAAAGCGGCAGATCCAAGGAATGCTCGAGTCTGCGCCGCCACAGATGGTTTTAATCCCTTCGGAATGACGGCAACCCAATACAGTTGTTGGCCTGTATTTGTCATTCCACTCAATCACCCCCGGGCAGATTATGCAAAGAAAGAACATATTTCTGACATTGATAATTCCAGGGCCCAATTATCCGGGGAAGAATATGAATGTGTACCTGCAACCGCTTAAGGATGAATTGGAAGAAGCTTGGGATAATGGGGTCAAGACATTCGATGCCGCTAGAAAAGAAAACTTCAAAATGCATGTGTGGTACATGTACTCTATGCATGACTTGCCAGCGTATGCGCTATTCTCTGGATGCTGTGTGCATGGAAGGTTCCCGTGCCCCCAATGCAAGGCAGCTCTTCAGTTTCATTGGTTGCAGGAGGGTCGGAAGTATTCTTGCTTTGACTTGCATAGACAATTCCTGGATCCTGACCATCAGTTCAGAAAAGACAAGAAGAACTTTACGAAAGGTAAAGTTGTCAAAAACTTGGCACCACCTGCGTTCACAGGCCAACAGATCCTGGATCAGTTAAACGCCCTCGAGCCTGATCCAGAGCGTCGAGGGTATTTCAAGGGGTATAATTCAAAACATGCCTGGACTCACAAGCCATGCTTCTGGGATTTGCCTTACTTCAAAGACCTCCTTCTTCCACACAATATTGACATGATGCACACTGAAAAGAATATCGGAGAGGCTATTTTTGGTACATTGTTTGACATAGATCGGAAGACAAAGGATAATACTAAGGCTAGAGTCGATCAAGAGATACTATGTCATAGACCGTTACAAAACATGCGAGAAGGCAAAGGAAAGCAGAAGTGGTCGAAGCCAAAGGCCTGGTTCAATCTTGGAAGGCCAGCTATGAGGGAAATTATCTTATGGGTCAAAATGCACTTGATGTTCCCCGATGGCTATGCAGCAAATCTAAAGAGGGGAGCGAGTCTTGAAAAATTAAAAATCTTTGGTCTCAAGAGTCATGATTGGCACATATGGCTAGAGCGGGTAATGCCGGTGATGTTACGTGGCTTTATTCCTGAGGATGAATGGCTAGTACTGGCGGAGCTAAGCTATTTCTTCCGTGTTCTTTGTGCGAAAGAATTGTCGCTTGGCGTGGTGGAAGACATGGAGGAGTTTGCACCGGAGTTGTTGTGCAAGTTAGAGAAGATCTTTCCACCGGGCTTCTTTAATCCAATGCAGCATTTGATTTTAAATCTATCGACCGATGCAAGATTGCGTGGGCCCGTGCATTATCGTTTGTGCTATGCAACTGAGAGGATGCAGAAGACCCTTCGAGCTAAATGTAAAAATAAGCATAGAATTGAAGCATCGATGGCTGAGGCATTCATTACTAAGGAGGTGGCAAACTTTGTGACAGCACACTATGAAGCCAAAAATCATCATTTGCATAATCCGAAGCCTCGGCACAATGATGCAGACCCTAAAAAAGGTGGGTCCAACCTCAGCCTATTCAAATGGAAGCTCGCACCAGCCGGTGCTTTGAAACCAATAACGTTAGATGTCGAAGAATGGCGGAACATTTCATTGTATATCTTCAACAACCTAACAGAAGTGCGCCGTACATCGCGTGAGTTATCGGCACATTTTCCTGTAATTTCTAATTCATTTGAACTGCTCTTGTTCCCGGATATTTCAAACAGCCGTTACGTCACCAAATTCTCGGATGCAGCGGTGATCGAAAATGATTCCATCGAAGGGTATGAGCTTCTGTCAAAGACAGGAGGCGGCTATCCCGGTTTCATCTCTTGGTTCAAACAAACGGTAATTATCAATAATGGACCATTTCATTTCTTGGTCTAACTTGCGGCTAATGCAACAATCGTTTCGTATTAAACTTGTAGGCTAATTCTGAGTCTATGGACGCCGAATGGAGACAACTCGCTAATGGGTTTGACTATAAGGTCCGTTCGTTTGAGAAATACAACATCAACGGGTATCTCTTTCGTACCTTTGGCAAAGAGCTATCTATGCCCGACCAGAAATCTTCAAATTGTGGTGTCTCTGCTATCGGCGAAGGTGTTTTCGAGTATTATGGAAGAGTTGAAGCAATTTATGAACTTCAATTCTATGGTGAAAACCCACCGAATGTCGTAGTCTTCAAATGTTATTGGTTCCAGCCGAAGAAGACTAGAAGGACTCATGAACATATAGGACTAGTCGAAATCAATCCAAACACCCATTTAGATGTTCCTGATGTCTATATTACGGCTCAACAGGCGACCCAAGTTTTCTATCTACCGTGGGCATGCCAAACGGATAAGAATATGGAAGGTTGGTATGTTGTTTATGAAGTGCCACCACATATCAAACCACCTCTCCCAAATGAACAGGATTATGAACCTCACATTAACCCAGACACATATGATGGAGAATTCTTCCAAGAAACACGTCTTTCCAAGAAACGTTTCAAGAACCGCCGTGCTTCACCCAAGAACATGGAAGTAGACAGCGACAATGAATCCGACTCCAGCCCTGAGCCGGAACCAGAAGACCTGGAACTCGTAGAGGTTACTGATGCGGATGACCTGTCAATAATTCAACGATTAAAGGAAGGCCTTTCACAACTTCACGCCGTTGAACCCGACGAGCACGTCATTTATGAAGACATGCGTGATAGTGATGATGATGATGCATTTATTGATGCTGATTATTAGTTTGTAAGATTCACAACTTAAATTATATATATTTTAATATTTATTATTCATGTACATATTATTATTCATGTCAGTTATTCAATTTTTTTATGTTGTACTAATTTCCTTTAATCTTTATCATGGCAGGTCACCAGGTGCGGAAAGATAGTGGGCGCTCGTCCAGATCGCTCGACGGGTTCTTCCCAGGCGCCCCGCACGAGGGGTGGTACTTCCCTTCCACCCCTATCTCTCCGTAGAGCCTGGGAAGACAGTCTGTCGACACCACCCGTGGGTTCTTCTTCGTTGGCGGCATTGCCCACTGGGAGAGGTGCTGGTCGGGTAGGGAAGAAGGCGAAGGGTACAGGGAGAGGTGGTGGCCGCGAAAGATCCAGGAGGACTGTTGAGCCGTCCTCGCCACCACCACCAGCTCATTCACCCGAGCATAGGACTACTATGGTCGACCCATTTGCGGAGGAGGCTACGGGGACTCTGTTCCAGGAGCCTGGTGTTGACGGGCATTCGTCCCATGAGACTCCCGTCCAGGAGCAGCCTCGGGTCGAGGTGCATTCGGCCCCGAGACTACAGTTCCGGAGGATTCACCCGACGTGGAGAGGCCCGGATGGGAGACCTACCGGATCGGACCGAGTTGCCGGATTGGACCGATGGTCCGGGTGGCTCAGGGGGTGGGGATGGCGGGGATGAGCTTACGGATAGTGAGGGTGATGTGCAGGTGGATGGGGCCATCGTGTACAAGCGTGGTAGTACACGTCTCCCGGTCGTGCCGGCTACCCGCGAGCAGAGGCCGGTGATTAAACTTGAAGGAGATAGTTAAGTACATTTACTCTTTTTTTAGCTTTTGTCTTCAAGTTTGTTCAAATATCTAATGTGTTGACCTTATCATACTGTAGGGGATGGGTTCACCCTCTTGGAGTCCGCAGGCCGAACTCCGTCCTTGGTGTGCTTTGCCGGACAAATTTCATGGGGTTCGTCACCTTGCTTGATGAGGGTCAGGTTCCTACACTAGCATTTTCCTGGGAGCACTACCAGGCTGTGCACGCCCCGGGGAGGAGATTATAGATGGTGTCTTGTGCCACACGAGGGCTGAGATGGTGATCAAGAGCTTTTGGGTAAATTATCCTTTTGTAGAATCTAAAATTAACAATATAGCTAATTATTGTACTAATCGGTGTTTTCACGTTTGATTGCAGACCTTCTATAGGTGTGAGGATGGATATGAGGAGGAGGCGGCCAGGGTTCTCGAGGCCGAGTGTAGGCGGTTACTATAGAACATACGCCACGAGGCTCGGCCATAGGCTATTTGAGATTACTACGCCACTCGTGGTATTAAGAAGCAGAAGAAGGATTGCCGTGGAAAGTTTCAGAAGAAGGAGCAATACATGAAGGTAATTACCTATTCCTAAGTCCTTCTATGTAGTTTTCTTGATTTCATACATAGGCATAGCACTCAAAATTCTTTCTAATAACTTACAGGTGCCCCCGAGATGGTGTGCGGATAAGATGGATTGTTGGGAGGCGTTGGTTGATGAGTGGTGCACAGGCAGCTGGCGAGTCGTCCACGAGAATGCGAAGGATCGGCGTAGCCAAATGGTTGGTGTGCCACACCATCAAGGCAGCGCCAACTTACTTCAGTTCGGACGAAACTGGGTATGTGATTTGCTTCATGATTCATGCAATTCATTCTTCATGCTAATATTTTGTTCCTCTCTTTTAGGCGCATCACAATAAGACGGAGATGCCACACTTGTATGACCTTTATGGCATGGCCCATACTGCCTCGTACAAGAAGGTGAAGGCATTCTCTGAGTCTCACCTAGATGATCCCAATAACTTCACCAACCTATCATCCCACCATAAGCTCGTGGCTTACAGGGACGCGGGGAAGGCTACGAGAGGGGATGAATTTAACCCTAGCCAGGAACCTTTGGATCCAGAGCTCGTGATGATATCTGGTGGCGGGAGGCCCCATGGCTCGATAGCCATTGGAGATCGGATAATACGTTGTCCACTCACTCTCCCGGAGATCAAGGTGCGCCAGTCGAGCAGCTGTCCTGAGATAATGCGTCGTCCACGGCCAGTCGATCTTGCCATCGAGGTTAGTTGTACGGACTAAGAACACTTTCATCCATTTCATTATGTGTGTCACTATAGATAATTACTGTGGTAACGAGGAATGGTGTTTCAGGCTGCTCTTCAGAAAGAGAGATTGGCAAACCAGGCTGCTCTTGAGAAAGAGAGATTGGCAAGCCAAGCTGCTCTTGAGGCTGCTCTTGAGAAAGAGAGATTGGCAAGTCAGGCTGCTCTTGATGAGAGGGACCAGACCACGACACGATTGATTGAGGAGGAGAGGTCCCGGAATGAGGCGGGTCAACGGGCCCTGTACGAGCTTTTTGTGGTAAGTTTTTTTTCACATTAGCCAAATCATGTGTGTAATGTGTGTTTCATTACTAACTAATACGACCCACTCTTCAGGGTCTGTGCGAGAAGAGCGGTCAAGTCCCTCCGCCGATGCTCGTCTTCTCTTCGATTGGCAAGGTGAGTTTCATTATAAACTAGTATTAATAATTGAGTGTCATCATGCTAAATGAGACATTGCAAAATATCTATTCTGCAGAATAACTCCCGAGCGGCATCGCACGACCCTTCTCCAGGTGTTTCTCCTCCTTGCTGACCACTACGGTAAGTTTCTCTTCTCCTCTTTCATATTCTCCTTGCCTTAATTTCCCCAACAATGACATAATTAGCCCATTTAGCTCCAAAAAGACATAGTTAGCTAATATAGCTCCAAGAAGAGGAGAAGAGGAGAAGAAATAGGAAAAATGAAAAGAAAGAAGAAGAAGAAGAAGAGAAGAAGGAGAAGGAGGAGGACGAGGAGGAGTAGGAGAAGGAGGAGAAGGCCACGGACCTTCTAATCCATCTCCCCCTCCTCCTCCTTCTCCTCCTTCTTCTTTATTTCTTCTTCTTCTTCTTCTCCTCCTCTTTCTTCTCCTATTTCATATTCTCCTTGCCTTAATTTCCCCAACAATGACATAATTAGCCCATTTAGCTCCAAAATGGCATAAGAACCTTGGTTAGCTCATTAACATTACATACTTAGCTTGTTTTCCTCTAAAATGGGATAATTAGCCCATTTAGCTCCAAAAAGACAGAGTTAGCTAATTTAGCTCCAAGAAGAGGAGAAGAGGAGAAATGAAAAGGAAGAACAAAAAGAAGAAGAGAAAGAGAAGAGAAGGAGAAGGAGAAGAACGAGGAGGAGAAGAAGGAGAACGAGGAGGAGGAGGAGGAGAAGGCCAAGGACCTTCTAGTACTTCTCCTCCTCCTCCTTCTCGTCCTTCTTCTTTATTTCTTCTTCTTCTCCTCCTCCTCTTTCTTCTCCTCTTTCATATTCTCCTTGCCTTAATTTCCCCAACAGTGACATAATTAGCCTATTTAGCTCCAAAATGCCATAATAAGCTCAAAATGGCATAAGAACCTTGGTTAGCTCATTAATATTTATACTTAGCTTGTTTTCCTCTAAAATGAGATAATTAGCCCATTTAGCTCCAAAACGACATAGTTAACTAATTTAGCTCCAAGAAGAGGAGAAGAGGAGAAGAAATAGGAAAATGAAAAGAAAGAAGAAGAAGAAGAGAAGAAGGAGAAGGAGGAGGAGGAGCAGGAGAATGAGGAGAAGGCCAAGGAGCTTCTAGTCCTTCTCCTCCTCCTCCTCCTTCTCCTCCTTCTTCTTTATTTCTTATTCTTCTTCTTCTCCTCATCCTCTTTCTTCTCCTATTTCATATTCTCCTTGCCTTAATTTCCCCAACAATGACATAATTAGCCCATTTAGCTGCAAAATGCCATAATAACCTCAAAATGGCATAAGAACCTTGGTTAGCTCATTAATATTATATACTTAGCTTGTTTTCCTCTAAAATGGGATAACTAGCCCATTTAGCTCCAAAAAGACATAGTTAACTAATTTAGCTCCAAGAAGAGGAGAAGAGGAGAAATGAAAAGGAAGAACAAAAAGAAGAGGAGCAAGAGAAGAGAAGGAGAAGGAGAAGAAGGAGGAGGAGAAGAAGGAGAAGGAGGAGGAGGAGAAGGCCAAGGACCTTCTAGTCCTTCTCCTCCTCCTCCTCCTTCTCCTCCTTCTTCTTTATTTCTTCTTCTCCTCCTCCTCCTCCTCTTTGTTCTCCACTTTCATATTCTCCTTGCCTAAATTTCCCCAACAATGACATAATTAGCCCATTTAGCTCCAAAATGCCATAATAAGCTCAAAATGGCATAAGAACCTTGCTTAGCTCATTAATATTATATACTTAGTTTGTTTTCCTCTAAAATGAGATAATTAGCCCATTTAGCTCCAAAAAGACATAGTTAGCTAATTTAGCTCCAAGAAGAGGAGAAGGGGAGAAGAAATAGGAAAAATGAAAAGAAAGAAGAAGAAGAAGAAGAGAAGAAGGAGAAGGAGGAGGAGGAGGAGGAGGAGGAGAAGGCCAAGGACCTTCTAGTTCTTCTCCTACTCCTCCTCCTTCTCCTCCTTCTTCTTTATTTCTTCTTCTTCTTCTCCTCCTCCTCTTTCTTCTCCTATTTCATATTCTCCTTGCCTTCATTTCCCCAACAATGACATAATTAGGCCATTTAGCTCCAAAATGCCATAATAACCTCAAAATGGCATAAGAACCTTGGTTAGCTCATTAATATTATATACTTAGATTCTTTTCCTCTAAAATGGGATAATTAGCACATTTAGTTCCAAAAAGACATAGTTAGATAATTTAGCTGCAAGAAGAGGAGAAGAGGAGAAATGAAAAGGAAGAACAAAAAGAAGAAGAGAAAGATAAGAGAAGGAGAAGGACAAGAAGGAGAAGGAGGAGGAGGAGGAGGAGGAGAAGGAGGAGAAGGCCAAGGACCTGCTAGTCCTTCTCCTCCTCCTCCTCCTTCTCCTCCTTCTTATTTATTTCTTCTTCTCCTCCTCCTCCTCTTTCTTCTCCTCTTTCATATTCTCCTTGCCTTAATTTCCCCAACAATGACATAATTAGCCCATTTAGCTCCAAAATGCCATAATAAGCTCAAAATGGCATAAGAACCTTGGTTAGCTCATTAATATTATATACTTAGCTTGTTTTCCTCTAAAATGAGATAATTAGCCCGTTTAGCTCCAAAAAGACATAGTTAGCTAATTTAGCTCCAAGAAGAGGAGAAGAGGAGAAGAAATAGGAAAAATGAAAAGAAAGAAGAAGAAGAGAAGAAGGAGGAGGAGGAGGAGCAGGAGCAGGAGGAGAAGGCCAAGGACCTTCTAGTCCTTCTCCTCCTCCTCCTCCTTCTCCTCCTTCTTCTTTATTTCTTCTTCTTCTTCTCCTCCTCCTCTTTCTTCTCCTATTTCATATTCTCCTTCCCTTAATTTCCCCAACAATGACATAATTAGCCCATTTAGCTCGAAAATGCCATAATAACCTCAAAATAGAATAAGAACCTTGGTTAGCTCATTAATATTATATACTTAGCTTGTTTTCCTCTAAAATGGGATAATTAGCCCATTTAGCTCCAAACAGACATAGTTAGCTAATTTAGCTCCAAGAAGATGAGAAGAGGAGAAATGAAAAGGAAGAACAAAAAGAAGAAGAGAAAGAGAAGAGAAGGATAAGGAGAAGAAGGAGGAGGAGAAGAAGGAGGAGGAGGAGGAGGAGGAGAAGGAGGAGAAGGCCAAGGACCTTCTCCTCCTCCTCCTCCTTCTCCTCCTTCTTTATTTCTTCTTCTTCTCCTCCTCCTCCTCTTTCTTCTCCTCTTTCATATTCTCCTTGCCTTAATTTCCCCAACAATGACATAATTAGCCAATTTAGCTCCAAAATGCCATAATAACCTCAAAATGGCTTAAGAAGCTTGGTTAGCTCATTAATATTATATACTTAGCTTGTTTTCCTCTAAAATTGGATAATTAGCCCATTTAGCTCCAAAAAGACATAGTTAGCTAATTTAGCTCCAAGAAGAGGAGAAGAGGAGAAGAAATAGGAAAAATGAAAAGAAAGAAGAAGAAGAAGAAGAAGAGAAGGAGGAGGAGGAGGAGAAGGAGGAGAAGGCCAAGGACCTTCTAGTCCTTCTCCTCCTCCTCGTCCTTATCCTCCTTCTTTATTTATTCTTCTTCTCTTCCTCCTCCTCTTTCTTCTCCTCTTTCATATTCTCCTTGCCTTAATTTCCCCAACAATGATATAATTAGCCAATTTAGCTCCTAAAAGACATTATAAGCTCAAAATGGCATAAGAACCTTGGTTAGCTCATTAATATTATATACTTAGCTTGTTTTCCTCTATAATGACATAATTAACCCATTTAGATCCAAAAGACTTAGTTAGCTAATTTAGCTCCAAGAAGAGGAGAAGAGGAGAAATGAAAAGAAGGAAGAAGAAGAAGAAGAAGAGAAGAAGAAGAGAAGGAGAAGGAGAAGAAGAAGAAGGAGGAGAAGAAGAGAAGAAGAAGGAGAAGGAGGAGAAGAAGGAGAAGGAGCCCTCCTTCTTCTCCTTCTTCTTCTCTCCTCCTTCTTATCCTTCTCCTTCTCTTCTTTTTTCTTCTTCTCCTCCTCCTTCTCCTTCTCCTTCCCCTTCCCCTCCTCCTCCTCCTCCTCCTTCTTGTTTTTCTTCCGCTTGTTCTCTTGTTCCTTCTTCTCCTTCTTCTTCAATTTAGCTTATTTGTCATATATATGTTGTTCTTCTTCATCTTCTGACTTTCTTATTCCCATTTTGCGGATTGGATGTACTACATGCATGGAAGTTGGCATTGGAGTGCTTTAGTTTCCGTTTTTATTTGAGTTGATGAACAATGTGGAACTATATGTATATGTATATATGGATGAACAATATATGTGCAACTATATGTATGTATATATGGATGAAACTTTCTATGTGTTGGTTCTTTTGATATATGGGATGTACGTTGATGAACAAATGGCATTGATGAGCGTTATATGTATATCATATATGTGTTGTGACCTACTTATCATATATGTGCTATGAATTATATGTATATGTGTTGTGAAATAGAAAAAATAAACAAAAATGTGACAATATAGGCTTTTTGCCGTGTGCCAGCTGATGGCAAAGGCCTTTGCCGTCAGCTGGCCGACGGCAAAGGTGCCACGTGGCGCCCAGCTGTGCAACCTGGGTAGTAGTAGCTAGTCATATAGTATCTTTCCCGTCTGCTTCCAGGGGGCAGACGGCAAAGAAGAGGGCACAGAGGAGGGGTGGAGGAGGTGGAGGCTGACGACAAAGAAGAGGAGAGGGGAGGCAGACGGCAAAGAAGAGGGGGGAGGCAGAGGGCAAAGAAGAGGGGGGAGGCAGACGACAAAGCCTCCGTTAGCCCCTAACGAAGGCAATGCCTGTCGGCTGCCTTCTCGACCACTTTGCCGACTACTCCTATGAAAAGCTGATGACAAAGCTCTTTGTCGTCCGCTTTGGAGAGACAGACGGCAAAGAAGCTACGATGCCGTCGTAGGCTGGCGCAGAAATTTTGTCGGCCGTGAGATCCTTTGTCGTCTGTGATATTCTCTTTGTCGTTCAGGATTTACTCTTTGTCGTCTGTGATGGAAGACGGCAAAGAAGCTAATTCCTGTAGTGTGTGGTGACCTTTCCCAGTGACATTAGGGGCAGCAAGGCACACATCAAGTAGTTGCCATCAAGGGTAAAAAGATGGGGTTTTTATCATTGGTTTGAGATTATCCCTCTACATCATGTCATCTTGCTTAAGGCGTTACTCTGTTCTTATGGACTTGATACACTAGATGCATGCTGGATAGCGGTCGACGTGTGGAGTAATAGTAGTAGATGCAGAAAATATCGGTCTACTTGTTTCGGACGTAATGCCTATAGAAATAATCATTGCATAGATATCGTCACGACTTTGCGCGGTTCTATCAATTGCTCGATAGTAATTTGTTCACCCACCGTCTACTTGCTTTCATGAGAGAAGCCACTAGTAAACACTACGGCCCCCGGGTCTATTCACATCCATCGTTTACACCTCTGCTTTTACTTTGCTTTGTTACTTTGTTGCTTTCAGTTCTCACTTGGCAAACAATCTATAAGGGATTGACAACCCCTTCATAGCGTTGGGTGCAAGCTTTTGTGTTTGTGCAGGATCTTGAGATACTCTTCCGCCGGATTGATACCTTGGTTCTCAAACTGAGGGAAATACTTACCGTCGCTGTGCTACATCACCAATTCCGCTTCGAGGGAATGATACGTCCATTTTGCATCATGCTTTCATGTTAATATTTATTGCTTTTTGGGCTGTTATATTACTTGTGGTACCATATTTATGCCTTTTCTCTCTTATTTTGCAAGGATTATTTGAAGAGGGAGAATTCCTGCAGCTGGAATTCTGGACTGGAAAAGGGGCAAATCCTAGTCCACTATTCTGCAGATCTCCAAATTCCCTGAAAATTTACGTGGATTTTTTCTGGAATATATTCAAATACTAGGCGAAATAACTACCGGAGGGGGGCCACCAGGGCCCCACAAGCTTGCCCACCGCCACCACCCCCTGGTGGCGCAGGGCAAGCTTGTGGGCTGCCGGACGGCCCACTAGCCCCCCTCTTTTGCTATATGAAGGGTTTTGGTCTGGAAAAAATCAATAGGGATCTTTTTCGTGGTTTCACCGCCGCAACGAGGAGGAACTTGAGCAGATCCAATCTAGAGCTCCGGCAAGACTATCCTGCCGGGGAAACTTCCCTCCCGGAGGGGGACATCGTCGCCATCGTCATCACCAACACTCCTCTCGTCGGAGGGGAGGCATCTTCATCAACATCTTCATCAGCACCATCTCCTCTCAAATCCCTAGTTCATCTCTTGTAACCAATCTTCGTCTCGCAACTCCGATTGGTACTTGTAAGGTTGCTAGTAGTGTTGATTACTCTTTATAGTTGATGCTTGTTGGATTATTTGGTGGAAGAGTTTATGTTCAGATCCTTGATGCTATTCATTACACCTCTGATCATGATTATGATTATGTTTTGTGAGTAGTTACTTTTGTTCCTGAGGACATGGGATAAGTCATGTTAATAATAGTCATGTGAATTTGATATTCATTCGGTATTTTGATATGATGTATGTTGTTTTTCCTCTAGTGGTGTTATGTGAACATCGACTACATAACACTTCACCATATTTGGGCCTATAGGAATGCATTGGGAAGTAGTAAGTAGATGATGCGTTGCTGGAGTGACAGAAGCTTAAACCCGAGTCTATGTGTTGCTTCGTGAGGGGCTGATTTGGATCCACTAGTTTAATGCTATGGTTAGACTTTGTCTTAATTCTTCTTTTGTAGTTGCAGATGCTTGCAAGAGAGTTAATCATAAGTGGGATGCTTGTCCAAGTAAGGGCAGTACCCAAGCGCGAGTCTACCCACATATCAAACTATCAAAGTAACAAACAAGAATCATATGAACATGATGAAACTAGCATGACAGAAATTCCTGTGTGTCCTCGGGAGCGTTTTTCCTCCTATAAGACTTTGTTGAGGCTTGTACCTTGCTACAAAAAGGATTGGGCCACTTGCTGCACCGTTGCTACTACTTGTTACTTGTTACTCTTTGCTTGCTACGTTTCACCTCGCTACACAATCACTTGTTATCGCTACTTTCAGTGCTTGCAGTTATTACCTTGCCGAAATCTGTTTATCAGAGCCTTCTGCTCCTCGTTGGGTTCGACACTCTTACTTATCGAAAGGACTATTATTGATCCCCTATACTTGTGGGTCATCAAGACTCTTTTCCGGCGCCGTTGCTGGGGAGTGAAGCGTCTTTGGTAAGTGGAAATTGGTAAGGAAACATTTATATATTGTGCTGAAATTTATTGTCACTTGTCACTATGGAAACTCTTCCTTTGAGGAGTTTGTTCGGGGTATCTTCACCACGAACGGAAGCACGAGGAGTTTCTCCTCAACCTGACGTACCTACTGAAAATATCTTTTATGAAATTCCTTTGGGTATGCTTGAGAAACTGTTGGCTAATCCTTTCACAGGAGATGGATCTTCACATCCAGACTTTCATCTAATCTATGTAGATGAAGTTTGTGGTTTATTTAAGCTTGCAGGTTTTCCCAAGGATGAGGTAAAGAATAAATTCTTTCCTTTATCTTTGAAGGATAAGGCATTGACATGGTATAGGCTATGTGATGATACTAGATCATGGGTCTACAATCGGTTGAAATTGGAATTTCATCAAAAGTTCTATCCTATGCATTTAGTACATCATGATCGGATTTTTATTTATAACTTTTGGCCTCGTGACAGAGAAAGCATAGCTCAAGCTTGGGGGAGGCTTAAATCAATGCTATATTCATGACCCAATCATGAGCTCTCGAGAGAAATCATCACTCAAAACTTTTATGCTCGGCTTTCTCATGAAGATCGTACCATGCTTGACACTTCTTGTGCTCGTTCTTTTATGAAGAAGGATATTGATCACAAGTGGAATTTATTGCAGATAATCAAACACAACTCTAAAGATTCGGAGCTAGAGGAAGGTAAGGAGTCAGGTATGAATTTTCAGTTTGATTGCGTTAAATCTTTTGTTGAGACAAACACTTCTAGAGATTTTAGCGCTAAGTATGGACTTGACTCTGAGATAGTAGCTTCTCTATGTGAATCTTTTGCTACTCATGTTGATCTTCCCAAAGAGAAGTGGTTTAAATATCATCCTCCTGTAGAAAGCAACATAGCCAAAACCAATCTAGTTGAGGAGAAAATCGTAGCTTTTAGTGATCCTTTTGTTCCTTGTGCTTACACTGAGAAACCACCATACCTTGCTAGGATAAAGGATTATTCTAAAGCTCCAACTGTGATACGTAGGGGTTACATTACACCACTTGCACCCCCTAAGGAGATTAGAGTTGAACCTAGTGTTGCAATTATCAAAGATCTCTTAGCTGAAAACATAGATGGGCATGTTATCAAATTCTATGAGGACTCCGCTAGAATTGCCAAATCTCACGTGAAAGACAAACACGGACCTATACTTGGCCTGCCCGTTGTTTCTGTTAAGATAGAAGATCACTGTTACCATGGTTTATGTGATATGGGAGCTAGTGTTAGTGCAATACCCCATTCTCTATATGATGAAATAAAATATGAGATTGCACCTGCTGAGTTAGAACCCATTGATGTCACTATTACGCTAGCTAATAGAGACACTGTCTGCCCTCTGGGAATTGTGAGAGACGTAGAAGTCCTGTGTGGTAAGACGAAGTATCCTACTGATTTCCTCGTCCTTGGTACTGCACAAGATAGCTTTTGTACCATCATATTTGGTAGACCCTTTCTCAACACTGTCAATGCTCACATTGATTGCATTAAACAGACTGTCACAGTAAGTTTCGAGGTTGTGTCTCATGAATTTAACTTCTCTAAGTTTTGGAGACAACCCCATGAAAGAGAGTCGTCTGATAGGGATGAAATCATTGCTCTTGCCTCTATTGTCATACCTCTTACGGATCCTTTAGAGCAATATCTGCTTGAGCATGAAAATGATATGCATATGGAGGAGAGAGATGAGATAGATAAAATTGTCTTAGAACAATATCCTATTCTCAAGAATAATCTGCCTGTTGAACTGCTTGGGGATCCTCACCCACCAAAGGGTGATCCTGTGTTCGAGCTTAAATAGTTGCCTGATACTCTTAAGTATGCCTATCTTGATGAGAAGGAGATATATCTTGTCATCATTAGTGCTCTCCTCTCAGAGCGTGAAGAGAAGAAGTTGCTAAAAACTCCGAGGAAGCACCCCACTGCTATTGGATATACTCTTGATGATCCTAAGGGTATTGGTCCTACTCTATATCAGCAGAAGATTAAAACCGATCTTGACTTTAAACCAGTTGCTGATCATCAAAGGATATTAAATCCTAAGATGAAAGAGGTTGTTAGAAAAGAAATATTAAAGCTTCTGGAAGGAGGAATCATTTATCTTGTTGCTCATAGTGATTGGGTAAGTCCAGTACATTGTGTACCTAAGAAGGGAGGTATCACCATCGTTCCTAATAATAAGGATGAACTAATCCCACAAAGGATTATTACCGGCTATAGAATGGTGATAGACTTCCGGAAACTGAACAAGGCAACCAGGAAAGATCATTATCCTTTGTTGTTTATCGACCAAATGCTATAAAGGCTATCAAAACACTCACACTTTTGCTTTCTAGACGGTTACTCAGGTTTCTCGCAAATACCAGTTGCACAATCTGATCAAGAGAAAACCACTTTCACCTGCCCTTTCGGTACCTTTGCCTATAGATGTATGCCTTTTGGCTTATGTAATGCACCTGCCACCTTCCAAAGATGTATGATGGCTATATTCTCTGACTTTTGTGAAAAGATTGTCGAGGTTTTCATGGATGACTTCTCCATTTACGGGTCTTCCTTTGATGATTGCCTCAGCAACCTTGATCGAGTCTTACAGAGATGCGAAGAAACCAACCTCGTCTTGAATTGGGAGAAGTTCCACTTTATGGTTAATGAAGATATCGTCTTAGGACACAAAATCTCTGAAAGAGGCATTGAAGTTGATAAGGCTAAGGTTGATGCAATTGAGAAAATGCCTTGCCCCACAGATATCAGAGGTATACGAAGTTTCTTAGGTCATGCTGGTTTCTATAGAAGGTTCATTAAGGACTTCCCTAAGATTTCTAGGCCTCTTACCAACCTCTTGCAGAAGGATGTTCCTTTTGTTTTTGATGAGGATTGTGAGGAAGCTTTCGAAATACTTAAGAAGGCTTTGATAACCGCACCTATTGTTCAACCACCTGACTGGAACTTGCCCTTTGAAATCATGTGTGACGCTAGTGATTATGCTGTTGGTGTTGTTCTAGGACAAAGAGTTGATAAGAAGTTGAATGCCATTCACTACGCTAGTAAAACTCTAGACAGTGCCCAAAGAAACTATGCCACTACGGAGAAGGAATTTTTAGGAGTCGTGTTTGCATGTGAAAAGTTCAGATCTTACATAGTTGACTCCCAAGTCACTATTCACTCTGATCATGCTGCTATTAAGTACCTCATGGAGAAGAAGGACGCTAAGCCTAGGCTTATCAGATGGGTTCTCCTACTACAGGAATTTGATTTGCACGTCGTTGACCGAAAGGGTGCTGATAACCCTGTAGCAGATAACTTGTCTAGGCTAGAGAATGTCCTTGATGACCCACTACCTATTGATGACAGCTTTCATGATGAGCAATTAAGTGTCATCCGCACTTCACATAGTGCACGGTGGAATGCCGATTATGCAAACTATATCGTAGCCAAATACATACCACCCAGTTTCACCTATCAACAAAAGAAGAAATTCTTCTTTGATTTGAGACACAACTTTTGGGATGATCCTCACCTTTATAAGGAAGGAGTAGATGGTGTTATTAGACAGTGTGTGCCTGAACATGAATAGGGACAGATCCTGCAGAAATGTCATTCTGAAGCCTATGGAGGACACCATGCTGGAGATAGAACTGCCCATAAGGTATTGCAATCGGTTTTCTATTGGCCTACTCTCTTCAAGGATTCCTGTAAGTTTGTCTTGTCTTGTGACGAATGACAAAGAATAGGGAACATCAGTAAGCGTCAAGAGATGCCTATGAACTATTCACTTGTCATTGAACCATTTGATGTCTGGGGCTTTGATTATATGGGACCCTTCCCGAGTTCCAATGGGTACACTCACATCTTAGTTGCTGTGGATTACGTTACTAAGTGGGTAGAAGCTATCCCCACTAAAAATGCTTATCACCACACCTGTATTAAGATGCTTAAAGAAGTCATATTCCCAAGATTTGGAGTCCCTAGATACTTGATGACTGATGGCGGTTCACACTTCATTCATGGTGTTTTCTGCAAGATGCTAGCTAAGTATGATATCAACCATAGAGTTGCATCCCCTTATCATCCTTAGTCTAGTGGTCAAGTGGAGTTGAGTAATAGGGAGATCAAGTTGATCCTACAAAAGACCGTCAATAGATCTCGAAAGAACTGGTCTAGCAAACTTGACGATGCACTATGGGCTTATAGGACTTCTTATAAGAATCCCATGGGCATGTCACCGTATAAAATGGATTACGGTAAGTCATGTCATTTACCTCTTGAGCTGGAACACAAAGCTTATTGGGCAATCAAAGAGGTCAACTTTGATTTCAAAGTTGCCGGTGAGAAGCAGTTGTTTGATATCAGCTCGTTAGATGAATGGAGAGCCCAGGCATATGAGAATGGCAGGTTGTTCAAGGAAAAGGTTAAGAGATGGCACGAAAAACGAATACAGAAATGAGAGTTCAATGTAGGTGATCATGTCTTGCTATACAATTCTCGTTTGAGATTCTTTGCAGGCAAGCTTCTCTCTAAATGGGAAGGTCCCTATGTTGTCGAGGAAGTATATCGTTCCGGTGCCATCAAATTCAATAACACGGAAGGAAATTTTCCAAGAGTGGTAAATGGGCAAAGAATCAAGCATTACATCTTTGGTACTCCCATAAATGTTGAGACCAATATCATCAATGTCGTAACTCCAGAGGAGTACATAAGGGATGTTTATCAGCCTGTTTCAGACCTTGAAAACGAAGATGTTTCTCTTTCAACAAGAATTTGGACTCCGATGCTTTTCCAATAGGAAATTTCCTCAGTTTTGGAATTTTTGGAAAAATAGAAAAGTAAAAAGCAGTCCGGAGAGCGAACGAGGCAGCCACAAGGGCCCACTCCGCCACCACCACCCCTGTTGGCGGTGGGCAAGCTTGTGGGCACCTCGTGTGCCTCCCGGACTCCGTTTTCTTGCGGAGGACTCCTTCTGGCCCAAAAAAAATCAATATATAGTCGCCCGAAGGTTTTGATCTCCGTATCGCGCAGTTTTCCTCTGTTTTCGTTTCGAGCTTGTTGTGACGCAGATCTAGGTCAAGATGTCTTCTCAAGATTCAGAGGGAGAGAGCTATGTGGCTGACTACCTTGCTAACCCCAAGGTCTATGGGGACTTGGAACCATATTGCTGGACCACCGAGGAGGAAGAGGACTATGAGCCCAAAGGGAAGGATCAAACAAGTTCTGATGAAGAAGAGGCTCCTCTACCCCAACCTGCAAACACCCATGTGGAGTTCAAGAAGTCAAGCCTCCCTGACCGTAGGAAGAAGCCTAAGACCTTGTTTATCCCTTCTCGTTTCTTGTAGGAGAGTAAGCAGGAGCTTTGCCATAGAGTTTTGAAACTTGAGGAGGAAAATGACGAGCTAAGGGGGCAGAACTTTTTGCTCAAGTGGAAATTAGACAAGCTCAAGACTGCTCCAACAACGCCACCATCACCACCAAAGGAAGACTACTAAACATTGGTATGGGTAATCCCCTTGGCTTCTGCCAAGCTTGGGGGAGTTGCCCTGGTATCGTATCACCTTTATATCTTTTGATTTTACCTTTGTTTTAGTTATTTCCATTTCAGATTTTATTTCTTTTTTTAGAGGAATAAGTCTTTAGTTTTTAGTTTGAGTCTTTTGCTTTTGTCTCTCCCCCGATGTATTCAAGCTTATGAGCTATATTGTAAAGAGTGTCTTAGTCAAGGGCTTTGCTTTGTGCCATGATCAAAATTATGAAAAGAACGATGGCATGAAAGATCATGAGACGATCTTATGGAAAGTGATAACTTCACGTATGACACGTATGATGATTGAAAATTGTTGAGAATAAATCAACATAGACCTCAGTCATTGCTGCAATTAATAAGAAGTAATAAGGAAAGAGAGGTTCACACATAAATATATCATCTTAGACACTTTTTTACAGTTGTGAGCACTCACCAAACTATTACATGCCTAGGAGTAGATGTTGGACAAGGAAGACGACATAATGAATTGTGTTTGCTTGGTTCCAAACAATGTTATATGATTAGAGATCCCTTAGCATGTGACGATTGCTTCCACCTCATATTAGCCAAATCTCCCGCACCAAATCTCCAACCTAGTTTTGCCATGAGAGTCCACCATACCTACCTATGGATTGAATAAGATCCTTCAAGTAAGTTGTCATCGGTGCAAGCAATAAAAATTGCTCTCTAATATGTATGATCTATTAGTGTGTGGAAAATAAACTTTGTACGAACATGTGATGAGGAAGACATGAAAGCGACAGAGTGCATAATAAAGTTCTTTATCACAGGAGGCAATATAAAGTGACGTTCCTCCGCACTAAGAGGACACGCATTCAAACCTCAAAAGCGCATGACAACCTCTGCTTCCCTCTGCGAAGGTCCTATCTTGTACCTTTACTTTTTACCCTTGTAAGAGTCATGGTGATCTTCACCAATTCCCCTTTTGCCTTTGTCTTGGCTACCGTCACATGCTTGGGAAAGATCTATATTCATATATCAACTTGGAGTTGAGTACTTATGCTTTATTGTTGTTGACTTTATCCTTGAGGTAAACCGTTGGGAGGCAAAACTATAAGCCCCTATCTTCCTCTGTGTCCAGCTGAAACTTTGACACCATGAGTACCACGTGAGTTGTAACAATTGTGGAAAACAAAAGAGATGATTGAGTATGTGGGTTTGCCTTACAAGCTCTTATTTGACTCTTTCTGATGTTGTGATAAATTGCAATTGCTTCAATGACTATGGACTTTTGTTGGTTACTTCTCGGTAAGGTTTTTGTTTCATGCTTTACTTTGTGAAGGAATTGTTACTTTCCCATAAGAATCTTTATGAAGTATTGTTGTTCTGTGTGTGATCATGATGCCCTCATGTCTGTATTATGTATTATCGACAACTTCGTCCCTCAACATGTGGACATGTTTATGGAACTTGGTTTTCGCTTGAGGACAAGTGAGGTCTAAGCCTGAGGGAGTTGATACGTCCATTTTGCATCATGCTTTCATGTTAATATTTGTTACTTTTTGGGCTCTTATATTACTTGTGGTAACATATTTATGCCTTTTCTCTCTTATTTTGCAAGGATTGTTTGAAGATGGAGAATTCAGGCAGCTGGAATTCTGGACTGGAAAAGGAGAAAATCCTAGTCCACTATTATTCACATCTTCAAATGCCCTAAAAATTTACGTGGATTTTTTCTGGAATATATTAATAATACTGGGCGAAAGAACTACTAGAGGGGGGCCACCAGGGCCCCACAAGCTTTCCCACCGCCACCACCCCCCAGGTGGCGCAGAGCAAGCTTGTGGGCTGCCTGACGGCCCACTAGCCCCCCTCTTTTGCTATATGAAGGGTTTTGGTCTGGAAAAAATCAATAGGGAGTTTTTCGTGGTTTCGCCGCCGCCACAAGGCGGAACTTGAGAAGATCCAATCTAGAGCTCCGGTAGGACGATCCTGCCGGGGAAACTTCCCTCCCGGAGGGGGAAATCATCGCCATCGTCATCACCAACAATCCTCTCGTCGGAGGGGAGGCATCTTCATCAACACCTTCATCAGCACCATCTCCTCTCAAATCCCTAGTTCATCTCTTGTAACCAATCTTCGTCTCGCAACTCCGATTGGTACTTGTAAGGTTGCTAGTAGTGTTGATTACTCTTTGTAGTTGATGCTAGTTGTATTATTTGGTGGAAGAGTTTATGTTCAGATCCTTGATGCTATTCATTACACCTCTGATCATGATTATGATTATGTTTTGTGAGTAGTTACTTTTGTTCTTGAGGACATGGGATAAGTCATGTTAATAATAGTCATGTGAATTTGATATTCGTTGGGTATTTTGATATGATGTATGTTGTTTTTCCTCTAGTGGTGTTATGTGAACGTCGACTACATAACACTTCACCATATTTGGGCCTAGAGGAAGGCATTGGGAAGTAGTAAGTAGATGATGGGTTGCTGGAGTGACAGAAGCTTAAACCCGAGTCGATGCGTTGCTTCGTGAGGGGCTGATTTGGATCCACTAGTTTAATGCTACGGTTAGACTTTGTCTTAATTCTTCTTTTGTAGTTGCGGATGCTTGCGAGAGAGGTTAATCACAAGTGGGATGCTTGTCCAAGTAAGGGCAGTACCCAAGCACTGGTCCATCCACATATCAAACTATCAAAGTAACGAACGCGAATCATATGAACATGATGAAACTAGCATGACAGAAATTCCCGTGTGTCCTCGGGAGCGTTTTTCCTCCGATAAGACTTTGTTCAGGCTTTTCCCTTGCTACAAAAGGGATTGGGCCACTTGGGGCACCGTTGCTACTACCTGTTACTTGTTACTCTTTTCTTGCTACGTTTCACCTCGCTACACAATCACTTGTTACCGCTACTTTCAGTGCTTGCAGTTATTACCTTGCTGAAATCCGTTTATCAGAGCCTTCTGCTCCTCGTTGGGTTCGACACTCTTACTTCTCGAAAGGACTACGATTGATCCCCTATACTTGTGGGTCATCAGTGAACACCAACGCAAGGCTCCAAGGCCACGGGGGAAATCCTTTGCATACTTGCCTAGGAAGTCCCTGAAGGCGTAGCCGTAGCTGAAGAATTCCTGGTGCCCTCGACACAACTATTTCCTAACGCTGTTGCAAGGGATACACAGCAAACATCAGAAGTATTTCTGGTACCGTTGCTGGGGATCTTTTTGAAGTAGCAGAAGTATTTCTCGCACCGTTGCCGGGGAGGAGAAATCAAGATCTATCCAAGTAGGTCTCACAAACTCTTCTCTTGCATTTACTTTTGTTGCCAGTTGCCTCTCGTTTTCCTCTCCCCCACTTCACATTTTCCGTTTTCATTTGCCTTTCTCCTTTGCCGTTTTCCTTTGCCTTTGCCGTTTTCCTTTGCCAGTTTTCTTGCTCGCTTGTGTGCCATGTGCCTTCAATATGCTTGCATCTTCGCTTGCTGAAAATCTATTGATATGGATCCTCACCCACTAGCTAGTCTCTTTAACAGACCCACTATTGTTCTAAGAATTGCTAGTGATTTGAGGGCAATTGACTATTTCTATGGAATTTTGCTTAAGATGCGTGAATCTGAAAATTATGAGGAAGAAATTCATGAAGTGATTCACGAGGGCTCCTTGGATGAAAAGCATGATTTCAATGGTTTCACTATAAATTCTATTAGTGATAATCATGCTAAAAATATGCAAAACCCTAAGCTTGGGGATGCTAGTTTTGCTTTGTCCACTACTTGTTGCAATAATCATGATTGGGGTGATGATCTTTCTTATGATCTTGAAAATTTGTTCAAACCTCGTGATGAATATGATATTTGCAACAATACTGAAAGTGGGATTGGAGAAGTCATGACTTTATTTGATGATAATCCCACTATTTTTGGAGAGCGTCAACTTTGCATGCATGTGAATCATGAAAATAATATCCTATGTGACAGTTACATTGTTGAATTCGAATATGATCCCACATGTAATTGCTATGAGAGAGGAAAATATTGTGGTAGAAACTTTCATGTTACCAAATTACCTCTCATTATGTTGAGATTGCTATTGTCTATTTCTTCTTCCTTGCATATGGTAGCTATTGGTTGTCTTGACAATTTGTTTTCCTATAAAATGCCTATGCATAGGAAGTATGTTAGACTTAGATGTGATTTTCACATGCTTTAGGATGCTCTTGTTGTGCTTCAATTCTTGTCTTTTGTGAGAGCATCATTGAATGCCTAGCTAAGGACGTTAAACAATAGCGCTTGTTGGGAGGCAACCCAATGAATCTATCCTTTTTCTTTCTGTTTTGTGTTTTCCACACTTTCATAATTCTGTTATGATTGTGTTTTTTGTGTTTCTTTTTGCATTTGTGCCAAGCAAAACCGTTATGATTAGTCTTGGGGATGATCGTTTGGTCATGGTAGAAAATACATAAAATTTCTTCTCACGAAAATAATTTTCATTTCTGCTGCTGATTGCTACGCAAATTCTTCAGACTGTCGTAATTTTTTAGAATTTTTGAAGTACCAGAGGTATACGAAACATACATATTGCTACAGACTTTTCTGCTGTTAACAGATTGTGTTTTTGTTGTGTTGGTTGCTTATTTTGATGAAACTATGGATAGTATCCGGGGGTATTAGCCATGGAAGATTGAAAGTACAATAAAGCAACATCAGCACAAGTAGTATTTAAGTTTGCTACAGTACCTAAGGAAGTGGTGGTTTGCTTTCTTGTACTAATGTTATCACGAGTTTCTGTTTAAGTTTCGTGTTGTGAAGTTTTCAAGTTTTGGGTGAAGTTCTTATGGACAAAGAGATAAAGAGTGGCAAGAGCTCAAGCTTGGGGATGCCCAAGGCACCCCAAGAGATTCAAGGACGCCATAAAAGCTTAAGCTTGGGGATGCCCGGGAAGGCATCCCCTCTCTCGTCTTGCATCCATCGGTAATGTTACTTGGGGCTATATTTTTATTCACCACATGTTATGTGTTTTTGCTTGGAGCGTCTTGTATCGTAGGAGTCTTTTATTTTTGTTGTGTCACAATCATCCTTGCTGCACACCTAGATAGAGAGACATGCACACACTGTGATTTTGTCGAGCTTCACTTATATCTTTTGGTAGACAATTCAGCTCACATGTGCTTCACTTATATCTTTTGAGCTAGATACTTTTTCTCTATGTGCTTCACTTATATATTTTAGAGAGCAGCGGTGCGTGGCTTGGTAGTTGATCTATGCTTTGAAAGTAGTCTCAAAAGGGGTAGTTATCCAAAGGGATACGAAAACTTCCACCTTCATATGCATTGAATAGTTAGAGAAGTTTGATTCATCTCAATTAGTTTTGAGTTGTGGTTATGGTAATATTGAAGGCATGCGAGTAAGGTGTTGTGGATCTAGAAATACTTGTGTTGAAGTTAGTGATTCCCGTAGCATGCACGTACGGTGAACCGCTATGTGATGAAATCTGAGCATGATTAGTATATTGATTGTCATCCTTTGCATGGCGGTCGGGATCGCATGATGGTTTATACCTACCAACCCTTCCCCTAGGAGTATGCGTTGAATGCTTTGTTTCGATTACTAGTAAAACTTTTGCAACAAGTATATGAGTTCTTCATGACTAATGTTGAGAACATGGTTTAGATGCACTTTCACCTTCCACCATCACTATCTTCTTAGTGTCGTGCAACTTTCGTCGGTGCACAAAACCCACCACTAGCCTCCCTCAAAACAGCCACCATACCTACCTACTATAGCTTTTTCAAAGTCATTCCGAGATATATTGCCATGAAACTACCACCATGACATGCGCCACCACGTCTACTTTCCTTTGCACGATCGTAAGATAGCTAGCATGATGTTTCCATTGATGTCTATGCCATGCTAGATCATTGCCACGGTGCACTACCGAAGGCATTCCATATAGAGTCATCGTTACTCTAAGTTTTGAGTTGAAAGTGTGATGATCATCATTAATGGAGCATTGTACCATGTGAGGAAATAAAAGAGGCCAAAGAAGCCCATAAAAAAGAGGCCAAAGAGCCCACCAAATAACAAAATGAGAGAAAAAGAGAGAAGGGACAATTCTACCACTTTTTCCACACTTGTGCATATTAAGCACCATGATCTTCATGATTGAGAGTCTCTCATTTTGTCACCACCATATATCTAGTTGGAAATATTCATTATATAACTTGGCTTGTATATTCCAATGATAGGCTTCCTCAAAATTGCCTTAGGTCTTTGTGAGCAAGCAAGTTGGATGCACACCCACTAGTTCTCTTTAAGAGCTTTCACATACTCGTAGCTCTGGTGCATCATTTGTATGGCAATCCCTACTCATTCACATTGATATCTATTGATGAGCATCTCCACAGCTCATTGATATGCCTAGTTAATATGACTATCTTCTCCTTTTTGTCTTCCAGCCTCCACTACATTCCACACCATCTATAGTGCTATAACCATGGCTCACGCTCATGTATTGCGTGAGAGTTGAAAATGTTTCAGAAAGTAAAGGTGTGAAACAATTACTTGGCCAGTACGGGGTTGTGCATGATTTAAATTCGTTGTGCAATGATGATAGAGCATAGCCAGACTATATGCTTTTGTACGGATAACTTTCTTTTGGCCTTGTTATTTTGAAAGTTCATGATTACTTTGCTAGTTTGCTTGAATTATTATTGTTTGCACGTCAATAGAAAACTATTCTTTTGAATCTAATGGATCTGTACATTCACGTCACATAAGAGGAATTACAAAGGACACCTATGCTAGATAGCATGAAAGCATCAAAAATTCATTCTTATCACTTCCCTACTCGAGGACGAGCAGGAGTTAAGCATGGGAATGCTTGATACGTCTCAAACGTATCTATAATTTTTGATGGTTTCACGCTGTTATCTTGTCTTCTTTGTTGTTTTATGTACCTTTTATATCTTTTTTGGGACTAACTTATTAATTTGGTGCCAAGTGCGAGTTCCTGTTTTTTCCGTGTTTTTTACTCTTTTCAGATCTGATTTTGGAACGGAGTCCAAACGGAAGAAAAACCCCGAAATGATTTTTTCCCGAACGGAAGAAGACCAGGGGGCTTTTGGGCCAAGCCACGTGGGCTCCAGGGAGCCCACAAGCCCCCACTCCGCCACCAGGGGGGAGGCGGCGGTGGTCAGGCTTGTGGCCTCCGTGGCCGCCCCCTGACCTTGCTCTTTGGCCTATAAATTCCCAAATGTTCTATGAAAAATCAGGGGAGCCTCGAAAATACTTTTCCGCCGCCGCAAGCTTCCGTTTCCGCGAGATCTCATCTGGAGACCCTTCCCAGCGCCCTGCCGGAGGGGACTTTGGAGTTGGAGGGCTTCTTCATCATCATCATCGCCCCTCCAATGACTCATGAGTAGTGCACTTCAGACCTACGGGTCCATAGTTAGTAGCTAGATGGCTTCTTCTCTCTCTTGGATCTTCAATACAAAGTTCTCCATGATCTTCATGGAGATCTATCTGATGTAATCTTATTTGGGGGGTGTTTGTCGAGATCCGATGAATTGTGGACTTGTGATCAGATTATCTATGATATATATTTGAGTCTTTGCTGATTTCGTATAAGCATGAGTTGATATCCTTGTAAGTCTCTCCGAGTCTTAGGTTTTGTTTGGCCAACTAGATCTATGATTCTTGCAATGGGAGAAGTGCTTGGTTTTGGGTTCTACCATGTGGTGACCTTTCCCAGTGAAAGTAGGGGAAGCAAGGCACACATCAAGTAGTTTCCATTAAGGGTAAAAAGACGGGGTTTTTATCATTGGTTTGAGTTACTCTATTCTTGTGGACTTAAAACACTAGATGCATGCTGAATAGCAGTCGACATGTGGATTAATAGTAGTAGATGCAGAAAGTATCGGTCTACTTGTTCCGGACGTGATGCCTATAGAAATAATCATTGCATAGATATCGTCATGACTTTGCGCGCTTCTATCAATTGCTCGACAGTAATTTGTTCACCCACCGTCTACTTGCTTTCATGAGAGAAGCCACTAGTAAACACTACCACCCCCGAGTCTATTCACATCCATCGTTTACACCTCCGCTTTTACTTTGCTTTGTTACTTTGTTGCTTTAAGTTCTCACTTGGCAAACAATCTGTAAGGGATTGACAACCCCTTCATAGCGTTGGGTGCAAGCTTTTGTGTTTGTGCAGGATCTTGAGATACTCTTCCGCCGGATTGATACCTTGGTTCTCAAACTGAGGGAAATACTTACCGTCGCTGTGCTACATCACCCTTTCCGCTTGGAGGGAACACCAACGCAAGGCTCCAAGGCCACGGGGGAAATCATTTGCATACTTGCCTAGGAAGTCCCTTAAGGCGTAGCCGTAGCTGAAGGATTCCTGGTGCCATCGACACAACTATTTCCTCGTGCCATTGCAAGGGATACATAGCAAACATCAGAAGTATTTCTGGCGCCATTGTCGGGGATCTTTTTGAAGTAGCAGATGCTGGTTATGAAATCTTAGAAACTCAGATGAACAAACTTATATTGTTTTGGGACCCAAAACTATACTTTTGAAGTTATAGGACTAAACCGACACACCTCCAATAGTCTTAGGATCCAAAATTGTAGTTTCGAAGTAATAGTACTGTACTAACACACCTTCAATAGTTTTAGGACCAAAAACTGCAGTTTCAAATTTATAGGTCTAAATTGGCACACCTCCGATAATTTTAGAACGTGTGATGCATTGTACTCTTAAAGTTTCACAATTTCGCTTTAAGCACATAAACCAAGGTGGAGGTCAATTGGTTTTGGAGAATCTCCTTGTTTTATAGACCCAAATGTTGTCTTTAAGGTTCCTATTACCTTCCCTAATTTTTAATACTTTTGTTAGCTTGATTTCACATCCTAATTTTAAAAATTTCGGTGTCAACATATCATTCATATGCATACCATATTATTAGTACACTTTTGGAATTTCCGGAATTAATTTGGCCATTTTAAAAACCATAGTTCATTTTAGGAATTAATTTAATAGTCCATACTAAATCCATCTTCATAAAATGATTTTCCAAATATACATTGGGGTGATAAATATATTTTCCTTGATCCATAATAGCCCTGATATTTGTATTATGTTTATACACTTTTAGGATTTAAATTCATATATTTACTCGCAATTCAAATCCATGTTAAAATCTCACAGAAAAAAATTAGAACAGTAGTTGAGCGAGTTGGCCATCACAAGCAAGCCAAGAAAATGGCACATGACCCAGCTAACTAACAGAGCCGGTACGCATCGCCAAGTAAAGTCGCAACATTGGATCTTATAAATATCCAACAGCTAAGTGCACTTGTGAGCCACTAACAAGAGGGCCAAACTATTGTCATCGTCAAATCCGCCCGAAGCCAGTGCACGTCCCCCGCCCACTTCATCATGCAAAAATGATAACCCACAAGTATATGTGATAAACTTTACATTTATCGCTAAGTAGACTGTCGAACACAACAAGTGGAAACATAAATTGATTGACGGAAACTAGTACAGAGTCAGTGCAGAAGTTGCAAGACTGTTGTAACGCCCTAGATGCGGTCATATCCTTATTTTTGGGGCGAGGGCCTCGACATGGATAGAAATGCATCCCCTCGTTTCGCAATAATGGATATCATTACAAGTACATGTACTAAAAAGATGAGTATAAGGAGTTGTCTTACACTCGCCACAAGCTACATCAATATCACATCAATACAACAATATCCAGTCATTATGAAGAAGAGCACGGTCCGTCTACGGACAAAAACAAACGATAAATGAACAACGTCCATCCTTGCTATCCTATGTTGTCAGCCTGGAACCCATCCTAGATCGATGATCAAGAAGAAGAAGAAACTCCAAATAGCACAATCATTGTGCTCACGTCTTAATATAACTTTACTCGTACCTGCAACTCATGTTGTAGTAATCTGTGAGCCACACGGGACTCAGCAATCTCATTTCCAAAGGTATCAAGACTAGCAAAGCTTAATGGGTGAGGTATGGTTAAGTGGTGAGGCTGCAGCAAGCGACTAAGCATTTATTTGACATGGCTAACTTACGTCAGACATAACCCCTACTTACGAGTACAAGAATAAAAGAGGGGGATGATCTACGCATAGCGGACGTGAACTACTGATTATCAAATGAATGATCCTGAACACCTACATACGTCAGACATAACCCCACCATGTCCTTGATCGGAGAAGGAGCACACGGAAGAGACAGACATGGTTACACAGTCAGTTGGCATATTTTAGTTGATCTTACTACAAGTTATCTAGAACCGGATGTTAAACAAAGTTTCCAAGTTTGCCACATAACCGCGGGCAGGGCTTTCTGAAAGATTTAACCCTGCAAGGGTGCTCCAACTAGTCCATCACAAACTACCACACACTGCGACGGAATAACCTCGATTAGGGAAAACCTCAACCTCGAGATAGCCCAAAGTGTCCTCGGTATCCTTCGCACAAGACGTTAAAGAAGGGTAAAAGAAGTCCAGCAAGGCCGCCTGGCGTGTCGACTATCCCGATAGGAGCCGCATATCTCATTCTAAGGACACAACGGATAAGCAACGCATACGGTGGCCTGATAGAAATCACCCAACTTGCGTTGGGTTGGCCCCGCACAGTGCTCTAGGTTGGACCAACACTCATGAGGAGCACTGCCCCGGGGGTTCATTAATCATCCCCGGGGTGATCAAACCCTATGCATATTTAGTTTGTTATTAGCAGGTAGTACCAAAGTTGGGCCTTGCCAGACGAGTTTTATCCCAAAATGAAAGTCAAGGGGGTCCCCATAACAACCCCAAGCATGTTAGGAACACCCATTTCTGGAACATAACATCGGTGGCCGAAACTAAGGTGGAAAAGGTGGAACAAAATACCATGCTAGAAGGGCAAACCTTCCACCTTATATCAAGTATATAGGTGCATTAAATTAAATAGCAATTAATATCGTGATATAACAAGGAACCCATGTTATCACATGGAAGCAACTGCATCTGCAACTAGCAATGCTATCCAATGGTTAAGCAAGCGGTAACATAGCCAACGGGTGATTTGCTAGGTTGTAGAAAGGTTGAAGGTTTTCATGGCAATGTTGAGAGGCTGACATTTAACAGGTGGTAGGCGGCGAGACATAGCAATAGAAACAAAACAACTAGCATGGGAATGATAGTAATGGTATATAAGGAAATGATCATCTTGCCTGTAATCCCTCTTTGAAGAAGAACACATCCATGAAGCAAACAAACCGACGTAGTCGAACATATCCTCACATTCGACACGCTTGTGGAACTCTATCGAGACGAAGCAAACCGTAAACAAGAATCAACACACAATATTCACCACCACAATTGCACGACATGATGCACACCATAATATGGTGCATGAACAGTTAAATCATGCAAGGCACGGCATGGCAATTCACAACAATCAAACACTACACATTAAGTGAAGCTCAATATGCAACGAGTTGTATATTGATAAAACTCCACATTCAAATATTTAATTCACTCTTGTTAAGGTACACGCCAATATTAAAATTGTTTAAACATGACAAGGTGTGAAGCACAAATAAATTACCTATCTAGGCATTTTAAATGAGGCTGGAAACAACACATAATATCTCCGAAATGACCCAACGCAAAAACTTTGAAATATGTCCCAATTTGTCCTAAACACATTTTATGTTTGTTAAACGGCAAAACAAAGATGTTCACGTGCTTCTACTCGTCGTTCTAGTCCATTTACATATATGGCTCATCTCCAACGGAGCTACGATTAACTAGGTATGAATTAAACTATTTTTGGCACGGCACGACACGCAAAACGAGGCAAACGGCAAGGATAACAGTTTTAAATATGGATGAGAGATGGAAATATTAATCTACACGGAATTCTACACGTTTAACATATCTAACTTCTTCTGATCCGACGCACGGTTTAAAACATATGGACGTTTTAAAATATACCAATATCTTGAATTAGCAAAATTCCCAGCGTAGATAAAAAAACGAATTGGGCTAAATTTGAAGAAACAGTGCAACAGATTAGGACCAAGCATGTGACAGCATTTTAAAAGAACATAGGGAAAAATAATATGGGGCAGCTGGGATTTGAACCCAGGACCCCGTGGGTCTCACTACAAGGCACATGCGAGTGTGTCCAACATAGGAGCACTGCTCTAGAAAAATTAAATGGTGAGCGAACCTAACACAACAAAATAACAAAAGGAAAATCAGGGTGCATGGGATTCGAACCCGAGACACCTTGCCTACAAATAACTGCGCTAACCAACTCGGCTACTCACGTGCTCGTGGTAAACTACAACAGCAATATTAGATAGCCTCAACATGCTAGAACGAATCTACGAAAAACAACATAGTTTTTAGCTACAGATGAACTGTCACACCCTGTTTTTCATCACAAGTATTTTATGTTGCAAAAATGAGAGCTTGTTAAAACTTTTTCAAATAATGTTGTGAGTGCAATGTCAGCCCTTGTATGAGTGAATGCTTGCTTGCTTGATGAATCAAACCCATGAAAAACTTATTATTTTGCTCTCTTCAAAAACCCTTTTTCCTTTATATCAAGATCACCTTCATCCTGTTGGGATACACTACTAGCTCATGAAGCCAAGTGGCACTTCCAACCAAAGTTGGTGATCTGATCCAGATATTATTTTCATTCATTAAAAACATTAATTGGAGATTTAAAATATTATTTTCCTATTTTATATTTATGTCTGTTTCTAAGGCCAGGAATGATATTCCCACAAGGAAAATTGCTTTCCTGCCTTAGAAAATTCTGAGTAAATTCATGGAAGCTCAAAAGGACATATATTTTCCATATATAATATTTTCAACCCTATTTTATATTAATATTATTTGAGTAAAACCCTGAAAACCATTTCTGTCTGTTTTAGCTTTTTGAGATGTTTCCAAAGGAAATGATCTCAATAAATTCCCATAAAATTACACGAGCCCTCCCAAGCCATATTAGGTGCTCACATAAAATCTCACCTTGATCCAAGGTGGGGAAGTGCACCTAATGAGCCCAAAACCCTCTCTGTCCAGAGAAGAGTTGGAACAACTCTACATTGTAAAGTCTCTCCAATGGAGCTGAAACTTTGCAGAGGTGTTTGACACCCCAAATGAGGACTCCACACCAAAGATGGGATTTGTGAGACTCTGTTTGGCCACACTTCCTTTGTAAAGGACACTACTGGTCATTTTGAAGCATTTTCAAGTTTACAAAGCTAAACTTGTTCAATGGAGCTCAAATTTGGTGAAACCCCATGTTTTTACCCCAAGACCAAACCTGTTAAGTTTCAGATCCACTGGTGGAGTGGAAGCACCCCAAATCACTGTCGAACACCTACTGACAGGAAGGTAAAAACCCTCCTAGACACTGTTTTACCCAATGGCAAAGCCCCAAACTTGGTGAGTTAGAGCCCTAGAACACCCTGAGCACCCAGTCAAACATCCCCTCCCCAACTCCAAGCACTAGTGATAAGATCTTTAATTTGAGCCGCAGGCCAGTACTGGCAACACTGGTGTTCCTTGCCTCCTTTGACCAGCTCGTGCTCCCACTAACACACAACGGCTAGGCACACTCCCAACTACACTCGGGACATGGAGGACACGTCCCAAGTGCCCCAGAGCACGCCAGCATGCCGTGGCATGCCAAAACTGCGCTGTGGGCGCGCTATAGAGAGCCTCCAGCAAGGGGACGTCGCCCCGGCCAGTTCCAACCCCCCCAGTAATGTCCAAATGCTCCCCTGACACCCACTCTATGCAATGATACCATCAGGGCCCCCCTCTCCTCGCGCAAGAGCTCAGGCGACGCGTGCCCGCGCGCACCTGACGCGGCCGAGCATGCACGGTCGCAGCGGCTCGACCCCACTCGCTTTCCCTCTGCGGCCGATGCACTAGGAGGTCCTAAACCACGTCCCGAACCCATGGTTTCGCGGCCAGCACCTCACAGTGCTTGCACGCGCGCCATTGAGTCACTGGCGCGCCCGAGTCGGCTCACCGTCGCTGGCGTATAAATAGGTCCCCCCGGCACCCCAACACCCCCTAGGCAGCTTCAGCACAACCACTAGACTCCCCGTAGCCGCCCAATCGAGCTCGCAAAGCCCCGCTGCTCGAGATCGACCGAGGCCCCTCTGCCTCGGAGCTCCGGTCGATCTCCGGCTACACACCGGCTCCTGCGCCGCCCGACCTCCCATTGCAGTCCCCTTGACGCCAGGATCATTTCCCCCAACTTCCCCGAGCGAGTCTGTGCCCCTAGCCACTCGCTCGACGCCAGCCCGAAACCTTTCCGCCACGATCACCTCGTCGCCGGCGACCCAGACCACCTCCGTTGACGTCCAGACCACGAGCAGGTAGGCGGAGGAACGAGGGACCCATTCCCGCTCCTAGATTGGCCTGAGGGCAACGGTAGCCTCGCCGGCGTCCGTCTCCACCTCTCTGGCTGGAGGTAGGCGAAGGACCCGACAGGTGGAGCCCACCTGTGGGTGTCCTGGGGCAGCAAGCGCGCGCAGCCGCTCACACTGACCCCAGGGGCCGGCAGGACAGGTTTGAACCTGGCCCGCGCGCGCCTGGTGGCCGGTCTACTGGCTGGACCGACTGGGTCTCCCCCCTGGCCTTTTTCTTTTATTTTTAACCTGCAGCTTAAATGATTTTTATAAAAATATTTAGCCAGTAGAAAAGTATGATTCTTCCACCAACAATTTTCTAAAAATGTGTAGTAATTGATTCTATAGAGTTTGACATTTATCAAAAACAGAACCTGTTTTGGTATAATAAAATGATATTAAAAGCATTTGTTTGCTCCTGTTTGCTTTTAAATAAATATGCTTAGCTAATCAAAACCATAGGAAACATTTTCCAAAATAATAAACTGAATTTATTCAAGCTTTGCAACATTTTTAAAAGCACCTTGTGATCTGTTTTAGTGTGAGCTATTATTTATTTATTCCTTTCTTGACGGTAGAGTTACCGAGTGACGGAGGATCCGGAGCGGAAGACCTCGAAGACCCCGGATACCTAGCTGACCAAGGCAAGCAGCCCTTTGACCATGACTTGAGCACAAACATTGTTGCATGCTAGTATAGTTGGTATTTTCCCGTTGCATGTGATCACGATGCCGGTTCATCATTGTGGTGATGGCACCGGAGGCTTCTTCAAAGCCCTTGCATGTTGATGATGTTATTCATGTGGCTCCTCGGAGCACAAACATGATGAGCTGGACCGTACCACTTATGAGGATCATGCTACTGTGATGTTGACTAGTAGAGTAAGATCATTGCATTGAGCTTGACCCTACTCCTTGAGGGTAATGTTATACCATGTTGACAAGTAAAGATAGAGCATATTATCACAAGCATGATGATGAGTTAAATAAAGAGTTTATGAAAACCCCGTCGGGTGCCACTAATGCCCGAGGGTGATGATGAGTTGGTGATCACTTTTGGTGAAGTGATGCACCGGTGTTTTGTGTGAGTATGGTTTCGGAAATGGGATTAGATTTATGATGTGTCGACCGTCCCAACCTTACCTGTACGACCACGTTACCCCTTTATGGGACGGGGCTTTGTTGATTACTCTGGTCGGTACTAGCAAAGAGCCACATTACTAGTGGCGGGAGTGATCGGTGTCACTCTCGTGATGGGGTCGTGCCAGGTAGGACGACTATGCCATTATTATGAGTTCCAGGCACACCGTTGGTCCCCGCATGGTTGATACTGTCCAGAGTCGATGCTCGTAAGACGTACAACATGTGGGTTGGGTACCAATCAAGTGGACCTCTTTGTCTAGTATCGTCAGGGGAAAGATGATGATCGGGTACATACCTCGGGTATATGTGATATACCGCGAGTCGTGGATGACAAGGAAGTTTCTCGTTTCTCGTGGGTCCAGCGTACTACCTCTGTAGAGTGTCAAACTATTCGAATAGCCGTGTCCACGGTCAAGGACAGTTGGGTGGTGCTGCTTAAACTACGTCCAGCGTTTCCGCATAAACCAAGTGTGTGTGTGTGTGTGAGTTCGGTGAATGGTGTTAATAACCGGAGTTACTTGAGGAATTGATATGACCAAGTTCGATGACTTGGCCTATAGGGTGAACCCGGTGTGTTCAACCCTTAGCAGATATGTTGATATCTGTAACCTGTTCTTCAAGAGTAGTTCTTTAACTTGTTGCATATACCTGATCATTCCACCAAATTGCATTCCATCATAGATACATGTTACTATTATTCTTCACTATCAATGTTCATATCATGGGCTGTTTGCGAGTACATTCAAAGTACTCATTGGCTTGCCACTGGTTATATTATTGACCAGACATTGAAGGACCGGAGTTTGGCGACGAGTACGTCGTCGAACAAGAACATGCGATCTAGGACGGTTCCAGGTCAGAATGCCTGTCGGTGTAGGCTTGATGGCATGGGCATCGGTTAGCCCTTACGAGTTTCGGCTACTCGATGTATCTGTTTAATTTGGCTTTAGGCCTCGCTCTTGTAACATCCCAAATTTTGGAATGTTAATATAATTATTATATTGTTTATTTGTTTGCTTGAGTGATTGAAACTTGAGTGAAATTTGAAACATTTCAAAAACTTTTGAATGAGAGGGAATAAAATGACTTTCCCCATCTCCGATGAATTCAAATTCAATCTTTTAAAAGCAAAGAGAGAAGATGACATGATTTGTTCAACTATAAAGAATTTGAACGGAGTTTGCATTTGAATCCTTTCGAAATATTTGCCCTTGCTTCTATGTTCTCTTCCCCGACAAAATGCCCCGACAAAATGCTTGCACGAAAGAAAGAGTGGAGGAAAATGACCCTCCAAAATGTGAGGCATTTCTGAAATATTTTGAGCCAAGAAGACCCAAGTTTATGGGGAAAATATTTTGCCAAAAGAAAATATAGCATAAGGGGTTTTTCTGAAAAAACATTTTTAAAAAGTTTTTATTTTGGTGTTGGAAAAATGATAAACGAGTAGGAAATATTTTTCTGAAAATGTGTGTATATAATACCCCATATAAGTTATATTTTTTTTTCCTTTTATTCTTTTTCTTGTTGTTTAAAAAAAACATCAGGAGATTTTTTGGGCCAGATTCCCCATCACCAGGGATCCAGATCCCTCGCCAACCGCCACAAGCCCCCCCCCCCCAGCGCACCCCCTCTTTCTTTTATTTTTTTTATTTTTTCCTTCCCTCTTCTTCTTCTTTCCTTCTTTCTTCCCCACGAGACCTTCCTTCCCAGCGCACCAGCCCCTTCCATGGCGCGATCCCCTGGATCATGCGATCCCCCCCCGATCTCGCCTCCCCTTCCTTTCCCTGAGATCCCCCTGCCCCTATATAAGTTCGCCGGTCCAGCTCCCCCCCCCCATCGGCCCCCTCCTCCCACGCCAGAACCACCACGCCCCTGTCCTCCCCTCGCAGGAGAGGAGCTCTAGTAGGAAATCCTCCACGCCACCCCGGCCACTACCGCTCCTCCCCGCCCTAGCCAACGCCACTAGAGAAACCCCCATCGCCACCGCAGCCCATTTTCCCACCAAACACCTGAGCTCCTCACCCCACGCCACCGCACGGCCTCGCCGGAGACCGAGCACCACCACCACACCCCCGAGCCTCGGGCTGCTCCTCCCGTTGCCCCCACATCACCCCGACGCCACCACTGGGCGCGGAAGGCTCACCGCCATCGCCTGGAGCCTTTTCCCTTGCTGGAGACCCCCCGGATCCGCCATCCCCGTCGACCACCGTCTCTCTGCCTCGCCGGAGTAGAGCTCCAGCAACTCCCCATGGTGAGCACCCCCACCCTCTGGTAGCCGTCGGATCTAAACGAATGCATCAGATTAGATATCACGTACCTCTTCGGTCTTTTAATTAAAAACCAAACGGTTTTCTTCACTTAATATTAGCCAGGGAGAGTTTGTTTACGTTGCGGCCGTTCGTCCGTTAGTCACCACAGCACACACACCCTGACCAATCGGAAGATGCCACGTGGACCCCCTGTTCACAAATCAGTTTTTTCTTTTTTCTGTTTTAATTCCAAAACAGAGAAAGTTCCAATCTTGTTTTAATGATAACTTTTGATCAAGAGATCCAATGAGGTAGATTCTTTTTCCAGTAGATCACAATTTTTCTGTAGTTTGTAAAAACATATAATTTGTCTATGTTTGAAATTTTAAAATTTGAATTAGATCAGATTTAGTTTAAAATTTGTTTTGCTTATTCCAGGAGTTTAAAAATAGCTTTTAATTTAATTCTTTTTTCTAAGGATCACTAGTGATCTTATTTATCAGTGGTAAAAACTTCAGAATTATGTGAGCAATTTAACTCATTGTTTCTTGTGAAACAATTTCTGTTTCACCTCTTTTAGGATTGTGACTAATTCTCTTCCTTTAGTTGCTTTTAAATTATTTTCTTTTATATTTCAGAAATATTATGTTTTGTTTCTGTTAGTTAACAGTAGGTTTGCAACAAGTTTTGATTTTATTTTTATATTTTATCATGAAAGCAATTCTAGTTCTCTAATAACTTGCAATTGGTTTCTCTACTGTTTAAAATCCCGTTTGGAAATACTTTCAAATAGTTTTGTGAAAAATACCTTATTTTATCTTAGTTAGATTTATATCTTAGTTACCTGTTATTTAAGTATATTATTTTCTGTTAGACAAAAACTATTTAGTGTTTGACGTAGTAGAAGACTCCCTAGTCTTATTTGAAGTTTCCTTCGGATTCCTATTCGCTCTCTCTTTTGTTTTGATTGCTAGAATGATTGCTAGTATGATTTCTTATGTGAATGATATGTTTGTTATATAGATTTCATCGGAGAGTGACGAGTAGTGTATCAAGTTATTTCTCGAGAAATTCGTCTTCGTCAACATCGCCAGGCAAGTCATTTGATCATGTATCACCTATGCTTTATGCATCGTAGTTCTACCATCCTATGCCCAATTGCATGCTGACTAGGTACTTGGAAATTATGTTTACATATTGTAGTATCATGTGGTAGGCACCCAACAACCCCGTTACTAGGCCTGGGACGACAAATTTCATATTGCTATGCTTGAGTAGACGGGATTCCGGTTGAGAGTTTATCACGAGTGATGCGAGGATACTTTAATAACCAAGACTGGTTAAGTCAAGACTTTTCAAGACCCAAGGCTTACCTGCACAGCCACAAGTCATTATGGGCTCTGGCTTTGTTGGACAACACGGCGACTCTGGATAGGCGGTGCTAGCAGATGTAGAAGAACGGTAGGATTGGATGGGCACCGACAGGGATTCAGAGGGACCCGTTGAAAGACCATGTTTTGATCATCCGGTCTTCAAACACCCTGAAGTGTGAGGACATACTCGGAGGCGATCAAATCTTGTGGGGAACGTGTACAAAACTCTGCAGATTACTCAAACCTAATCGATTAGCCATGTCCACGGTCATGGACAACTTGAGCCAATGGAACTGAAGTTATCTGAAATTTCTCAACACAAATGATAATATTGATGTGGGAATTATTGACAACTCGGGTACGAGAACTGGTTGGCGGAACCATCTCGTTAACAACCGACCTTGTAGTAATATTTTGCTTTTAGCCCCTCTTGTTGTAGGAGAAAATTTGCTTTACGCTAAAAACTTACAACACCACCTGCCATATATGCATATAGTATAGATGATATTTTACCCCCTCTCATATGTGACTTGCCGGCATATTCAATATGCTGACCTACACGGCTACAACATCTTATGTTGCAGATATTTTTCTTCGACGAGTAAGAGTACGATTCAGGGTTATGGTCTACACTCAACTTGTCGTTGGTGTTTATTGGGACTCCACTCCCTTGACTGCTTCCGCTGAGATATTTAAGGTATATATCAGTTTTACGCTATTTACATGTGATTGCACTTTGATATATACATTGATGTACTGTGTGTGCCAGCATACTGATCCAGGGATGGTACAGATACACAAAGGCTTCACTCATTTTGAGTCGGGTTGCTACAGCTCTAGAACCCGACCTTCTGGTCGTTTGATGTAATAATTTCGGTACTTGGATGTAAGACTCTATTATTCAGTATCTGTGTTCAGTGAACATTGATCCTAGCGGTCACTGGGCACGGCGAACTCGACTTGCTAGTCGGGATCCCCACATGAACTGCTCACAATGGGAAACAGAGGACGAAGCTCGGGACTACAACAAGGCGACGAGAGACACAAGGTCGGGCTCGGGAACGGTTGCCAGGGCCAGAGATGGATGGATCAGGCCCCGCGTGGCCGAATCCAAACACCCACGGCGGCGGGGAGAGATCTGGCAATGAGTTGCACATCCATGGCTACTCGGGTCGTGCGGGGAAGAAAGAGTGGGAAGGGAGAGGAAGGGAGAAGGAGCACGGGCAACGGGCCCTGGCCAGGAGCGGTGTCTCTGGCGTTGGGGATCACCGAACGGGACGAGCAATCCGGTGCGGGCGGCTCGCCAGACGTCGTAGGTCGAGGCGAAGGGAGTTGCGTCCCGGGAGCTCCTCTTCCCGAGCGAGCAGGGGGCATGGGGCGGTTTGGGCCGGTTGCGGGCGGTCCACCAGCGGGCGACGGGAGGCCGGAGGGCGGCGGCGCGACATAGGATCTGGTCGGAGTTGTCCGGATCCTTGCCGGAGCGTGTGTTAGCAACGAGTTGCGGCTCTGGATGGATCGATCTTGGTGGGAGTGCTCTCCTGATCCAGATCGAAGGGGAGGTTCTGGCTAAGGTGGGTGGAGGCTGAAACCGAGGGAGGATCTGGTGGATGGCTCGGCTGGGATCCGGAGGGGAATTTCCCAGCGGGTGGCGGCGGGGTGAGGAAAACTAGGGAATTGTTCTAGGGTTCGACAGATTTGGCTAGTGGTTGTACTGCTATATATGACAGGTGGGTAAGAGGAGGTTTCGCGTCATTTAGAGTCGTTCGATCGAATCGGACGGCTCCGGTTGGAAGGCTAGGCTAGGTGGGTTAGGTTGGGCTAATAGAAGAAAGGGAAATGAGCAGCCGTGACACGAGATTAAAACAGAAAAACGTTCGATATATTAACCGATGATGGTGCCGCTATGGTTGACTGTTCGGGGATCAAACGGACTCCGATTGCGATGAAAATTGATAGGCGGTCTACCTACACTATATTAAGACCGCATGCCAAGTTTGAACCCAATCTGAGAATATTTTATACACACTTTTAAAAATAATATTTTAACGATGCCGCGGGCACGTGTGTGTCTGGTTGGTATCGAAATGATAAAAACGGAGAGAACCGGCAACATATAATGGATGCAGTTTTGAAAACTGGCAGCAACGGAGTGCTGATGCAATGCAGATGATGCGGATGATGTGAAAATGAAGGCGACCAACAAATAATCATATGACAACAAAAGGAATAAAAGGGGGATCTCCTGGGGCATCGGTCTTGGGCTATTACAACTGTTTATAGGATTGATTGATTGCAATAATAATTCTAAGAATGTAAGTTGCAATAAAAGGTGCAACGATACAACAATTGGCATATTCCTTAGTTGTGCGAAGGACAAGTTGATGAAATTACTTATATGTGGATCAAGTTGTTTTTTAGGACAGCGAAAATTTCACCTAGTTCGATTGACTAAACTTATGTATTGTTCTTACTTGATCAAAATACATACTTGTTATTATTTCTTTCATCCATGTGTCCAAAAATACAAAGCAATAATTGAAATAAAGAAGGCTCGGGCAATGGATTACCACTCTAATAGTGTACGAAAACATGCCTTCGGATTGGGCCATTGCAGAACAAGAGGTTGCAATGGCGTAACAAAATATATCTGATATCCGAATTGGTATTTTCGAGGAAATATAAAGATAGGATTAAAAAGATGTGGCGAGTGGTGGTCCAGGGCCAACACACAACATGCCCTTATGGTGCGTGCCTGGGGCAAGCGGTTGTTGTGCCCTTGGCTGGTGTGTGGCCGTTGTGGATCGACTCTGATCTGAACGTTCATGACCCACAAGTATAGGGGATCTATTGTAGTCCTTTCGATAAGTAAGAGTGTCAAACCCAACGAGGAGCAGAAGGATCTGACAAGTGGTTTTCAGCAAGGTAATATCTAAAAGCACTGAAATTATCGGTAACAAGTAGTTGTGTGGTGAGATGATTCGTAGCAAGTAGCAAGTAGCAAAAGTAACAACGGTGCGGGAAAGAGGCCCAATCCCTTTTGTAGCAAGGGATAAGCCTGGACAAACTCTTATAGGAGGTAAAACGCTCCCGAGGACACATGGGAATTTCTATCAAACTAGTTTTCATCATGTTCATATGATTCGCGTGCGTTACTTTGATAGGTTGATATGTGGGTGGACCGGTGCTTGGGTACTGCCCTTACTTAGACAAGCATCCCACTTATGATTAACCCCTCTCACAAGCATCCGCAACTACGAAAGAAGAATTAATACAAAGTCTAACCATAGCATTAAACTAGTGGATCCAAATCAGCCCCTTACGAAGCAACACATAAACTAGGGTTTAAGCTTCTGTCGCTCTAGCAACCCATCATCTACTTACTACTTCCCAATGCCTTCCTCTAGGCCCAAATAATGGTGAAGTGTTATGTAGTCCATGTTCACATAAGACCACTAGAGGAAAAATAACATACAGCACATCAAAATATCGAACGAATACCAAATTCACATGACTACTTATAGCATGACTTATCCCATGTACTCTGGAACAAAAGTAACTACTCACAAAGCATAATCATATTCATGACCAAAGAGGTAATGAGTAGCATCAAGGATCTGAACATATAATCTTCCACCAAGTAATCCAACTAGCATCAACTACAAAGAGTAAGTAACACTACTAGCAACCTTACAAGTACCAATCGGAGTCGCGAGACGGAGATTGGTTACAAGAGATGAACTAGGGTTTGGAGATGAGATGGTGCTAATGAAGATGTTGATGGTGATGTGTCCCCTTCGATGAGAGGAGTGTTGGTGATAACGATGGCGACGATTTCCGCCTCCGGGAGGGAAGTTTCCCTGGCAGGATCTTCCTGGCGGAGCTCTAGATTGATTCTGCTCAAGTTCTGCCTCGTGGCGGTGGCAAATCCTCCGAAAAGCCTCCTCACGGTTTTTTCTGGAACGAAACCTTTCTTGTAGCAAAAGGGGGGAGCCAGAAGGCCAAGTGGGAGACCACAAGCCCCCTAGGCGCGGCCAGGGGGAGGCCGCGCCTAGCAGGCTTGTGGCCTCCTGCTGGCCCTCCTCTGGTCCTTCTTCGGCCTAGTATTTTTTATAAAACCAAAAAAAAATCCACGTTGATTTTCACGGCTTTTGGAGTTGCGCAGAATAGGTATCTCAAACTTGCTCCTTTTTTAGGCCAGAATTCCAGCTGTCGGCATTCTCCCTCTTCATGTAAACCTTGCAAAATAAGAGAGAAAATGCATAAGTATTGTACCATGAAGTGTAATAACAACCCAAAAAGCGATAAATATCAACATGAAAGCATGATGCAAAATGGACGTATCAACTCCCCCAAGCTTAGACCTCGCTTGTCCTCAAGCGAATGCCCAGATCAATAAATATGCCCACATGTTTAGAGAGAGAGGTGCCGACAAAACAAGATACATACATGCAGGCATCATGATCATTGTCAGAACAACAATACCGTCATATCATCTCTTATGCTAAAGTGACAATTCCTTCACAAAGTAATGCATGGATCAAGAACCTCACCGAGAATTAACAACCGGTAGCCTTTAGTCATTGAAGCAATTGCAATTTATCACAACGTTAGAAAGAGTCAAATAAGAGCTTGTAAAGCAAATCCACATACTCAATCATCCTTTTTTCTTCTACAATTGCTACGACTGACGTGGTACTCATGAGATCAAAGTTTCAGTCGAACACAGAGAAAGATAGGGGCTTATAGTTTTGCCTCCCAACTATTTACCTCAAGGGTAATGTCAACAATAATAGTTCATGAATACTTACTTCCAAGTTGACATATGAATTTAGATCTTTTCCAAGCATATGACGTTAGCCAAGATAATGGCGAAATAAGGAATTGGTGAAGATCACCATGACTCTTTCAAGGGTAAAAATTAAAGGTACAAGATAGGACCTTCGTAGAGGGAAGCACAGGTTGTCATGCGCTTTTGAGGTTTGTAAGTGTGTCCTCTTAGTGCGGAGGAACGTCACTTTATATTGCCTCCTGTGATAAAGAACTTTATTATGTAGTGTGTCGCTTTTATGTCTTCCTCATCACAGGTTCATACAAAGCTTATTTTCCACACACTAATAGATCATACATATTAGGGAAAAAAATTATTGCTTGCACCGATGACAACTTACTTGAAGGATCTTATTCAATCCATAGGTAGGTATGGTGGACTCTCATGGCAAAACTGGGTTGAAGGTTTATGGATGCACAAGTAGTATCTCTACTTGGTGCGGGAGTTTTGGCTAAAAATAGGTGGAAGCAATCGTCACATGCTAAGGGATATCTAGTCATATAACATGGTTCAGAACCAAGCAAACACAATTCATTATGTTGTATTCATTGTCCAACATCTACTTCTAAGCATGTAATAGTTTAGTGAGTGTTCACAATCATAGATGGTGTCAAAGATGATATATTTATATGTGAACCTATCCTTCTTTATCACTTCCTATTAATTGCAACAATGATCAAGGTCTATGTTTGTCTATCCTCAACAAGTTTGAATCATCATTCTTTTTATATGTGAAGCCATCACTTCCCATAAGATCATTACATGATCTTTCATGCTTTCGTTCTTTTCTCATTCTTTTGATCATGGCATGAGGCAAGGCCCTTAACTAAGACACTCTTTATTATGTGGCTCACGTGCTCGAATACAGCGGGGGTGAGACAAATAAAAACTCAAGCCTAAAACACTAAGAACTTTAATCTACTAGAGAAAGATAAAACCAAAGAGGAACAAAGCTAAAACAAAGGTAAAGGCAAATGATGTGATGGTGATACCATACCGGGGCAACTCCCCCAAGCTTGGCACAAGCCAAGGGGATTGCCCATACCCATGCTTAGTTGTCTTCTTTTGCAGGTGATGGTGGTGGAGTTGTTGCAGAGGTCTTGAACTTGCTTAATTTCCTCTTGGGTATAAAATTCTGCTCCCTCAGATCATCAATTTCCTCTTCAAGCCTCAACACCCTTTGGCATAATTCCTGCTTACTCTCCTGCAAAAAACGAGAAGGGATAAATAAAATCTTAGGCTTCTTCCTTGAGTCAGGGAGGCTCGACTTCTAGAACTCCACATGTGTGTGTGTCCAAGTTGAGGTAGAGGAGCCTCCTCTTCATCGGAACTTGTTCCTTCCTTCCCCCTGGGATCATAATCTTCTTCCTCATGAGTGGTCCGACCATAACGATCCAAGTCCCCGTAGACCTTGGGGTTAGCAAGGTAATCGGCCACATAGCTCTCCCCCTCTGAATCCTGAGAAGACATCTTGCCCTAAATCTGCGGCAAAATATAGGCTCGAAACGAAAACAGAGGAAAATCACGTGATACGAGGGTCACACCTTTCGGGAGAATATATAATGATTTTTTCCAGACCAGAAGGAGTACTCCGCAAGAAAACGGAGTCTGGGAGGCACACGAGGTGGCCACAAGCCCCCCAAGAGCAGCTAGGGGGGTGGCCCGCGCCTGCCAGGCTTGTCGCCTCCTCGTGCGCTTTTCGGACTACTTCAAATTTTTCTAATTTTTCAAAAATTCCAACATGGTGGAAAACTCATACTGGAAAAGTTTCGGAGTCTGTTTACTTACCGAATCACATACCTCTTCGTTTTCGGAGTCTGAAACAGGCTGATAAATATCCCTTATTTACTCCTCCAGAGTTATGGTATTGATAATATTGCTTTCAACATTTATGGGAGTACCTGAGATATAATGCTTGATTCTCTGCCCATATACCACTCTCGGAAAATTACCTTCCGTGTTGTTGATCTTGATGGCACCGGAACGATATACTTCCTCAACAATGTAAGGACCTTCCCATTTAGAGAGAAGCTTGCCTGCAAAAAAAATTAAACGGGAATTATATAGCAAGACATAATCACCTACATTGAACTCACGCTTTTGTATCCTTTTGTCATGCCACCTCTTAACCTTTTCTTTGAACAACTTGGCATTCTCATATGCCTGAGTTCTCCACTCATCAAGTGAGCTAATATCAAATAACCTCTTCTCACCAGCAAGTTTGAAATCAAAGTTGGGCTCTTTCATTGCCCAATAAGCCTTATGCTCTAGCTCAAGAGGTAAATGACATGCTTTACCATACACCATTGTGTACGGCGACATGCCCATGGGATTCTTATAGGCAGTTCTATAAGCCCACAGTGCATCATCGAGCTTCTTAGACCAATTCTTTCTAGACCTATTGACAGTCTTTTGCAGAATTAGTTTAATCTCTCTATTGCTTAGCTCTACTTGACCACTGGACTGAGGGTGATAGGGAGACGCAATTCTATGGTTGACATCGTACTTAGAAATTGTTTTACGGAAAGCACCATGAATGAAATGTGAACCACCGTCGGTCATTAAATATCTAGGGACTCCAAATCTAGGGAAAATAACTTCTTTAAGCATCCTGATAGAGGTGTTGTGATCAGCACTACTACCTGGGATAGCTTCTACCCACTTAGTGACGTAATCAACATCAACTAGGATATGAGTATACCCGTTGGATTTTGGAAAAGGTCCCGTATAATCAAAGTCCCAAACATCAAATGGTTCAATGACAAGTGAATAATTCATAGGCATTTCCTGAAGTTTACCGATATTACCTATTCTTTGACATTCGTCACAAGAAAAGACAAACTTACGGGCATCCTTGAAGAGAGTGGGCCAATAGAAACCTGATTGCAATACCTTGTGTGCAGTTCTATCTCCCGCATGGTGTCCTCCGTAGGCCTCAGAGTGACACTTCTGTAGGATCTGTCCTTGTTCATGTTCAGGTACACAATGTGTAATAACACCATCTACTCCTTCCTTATAAAGGTGAGGATCATCCCAAAAGTAATGTCTCATGTCAAAGAAGAATTTCTTCTTTTGCTGGTATGTGAAACTAGGTGGTATATATTTGGCAACGATATAGTTTGCATAGTCAGCATAGCACGGTGCACTACGTGAAGTATTGTTGACATTCAATTGCTCATTAGGAAAGCTATCATCGATAGGTTGTGGGTCATCAAGGACATTCTCCAACCAAGACAAGTTATCTTCTACTGGGTTATCAGCACCCTTCCTGTCGACAACATGCAAATCAAATTCTTGTAGCAAAAGAACCCATATGATAAGTCTAGGTTTAGCGTCTTTCTTCTCCATGAGGTACTTAATAGCAGCGTGATCAGTGTGAATAGTGACTTTGGAATCAACTATGTAAGACCTGAACTTTTCACATGCAAACACGAATGCTAAAAATTCCTTTTCCATAGTAGCATAGTTACTCTGGGCACTGTCTAGAGTTTTACTAGCATAGTGAATAACATTGGACTTCTTATCAACTCTTTGCCCTAGGAAAGCACTAGCAGCATAATCACTAGCATCACACATGATTTCAAAAGGTAAGTTCCTATCAGGTGGTTGAACAATAGGCACAGTTATTAAGGCATTCTTAAGTATTTCGAAGGCTTCCTCACAATCATCGTCAGAAACAAAAGGAATATACTTTTGCAAGAGATTGGTAAGAGGCCTAGAAATCTTAGAGAAGTCTTTAATAAACCTTCCATAGAAACCAGCATGACCAAGGAAACTTCTTATACCTTTGATATCTGTGGGTCATGGGATTTTCTCGATTGCATCAACCTTAGCCTTATCGACTTCAATACCTCTTTCAGAAATTCTATGTCCTAAGACGATCCCTTCATTAACCATAAAGTGGCACTTCTCCCAATTCAAGACAAGGTTGGTGTCTTTACATCTCTGCAAGACTCGATCAAGCTTGCTGAGGCAATCATCAAAAGAAGACCCGTAAACGGAGAAGTCATCCATGAAAACCTCAACAATATTTTCACAAAAGTCACAGAATATAGCCATCATACATCTTTGAAAGGTAGCAGGTGCATTGCATAAGCCAAAAGGCATACGTCTATAAGCAAAGGTACCGAGAGGGCAGGTGAAAGTGTTTTTTTCCTGATCAGATTGTGCAACAGGTATTTGGGAGAAACCAGAATAACCATCTAGAAAGCAGAAGTGTGTGTGTTTAGACAGTCTTTCTAGCATTTGGTCGATAAAAGGCAAAGGGTAATGATCTTTCCTAGTGGCCTTATTCAATTTCCAAAAATCGATCACCATCCTATAGCCAATAATAATCCTCTATGGGATCAATTCATCCTTATCATTAGGGACAACGGTAATGCCTCCCTTCTTAGGGACACAATGCACCGGACTCACCCAATCACTATGAGCAACATGATAGATAATACCTGCTTCCAGGAGCTTTAGTATTTCTTTTCTTACTACCTCTTTCATCTTAGGATTTAATCTCCGTTAATGATCAGCAACTGGTTTGGAATCAGGATCAGTTTTAATCTTGTGCTGGCATAAAGTGGGACTAATGCCCTTAAGATCGTCAAGAGTATATCCAATAGCAGCACGGCACTACAGGAATCGGGCATTTTGCCATCACGACGCTAAAGACGGCAAAGAGAGAATTACACACGGCAAGTTGCTCGCACTCACTCTAGTTCTGACGAGCCGTAATCGCGGCCTGCACAATCATGGAGATGAGCCCACCGACGTCTGCGCCGACCAGCTGCGCCACCGTCGCCGCCTGACCCAGCCCAGTCCACAGATCCATGGCAACCGAGTGCAAGGGCGACGAGACTCGGACTAGAAGTCTAGAATAGATGGCTCCTGTTTTCTGCTCCCTGTTGCCCTGAAACTTCTGCAGCGGAGACAGAAGAGAAGAGAACTGATAAGTACAGTACACATCAAGCACGCCGGCCTCCTCAAATCCTCTCCACCACCGCGCCCCCAAATCCGGCACACCGCCCCGGACCGTCGTTCGCGCCCCGCAATCCGCCGGGCCACCGACTACAAACTACAAAGACGGAACCACACATCATTTACACAGCAAGCACGCACGCCGGCAGCACAAACACAACAAGAACGGGAGCACGTCGGCCGAACGCACGCACACAGCCTTCAGATCACCGTGAGTGCTTCCCCTCTGCCCCCTCACGCGACTGGATTTCCCTCATATCCTCGCCACCCTGAGGCCGGAGGGAGGGGGTGGTTAGGCGTCGGAGGAAGGGGTGGGTGGTGGTGGGTACGGGGGGTAGGGGCTCCGCCGCCGGCGACCAGATCGGGAGCGTGGCCGGTGGTGCATTGGAGGAGGGGGTGGTGGTCGGGCACCCGAGGGAGTGGGTGGTGGTGGGCGCGGGGGGGTGGGGGCAAGGGGGTGGCAGATCATGGCTGCTGGTGGGGGAGATAAGAGATGGAGACGTGGGGTGGTGGGATGTGCCTCGGTGGGGTGGGGACTGAGGGTGTGGTGGATGATAGAAGATGTGTGGTGCGGATACTGCCATGTCATCGATCCACGTGATCGATCCATGTGTGTTGTGCTTCTTATTTTGCCGTCATCTAGGTATTTTTACAGACGGGAAAATTAATTTGCCGTCATCTAGGTATTTTTACAGACGGCAAAATTATTTTGCCGTCATCTAGTTATTTTTACAGACGGCAAAATACGTCTTTGCCGTCATCCAGTTATTTTTAGAGACGGCAAAATATTATTCACCCACGTCCGTGCGTGGTGGGATGGGGTAGGATGGTGTGTCTCAGATCTTGCCACGTCATCGATCTGCGTGATCGATCCGTGTGTTGTGCTTCTTCTTTGCCGTCATCACTTTCTATTACAGACGGCAAATTATGTCTTTGCCGTCATCCGTTTATTTTTAAAGACGGCAAAATAATTTTGCCGTCTGCAATTTTTATTATAGACGGCAAAATATGTTTACGCCGACAGTCATTCTTTGCCGTCATCAGCTGACGGCAACAGACGGCAAATTATGTCTTTGCCGTCATCCATGAAGAAAAGCTGACGGCAAAGATCTTAATAGACGGCAAATAACCTGATTCCCGTAGTGCGGTGCTTCCTCAGAGTTTTTAGTAACTTCTTTTCTTCTTGCTCTGAGAGGCTAGCACTAATAATAACAGGATATATCTCTTTTTCATCAAGATAAGCATACTTAAGAGTATCTGGCAACTGTTTAAGCTCGAACACAGGATCACCCTTTGGTGGGGGTGGATCCCCAAGCAGTTCAACGGGCAGATTATTCTTAAGGATAGGATATTGTTCTAAGACAACTCTATCTATCTCATCCCTTTCATCCATATGCATATCATTTTCATGCTCAAGCAAGTATTGCTCTAAAGGATCAGTAGGAGGCACGGCAATAGAACTAGGGCAATAGTTTCATCCTTACTAGGCAACTCACTTTCATGAGGCTGTCTACCAAACTTGGAGAAATTGAACTCATGTGACACACCTTCAAAGCCAATAGTGAAGGTTTGCTTCTCACAGTCAATATGAGCATTGGCGGTATTAAAGAAGGGTCTGCCAAATATGATGGGACAAAAGCTATCTTGGGTGGTAGCAAGAACGAGGAAATCAGCAGCATACTTCATTTTACCACACAAGACTTCAACATCCCTAACAATTCCCATAGGGCAGATAGTATCTCAATTGGCAAGTTGAATAGTGACATCAATGGGTTCTATCTCAACAGGTGCAATCTCATCTTTAATTTCATCATATAAGGATTGAGGTATTGCACTAACACAAGTACCCATGTCACATAAACCATGATAACAATGATCTCCTATCTTAATAGAAACAACAGGCGTGCCAACAACAGGCCTATGTTTGTCTCTAGCATGTGGTTTAGCAATTCTAGCAACATCTTCACAAAAGTGGATAACATGGCCATCAACATTGTCGGACAGGAGATCTTTGATAATAGCAATGATAGGTTCAACTCTAATTTGCTCAGGGGTGTAGGTGTTCTAATGTGGCCCCTACGTATCACAGTTGAAGCTTTAGTATGATCCTTTATCCTAATAGGGAAAGGTGGTTTCTCAATGTAAGCACTGGGAACAATAGGATCATTATAGGGAATGACTTTCTCTTCAACTGGATTGGGAGTAACTACATTGACTTCTAAGGGAGGATGATATTTAAACCACTTCTCTTTGGGGAGATCAATATGAGCAGCAAATGATTCACATAATGAAGCTACTATCTCAGAGTCAAGTCCATACTTAGCGCTAAAATCACAAAAGGTATTCGTTTCAACAAAGGATTTAACGAAATCAAACTTGAAATTCATACCTGACTCCTTACCTTCATCAAGCTCCCAATATTCAGAGTTGCATTTAATTCTCTCCAATAAATTCCATTTGAAGTCAATATCTCTCTTCATAAAAGAACCGGTACAAGAAGTGTCAAGCATGGTACGATCATCATGAGAAAGCCGAGCATAGAAGTTCTGAATGATAATTTCTCTCGAGAGATCATGGTTGGGGCATGAATGTAACATTGATTTTAAGCCTCCCCCAATCTTGAGCGATGCTTTCTCTGTCACGAGGACAAAAAATATAAATATAATTCCGATCACGATGTACTGGATGCATAGGATAAAACTTTTGATGAAATTCCAATTTCAACCGATTGTAGTTCCATGATCCAGTATCATTTCAAAGATAAGTGAAAGACCTTCCTATTGACCTCATCCTTGGGAAAACCTGCAAGCTTAAATAAACCACAAACTTCACCTACATAGATTAGATGCAAGTCGGGATGTGATGTTCCATCTCCTCTAAAAGGATTAGCCAGCAGTTTCTCAAGCATACCAGAAGGAAATTCATAGCAAATGTTTTCAGTAGGTGCAGCAGGTTGAGGATAAACTCTTTTTGCTTCCATTCGAGGTGAAGATACCCCGAACAAGCCGCTCAAAGGATTAGTTTCCATAGGGACAAGTGACAATAAATTTCAGCACACTATATAAATGTTTCCTTACCAAAGGCGCTTCACTCCCTGGCAACGGCGCCAGAAAAGAGTCTTGATGACCCACAAGTATAGAGGATCTATTTTAGTCCTTTCGATAAGTAAGAGTGTCGAACCCAACGAGGAGCAGAAGGATCTGACAAGTGGTTTTCAGCAAGGTAATATCTGCAAGCACTCAAATTATCGGTAACAAGTAGTTGTGTGATGAGATGATTCGTAGCAAGTAGAAAATGTAACAACGGTGCAGCAAAGTGGTCCAATCCCTTTTGTAGCAATGGACAAGCCTGGAAAAACTCTTATAGGAGGTAAAATGCTCTCGAGGACACATGGGAATTTTTGTCAAGCTAGTTTTCATCATGTTCATATGATTCGCGTTCATTACTTTGATAGTTTGATATGTGGGTGGACCGGCACTTGGGTACTGCCGTTCCTTGACAAGCATCCCACTTATGATTAACCCCTCTCGCAAGCATCCGCAACTATGAAAGAAGAATTAAGACAAAGTCTAACCATAGCATTAAACTAGTGGATCCAAATCAGCCCCTTACGAAGCAACGCATAAACTAGGGTTTAAGCTTCTATCACTCTAGCAACCCATCATCTACTTACTACTTCCCAATGCCTTCCTCTAGGCCCAAATAATGGTGAAGTGTTATGTAGTTGATGTTCACATAACACCACTAGAGGAAAAACAACATACAACACATCAAAATATCGAACGAATACCAAATTCACATGACTACTTATAGCATGACTTATCCCATGTCCTCAGGAACAAAAGTAACTACTCACAAAGCATAATCATATTCAAGACCAGAGGGGTAATGAGTAGCATCGAGGATCTGAACATATAATCTTCCACCAAGTAATCCAACTAGTATCAACTACAAAGAGTAACTAACACTACTAGCAACCTTACAAGTACCAATCGGAGTCGCGAGACGGAGATTGGTTACAAGAGATGAACTAGGGTTTGGAGATGAGATGGTGCTTATGAAGATGTTTATGGTGATGAGTCCCTCCCATGAGAGGAGTGTTGGTGACGACGATGGCGACGATTTCCCCCTCCGGGAGGGAAGTTTCCCCGGCAGGATCGTCCTCCCAAAGCTCTAGATTGGTTCTGCTCAAGTTCCGCCTCGTGGCGGCAGAGAATCCTCCGAAAAGCCTCCTCTCGATTTTTTCTGGCACAAAACCCTTCTTGTAGCAAAAGGGGGGAGCCAGAGGGCCAAGTGGGATCCCACAAGCCCCCTAGGCACGACCAGGGGGAGGCCGCGCCTAGCAGGCTTGTGGCCTCCTGGTGTCGCTCCTTTGGTACTTCTTTGGCCCAGTACTTCTTATAAATCCCAAAAAATCCTCGTTCATTTTCACGGCTTTTGGAGTTGCGCAGAATAGGTATCTCAAACTTGCTCCTTTTTCAGGCCGAAATTCCAGCTGCTGGCATTCTCCCTCTTCATGTAAACCTTGAAAAATAAGAGAGAAAATGCATAAGTATTGTATCGTGAAGTGTAATAACAGCCCAAAACGCGATAAATATCAACATGAAAGTATGATGCAAAATGGACGTACCAAACGTCATAAAATATTTTTTTGTCAATTCTTTGGTCCTCGAAAGTGGTGATTTTCTAGAAAGTCCAAAAAGACTAAGGGTGTGTTTGGTAGCCTACACGAAGAGTGTATGAGCCCAAAGGTTCCCTCCCGGACCCACTTTTTGTTGTTTGGTAGGGTGTATGGGCTGAGGAGAGCATGCATTAACTCATGCAAAAAAGGGCCTCGGCATACTTGAGCCCACCACCCCCGCGGAGGCGAGTTGATGAGAGCTATGCTAAGCCCATGCACCCTTGCCCCGCCTCGCCCTCACCCCGAGCTCCGGAGGCCTCGCCCGAGCCCCGCTGCGCCTCGCCCGAGCCCCGGTGGCTTCATCCGAGCGCCGTCGGCCTCGCCCGAGCCCCGACGCACCCTGACCGAGCCCCAGCAGCCTCGCCCTCTCTCCTCCTCCTCCTTCTCGATCTCCACCGCATGGAGGCGCCTGGATCTGGATCGGGTCGCTAGGCGACGTGGGGCTACGGATCCGATCGCTAGGCGGCGTGGGGTTGCGGATCCGACGAGGTCATGGTGATGAAGGAGTAGGGTCTACCCCGCCGCATTGGGTACCAAAGAGAGTCTGAACTCAACATGTTTCAACAGACACATCACTACCAAACAACCACACATCGATGCATACATCATGTCGCAACTTAGCATGTCTCAAAGGGGAACAACTATGCTAGAATGGGAACAGCTACCAAACACACACTAAAACAAACAACAATGAACATTGGATTAATATGTTGTCCAATATAATTAATAAAATTGATGGTGAAATATTATCATTATTATATAAATAGCATTAAACAAGAAAAAATTATAGATACTTTTGATGTGTATCAGCTAGTCAAATAAAATATAAAATAATATAAAAACTTATATAGAATAAGCATGATACTTCCCACAAAGAAACAACAACAAACATTGGATTAATAGGTTTGTCTAATATAATTGATAAAAATGATGGTGGCATATTATCATTATGATTCAAATATCATTAAACAAGAAAAAACATAGATACGTTTGAGATGTTTCAGCTAGTCCAATAAAATATAAAATAATCAAAAAAATTATATAGAATAAGCATGATAAGTCCCACCAAAAGATTCATGGCTTGTTAAAAGATTCAATGGCTTGACGCAGATGACCAGTGACCGATCACCTTGATTATTGTCGTAGCTCCTCTTTAATAATATTTAATAGTGAGCCCCTTCCCCATCTGCAACTACCTGATGACTTACAAGTGCACAAGGCTATTGCAATTTGAGATAAGTACAGTTTGTAGAACGAACCCCTAGGGACACTACAAGAATCACCTTCTTTGTCGTCTGCCAAAGCACACGGCAAAGGGGAGTCCCACCGTCGGTAAAGGCCTTTGTCATCAGCCTCCTATCTGCAAAACTTCTATGACTACTGTTGTCGGTAAATGTCCTTCTTTATCATTTTCCTGGACAAAGTGGACAGTAAAGGGGTTTGTCGTCAGTCAGTGGTGCAAGAAGACGACAAAGATGTTTGGACGGCAGCCGATAGGAAACTACTCTGGTAGGTGGCTAACAGAGCTCTTTGCCGTACGCCTTCTTTAAGCTCTTTGTCGTCTTCTTTGTTTAACCCTTTGTCGTTTCCTTTCCGAGGCAGCAGACGGCAAAGTACCCAGTTTGCACAACTATCTGTCATTTGCCTCTTTAAAACCTTTGTCGTCTGCTTTGTTGAACCATTTGTCGTCTGCTTTTCAGGGCAGTAGTAGGCAAAGTAGCCATATGGGCCAACCTTCTGTTGCCCAGTTTGCACAACTATCTGCCAGCTGATGCCAAAGGCCTTTCCCATCACCTGGCAGACGGTAAAGAGCCCATATTGTCACTGTTTTGTTTATTTTATGGTATTTCACAACACTTATATGATATACATATAATTCACAACACATATATTATATATAGTTCACAACACATGTATATAGTTCACAGCACATATATGATATACATGTAAAGTTCATCAATGACATTTGTTCATCAATCGTGAACTACTGATGATCAAATGAATGATCCTGAACACCTACTTACGTCAGACATAACCCCACCTTGTCCTTGATGGGAGAAGGACCTCACGGAAGAGACAACCACGGTTACGCACTCAGTTGGCATATTTTAATAAATCTTAATTCAAGTTATCTAGAACCGGATGTTAAACAAAGTTTCCAAGTTTAACACATAACCGCGGGCATGGCTTTCTGAAAGATTTAACCCTGCAGGGGTGCTCCACCTAGTCCATCGCAAACTACCACATGCTGCGACGGAATAACCTCGATCAGGGAAAACTCGTGATCTCCTCGGGTTCCTATTGGAAAACCTCAACCTAGAGATAGACCAAAGTGTCCTCGGTATCCCTCGCACAAGACGTTCAAGAAGAGTAAAACAAGTCTAGCAAGGCCATCCGGCGTGTCGACGATCCCGGTAGTAGCCGCGTATCTCGTTCTCAGGATACGACGAATAAGCGACGCGTACGCTGGCCTGATAGAAATCATCCAAGTTGCCCTGGGTTGGCCCCGCACAGTGCTCTAGGTTGGACCAACACTCATGAGGAGCACTAGCCCGGGGGTTGATTAATTATCCACAGGGTGATCAAACCCTATGCATATTTTAGTTTGTTATTAGCAGGTAGTACCAATGTTGAGCCTTTCCAGACGATTTTTATCCCAAAACGAAAGTCAAGGGGGTCCCCATAACAACCCCAAGCATGTTAGGAACACTCATTTATGCAACATAACATCGGTAGCCGAAACTAAGGTGGCAAAGGTGGAACAAAACACCAGGCTAGAAGGCAAAGGCTTCCACCTTTTATCAAGTATATAGGTGCATTAAATTAAATAGCAATTAATATGGTGATATAATAAGGAACCCATGTTATCACATGGAAGCAACTACACCTACAACTAGCAACGCTATCCAATGGCTAAGCAAGCGGTAACATAGCCAATCAGTGGTTTGCTAGGTTGTAGAAAGGTTGAAGGTTTTCATGGCAATTTTGAGAGGCTGACATTTAACAGGTGGTAGGCAGCGAGACATAGCGATAGAAACGAAACAACTAGCATGGGAATGATAGTAATGGTATATAGGGAAATGATCATCTTGCCTATAATCCCGCTTTGAAGAAGAACACATCCATGAAACAGATGAACCGACGTAGTCGAACAGATCCTCATCGACACGCATGCGGAACTCTATCGAGACGAAGCAAACCGTAAACAAGAATCAACACACAATATTCACCACAACAATTGCACGACATGATGCACACTGAAAGTGCGTTATATCGACTAGAGGGGGGTGAATAGGAGATTTTTAGAATTTCATCACTGGGGAAATTCCTTTTGAGGAAATGCCTCACTGATGACTAACTTGCAGCGGAAACAGCAAGGATCACGAGTGCAAAGTATCACTACAGCTGTTTTCAAGGTGAAGAATATGAAAAACAGTTTGCACAGTATGCAGGCATGGAGAAAACAGATGAGGATTAACTCGCGTGAAGAATTTGGGGTCGAGGAATTTTAGAGAAAGTCTTCAGCAAATTATTCAAACAGTGACAGTGAAAATCATCAACATACAATCTTAGGAATGTAAAGAGTTGAAGAAATAGAACCTGTTTCATAGTGAAGACAGTGGTTGATGACCCAGTTCCAACTACTGTGACAGTTGTACATCTGGTTTGGAGCGGCTTGGGATTGAAACCAAAAGACACACAGTCCCGGGACACATAATCCCTACCGTATTCTCCTTGGGCTAAGAACACACAGTCCTCGCCCAACACTCGTGGTAAGTCTTTAGGGCAGACTTCCAAACCCTCACGAACTCGGTCACCTAGCGATCCATAGTTGAATGCTGGATTGCTCTAGACCATGACGCCTAATCGTCTGGAGGATGCACAGTCCTCAAAGGTAAAAGGCTTCAGTCCCACACAGGCACAACTTCTTCAGTGATGCTCAATCACTTGGTTTTCGGTTTGTGGTTTGGTGTTTGGGGTATTTCCTCACTGATGAATTACTCTCGAAGACTCTGAGGAATTTGGGTTGCTCTTATGACAAGTGTCAGTTTCCAACGGAGCAGCCAACCAGCTAATGGTTGTGGGGGCGGCTATTTATAGCCAGGGAGCATCCCGACATGATTTGACATTAATGCCCTTAAATAATATGATCGTTTGTGTGGATAAGATCGGTGATGTGGCGCGACTTGCGGTAACGGCCGGGATCCTCAACTGTGAGAGTCCTCATGTCTCTCATATTCCTCACTTGAGGCTTTTGGTAGGATTAGGCTTGGGTTGAGCATCATGACGAAATTCATTTTGACGTGTTACTTTAATCCCCTTTAAAAGTACGGTGTTCCTATGACTCAAAAGTTAAGAAAATTAAACAGACAGAAATAAATCTTCATGCTTCAAAATCTTCAGATTGCTTTTCTTCACGACACACCGAATTCCTCATTTTCAATTTCTTCATGAGGAATATCAATTTCATCGCAATTCCTTCGTGATTCAATTCTTCAGCTTCAGACCAATTTCTTTAGTCGAAGATATACATTTATAGGGGTCGATATTCATCGAATATTTCAAACTCCTCAGCGACTTATAGATCATGTGTACACTCATGAACACATTCAATACTTAACCTATAAGTCTTCAAACCACCAAAATCACTAAGGGGCACTAGATGCACTTACACACACCATAATATGATGCATGAACGGTTAAATCATGCAAGGCATGGCATGGCAATTCACAACAATCAAACACTACACATTAAGTGAAGCTCAATATGCAACGAGTTGCATATTGACGATAATCCACATTCAAATATTTAATTCACTCTCGTTAAGGTACACGACAATATTAAAAGTTGTTTAAACATGACAAGGGGTGAAGCGCAAATAAATTACCTATCTAGGCATTTTAAATGAAGCCAGAAAACGACACATAACATCTCCGAAATGACCCCACGCAAAAACTTCGTAATCTGTCCAGATTTGTCCTAAACACATTTTATGTTTGTTAAACGGCAAAACAAAGTGGTTCACGTGATTCTACTCTTCGTTCTAGTTCATTTCATATATGGCTCATCTCCAACGGAGCTACGATTAACTAGCTAGGAATTAAACCGTTTTGGCACGGCACGACACGCAAAACGAGGCATACAACAAGGATAACGGTTTTAAATATGCATGAGAGTTGGAAATATTAATCTACACGGAATCCTACACGTTTAACGTATCTAACTTCTTCCGGTGCGACTTACGGTTTAAAAGATATGGACATTTTAAAATATGCTAATATCTTGAATTAGCAAAATTCCCAGCGGAGATAAAAAACGAACTGGAACAAATCTGAAAAAATAGTGCAACAGATCAGGACCAAGCGTGTGACAACATTTTAAAAGAACATAGGGAAAAATAATACGGGGCAACTGGGATTCGAACCCACGACCCCGTGGGTCTCACTACAAGGCACATGCCAGTGTGCTAGCGCTGTCTTTGCGTCCAACATAGGAGCGGTGCGCTAGAAAAAAATTAAATGGTGAGCGAACCTAAAACAAAAAATAACAAAAGGAAAATTGGGGTGCATGGGATTCGAACCCTGGACACCTTGCCTACAAATAACTGCGCTAGCAAACTCAGCTACTCACGTGCTCGTGGTAAACTACAACAACGATATTAGATAGCCTCAACATGCTAGAACAAATCTACGAAAAACACCAGAGTTTCTTGCTGCAGATGAACTGCTCAGAACGGGAAACAGAGGATGGCGCTCAGGACTGCAGCACAGTGACGGGAGCCACAAGGTCGGGCTCAGGGACGGGCACCAGTGCCGGAGATGGACGGATCTGGCCCCGCGTGGCTGGATCCAGGCACCCACGGCGGCGGGAGGAGCTCGAGCAATGAGCTAGAGTATCCATGGCTACTCGGGTCCTGCGGGGAAGAAAGAGACACAAATATGAACAAGGGGAGCGAGAGAGTGAAAGGATAGGAAGGGAGAAGGTGTAGGACGACGGGCCCTGGCCTGGAGCGGCGTCTCTGGTGTTGGAGCTCGCCAGACCGCATGGGCGGTCCGGTGCAAGTGGCTCACCGGACGGCACATGTCGAGACGAAGGGAGTTACGGCTCCGGAGCTCCTCTCCCTGAGCGAGTAGGGGGCATGGGGCGGTTCAGGTGGGTTGCTGGCTGTCCACCATCGGGCGACGGGAGGCCGGAGGGTGGCGGCGCGACGCAGGATCTGGCCAGAGTTGTCCGGATCCTGGCCGGAGCACAGGCTGGCGTCGTGCTGCGGCTCTGGATGGATCGATCTTGATGGGAGTGCTCTCCTGATCCAGATCGGATCGATGAGGCTACTGGGGAACCTCTGGGCCGTCAGATCTCGATCTCGATGGTCCAGGTCTAAAGGGAGGTTGTGGCTAAGGTGGGTGGAGGCTAAAAACGAGGGACGATCTGGTGGATGGCTCTGCTGGGATCCCAAGGGGAATTTCCCAGCGGGTGGCAGCGGGGTGAGGAAAACCAGGGAATTGGTCTAGGGTTTGACAGATTTGGCTAGGCGTTGTACTACTATATATACCAGGTGGGTAATAGGAGGGGTTTCACATCGTTTCGAGCCGTTCGATCGAATCGGACGGCTCCGGTTGCGGAGCTAGGCTAGGTGGGTTAGGTTGGGCTGAGATAAGAGAGGGAAATGAGCAGCCCATGACACGAGTTTAAAACCGAAAAATGTCTGATTTATTAACCGAGGACGGTGCCGCTACGGTTGACCGTTCGGGAATCAAACGCATTCTGATTGCGATGAAAATTGACAGGTGGCCTACTGATAACCCACAAGTATAGGGGATCAATAGTAGTCCTTTCGATAAGTAAGAGTGTCGAACCCAACGAGGAGTAGAAGGATCTGACAAGTGGTTTTCAGCAAGGTAAAATCTGCACGCACTGAAATTGTCGGTAACAAGTGATTGTGTGGTGAGATGATTCGTAGCAAGCAACAAGTAACAAAAGTCGCAATGGTGCAGCAAAGTGGCCCAATCCCTTTTGTAGCATGGGACAGGCCTGGACAAAGTCTTATAGGAGGAAAAACGCTCCCGAGGACACAGGGGAATTTCTGTCATGCTAGTTTTCATCATGTTCATATGATTCGCGTTTGTTACTTTGATAGTTTAATATGTGGGTGGACCAGCGCTTGGGTACTACCCTTACTTGGACAAGCATCCCACTTATGATTAACTCCTCTTGCAAGCATCCGCAACTACGAAAGAAGAATTAATACAAAGTCTAACCATAGCATTAAACTAGTAGATCCAAATCAGCCCCTTACGAATCAACGCATATACTAGGGTTTAAGCTTCTGTCACTCTAGCAACCCATCATCTACTTACTACTTCCCAATGCCTTCCTCTAGGCCCAAATAATGGTGAAGTGTTATGTAGTCGACGTTCACATAACACCACTAGAAGAAAAACAACATACAGCACATCCAATTACCGAACGAATACCAAATTCACATGACTACTATTAGCATGACTTATCCCATATCCTGAGGAACAAAAGTAACTACTCACAAAGCATAATCATATTCATGACCAGAGAGGTAATGAGTAGCATCAAGGATCTGAACATAAACTCTTCCACCAAATAATCCAACTAGCATCAACTACAAAGAGTAATTAACACTACTAGTAACCTTACAAGTGCCAATCGGAGTCGCGAGACGGAGATTTTTGACAAGAGATGAACTAAGGTTTGGAGATGAGATGGTGCTGATGAAGATGTTGATGGTGACGAGTCCCCTCCGATGAGAGGAGTGATGGTGATGACGATGGCGACAATTTCCCCCTCCGAGAGGGAAGTTTCCCCGGCAGGATCGTCCTGCCGGAGATCTAGATTGGTTCTGCTCAAGTTCCGCCTCGTGGCGGCGGCGAATCCACGAAAAATCTCCTCCTCGATTTTTTTCATGGACGAAACCCTTCATATAGCAAAAGAGGGGGGCAAGTGGGCCAGCACGTTGCCCACAAACCTTCATGGCATGGCCTGGGGGGTGGCCCCGACGTGCAGGCTTGTGGCCAACCCCTGGCACCCCTCTGGCACTTCTTTGGCCCAGTATTTTTGATAAATCAGGAAAAAAATCCTCGTTGATTTTTACGGCGTTTGGAGTTGCGCAGAATAGGTATCTCAACTTTGCTCCACTTTCCAGCCAGAATTCCAGTTCCGGCATTCTCCCTCTTCATGTAAACCTTGCAAAATAATAGAGAAAAGGCATAAGAATTGTACCGTGAAGTGAAATAACAGCCAAAGAGGTGGTAAATATCAACATGAAAACATGATGCAAAATGGACGTATCAACTCCCCCAAGCTTAGACCACGCTTGTCCTCAAGCGAAAGCCTGGCTCAATAAATATGTCCACAAGTTTAGGGAGAGCGGTGTCGACAAAACAAGATACGAACATGCATGCATCATGATCAAGATCAGAACAGCAATACCAACATATAATCTCTCATGCTAAAGTGATAATTCCTTCACAAAGTAAAGCATGGATTAAGAACCTTATCAAGAAGTAACAACCAATAGCCTTTAGTCATTGAAGCAATGGCAATTTATCACAACATCAGAAAGAGTCAAATAAGAGCTTGTAAAGCAAATCCACATACTCAATCATTCTTTCGTTCTCTATAATTTCTACAACACACGTGGTACTCATGAGATCAAAGTTTCAGCTGGACACAGAGAAAGATAGGGACTTACAGTTTTGCCTCCCAACTACTTACCTCAAGGGTAACGTCAACAGTAATAATTCATGAATACTTACCTCCAAGTTGACATATGAATATAGATCTTTCCCAAGCATATGACGTTAGCCAAGACAAAGGCGAAATAAGGAATTGGTGAAGATCACCATGACTCTTTCAAGGGAAAAACGTAAAGGTACAAGATAGGCCCTTCTCAGAGGGAAGCAGAGGTTGTCATGCGCTTTTAAGGTTTGGATGCGTGTTGTCTTAGTGCGGAGGAACGTCACTTTATATTGCCCCGTGTGATAAAGAAATTTATTTTGAAGTCTGTCACTTTTATGTCTTCCTCATCACAGGTTCCTACAAAGCTTATTTTCCACACACTAATAGATCATACATATTAGAGAGCAATTTTTATTTCTTGCACCGATGACAACTTACTTGAGGGATCTTATTCAATCCAAGGTAGGTATGGTGGACACTCATGGCAAAACTGGTTTGAAGGTTTATGGATGCACAAGTAGTATCTCTACTTGGTGCGGGAGTTTTGGCTAATGTGAGGTGGAAGGAATCGTCACATGCTAAGGAATCTCTAATCATATAACATTGTTCACAGCCAAGAAAACACAATTCATTATGTTGTCTTCCTTGTCCAACATCTACTTCTAGGCATGCAAAAGTTTAGTGAGTGTTCACAATCATAGATGGTGTCAAAGATGATATATTTATATGTGAACCTCTCCTTCTTTATCACTTCCTATTAATTGCAACCATGACCAAGGTCTACGTTTGCCTACCCTCAACAAGTTTCAATCGTCATCCCTTTTATATGTGAAGTCATCACTTCCCATAGGATCATTACATGATCTTTCATGCTTTTGTTCTATTCTCACTCTTTTGATCATGGCAAGAGGCAAAGCCCTTCCACTAATACACTCTTTATTATATGGCTCATGAGGTCGGATACATCAGGGGAGACACAAAGCAAAACTCAAAACTAAAACACTAAGACTTTTAAACTACCAGAGAAGAAGAAAACTGAAAAGGAAAACTAAAACAAAGGTAAAGGCAAAACATGTGATGGTGATATGATACCGGGGCAACTCCCCCAAGCTTGGCACAAGCCAAGGGGATTGCCCATACCAATGCTCAGTTGTCTTCCTTTGGTGGTGAAGGTGGAGTTGTTGTTGAAGAGGTCTTGAGTTTGTTTAATTTCCACTTGAGCGTAAAATTCTTCTCCCTCAGATCATCATTTTCCTCTTCAAGCTTCAACACCCTTTGGTATAATTCTTTCTTACTCTCCTGCAAGGAACGAGAAGGGATAAACAAGGTCTTAGGATTCTTCCTTGAGTCAGGGAGGCTCAACTTCTTGAACTCCACATGAGTGTGTCCAGGTTGAGGTAGAGGAGCCTCCTCTTCATCGGAACTTGTTTGTTCCTTCCCCTTCGGATCATAATCTTCTTCCTCATTAGTGGTCCAGCCATAAGGATCCACGTCCCCATAGACCTTGGGATCAGCAAGGTAATCAGCCACATAGCTCTCCCCCTCTGAATCCTGAGAAGACATCTTGACCTAGATCTGCGGCAGAAAACAGGCTCGAAACAAAAAATAGAGGAAATATGCGTGATGCAGGGGTCACACCAAACGAGAGCATATATAATGATTTTTTTCAGACCAGAAGGAGTACCCCGCATAAAAACAGAGTCCGGGAGGCGCACGAGGTGGCCACAAGCCCTCACGGCCTGGCCAGGGGGTGGGCCCGTGCCATGCAGGCTTGTCGCCTCCTCGCGCACTTTCTGGACTACTTCCAATTTTTGTATTTTTTCAAATATTCCAAAATAGAGAAAATTTCCTACTCGAAAAGTTTTGGACTCTGTTTTCTTACCGAATCACATACCTCTTCGTTTTCGGAGTCTGAAACAGGCTGATAAATGTCCCTTAGGTATTCTTCCGGAGTTATGGTATTGATGATATTGCTTTCAACATTTATGGGAGTACCTGAGATATAATGCTTGATTCTCTGCCCATTTACCACTCTCGGACAATTACCTTCCGTGTTGTTGATCTTGATGGCACCGGAACGATATACTTCCTCAACAACATAGGGACCTTCCCATTGAGAGAGAAGCTTGCGTGCAAAGAATCTTAAACGAGAGTTATATAGCAAGACATAATCAACTACATTGAACTCACGCTTTTGTATCCTCTTATCATGCCACCTCTTAACCTTCTCTTTGAACAGCTTGGCATTCTCATATGCCTGAGTTCTCCACTCATCAAGCGAGCTAATATCAAATAACCTCTTCTCACCAGCAAGTTTGAAATCAAAGTTGAGCTCTTTGATTGCGCAATAAGCTTTATGCTCTAGCTCAAGAGGTAAGTGACATGCTTTCCCGTACACCATTTTGTACGGAGACATGCCCATGGGATTCTTATAGGTAGTTCTATAAGCCCATAGTGCATCATCGAGCTTCTTAGACCAATTCTTTCTAGACCTGTTGATAGTCTTTTGCAGAATCAGTTTAATCTCTCTATTACTTAGCTCTACTTGACCACTGGACTCGGGGTGATAGGGAGACGCAATTCTATGGTTGAAATTGTACTTAGCGAGCGTTTTACGGAAAGCACCATGAAAGAAGTGTGAACCACCGTCGGTCATTAGATATCTAGGGACTCCAAATCTAGGGAACATGACTTCTTTCAGCATCTTGATAGAAGTGTTGTGATCAGCACTACTAGAGGGGATAGCTTCTACCCACTTAGTGACGTAATCAATAGCAACTAAGATGTGAGTATACCCATTGGATTTTGGAAAAGGTCCCATATAATCAAAGCCCCAAACATCAAATGGTTCAATGACAAGTGAATAGTTCATAGGCATTTCCTGACGTTTGCTAATATTACCTATTCTTTGACATTCGTCACAAGACAAGACAAACTTACTGGCATCCTTGAAGAGAGTGGGCCAATAGAAACCTGATTGCAATGCCTTGTGTGCAGTTCTATCTCCCGCATGGTGTCCTCCGTAGGCCTCAGAGTGACACTTCTGTAGGATCTGTCCCTGTTCATGTTCAGGTACACAACGTCTAATAACACCATCTACTCCTTCCTTATAAAGGTGAGGATCATCCCAAAAGTAATGTCTCAAGTCAAAGAAGAATTTCTTCTTTGGCTGGTACGTGAAACTAGGTGGTATATATTTGGCAACAATATAGTTTGCATAATCAGCATACCACGGTGCACTACGTGAAGCATTGATGACATTCAATTGCTCATCACGAAAGTTGTCATCAATAGGTTGTGGGTCATCAAGAACGTTCTCCAACCTAGACAAGTTATCTGCTACTGGGTTATCAGCACCCTTTGTGTCGGCAACATGCAAATCAAATTCTTGTAGCAAGAGAACCCATCTGATAAGTCTAGGTTTAGCGTCCTTCTTCTCCATGAGGTACTTAATAGCAGCGTGATCAGTGTGAATAATGACTTTGGAATCAACTATGTAAGACCTGAACTTTTCACATGCAAACATGACTGATAAAAATTCCTTCTCCGTAGTAGCATAGTTTCTCTAGGCACTGTCTAGAGTTTTACTAGCATAGTGAATAACATTCAACTTCTTATCAACTCTTTGCCCTAGAACAACACCAATAGCATAATCACTAGCATCACACATGATCTCAAAAGGCAAGTTCCAATCAGGTGGTTGAACAATAGGTGCAGTTATCAAAGCCCTCTTAAGTATTTCGAAGGCTTCCTCACAATCATCGTCAAATACAAAAGGAATATCCTTTTGCAAGAGATTGGTAAGAGGCCTTGAAATCTTAGAGAAGTCTTTGATAAACCTTCTGTAGAAACCAGCATGACCAAGGAAACTTCGTATACCTTTGATATCTGTGGGGTATGGCATTTTCTCGATTGCATCAACCTTAGCCTTATTGACTTCAATACCTCTTTCCGAAATTTCATGTCCTAAGATGATGCCTTCATTAACCATAAAGTGGCACTTCTCCCAATTCAAGGCAAGATTGGTGTCTTTACATCTGCGTAAGACTTGATCAAGGTTGCTGAGGCAATCATCAAAAGAAGACCCGTAAACGGAGAAGTCATCCATGAAGACCTCAACAATCTTTTCAAAAAAGTCAGAGAATATAGCCATCATAAATCTTTGAAAAGTGGCAGGTGCATTACATAAGCCAAAAGGCATACGTCTATAAGCAAAGGTACCGAAAGGACAGGTGAAAGTGGTTTTCTCCTAATCAGATTGTACAACTGGTGTTTGGGAGAAACCAGAATTACCATCTAGAAAGCAGAAGTGTGTGTGTTTAGACAGTCTTTCTACCATTTGGTCGATAAAAGGCAAAGGGTAATGATCTTTCCTAGTGTATTTATTCAATTTCCTAAAATCAATCACCATCATATAGCGAGTAATAATCCTCTCCGAGATCAATTCATCCTTATCATTAGGGACAACGGTAATGCCTCACTTTTTAGGGACGCAATGCACCGGACTCACCCAATCGCTATGAGCAACAGGATAAATGATACCTGCTTCCAGGAGCTTTAGTATTTCTTTTATCACTACTTCTTTCATCTTAGGATTTAATCCATTTGATGATCAGCAACTGGTTTGAAGTCAGGATCAGTTTTAATCTTGTGCTGGAATAGAGTGGGACTAATGCCCTTAAGATCATCAAGAATATATCCAAGAGCAGCACGGTGCTTTCTCAGAGTTTTTAGTAACTTCTTTTCTTCATGCTCTGAGAGGTTAGCACTAATTATAACAGGATATATCTCTTTTTCATCAAGATAAGCACACTTAAGAGTATCAGGCAACTGTTTAAGCTCGAACGCAGGATCACTCTTTGGTTGCGGTGGATCCCCAAGCAGTTCAACAGGCAAGTTATTCTTAAGGCTAGGATATTGTTCTAAGACAACTCTATCTATCTTATCCGTTTCATCCATATGCATATCATTTTCATGCTCAAGCAAGTATTGCTCTAAGGGATCAGTAGGGGGCACGGCAATAGAGGCTAAGGCAATAGTTCCATCCCTACTAGGCAACTCCTTTTCATGAGGTTGTCTACTAAACTTAGAGAAATTGAACTCATGTGACACACCTTCAAAGCCAACAGTGACAGTTTGCTTCTCACAATCAATATGAGCATTGACAGTATTGAGAAAAGGTCTACCAAATATGATGGGACAAAAGCTATCTTGTGCAGTAGCAAGAACGAGGAAATCAGCAGGATACTTCATTTTACCACACAAGACTTCAACATTCCTTACAATTCCCATTGGGTAGATAGTATCTCTATTGGCAAGCTGAATAGTGACATCAATAGGCTCTATCTCAACAGGTGCAATCTCATCTTTGATTTCATCATATAAGGATTGAGGTATTGCACTAACACTAGCACCCACGTCACATAAACCATGATAACAATGATCTCCTATCTTAACAAAAACCACAGGCATGCCAACAACAGGCCTATGTTTGTCTCTAACGTGAGGTTTAGCAATTATAGCAGCATCTTCACAGAAGTGAATATTATGTCCCTCAACATCGTCGGACAGAAGATCTTTGATAATAGCAATGCTAGGTTCAACTCTAATTTGCTTAGGGGGTGTAGGTGTTCTAATATAGCCTCTACGTATCACAGTTGAAGCTTTAGAATGATACTTTATCCTAACAGGGAAAGGTGGCTTCTCAATGTAAGAACTGGGAACAATAGGATCATTATAGGAAATGACTTTCTCTTCAACTCGAGTGGGTTTAACTACATTGACTTCTAAAGGAGGATGATATTTAAACCACTTCTCTTTGGGGAGATCAATATGAGCAGCAAAGGATTCAAACAAAGAAGCTACTATCTCAGAGTCAAGTCCATACTTAGCGCTAAAATCACTAAAGGTATTTGTCTCAACAAAGGATTTAACGCAATCAAACATGAAATTCATACCTGATTCCTTACCTTCTTCAAGCTCCCAATCTTCAGAGTTGCATTTAATTCTCTCCAATAAATTCCATTTGAAGTCAATATCTCTCTTCATAAAAGAACACGTACAAGAAGTGTCAAGCATGGTGCGATCATCATGAGAAAGCCGAGCATAGAAGTTCTGAATGATAATTTCTCTCGAGAGCTCATGATTGGGGAATGAATATAGCATTGATTTAAGCCTCCCCAAGCTTGAGCGATGCTTTCTCTGTCATGAGGCCAAAAATTATAAATATAATTTCGATCACGATGTACTAAATTCATAGGATAAAACTTTTGATGAAATTCCAATTTCAACCGATTGTAGTCCCATGATCCAGTATCATCACATAGCCTATACCATGTCAACGCCTTATCCTTCCAAGATAAAGGAAAGACCTTCTTCTTGACCTCATCCTCGGGCAAACCGGCAAGCTTAAATAAACCAAAAACTTCATCTACATAGATTAAATGCAAGTCTGGATGTGATGTTTCGTCTCCTGTAAAAGGATTAGCCAGCAGTTTCTCAAGCATACCCGAAGGAAATTCAAAGCAAATATTTTCAGTAGGTGCATAAGGTTGAGGAGCAACTATTTGAGCTTCCGTTCGAGGTAAAGATACCCCGAACAAGCCCCTCAAAGGATTAGTATCCATAGTAACAAGTGACAATAAATTTCAGCACACTATATGAATGTTTCCTTACCAAGTTGCACTTACCAAAGGCGCTTCACTCCCCGGCAATGGCGCCAGAAAAGAGTCTTGATGACCCACAAGTATAGCGGATCAATCGTAGTCCTTTCGATAAGTAAGATTGTCAAACCCAACGAGGAGCAGAAGGATGTGACAAGTGGTTTTCAGCAAGGTAAAATCTGCACGCACTGAAATTGTCGGTAACAAGTGATTGTGTGGTGAGATGATGAGTAGAAAGCAACAAGTAACAAAAGTAGCAACGGTGAAGCAAAGTGTCCCAATCCCTTTTGTAGCAAGGGACAAGCCTGGACAAAGTCCTATAGGAGGAAAAACACTCCCGAGGACACACGGGAATTTCTGTCATCCTAGTTTTCATCATGTTCATATGATTCGCGTTCGTTACTTTGATAGTTTGATATGTGGGTGGACCAGCGCTTGGGTACTGCCCTTACTTAGAAAAGGATCCCAGTTATGATTAACCCCTCTCGCAAGCATCCGCAACTACAAAATAAAAATTAAGACAAAGTCTAACCATAGCATTAAACTAGTGGATCCAAATCAGCCCCTTACGAAGCATTGCATAAACTAGGGTTTAAGCTTCTGTTAGTCTAGCAACCCATGATCTACTTACTACTTCCCAATGCCTTCCTCTAGCCTAAATAATGGTAAAGTGTTATGTACTCGACGTACACATAACACCAATAGAGGGAAAACAACATACAACACATCAAATTACCAAACGAATACCAAATTCACATGACTACTATTAGCATGACTTATCTCATGTCCTGAGGAACAAAAGTAACTACTCGCAAACCATAATCGTATTCATGACCAGAGAGGTAATGAGTAGCATCCAGGATCTGAACATAAACTCTTCCACCAAATAATCGAACTAGCATCAACTACAAAGAGTAATTAACACTACTAGCAACCTTACAAGTGCCAATCGGAGTCGCGAGACGGAGATTGGTGACAAGAGATGAACTAAGGTTTGGAGATGAGATGATGCTGATGAAGATGTTGATGGTGACGAGTCCCCTTCGATGAGAGGAGTGTTGGTGATGACGATGGCAACGATGTCCCCCTCCGGGAGGGAAGTTTCCCCGGAAGGATCATCTTGCCGGAGCTCTAGATTGGTTCTGCTCAAGCTCCGCCTCGTGGCGGCTGCGAATCCACGAAAAAGCTCCTCCTTGATTTTTTTTCTGGATGAAACCCTTCATATAGCTAAAGAGGGGGCCAGTGGGCCACCAGGTTGCCCACAAGCCCTCATGGCGCGGCGTGGGGGGTGGCCGCACCGTGCAGGCTTGTGGCCAACCCCTGGCGCCCCTCTGGCACTTCTTTGGCCCAGTATTTTTGATAAATCAGGAAAAAAATCCTCGTTAATTTTTACAGCGTTTGGAGTTGCGCATAATAGGTATCTCAACTTTACTCCACTTTCAGGCCAGAATTCCAGTTGCCGGCATTCTCCCTCTTCATGTAAACCTTGCAAAATAAGAGAGAAAAGGCATAAGAATTGTACCGTGAAGTGAAATAACAGCCAAAGAAGTGATAAATATCAACATGAAAACATGATGCGAAATGGACGTATCACCTACCTACACTATATTAAGACCGCACGCCAAGGTTCAACCCAATTTGAGAATATTTTATACACACTTTGAAAAAGAATATTTTAACGATGTCGCGGGCGCGTGTGTGTGGTTGGTCTCAAAACAACAAAAACGAAGAGAACCAGCAACTAATAACGGATGTAGTTTGGAAAACTGGCGGCAACGGAGTGCCGATGTAATGCAAATGATGCGAATGATGCGACAATGAATGCGACCAACAAATATTCACACGACAGCAGAGGAATAAAAGGGGAATCTTCTGGGGCATCGGTCTTCGGCTATTACAACTGTTTATAGGATTGATTGATTGCAATAATAATTGTAAGAACGTAAATTAAAACAAAAGGTTTACGATACAACAATTGGCATATTCCTTAGTTATGCGAAGGACAAGTTGGTGAAATGACATATATGTGGATCAAGTTGTTTTTAGGACGGCAAAAATTTCACCTAGTTCGATTGACTAAACTTATGTATTGTTCTTACTTGATCAAAATACGTACTTATTATTATTTCCTTCATGCAAGTATCCAAAAATACAAAGAAATAATTAAAATAAAGAAGGCTCCGCCAATGGATAAACACCTCTTATAGTGTACAAAAACATTCCTTCGGATTGGGCCGTCACAGAACAAGAGGTGGCAATGGCGTAACAAAAGATATCTGATATACAAATTGGGATTTTCGAGGAAATATAAAGACAGGAGCACAAAGATGTGGCGAGTGGTGGTCTAGGGCCAACACACAACATGCCCTTATGGTGCGTGCCTAGGGCAAGCGGTTGTTGTGCCCCTGGGTAGTGTGTGGCCCTTGTGGATTGAGTCTGATATGAACGTCATGAAATATTTTTCTCAATTCTTTGGTCCTCAAAAGTGGTGATTTTCTAGAAAGTCCAAAAACACTAAGGGCATGTTTGGTAAGCTGCAGAAAGAGTGTATGAGCCCAAAAGTTCCCTCCCCGGCCCACTTTTCGCTGTTTGGTAGGGTGTATGCGCTGAGGAGAGCATGCATCAACTGATGCAAAAAAGGCCTCATCATAGCTGAGCCCATCACCCCCACGGAGGCGAGCTAAGGAGAGCTATGCTGAGCTCATGCTCCCCGCCCCGCCTCGCCCTCGCCCCGAGCTCCGGCGACCTTGCCTGAGCCCCGCCGCGCCTCGCCCGAGCCCCACGGCACCTCGCCCAAGCTCCGGTGTCCTCGCTCGAGCTCCGGCGGCCTCGCCCGAGCCCCGCCGCGCCCCGTCCGTGCCTCGGCAGCCTCGCCCTCTCTCCTCCTCCTCCTTCTCGATCTCCACCATGTGGAGGCGCCTCGATCTGGATCAGGTTGCTAGGCGGCGTGGGGCTGTGGATCAGACGAGGTCACGGTGGTGGAGGAGCAGGGTCTACCCCGCCGCAATGGCTACCAAACATAGTATGAACTCAACATGTTTCAAAAGATACATCACTACCAAACAACCACACATGGATGCATACATCATGTTTCAACTTAGCATCTCTCAAAGGGGAACAACTATGCTAGAATGGGAACAGTTACCAAACACACCCTAAAACAAACAACAACGAACATTGGATTAATAGGTTTGTCCAATATAATTGATAAAAGTGACGGTGAAATATTATCATTAATATATAAATAGAATTAAACAAGAAAAAAATAGATACGCTTGAGATGTACCAGCTAGTCCAATAAAATATAAAATAATATAAAAACTTATACAGAATAAGGATGATATGGCCCACAAATAAACAACAACGAACATTGGAATAACAGGTTTGTCCTATATAATTGATAAAAATGATGGTAACCTATTATCATTATGATATAAATAGCATTAGACAAGAAAAAACTATAGATACGTTTGAGACGTATCACCTAGTCCAATAAAAAAAAAAATAGAATAAGCATGATACGTCCCACCAAAAGATTCATGGCTTGTCAAAATATTCAATGGCTTGTCGCAGATAACCAATGATCGATCACGTTGACTATTGTCGTAGCTCCTCTTTAACAATATTTAATAGTGAGCCCCTTCCCCATCTGCAGCTACCTAATGACTTACAAGTGCACAAGGCTATTGCAATTTGAGATAATTACAATTTGTAGAACGAATCCCTAGGGACACTACAGGAATCAGCTTCTTTGTCGTCTGCCAAAGCAGATGGCAAAGGGGTGTTCCACTGTCGGCAAAGGCCTTTGCCGTCAGCCTCCTGTCTGCAAAACTTCTACGACTGCTTTCGTCGGTAAATGTCATTCTTTGCCGTTTGCCTGGACAAAGCAGACGACAAAGGGGTTTGTCGTCAGTCAGTGGTGCAAGCAGACGGCAAAGATGTTTAGACAGTAGCCGAGAGGCAACTACTCCGTTAGGTGGCTAACGAAGCTCTTTTCGTCTACCTTCTTTAAGCTCTTTGTTGTGTGCTTCGTTTAACCCTTTGTCGTCTACTTTCTGGGGCAGCAGACGACAACGTATCCATATGGCCCAGTCGCCTGCTACCCAGTTTGCACAACTATCTGTCATGTGCCTCTTTCAAACCTTTGATGTCTGCTTTGTTGAACCCTTTGTCGTCTGCTTCGGGGGCAGCAAACAGCGAAGTAGCATATGGGCCAACCGCGTGTTGCCCAGCTTGCAGAGCTATCTGCTACATGGCCCCTTTGCCGTCTGCCAGCTGATGGCAAAGGCCTTTGCCATCACCTTGCAGACGGTAAAGAGCCCATATTCTGACTGTTTTGTTTATTTTATGTTATTTCACAGCACTTATATGATATACATATATTTCACAACACATATATTATATATAGATCACAACACATATATATAGTTCACAACACATATATGATATACATATAAAGTTCATCAATGCCATTTGTTTATCAATCACACCACATACATCGAAAGAACCAACATACAAAGTTTTACACTGTTCATCCATATATACATACATATAGTTCCACATTTTTCATCAACTCAAATGAAAACAAAAACTAAAGCACTCCATCAATGCCAGCTTCCATGTAGTTAATCTAATCTGCAAAATGGGAATAAGAAAGTTAGAAGAAGAACAATAGATGACATTTTTAGCTTATTATTACATTTTGCACGAAAATAAGCAAAGTATATGACCTTTTTGAGCTAATTAAGGTTATTATGCCATTTTTGACCTAACTAAGCTAATTATGTCATTTTGGATGAAAATAAGCTAACTATCTGACATTTATGATGTAACAAATGTTCTTATGCCATTTTTGACCTAACGAAGTTAATTATGTCATTTTAGAGGAAAACAAGCTAACATTTATGAGCTTACTAAGGTTCTTATGCCATTTTGAGCTTATTATGTGATTTAGGAGGAAGATACGCTAAGTTATGAGCTAACCAAGGTTATTGTGATGTTTTTTACCTAACTAAGCTAATTATGTCATTTTGGAGCTAAAGTAGCTAATTATGTCATTTTGGAGCTAAATTAGCTAATTATGTCATTTTGGAGGATAATTAGCTAAGTATGTCTTCGTTGGGAAAATAAGCTAAGGAGAATAAGAAAGAGGAGAATAAAGAGGAGCAGAAGAAGAAGAAGAAGAAGGAGAAGGAGAAGAAGAAGGAGGAGGAGGAGGAGAAGAAGAAGGAGAAGAATAAGGAGAAGAAGAAGGAGATGAAGGAGGAGGGAGGAAGAAGAATAAGAAGAAGGAGAAGAAAAGGAAGATGATAATTACAATACTTTTCTTATTTTGAGCTTATTATGTGATTTAGGAGGAAGATACGCTAAGTTATGAACTAACCAAGGTTCTTGTGATTTTTTACCTAACTAAGCTAATTATGTCATTTTGGACCTAAGTAGCTAATTATTTCATTTTGGAGCTAAATTAGCTAATTATGTCATTTTGAAGGACAATTAGCTAAGTATGTCTTTGTTGGGAAAATAAGCTAAGGAGAAGAAGAAAGAGAAGAATAAAGAGGAGAAGGACGAGAAGAAGGAGGAGGAGGAGGAGAAGAAGAAGGAGGAGGAGGAGGAGGAGGAGAAGAAGGATAAGGAGGAGAAGGAGAAGAAGAGGAAGAGGATGATTACAATGATTTTCTTATTTTGAGCTTATTATGTGATTTAGGAGGAAGATATGCTAAGTTATGAGCTAACCAAGGTTCTTGTGATGTTTTTTACCTAACTAAGCTAATTATGTAATTTTGGAGCTAAACTAGCTAATTATGTCATTTTGGAGCTAAATTAGCTAATTATGTCATTTTGGAGGATAATTAGCTAAGTATGTATTTGTTGGGAATATAAGCTAAGGAGAAGAAGAAAGAGGAGAATAAAGAGGAGAAGGAGAAGAAGAAGTAGAAGGAGAAGAAGAAGAAGAAGAAGAAGAAGAAGAAGAAGAAGAAGAAGAAGAAGAAGAAGAAGAAGAAGAAGAGGAAGAAGGAGAAGAAGAAGAAAGAGAAGAAGAAGGAGAAGGAGGAGAAGAAGAAGAAGAGGAATAGGATGATTACAATACTTCTCCTATTTTGAGCTTATTATGTTATTTAGGAGGAAGATACGCTAAGCTATGAGCTAACTAAGGTTCTTGAGATGTTTTTTACCTAACTAAGCTAATTATGTCATTTTGGAGCTAAAGTAGCTAATTCTGTCATTTTGGAGCTAAATTAGCTAATTATGTCATTTTGGAGGATAATTAGCTAATTATGTCTTTGTTAGGAAAATAAGCTAAGGAGAAGAAGAAAGTGGAGAAATTAACTAATTACGTCGTTTTGGAGCTATATTAGCTAATAATGTCATTTTGGAGCTAAATTAGCTAATTATGTCATAAATGAACTAGAGAAAACTTACCGTCATGGTCATCTAGGAGAAGCACCAGGGTTGTTCAGGCCGGTTGCGTTTGGAAACGGTTGCCCTCAAGAAGGGTCATGTGATGCCGCTCGGGAGTTATTCTGAGAAAAGATATTTTACAATGTCTCGTTAGCATGATGACACTCAAATGTTAATATTAGTTTATAATGACCATTGAAATGAAACTCACTGTGCCAATCGCAGAAAAGTCAGGCATCGGCGGAGGGGGCTGACCGGTCTTCTCGCACATAGACTGCACATTTGGTTTTGAAGAGTCGGTCGTATTAGTTAGTAATGAAACATACATTACACACATGATTTGGCTAATGTGAAAAAAGAACTTACCATAATAAGCTCGTACATGGCGAGGTGATCTGCCTCATTCTGCGCCCGCTCCTTCTCCAACAACCGAGCCGTGGTCCGGTCCCTCTCCTCAAGAGCAGCCTGAAGAGCAGCCTAGTTTGCCACTCTCTCTTTCTCAAGAGCAATCTGGTTTGCCGCCCTCTCTTTCTCAAGAGAAGCCTGCAGCACCATTTCTCGTTACCACTGTAATGACCGATGGCCACACACAGAATGAAATTGATGAAGGTTTTCTGAGTTCGTACGACTAACCTCAATGGCGAGATCGACTGGCCGTGGACGAAGCGTTATCTCAGTACAGGAGCTCGACTTGCGCGCCTTGATCTCCGGGAGAGTGAGTGGACAACGTATTATCCCATCTCCAATGTCTATCGAGCCAAGGGGCCTCCCGCCACCAGATATCATCACCAGCTCTGGATCCAAAGGTTCGAAGCTCGGGTTAAAGTCCTCCCCATTCCTATCCTTCCCCACGTCCCTGTATTTCACGAACTTGTGGTGGGAGGAGATGTTGGTGAACTTCTCTGGATGATCCAGGTCAGACTTAGAGAATGCATTGGCCTTCTTGTAGGAGGAAGTATGGGCCATGCCATAAAGGTCGTACAACTCTAGAACTTCCGTCTTATTGTGATGCGCCTAAAAGAGAGGAACAAAGTATTAGTAAAGGGCTCAAGCTAGGATGAAGAATTAATTGCATGAATAAGGAAGTAAACCACGTACTCAGTTCTGTCCGAACTGAATTAAGTTGGTGCTGCCTTGATGGTGTGGCACACCAACCATTTGGGCACACCGCTCATTCACATTGTCATTGACGGCTCGCCAGTTGCCTGTGCACCACTCATCCACCAACGCCTCCCAATAATCCATCTTATCCGCACACCATCTCAGGGGCACCTATACGTTAGTAAAAACTAATTTTGAGAGCTACACCTACGAATCAAATGAAGAAAACTACGTACAAGGCCTTAAGAATAGGTAATTACCTTCATGTACTTTTCCTTCTTCAGATACTTTCTGCAGCACTCCTTCTACTTCTTAACACCAGCATTGCGTAGTAGTCCCGAATAGTCTGCGGCCGAGCCTCGTGGCGCAAGTTCTGTAATAGCCGCCTGCACTCGGCCTCGAGAACATTGGTCGCCGCCTCCTGAAATCCCTCCTCACACCTGTAGAAGGTCTATAATCAAACGAGACAACATCCATTAGTACAATAATTATCTATTGTTAATTTTAGATTGTGTAGAAGGGGAATTTACCGAGAAGGTGTTGATAACCATCTCGGGCCTCGTGTGGCACAAGACACCATCTATAATCTCGTCTGACGGGGCCTGCGCAACCTTGTAGTGCTCCCAGGTAAATTCTAGTGTAGGAACGTGACCCTCACCGGGCAACGTGACAAACCCCGGGAAATTTGTTCGGCAAAGCACACCAAGGATGGTGTTCGGCTTGCAAACTCCAAGGGGGTGTATCCAACCCCTGCTGTATGACAAAGTCAACGCATTACATATTTGAAGACACTAGAAGGCAAAAGGTAAAGAAAGAGTAAATGCACTTACCTCTCCCCTTCAGGATTAATCACCGGCTTCTGCTCACGGGTCGCCGGTACGACCAGGATACATGTAATACCACGCTTGTACATGGTGACCCCATCCACCATGTCGCCCTCACTATGCGTATACTCATCCGTGCCACAAACAGAATGGACACCCGACCCCTCAATCCGATCCGACCCCTCGGTCATATCCGGTCAGGCACCCCATCCGGATGTCTCCACGTTAGCCGTAGCCTCTGTGGTGGTAGTCTCGTGGGACGTAGCCTCAGGAACCGTAGTCTCATGGGCCAAATGCTCGTCGACCCGAGGCTCCTCGACCGGAGTCTCATGCGCCGAATGCCCGTCAACCCGAGGCTCCTGGACCGGAGTCCCCATAGGATTCACCGCAAATGGGTCCACCATAGTAGTCATGTGCTCCGGTGAATGAGCTGGTGGTGGTGGCGAGGACGGCATAGCACTCCCCCTCGGATGTCTTGTACCTTTCTCCTTCTTTCCTGCCCGACCTCCTATCGCAGTGGGCAACGCCTCCGACGAAGAAGAACCCGCGGATAGTGTCGTCAGACCATCCGCCAAGTCTTTACACAGAGATGGGGGTGGAATGGAGGTACCACCGCTCGCGCGGGCCGCCGACGAAGAAGAACCCGCCGAGCGATCTGGACCCGCGCTCAGCATCTTTCAACACCTGCCATGATAAAGAGTAAAATAAATTAGTACAACATAAAAAAATTGAATACCTGACATGAATAATAATATGTACATATATAATTTAAGTTGGGATGCATACAAATTAATAATATTCTGGATCAGTAAATGCATAATCATCATCACTATCATGCATGTCATCATGAATGACGTGCTCATTGGGTTCAACGACATGAACTTGTGGAAGGCCTTTCTGTAATCGGTCAAGCAAGGACAGGTTATCCGCAGCAGTAACATCTTCTAGTTCCGGCTCTACTTGTTCTGGCTCAGGGTGAAGTCGGATTCACTATCGCTGTCTACTTCCATGTTTTGGGGTGAAGCACGATGGTTCTTGAAATGTTTCTTGGAAAGACGTGTTTCTTGGAAGAAATCTCCATCATATGTGTCTGGGTTAATGTGAGGTTCATAATCCTTTTCATCTGGGGGAGGTGGTGTAACACGTGGCGACACTTCATAAACAACATACCAACCATTCAAATTCTTATCAGTTTGGCATGCCCACGGTAGATAGAAAACTTGGGTCGCGTGTTGAGCCGTAATATAGACATTGGGAACATCTAAATGGGTGCTTGGATTGATTTCGACTATCCCTATATGTTCATGAGTCCTTCTAGTCTCCTTCGGCTGGAACCAATAACATTTGAAGACTAGGACGTTCGGTGGGTTTTCACCCTAGAATTGAAGTTCATAAATTGCTTCAACTCTTCCATAATACTCGATACCACCTTCGCCGGTAGCAAAGACACAACATTTTTTAGATTTCTGGTCCGGCATAGATAGCTCTTTGCCAAAGGTATGAAAGTGATACCCGTTGATGTAGTATTTCTCAAATGAACGGACCTTATAGTCAAAACCATTAGCAGCTTGTCTCAATTCGGTGTCCATAGACTCTGAATTAGCCTACAAGTTTAATACAAAACGATTGTTGCATTAGCCACAAGTTAGACCAAGGAATGAAATGGTCCATTGATACGTCTCAAACGTATCTATAATTTTTGATGGTTTCACGCTGTTATCTTGTCAACTTTGGATGTTTTGTTTACCTTTTATATCTTTTTGGGACTAACTTATTAACTCAGTGCCAAGCGCCAGTTCCTGTTTTTTCTGTGTTTTTGACTCTTTTCAGATCTGATCTTGGAACGGAGTCCAAACGGAATAAAATCCCCGAAATATTTTTTTCCAGAACGGAAGAAGATCAGGAGGCTTGAGGGCCAAGGCAGTGGGCTCTCAGGGGGGCCACAAGCCCTGTTGCCGCGGCCAGGGGGGAGGCCGCAACAACCAAGCTTGTGCCCCCCTTGCACTCCCCTGCCCTAGGTCTTTGTCCTATAAACTTCCTAAAAATCCAAAAAAAATCAGGGCATCCACAAAAACACTTTTCCGCCGCCGCAAGCTTCCGTTTCCGCGAGATCTCATGTGGAGACCCTTCCGGGTGCCCTGCCGGAGGGGACTTTGGAGTTGGAGGGCTTCTACATCAACATCATCGCCCCTCCAATGACTCGTGAGTAGTTCACTTCAGACCTATGGGTCCATAGTTATTAGCTAGATGGCTTCTTCTCTCTCTTGGATCTTCATTACAAAGTTCTCCATGATCTTCACGGAGATCTATCCGATGTAATCCTCTTTGGCGGTGTGTTTGTCGAGATCCGATGAATTGTGGATTTGTGATCAGATTATCTATGATATATATTTGAGTCTTTGCTGATTTCTTATATGCATGATTTGATATCCTTGTAAGTCTCTCCGAGTCTTGGGTTTTGTTTGGCCAACTAGATCTATGATTCTTGCAATGGGAGAAGTGCTTGGTTTTGGGTTCATACTGTGTGGTGACCTGATAGAAGGGGCAGCAAGGCACGGATCGTGTTGTTGCCATCAAGGGTAACAAGATGGGCTTTTATCGTAGATATGAGATTGTCCATCTACATCATGTCATCTTGCTTAAGGAGTTACTCTGTTCTTTTGGACTTAATACACTAGATGCATGTTGGATAGCGGTTGACGTGTGGAGTAATAGTAGTAGATGTAGAAAGTATCGGTCTACTTGTTTTGGACGTGATGTCTATAGATATAATCATTGCATTAGATAACGTCATGACTTTGCGCGGTTCTATCAATTGCTCGACAGTAATTCGTTCACCCACCGTCTACTTGCTTTCATGAGAGAAGCCACTAGTGAACAGTACGGCCCCCCACTACAAGTAATATGCTCATACATGACGTTTTTTAAGAGGTCGTTGATGAATTCGTCATAAATATATGACGATTTCATCAGAGATCGTCGTAAACCGTTTGAGGGGATCAAATCTACATATAAGTTACGACGATGTGAGTCAAAAACGTCGTAACCGCATAAGATGAGATCGTCATAACTTTTACGACGATTATAAAAATGTCGTAACACGTTCTAACTTTGTTGACATGTCACTCGTGGGTCCATTCTATCCCACCTCATCCTGGTTTGTGAAGCAACCTACTATTCTGTCATTCCAAAAAAATTCGAAAAATTCACATAAATACATTGGATCATATATTTCTCAAATATGTGAAAACCCTTCCTTCCATCGTTCAAAAATAATTCAGCAATATTCATTTTCCTATTCTGTTCAAAATAGCACTTTGTGAAGGAAGTGCTATTTATATTTCTTTGATTACCCTCATATTTTTGGGCACTCTTTCCTATCCAAATCATTGCCTCATGAAAACTTTGGTAACGATTTGCCTAGTAAATCTTTCTCAACAAATTTCCAAAGTTTGTGTTCAGCTAACAACTTTGTGAAGGAAGTACTAGATAGGAATATCCTCATGAGTTGAATTCTGTCCACATCATCTATGTGCCCAAAACATAGCTCTACATAAATTTTTTGCCACATCTAACAATCCATGTGAGCTCATCATCCAATCTTTGTTTGTGGTAATATTTTCATTTTGTGAAGGAACTACATTTTATATTGCTTTATAGTTGATGACAATTTACCAAGGGATGGCACTCACCATATAACCTCACTCCACAAAATTTTAGCTCATTTTAATTCAGCCAGTTTCCCTCAATATTTTTCCCAATATTCTGTTGAGTATAGAGCATTGTGAAGGAAGTAAAAAATTTGTTTATCCAAATTTTATGAAATTTTTACAGTACTTTAATGTGCCCAAATTATCCTCCTCCTCGAAATTTCAGCTCAGTCCAATCATCTATGTGAGCCCAGTTTCAATTACCATTTTCTGTCCAGATTGGCACATTGTGAAGGAAGTGTCACTTTCGCATGTCCAAATGGTATAATTTTTATACAGTGCCTTCATATGCCCAAATTAACATCATACACCAAATTTTAGCTCAATCCATTCATTCATTTGATCCCAACTTCAACATCCACATTTCTGCATAGTGTGTTACTTCGCAAAGCAAGTGACGCCTAGATTCATCCATTTGAGCTAAAAATTTGCCAAGAGAGTCCCCTTAGTAGATGATCATCCTCAGCCAAAATTTAGTCCCATTGGCTATGTGAATTACCCGCACCGCTAATCAAACACTTGGCTACTAATTCATGTTTGAGGTTAGATCAGTCTCCTCGTGAGATTCTTCTATTGTATTCTTCTTGCTAACACCTACGAGGGATTGTCCAACCCACCAGACATGCCTATTCCACCTAGAACGCGTGGTAACACAACGGTCAGGCGGTGACCATGCGGCTCGCATGCAAGTTCACGCGCTCTGGAGTTGGGGCCCTCGACCACCATCCAAACCTCGACGTCAAGGCACCACACCATGTATTGAGGATTAAAATAGACACTTATATACCTATAAATTATTTTTGGGGAAAATAAAGAGCAAACTATAATGCAACTGCAGTTCAAATTTAACCCGCTTCCACCTGAATCGATATAAATTTGTCTGTTTGACGAGAGGTGGATAAAAGCTTTTAACACCCAACCATTTTGTCAATTATACATTAAATATGGACTAGTATTTTATAAAAATGATTTGGTCCAATTTTGAAACAAATATATGGTAGGTCCTTCACAAAAAAACTCATTTTGGTCACTTGAAAAATGAAAAATGAATTTTTCATACACGGAAAATGAAAACTTCCTTAATCAACATTGTTTGCCATTCCAATATGCACCCTTCTTCATAATATTATATCATTTCAACAAACTATGTCATGAATGTGGCCATAAGATTGATCATTTGGTTTGAAAGTCATGAATCTTCACACATGATAGCCCATTTCTAAGAACACTTATTTAAACTAATTTGATGTTCGTAGATAGGACTTGACTGTTGCCAATTTTTTGGTGTTTTTATGATTAAATAGATAATTAGGTACTTAGAAATAATTTTTGGGAAAATTAATGAGCAATCTATCAAACAGTTGTAGTTGAAATTTGACCTGCTTCCAGCTGAATCAAAGGAAATTTGTCTTTTTCACGAGAGGTGGATCAAAAGCTTTTGGCACCAAACCATTTGGTCAATTGTACATGTAATAAGACTTAAAATTTTAGAAAAATAATTTGGTCCAATTTTGCAACAAATATTTGGTAGGTCCTTCACAAAAAAACTCACTTTGGGCACTCCAAAAATGGAAAATCGGTTTTTCGTGCAAAGAAAATGAAAAGTCCCTTTGGCAACATTATTTGTAATTCCAAGATGCAAACTTGTCTACTCCAAAATATTATATTTAGATTTTATCATGTGAAAAAGTAAAAGCAAAACAATAGGAAAAATACAATTACATATGCTTTATTTTAATTGGTGGAATTGGTTGTGACATGGATCGATGACATGGCGTTCATCCATCCATCCATCTCTCCATCCCCATCCATCCATCCATCCCTCTCTCTCGCGCACAGGAACCCTACTCCTCTCTCGATCCAAATCCGCCACCCACCTCCCTCTCCCCTCGCCGCCGCCTCCCACCACGGCTCCTTCGGCCGCTCCCTTCCACCAACTCCCCTACCACCGTCGGCTGCCAAACGCACCACCACCTTATCTACCAACTCCTCTCGACCGCGCCGCTCGCGGGGGCCGCCGCGGACGGGGCCGCGCTCGGCTGAGGCCTGCTGGGCCACCACGCGCGCAAGTGCGGATGCACGGGCCCCAAGAAGGTCGTCGAGTTCGACATCCATCTCGAGACGGAGGAGTGCGTGCGCGGCCGCCGCACCCCCGCCGCGCGGTCGGCCCCGCTCGCCGTCGTCGGGGCGCCCCGCTCCGTCGATCTCAACGACACGCACCGCGAGCTGGGGGCCGAGCTCCGGAAGATGGCGCTGCAAACAAATGCAAGGCCACCGGCGCCGCAGTCGCCGCATCTGCGATCTTGCCCGCCGCCGCTGCAGCCCTAAGAGATGGTGAAGGCATCTTACGCGATGGGGTTATGGATCCGGCAAACCGGTCAGGCCCTCGACCGCCTCAGCTGCCTTTCTCGCCCCGTTGGTGTCAATGTGTTCCCGCCGTTCCTAGATGCTCACCCGCCTGACTGTTTTCATCCTCGCAGAAGCCACCGGCCCTGAATCTGCTCGGGCTCTTCACATCCCTGGTTGTACGTTTCCTCCAAAGCCCCGCATCTCAGGTATTAACCCCTGTTAATTAGTTACCTCCGCACGGTGTGATTTGTTTGACCGCGCTCCCACCTGTATGCATATGACAAATCGCTTGAGTCTGGTAAATTATGTTTGGCTCTGTTGTGTAGCATGATCTTAACATTCAAAAATACTTGGTACTTTTGCGTAGATGCAGGGTGTTGTCTCTGAACTCACTTGCTGATCGGAGGGGCTTGGCCATGCCATTCTCTGTTCTGAAGGCGTTGCTCGATGGATTTTCCAATTTGGAGGTGGTCCGGGTTGGCTTGATCTCAGATTTGAGTTGTACAATCATCGTCTCCTTTGTTTAAACAACACCGTGCATGCCCATTTTGGAGCATTTAGTTAATAGTTTATTGAAATTAAACTGAACCTTCATGATACTCTCTCATCTACCCCTGGGTGCATTTTTAACTTAAAAATCTCTGGTGCACTGCCATGATGATGTACTGGGAGTACAAGCTCTCTTCTTTTCTCTGCACATTTGCTTGCTGTGATTTGCTTGCACACACGTACTGGGAGTAGTCTCTTTTTTCTCCCGAGATTCAAATTATCATGTGCTTGCTTGTTACTATCAGATTTTCATGTTCTTGCTTGTTTGCTTGCAGTAGCATTAGTAGTTCTGTTACTTTAATTAAACATGCAGTGGAGAAGTGTATTGCAGTGCATGTATTTGATCTAGTTTGATTATTGAACATGATAGCTACTCAACGAAATTTTGTATGCTCGTGGCAAACTGCTATTGCTGTTGTCATATTCATTCTTCTCTAATATCTGATGTTGCTGGTGTCAAACTGATCTATTAAGACTTGTTGGATCAAATAAATGGATTTGTTCGATAGAACGTTGTCCTTAGCATAAGTTGTTGATCAAAGAAATGGAGTAAATTGAAGCTTCCCGGGAGTATGTCAGACTGCTATTGTTATTGACCTGATGTTGGTGCTGTTGCAGGAGAAGAAGGGGCACGCCCAGGAGAATAAGGAGTAGGAGATGAAGGCCCTGCAATCAGCAGTTTCTTATGCATGAATTTTTTTCAGTAGCAAATCAGTAACTATCTCCTGCTTTAGAGTGATGCACTTTTAGGTTTTATGCAGTAGTCCATAGTTAATGTTTGCCCCCAGTATGGTGGATGTATGGTTGCATGTCAACAACTACCACAAGCATTTATATCAAAGAAAAATGGGTGTACTGTACTCGGGCTATAAGAAGACACTGGCATACCAACTAAGATGTGTTTCATTGTTGTCCACTCAATAATTGCTAGTCAGATAAACGTAGATTGCATGGTCCTGTTCTGATATGTTGACGAATAAATTTCAGACTGGAACTATAGATGCAAACAATGTCCTCATTCACTAGCCTGCATCCCCATCAACAATCTTTGCATTGAACGTGCAGCGGAAAAGTTAGGTACACGTGGGACTGGCTTATGCAAAAAGTGTTTAACTGTTGTTGAGATTTCTTCACCTATTCAGGTCAGTTTTTTCACAAACTGTTTTACCATCCTATCTCATCTTTACTCTAGTTCCTCTCTCTCTCGTTCCTGTCGACCTGTTTGCTGCATGCTTCATGCGTGTGCCGGCGGGGTTCGATGCGTGCTAGATAATTTATTTGGTAAATACAGGAAACTAGGATCTTAGATTTACTCATATTGAACATTCACTACTCGTCTACTCCCAATGTTCTCTTCTGATTTATTTGCTAAACAAAGTAAACCATGCAAACTAGTTATATTGCAACTGTGAATATTTTCAGGATATTAGTATAGGAGAGTTTTTCTGAAACTTATTAATATAATCAAAGGAGCTTACATAAAATTTACTATATTCCACAGATTTAGTGAATACCCAAAAATCCCAATCAACCAGTAACCATTTCCGAATTCTTATTCTAGAACAGATGATGAGTATGCTCCTCTCTTTCTAGGTACCTTGCAAAACTATTTGCGTTTTTTGCCGTTCGCGTTGCGTGGCCGCTTCGTTTGCTTGCACTGTGCTCCGATCTGGTGAAGGGCGCCAAGGAGAAGCAGCTCAAGGTCAAGGGCCCCGCCAGGATGCCTACCAAGGTGCTCAACATCACCACCAGGAAGTCCCCGTGTGGAGAAGGTAGTCGCCTACCACTCATGTGATCTAAAATAACATTATGTAAAACAATCTAACGAGCTATGGGTCCAGCCAAATGCTGAACCATCTATTCCTTCATCTTCTTAATTAGTGAGTGGGGCAAATCTTTTACTTCGATTCAAAAATAGTCAGGTTCACAAAATTTGCATGCAACAGCAGCAGCAGCATGTGGTGCATGCATTAGTCGTATCAAATCCTGTCAAGTAATATTAGTAGTTTCATTCAGAAAAATGGACTGCAGAAAGCAGTGGATTCTTTGGTACAAGATAAGTGAATATCATAATTCCTCTCGCCGTTAGGCCATTGCTGTGAAATAGGATAACTAAATGTGTTGAACAACCATCCCTTGAGCGCATTGGAACAAGAGTAAACTGTTCAACTAAAACTGTTGACAAAAAATTACTGTAAAATTAGCAGTAGAATATGCTGCAGTGATTTGGGCCAAGCCCTTTGGCTGAGTAGGAAAATCTAACTAAAGCCATCCCTTCTTTTTTGAAAGTAACTAAAACCATTCCTTGTGCAAACAAGCTTTGGTGAATCATAATAAGTTAGCACTCGTGTTTACAAGGCAGTGCATACATCACAATTGTATTAGGCCCCCGCGAAATCAACAATATGCAAATAAGATCTGTAGTACTCCCTCGGTTCACAAATGTAAGACGTTTTGGGCAGTTTAATTTGTGGGGGTCCTTTCATTACCCTGTAGGCTTGTACATCATTATGTGTCTCTTCAATGGTGCTTAGTGGCTAATTTTACTTGCTCCAGTTATGAGATCTAGGTGCCTGTCGACAAGTCAGCGGCATTGTCGTCGTCTTTGCATATTAATGCTCGCGAATTTGTTTGCCTTAGCGTGTTCTGCGGAATGTGCTCCCACATAGTTGCATAGGAAAATTTGGGCAACTGCCCCTTCTATATTTGTCGTGCTCATTGTTATGTCCAGTAGATGCTTTCATTACCTTGTTGTTATGTGTCTCTTCAATGGTTGCTATAAACTAGATGTCGTTAACTGTGTCCTAAGTCCACTGTTCCATGTGCCCATGAACTAGGTCCTTGTTTATCGATTTGTTATTGGACTGTTTAATGTTTTTTGTTTTGTCTCTTTTTCTATTGCTAGGAAAGAGGTGAGAAGATGTCGATGATGCGTACTTGGGACCTTCAAATCAACTTTTTCTTGTGCAATTTTGTTCGTTCTTGCTATATTCGTGTGTAAGGAAATATATTCATGAGATGAGTTATTGTGTTATGTAAACCTGGAAGATGTATTATGTGATGTTATATGATGGATGATTTTAATTCGACTTGGAACTTTCTTGATTTGCATATGAAATAATGTTGGATATAATATCGGACAAAAAGTTGGGTTGAAAAGGCCCAACAAATAGAAATGAAACCAAGTACTGGAATAAAAAATTGTTGAATTCAAAAATGAAAAAAAGGCCAAAACTAAAACTGGATCAAATGTGTTTGGGTACTAAAAGGTCACGGCGCAAATTATAATGATACAAAAAAATAAAAAAAATACTAGAAGTGGGTGTAAAAAGGCTAAGGCCCAAAAAGAAGCCCAATAAGAAAAAGCCCAAAAAAATAAAACCAGCCCATGTGATCAATTGAAATAGGTTGGGCTAATTTCAACTATGATGTTTTGATTTCATCATAATTTTGCCACGTAGGACTGCGATGTAGGACTGGGTTAGATTGCCAACGATGATTTAGGATTGTCGTAATGGTTACGACAATCGAGGAATCGTCGTAAAAGTTATGACGATTTTGATCAAAACATCGTTGATGTTCATTTGTGACGCTCCGTTTTTGACGCTTGGTTTTTCGTCGTGAGATCGTCGTAAACTAAAAACCGTGACGATGTAGCGACGAAAAAATAGCATCGTGTATTAGCATATTCCTGGTAGTGCCCGGGTCTATTCACACCTATCGTTTCCACTTTCACTTTTACTTTGCTTGTTTACTTTGTTGCTTTCAGTTCCCACTTTGCAAACAATCTATAAGGGATTGACAACCCCTTCATAGCGTTGGGTGCAAGCTCTTTGTGTTTGTGCGGGTACTTGAGTCTTGACGAGATCTTCATTGGTTCGATACCTTGGTTCTCAAAACTGAGGGAAATATTTACCGCCGCTGTGCTACATCACCCTTTCCTCTTCAAGGGAACACCAACGCAAGGCTCCAAGGCCGCGGGGAAATCCTTTGTATATTTGCCAAGGAAGTCCCTAAAGGCGTAGCCGTAGCAGCAGGATTCCTGGCGCCGTACCAGGGAAGGTGTGTTGTCACAGTAGTAGAAGGATTTCTGGCGTCGTTGCCGGGGAGATCAAGTCAAGAATAGTCTCTCTTCAACGTGCTGATTTCTGGCGCAAGAAGGAGATCTGTCCAAGTATGTGTCACAAACTCATCTCTTGCATTTACCTTTTTTGCGAGTTGCCTCTCGCTTTCCTCTCCCCCACTTCACATTTGCCATTTTCATTTGCCTTTCTCCTTTGCCATTTTTCGTTTGCCTTTTTCTTTCGCTTGCTTTCTATTGCTTGTGTGCTATGTGCCTTCAATATGCTTGCATCTTCGCTTGCTGAAAATCTAGTGATGTGGATCCTCACCCACTTGCTAATCTCTTTAAGAGATACAATTATGTTGATACAATTGCTAGTAAGTTGAGTGCACTTGACTTTCTCTATGGAGTTTTGCTTGAGATGCGTGAATCTGAAAATAGTGATGAAGAAATTCATGAAGAGATTCACGAGGGCTCCTTGAATGAAAAGCATGATTGCAATGATTTCACTATAAATTCTGTTAGTGACAATCATGCTAAGAATATGTAAAACCCTAAGCTTGGGGATGTTAGTTTTGCTATGTCCACTACTTGTTGCAATGATCATGAGTGGGGCGATGATTTTTCTTATGATCTTGAAAATTTGTTTAAGCCTCATGATGAATATGATATTTGCAATATTATTGAAAGTGGGTTTGGAGAAGTCATGACTTTAGTTGATGATAATCCCACTATTTTTGAAGAGCGTTAACTTTGCATGCATGTGGATCATGAAAAGAATATCCTATGTGATATTTACATTGTTGTATTCGAATATGATCCCACATGTAATTATTATGAGAGAGGAAAATATGGTGGTAGAAACTTTCATATCACTAAATCACCTCTCGTTATGTTGAGATTGCTATTGTCTCTTTCTTCTTCCTTGCATTTGGTAACCATTGGTTGTCTTGACAACTTGTTTTCCTATAAAATGCATATGCATAGGAAGTATGTTAGACTTAGATGTGATTTTCACATGCTTTATGATGCTATCGTTGTGCTTCAACTCTTGTCTTTTGTGTGAGCATCATTGATGCCTAGCTAAGGCGTTAAACAATAGCGCTTGTTGGGAGGCAACCCAACGAATCTATCATTTTTCTTTATGTTTTATGTTTTCCACACTTTCATAATTCTGTTATGATTGTGTTTTTTGTGTTTCTTTTTGCGTTTGTGCCAAGCAAAACCGTTATGATTAGTCTTGGGGATGATCGTTTGGTCATGCCGGAAAAGTCAGAAACTTTGTGCTCACGAAAAGAATTTTCATTTTTTTTCTGTAAGAGGTTTTGAGTTGATTCTTTTTGCTGCTGATTGCTACGCAAATTCTTAAGATTGTCGTAATTGTTCAGAATTTTTAAGTACCATAAGTATACGAAGTATACAGATTGCTACACACTGGTCTGCTATTAACAGATTCTGTTTTTGTTGAGTTGGTTGCTTATTTTGATGAATCTATGGATAGTATCGGGGGGGTATTAGCCATGGGAGATTGCAAATACAGTAACCCGACATCAACATAAGTAGAATTAAAGTTTGCTACAGTACCTAAGGAAGTGATGGTTTGCTTTCTTATACTAATGTTATCACGAGTTTCTGTTTTAGTTTCGTGTTGTGAAGTTTTCAAGTTTTGGGTGAAGTTCTGATGGACAAAGAGATAAAGAGTGGCAAGAGCTCAATCTTGGGGATGCCCAAGGCACCCCAAGATGATTCAAGGATGTCGTAAAAGCCTAAGCTTGGGGATGCCCTGGGAAGGCATCCTCTCTTTCGTCTTCAATCCATCGGTAACGTTACTTGGGGCTATATTTTTATTCACCACATGTTATGTGTTCTTCTCGGAGCGTCTTGTATCGTAGGAGTATTTTATTTTTGTTGTGTCACAATCATCCTTGCTGCACACCTAGAGAGAGAGACATGCACTCACCATGATTTTGTCGAGCTTCACTTATATCTTTTGGTTAGACAATTCAGCTCACATGTGCTTCACTTATATCTTTTGAGCTAGTTGATTTTGCTCTATGTGCTTCACTTATATATTTTAGAGCACGGCGGTGCGTGGCTTGGTAGTTGATCTATGCTATGAAAGTAGTCTCAAAAGGGGTAGTTATCCAAAGGGATATGAAAACTTCCACCTTCATGTGCATTGAATAGTTAGAGAAGTTTGATTCATCTCAATTAGTTTTGAGTTGTGGTTATGGTAATATTGAAGTTATATTAGTAAGGTGTTGTGGATCTAGAAATACTTGTGTTGAAGTTAGTGATTCATGTAGCATGCACGTATGGTGAACCGCTATGTGATGAAGTCTGAGCATGATCAGTCTATTGATTGTAATCCTTTGTGTGGCGGTCGGGATCACGCGATGGTTTATACCTACCAACCCTTCCCCTAGGAGTATGCGTTGAATGCTTTGTTTCGATTACTACTAAAACTTTTGCAACAAGTATATGAGTTCTTCATGACTAAAGTTGAGTCCATAGTTTAGATGCACTTTCACCTTCCACCATCACTATCTTCTTTAGTGTCGTGAAATTCTCGTCGGTGCACAAAACCCACCATTAGCCTCCCTCAAAACAGCCACCATACCTACCTACTATGGCTTTTTCAAAGCCACTCCAAGATATATTGCCATGCAACTACCACCATGACATGTGCCAGAACTTCTACATTGTCATTGCATGATCGTAAGATAGCTAGCATGATGTTTCCATTTATGTCTATGCCATGCTAGATCATTGTCACGGTACACTACCGAAGGCATTCCATGTAGAGTCATCATTGCTCTAAGTTTTGAGATGTAAGTGTGATGATCATCATTGATGGAGCATTGTCCCATGTGAGGAAATAAAAGAGGCCAAAGATGCCCACCAAAAAAAAGAGGCCAAAGAGCCCACCAAAAAAATGAGAGAAAAAGAGAGAAGGGACAATGCTACCACCTTTCCACACTTGTGCATATTAAGCACCATGATCTTCATGATTGAGAGTCTTTCGTTTTGTCACCACCATATAGCTAGTGGGAAATTTTCATTATATAACTTGGCTTGTATATTCCAATGATAGGCTTCCTCAAAATTGCCTTAGGTCTTCGTGAGCAAGCAAGTTGGATGCACCCCCACTAGTTTTCTTTAAGAGCTTTCACATACTCTTAGCTCTAGTGCATCATTTGTATGGAAATCCCTACTCATTCACGTTGATATCTATTGATGAGCATCTTCATAGCTCATTGATATGCCTAGTCAATGTGACCATCTTCTCCTTGTTTTTCTTGCAACCTCCACCACACTCCACACCACTTATAGTGCTAAAACCATGGCTCACGCTCATGTATTGCATGAGAGTTGAAAAAAATTGAGAAAGTAAAGGTGTGAAAACAATTACTTGGCCCCAAACCGGGGTTGTGCATGATTTAAATTCGTTGTGCAATGATGATAGAGCATAGCGAGACTATATGATTTTGTAGGGATAACTTTATTTTGAAAGTTCATGATTACCTTGCTAGTTTGCCTGAATTATTATTGTCTCCACGTCAATAGCAAACTATTGTTTTGAATATGATGGATCCGAACATTCACGTCACATAAGAGGAGTTATAAAGGACATATATGTTAGGCAGCATGAAAGCATCAAAAATTCATTCTTTATCACTTCCCTACTCGAGGACGAGCAGGAGTTAAGCTTGGGAATGCTTGATACGTCTCAAACGTATCTATAATTTTTTATGGTTTCACGTTGTTATCTTGTCAACTTTGGATGTTTTGTTTACCTTTTATATCTTTTTTGGGACTAACTTATTAACTCAGTGCCAAGCGCCAGTTCCTGTTTTCTCTGTGTTTTTGACTCTTTTCAGATCCGATTTTTGAATGGAGTCCAAACGGAATAAAATCCCCAAAATAAATTTTTCTAGAACAGAAGAAGATCGGGAGACTTGAGGGCAAAGGCAGTGGGCTCTCAGGGGGCCCACAAGCCCTGTTGCCGCGGCCACGGGGGAGGCCGCGGAAACCAAGCTTGTGGCCCCCCTAACACTCCCATGCCCTAGGTCTTTGGCCTATAAATTCCCTAAAAATCCAGAAAAAATCAGGGCATCCACGAAAACACTTTTTCGCCGCCGCAAGCTTCTGTTTCCGTGAGATCTCATCTGGAGACCCTTCCCGGTGCCCTGCCGGAGGGGACTTTGGAGTTGGAGGGCTTCTACATCAACATCATCGCCCCTCCAATGACTCGTGAGTAGTTCACTTCAGACCTACGGGTCCGTATTATTAGCTAGATGGCTACTTCTCTCTCTTGGATCTTCAATACAAAGTTCTCCATGATCTTCATGGAGATCTATCCAATGTAATCCTCTTTGGCGGTGTGTTTGTCGAGATCCGATGAATTGTGGATTTGTGATCAGATTATCTATGATATATATTTGAGTCTTTGCTAATTTCTTATATGCATGATTTGATATCCTTGTAAGTCTCTCCGAGTCTTGGGTTTTGTTTGGCCAACTAGATCTATGATTCTTGCAATGGGAGAAGTGCTTGGTTTTGGGTTCATACTGTGTGGTGACCTTTCCCGGTGACAGAAGGGGCGGCAAGGCACGCATCATGTTGTTGCCATTAAGGGTAACAAGATGGGCTTTTATCGTAGATATGAGATTGTCCATCTACATCATGTCATCTTGCTTAAGACGTTACTCTGTTCTTTTGGACTTAATACACTAGATGCATGCTGGATAGCGGTCGACGTGTGGAGTAATAGTAGTAGATGCAGAAACTATCGGTCTACTTGTTTTGGACGTGATGCATATAGATATAATCATTGCCTTAGATAACGTCACGACTTTGCGCGGTTCTATCAATTGCTCGACAGTAATTCATTCACCCACCGTCTACTTACTTTCATGAGAGAAGCCACTAGTGAACACTACGGCCCCCGGGTCTATTCACACCAATCGTTTGCACTTTCACTTTTACTTTGTTTGTTTACTTTGTTGCTTTCCGTTCTCACTTTGCAATCTATAAAAGATTGACAACCCCTTCATAGCGTTGGGTGCAAGCTCTTTGTGTTTGTGCAGGTACTTGAGTCTTGACGAGATCTTCATTGGTGCGATACCTTGGTTCTCAAAACTGAGGGAAATACTTACCGCCGCTGTGCTACATCACCCTTTCCTCTTCAAGGGAACACCAACGCAAGGCTCCAAGGCCGCGGGGAAATCCTTTGCATATTTGCCAAGGAAGTCCCTACAGGCGTAGCCGTAGCAGCAGGATTCCTGGGGCCGTACCTGGGAAGGTCTGTTGTCGCAGTAGCATCCATTATAGATAATTACCGTTTGTTTGAACCAAGAGATAAACCGGGATAGCCGCCTCCATGCTTTGCTAGAAGCTCATACTCTTCGACAGAATCATTTTGGATCACCGCTCCATCCAAGAATTTGGCGACGTAACGACTATATCAAATATCCGGGAATAAGAGCAGTTGAATGGAATTAGAAGTTACGGAAAAATGTCTCGAGAACTTACTCGATTTACGGAGGCACTTCTGTTAGGTTGTTAAAGATATACAATGAAATGTTCCGCCATTCTTCAACATCCAATGTTATTGGTTTCGAAGCACCGGCTGGTGCGAGCTTCCCTTTGAATAGGCTCAGGTTGGATCCACCTTTTTTAGGATCGGCATAATTGTACTGAGGCTTCGGATTATGCAGATGATGATTTTTGGCATCGTAGTGTGTTGTCACAAAGTTAGCCACCTCCTCAATAATGAATGCCTCGGACATCGATGCTTCAATTCTACGTCTATTTTTACATTTAGCTTGAAGCATCTTCTCCATCCTCTCAGTTGCAAAGCACCAACGATTTTGCACGGGCCCACCGAATCTTGCCTAAGTCGATAGATGTAAAATCAAATGTTGCATTGGATTAAAGAAGCCCAGCGGAAAGATGTTCTCTAACTTGCAGAGAAACTCCGGCACCAACTCCTCCATGTCATCTACCACGTGAGGTGACAGTTCTTTCGCACAAAGAACATGGAAGAAATAGCTCAACCCCGCCAGTACTAGCCATTCATCCGCACAAAGAACCGGCATTAGGCGCTCAAGCCATATGTGCCAATCATGACTCTTGAGACCAAATATTTTTAATTTTTCAAGACTCGCTCCCCTCTTTAGATTCGCTGCATACCCATCGGGGAACATCAAGTGCATTTTGACCCACAAGATAATTTCCCTCATAACTGCCCTTCTAAGATTGAACCAGGCCTTTGGCTTCGACCATTTCTGCGTTCCTTTGCCTTCTCGCATGTTTTCTAATGGTCTATGACATAGTGTCTCTTGATCGACTCTAGCCTTAGGATTATCCTTTGTCTTCCCATCCATGTCAAACAATGTACAAAAAATGTCCTCTCCGATATTCTTTTTAGTGTGCATCATGTCGTTGTGTGGAAGAAGGAGGTCTTTGAAGTAAGGCAGATCCAACAAGCATGGCTTGTGAGTCTAGGCGTATTCTGAATTATACCCCTTGAAATGCCCTGGACGCTTTGGATCAGGCTCGAGGGCGTCTAACTGATACATGATCTATTGGCCTATTAACGCAGGTGGTGGCAAGGTTTGGACAACTTTACCTTTGGTAAAGTTCTTCTTGTCTTTTCTGAACTGATGGTGAGGATCCAGGAACTGTCTATGCAAGTCAAAGCAAGAATACTTATGACCCTCCTACAACCAATGAAATTGAAGAGCTGCCTTGCACAAGGGGCACGGGAACCTTCCATGCACACACCATCCAGAGAATAGCGCATACGTCAGCAAGTCATGCATCGAGTACATGTACCACACATGGATTTTGACGTTTTCTTTTGTAGCGGCATCGTATGTCTTGACCCCATTATCCCAAGCTCCTTGCAATTCATCCTTAAGCGGTTGCGTGTACACATTCATAGTCTTCCCCGCATAGTTGGGCCCTGGAATTATCAATGTCAGGAATATGTTCTTTCTTTGCATAATCAGCCCGGGGGGAGATTGAGTGGAATGACAAATACAGGCCAACTATTGTATTGTGTTGCCGTCATGCCGAAGGGATTGAACCCATCCGTGGTGACGCACACTCGAGGATTCCTTGGATCTTCCACTTTATCCTGATGTAATCCATCAAAATATTTCCATGCTTCTACATCTGATGTGTGTACGGACATCTTATTCCCACCCGCATCTAGTTCAGTTCTTTTGCCCAATTTGTGTCATGTCATCTGTGTGGCTGTCTCTAAAACTATGAAAAGACGTTGAAGCCTTGCTATGATTGGCATATAACGCAAAACATTAACTGCGATTTTGGTCTGCCTCTTCTCACCCATACCGTTGTCTACCACAAGATACATGCAAGACTTGCAATTGGGACAATAGTCCAAGTGTGCATACTCCTTCCTAAATAAGAGACATCCTTACTCACAGGCATCTATCTTCTCATAGGGCCTCTTAAGTACACGAAGTATTTTGTCCGACTGGTACAGGTTTGCAGCCATGACATGTCCTTTGGATAGAAAGCGTCCAAATAGTGTCATCATCGCGTCATAGCATTCTCTTCCCAACTTGAACTGAGCCTCCAAATCCATTACTTGTGAAGTGGCATCCAGCTAACAAAGCTCAGTGTGCTCATGGAGAAGACATTTTGAAGACACCAACATTTCATAGAAGGCATTTGCAAATCCCTCCATCTCTTCATCCGAATCCCGAGCATCATCAAAGTCTTGCACCATGTTCGATCTTGGTACCATGTTCGTCGGTGCGACGACGAACCACCTTAGCTCTGGTGCGTTTTATAGACTCACCATGAAATGTCCACACCGTATAGTTAGGCTTAAAACCCCTCCTCTGCAGGTGTTTAATCATTACAGCCTCTGTCTTCTTTTTAGACTTGACGCACTATGACAAGGGCACCAGTTTATTTCCTGGCCATTTGCAAATGCAGCTATCACAAAGTCCTTGGTTTTTAGAAACCATTCTTTCGTCATCTCTTTCTAGCTAGAGTGACCGGTGTACATCCACCCACGATCACTCATCTTGCCTAGCTACTAAACACACAACAAATATATATATATATATATATATATATATATATATATATAATTCAGCATATATATTCATCAGTTAATCAAGCTCACCAGTTTTATTACTTCCATGCAACCTACACGCTAATAGGTAAAGATAGGTTCTAATCCCACCCGAGTATGTGGAGATTGGGTTCATTTTCCCATGCTCTGCTCCGGATACAACGCAAAATTTTGGCAGCACCTCCCCGTTGTTCTCCTGATACATGTCTCGACAATAAACAGAGAGGATGTGTGTATCCGGAGAAGAACACGGAGGCATTGACGAAATTATGCATCTGATCCAAAACAAAGCATATGGGAAAACAAACCCAATCTAGACATACTCGGGCTGTCCATGGATAAAGTTGGACAATTCGGAAGAATCACGGTTATAAATATATGCAAATGCATGCATACTTATAACTGTAACCCTTTCGAACGGGAGACGCATACTGGTCACGCATACTGATAATTTAATGTACCTATATCTAGCAAGTTTCATCCAAAGACCGACCCAGCACAAATTAAGGGGCGAGGAGGAGATATCATTTGTACTCACCCACGAACGCAGGGGCGGAGCTCGTCAAACACACGAGGACGTCTTCGAACAGTAGACCTCGCAGCGACGAGACAACTGCACATGTAAATCCAGCCGATCAACACAAATATTTTGTGTTCATTAATAAACTCGAAAAATATATGACCTAACACAAATATATGACCTAGATAGATGTCATTTAGGGTTCCATCAACATCGAGGAAACCCCTAACTCACTCGTCCCTGGCGCCCTCGGGTATGGCGACGCACAGCCGAAGGGTTAGCACGCCAACTCTTCCGGTTCCGGAGACCTCTCTTCTCTGCCTCTCTGAGCATTCTCTTGGTGAGGTCCGTGGCCGGTAGCTTCTACAAGGCCGAAGATCACCTTTCCGGCCAACAAGAGGCCGAAGAGGTGTCGGTGGCCGGGGGATGGGGGTCGATGGCATCGGGGGCGGCGTATTAACAGCTCCACAGAGTTTCGTGCCGGGGTGTCGGGATGTCGTGTCGGGGCATCGTGTCGGGGTGTCGGGGCATCGTGTCGGGGTGTTGGGGCATCGTGTTGGGGTGTCAGGGTGTCTTTTCTTCTTATTCCTCTTCTTTTTTTCCTCTACTTCCTTTTCTTCTTCTTCCTTTTCTTTTGTTTCTTCTTCTTCTTCTTCTTCTTCTTCTTCTTCTTCTTCTTCTTCTTCCTTCTTTTACTTTTTCATGTTCTTATTCTTCTTCTTCTTCCTTCTTTTCCTTTTTCCTCTTCTTTCTTCTTCCCCTCTCTCCTATTTTTCTCTTTCTTCTTCTTCTTCTTCTTCTTCTTCTTCATCTTCTTCTTCTTATTATTATTCACTTGGTATCTAGCTAACCACTAACAACTAACAACTAACATAACTAACAACTAACACGAACAACATCCAAAATTTAAATGGGCATTACCACTAACAACTAACCTAACTAACCTAATTAACAGTAGGTAATTAACAACTAACCTAACTAACGTAACTAACCTAATTAATGAATTTAATGAAAAAAGGTAAAAAAAATAGGGACTCACGGGAGGGCGGTGGCCGGGCGATGAGGACGGCGTAGGAGGCCGGCCATAGAGGAGGAGGGGAGCGGGTAGGAGGTGGTGTGCTGGAAGGAGGGGCAGTGGTGGGGGAGGGGCGGCGCGGTGGTGAAGGAGGGGGTCGTGGGGAGGAGGGGCGTGAGGAGGAGGGGACTGGGGCGATGGTGGGGGAGGGGCACGGAGAGGAGCAGCGGTGGTGGAGGAGGGGGCACGATGGTGGAGGAGGGGGTCGCGGGGAGGAGGAGGCGGTGGTGGAGGAGGGGGTCGCAGGGAGGAGGAGGTCCCGGGGAGGAGGAGGGCGCAATGGTGGAGGAAGGGGCGGTTGGGGAGGAGGGGGCGCAGGAAGGAGGAGGGCCCATGGAGGAGGAGGGCGGTAGTGGAGGAGGGGGCGAGCTCCTGCAGGGGGTCGCACGCGGGGAGGAGGGGAGGGCGAGCTCCAGCGGCGGTGGGGGTTTCGGGGGTGAGAGAGAGAGATCCATTAGGGGAGAGGGGTGTGGGGGTGGGGGCAACGGCCGTTAGGGGAGAGAGGAAGTGTGGGGGTGGGGGTGGAGGCCGTTAGGGCGTCATCCTCTTTGTCGTCTGCCCCCGACGGCAAAGAGGTACAAGGCATACGGCAAAGATGGTGGAGGTGGTGGGGGAGACGGTCGTTAGGACGCCATCCTCTTTCTCGTCTGCATGATGCCTCTTTGCCATCAGCTCGTAGATGGCAAAGTTATGACTGATGGCACTGGCTCATTGGCATTTGTGTGATGCCTCTTTCCCGTCAGCTGGCAGACGGCAAAGTTGTGACTGATGGCAAATAGGGTCTTTGCCATCAGTCTGCTCTTTGCCGTCCAATTTGTGGCAGCGGATGGCAAAGAGGTTCTTTGCCATCAGCGAGCAGACGGCAAAGACTAGGTAGATGGCAAATTCTGTGATTCCAGTAGTGGGAGTGACGTGAATAGAACTACCAATCTCACAACCGTTGTCCAAGACGCACACCCAAACCATAGTCTGGAAATAATCTATTCTATTGGTCTCTACGAAAACGATAATAAGGATGGTTTTATCTAAATAAGAATGTAAAAACATAAAAAGAGAAGTAAAGTGAATAGAACAACGCTTGAGTAATAAAGGTGTTCTCGAGGGGTTTAGAGTGACTACTACCGGTACAATGTACGTAACATATGCAAATGCTAATTTCTAGGTTGCGGATTTCTGCACCACTTTATATGTTTTTAGAAGTGGACAGAGCCAGGTATAGGTACGTGCATACATACTGCATCCCATATCACATACGCCATCATCATGTCCCCACTCTAGATTTAGAGCATTGATTAAGGGGTTTCACATGGATGCAACCAAAGAGTCTCCGTTGATTCCCTATTGAAATTATCACGGAAGGAGGAAGATGAGTATTGTCACTACAAACCTCTGCGAACCCGTCGTTGCACCAATAATAATGACCTTCCATCCAAAATAGGCAGGTGTTGCATGGTCGACGTCACCCAACATCAAGAAGATCATTAACATATACATACAAAGAGGATGCAAAATCTTTAGCGATGTTCAATTCTAACACATAGTAGAGTTCATCCTTATTCCCCATGAACTGATGGAATTACTCAAGCATAGTGATGACAAACGTAGAGGGGGAGACGAGATGCAAGACAACGTGGGACGAGCCGCCTCACTTCTTCTTTGTTGTCTTGTCCCTTCCTCTATGATGGAGTTTCAGCAACGGAGGTGTGGCTGAAAGTAATGAAGTGTATGGACCTAAGGATGGTGAATGACGGCGGATAGGGTTGGAGGTGAATATATAACAGGCTTTCTTGAGTTTTCTTTGTTGACGTGTGATGACGAGTTGATGGATATAATTCTTGCCCCTTGTTGGTTACCCCAAGTGGAAGGTGGAGATGTAGTCAGCAGCAGATTCCCCTTACACGGAGACTATAAGTTTTATCGAATCAAGAGGACTCCTAGGCTCAATAAGTAGGTGTCTTCCACCCTGGCGCTAAAGCGGCCTTCCCCAAGCAGCGAACTAAGAGTGCAGTTTTCCATCAGCCTAACTAGTGAAGTCACACAACTTAGTGTTCTCAGTGGAACCCATAGCAACAGAAAACAGCAAGAACAAAGCAACTAAATTTTTTTTGTGGTTTTTCGCTATAAGACTCTAAAGCAAAAAACTAGAAAGCAAACTAACAAGACTGAAAAGCAAAGGTAAAGGATAGTGTGCAACTCCCTATCTTGAAGACTGGAGTCCCCGACAGTTGGAAATATGCCCTAGAGGCAATGATAAAATAGTTATTATCATATTTCCTGTTTCAATATAATCGTTTATTATCCATGCTATAATTGTATTGAATGAAAGCATAGATACATGTGTGGATATATAGAAAAAACAATGTCCCTAGTAAGCCTCTAGTTGACTAGCCAGTTGATCAAGGATGGTTAAGGTTTTCTCACCAGATGCAAGTGTTGTCACTTGATAACTGGATCACATCATTAGTAGAATGATGTGATGGACAAGACCCAAATTATAAATGTAGTATGTGATCGTGTTATTTTGTTGCTATTGTTTTCTATGTGTCAAGTATTCATTCCTATGACCATGAGATCATGTAACTCACTGACACCGGAGGAATACCTTGTGTGTATCAAATGTTACAACGTTACTGGGTGACTATAAAGGTGCTCTATAGGTATCTCCAAAGGTGTCCGTTGAGTTAGCATGGATCATGACTGGGATTTGTCACTCCGTGTGACGGAGAGGTATCTCGGGGCCCACTCAGTAATACAACATCACATATAATCCTTCCAAGCAATGTTACCCAACTATAAGTCACGAGATGTTGTATTACGGAAGAGTAAAGAGTCTTGCCGGTAACGAGATTGAAATAGGTATAGAGATACCGACGATCAAATCTCGGGCAAGTAACATAGCGAAGGAGAAAGGGAATGTTATACGGGATTATATGAATCCTTGGCACAGAGGTTCAACCGATAAGATCTTCATAGAATATGTAGGATCCAATATGGAAATCTAGGTCCCGCTATTGGATATTGACCGGGGAGTGTCTCGGGTCATGTCTGCTTAGTTCTCAAACCCACAGGGTCTGCACACTTAAGGTTCGGTGACCTTTCGGTATAGTTGAGTTATAGGTGTTGGTGATCAAAGGTTGTTCGGAGTCCCGGATGAAATCATGGACGTCACGAGGGTTTCTGGAATGGTCCTGAAACGAAGATTGATATATAGGATGGTATCATTTGGTCACCGGAAAGATTTTGGGCATTTCCGGCAGTGTACCGAGTGACGAATGGGTTCTGGGTTTTCACCGGGAGGGGCCCACCCACCCGGGAATGAGCCCAATAGTCCTAGGGTGGCGCACCATCACTTAGTGGGCTGGTGAGTCCAGCCCAAGTGGACTATGGCGCTAGAAGAAGAAAACCAAAGAAAAGAAAAAAAAAAGAGGGAGGTGGGAAGGAAGAGGAGGACTCCTCCTTCCCAAACCGAATTGGAGTTGGAGTCCTCCTCCTCCTTTCGGCTGGTGCCCTTGGGGCTCTCTTGAGCCCCAAGGCTAGCCCCTCCCCTCCTCCTATATATACTAGAGGTTTTAGGGTTTTTGGGACACAACTTTTGCCACGTGCAACTCAAACCTATACCTCGTAGTTCTTCCTCTAGATCGGATTTCTGCAGAGCTCGGGCGGAGCCCTACAGGAATAGATCATCACCATCATCGGCGCGTCGTCATGCTACCGGAGAACTCATGTACTTCCCCATCTCTCTTGCTAGATCAATAAGGCGGAGATCGTCATCGAGCTATAGGTGTGTTGGACGCGGAGGTGCCGTCCGTTCGGTGCTAGATCGGGACGGATCGTGGGACGACGGTGATTTAAATCCCGAAGTTGTACCACCACATCAACCGTGTTTCTTAACGCTTCCCGCTTAGCGATCTACAAGGGTATGTGGATCTTATCTCCCTCTCATAGATGAACATCACCATGATAGGTCTTCGTGTGCGTAGGAAAAATTTTGTTTCCCATGCAACGTTCCCCAACAATGGCATCATGAGCTAGGTTCATGCGTAGATGTAATCTCGAGTAGAACACAAAACTTCTTGTGGGTGTTGATGTTCGATTTGCTGCCCTCCTTAGTCTTTTCTAAATTTGGCGGTATTGTTGGATTGAAGTTGCCCGGACCAACATTACTCGTAAGCTTACGAGAGACCGGTTTCATCGACCAACATGCAACTCGTTGCATAAAGATGACTGGCGGGTATTGCTACCTCTTGAGCTTGCGTTTGTTTTTCCCTTGAAGAGGAAAGGGTGATGCAGCAAAGTAGCGATAAGTATTTACCTTAGTTTAAGAACCAAGGTATCAATCCAGTAGGAGTATCAAGATGACGCACCAATGTACCTGCGCAAAAACAAACAAACTTGCACCCAACGCTATAAAGGGGTTGTCAATCCCTTCCCGATTATTTGCAAGGTGAGATCTGAAGGTTAAAAGTGTAACAAAGTAAATTTGTAGATCTGAATATAGGATTTGAAGTGGACCCGGGGGCCATAGTGTTCACTAGAGGCTTCTCTGATAATAGCAAGTATTACGGTGGGTGAACGAATTACTGTCGAGCAATTGATAGAATCGCGCAAAGTCATGACGATATCTAAGGCAATGATCATACATATAGGCATCACGTCCGAGACAAGTAGACCGATGCTTTCTTCATCTACTACTATTACTCCACACATCGACCCCTATCCAGCATGCATCTAGTGTATTGAGTTCATAACAAACAGAGTAACGCCGTAAGCAAGATGACATGATGTAGAGTGATAAATTCATGCAATATGATATAAACCCCATCCTTTTACCCTTGATGGTAACAACACGATGCGTGCCTCGCTACCCTTTCTGTCACTGGGTGAGGACACTGCACGGTATGAACCCAAAACCAAGCACTTCTCCCATTGCAAGAATTACAGATCAAGTTGGCCAAACAAAACCCATAACTCGAAGAGAATTACAAGGATACGAAATCATGCATATAAGAGATCAGAGGAGACTCAAATAATATTCATAGATAATCTGATCATAAATCCACAATTCATCGTATCTCGACAAACACACCACAAAAGAAAGTTACATCGGATAGATCTCCATGAAGATCATGGAGAACTTTGTATTGAAAATCCAAGAGAGAGAAGAAACCATCTAGCTACTAGCTATGGACCTGAAGGTCTATGGTGAACTACTCACGCATCATCGGAGAGGCAATGGTGTTGATGAAGAAGCCCTTCGTGTCCGAATCCCCCTCCGGCAGGGCACCAGAACGGTCCCCAGATGGGATCTTGCGGAGACAGGAGCTTGCGGCGGCGAAAAAGTATTTTCATGGCTCTCTCCTTTGGTTTCGGGATTTTAGAGAATTTATAGGTGAAAGAGGTAGGGCAAAGGAGCCACGTGGGGCCCACAAGCCTACCAGGCGCGGACACCCCCCTAGACCGTGCCTAGGGGGCTTGTGACCTCCCCCGAGGTCTCCTGCATTGGTTCTCAAGTCCCCTGCATATATTCTGTTATGTAAAAAATCATCCCGCGGGTTTTATTCCGTTTGGACTCCGTTTAATATTCTTTTCTGAAAAACGTCAAAAACACGGAAAAAACAGAAACTGGCATTTGGCACTGAGTTAATAGGTTAGTCCCAAAAAAGATATAAAATAGCATATTCATGCATATAAAAATCCAAAATTGACATGATAATAGCATGGAACCATCAAAAATTATAGATACGTTGGAGACGTATCAAGCATCCCCAAGCTTAACTCCTGCTCGTCCTCGAGTAGGGAAGTGATAAAGACCGAATTTTTGATGTGGAATGCTACCTAACATATTTGTTCTTTGTAACTTCTTTCTTGTGGCATATCCCTTAGATTCAATACAATAGTTTACTATTGACATGAAAACAATGATAATTCAAGCATACTAGCAAAGTAATCATGAACTTTTGAAATAACAAGGCCAAAGAAAGTTATCCCTACAAAATCATATAGTCTAGATATGCTCCATCATCCCCACACAACGAATGTAAATCATGCACAACCCCGGTATTGGCCAAGTAGTTCTTTTCGCACTCTTACTTTCTCAAACTTTTTCAACTCTCACGCAATACATGAGCGTGAGCCATGGATATAGCACTATAGGTGGAATAGAGTGTGGTGGAGGTTGTGAGAAAAAAGGAGGAGATGGTCACATCGACTCAGCGTATCAATGGGCTATGGAGATGCCCATCGATAGATATCGATGTGAATGAGTAGGGATTTCCATGCAACGGATGCACTAGAGCTAAAAGTGTATGGAAGCTCAAAAACAAAACTAGTGGGTGTGCACCCAACTTGCTTGCTCACGAAGACCTAGGGAAATTTTGAGGAAGCCCATAATTGGAATATACAAGCCAAGTTATAAAATGAAAATTCCCACTAGTATATGGAAGTGACAAAACAAGAAACTCTCTATCATAAAGAACACGGTGCTATTTTGAAGCATAAGTGTAGAAAAATATTGTAGCATTGTCCCTTCTCTCTTTTTCTCTGTTTTTTTGTTTGGGCTCTTTGGCCTCTTTTCTTTTTTAATTTTTTTGGTGGGCAACTTTGGCTCTTTTTTTTATTTCCTCACATGGGACAATGCTCTAATAATGATGATCATCACACTTTCATTTACTTACAACTCAATACTTAGAACAATGATGACTCTATATGAAATGCCTCCGGTAGTGTACCGGGATGTGCAATGATCTAGCTTAGCGTCTGACGTTGAAAACATCTCGCTAGCTATCTTACGATCATGCAATGGCAATATGAAAGTGACGGGACATGTCATGAGACGGAACAGTGGGAGTTGCATGGCAATATATCTCAGAATGGCTATGAAAATGCCATAATAGGTAGCTATGGTGGCTGTTTTGAGGAAGGTATATGGTGGGTTTGTGCACTGGAGAAAGTTACACGGTACTAGAGAGGCTAGCAATGGTGGAAGGGTGAGAGTGCGTATAATCCATGGACTCACATTAGTCATGAAGAACTCATATACTTATTGCGAAAGTTTTATTAGTAATTGAAACAAAGTGCTAAACGCATATTCCTAGGGGAAGGGTTGGTAGGTGTTAACCATCGCGTGATCCCAACCGCCACACAAAGGATGACAATCAATAAATCAATTATGCTCCGACTTCCTAACATAGCGGTTCACCATACATGCATGCTACGGAAATCACTAACCTCAACACAAGTATTTCTAGATTCACAACACCCTACTAACATGACTCTAATATTACCATATCCATATCTCAAAACTAATGTGAGGAATCAAACTTCTCTTACTAATCAATGCACTTGAATATGAAATTTTTTATTATATCCTCTTTGGATGCCTATCATATTTAGGACTAATTTCATAGCACACGCCAATTACCAAGTTACTTAGAGAGAGCACTCTCAAAAAGATATAAGTGAAGATCGAGAGTTTTTATTTCTTCAAAATATGACACCGCCGTGCTCTACAAAGATTTAAGTGAAGGACTAGAGCAAAATTATCTAGCTCAAAAGATATAAGTGAAGCACATGCGAGCTAAATTGCCTAACTCAAAAGCTATAAGTGAAGCTCATTCAGTATTCTAACAATTTCACGATGAGTGCATGTCCCTCTCAAAAAGGTGTGCAGCAAGGATGATTGTAACAAAACAAAAAGCAAATACTCCTATAATACAAGACACTCCAACCAAAACACATATCATGTGGTGAATAAAAATATAGCTCCCAGTAATGTTACCGATGGATTGCAGACGAAAGAGGGGATGACTTCCCGGGGCATCCCCAATCTTAGGCTTTTTGGTGTCCTTGAAATTGGCTTGGGATTTCTTGGGCATCCCCAAGCTTAAGCTCTTTCCACTCTTTGTTCCATTGTCCATAAGAGCATCACCCAAAACTTGAAAACTTCACAACACAAAACTTAAACAAAAACTCGTGATATCATTAGCATAACAAAACAAACCATCAACTCTTTAGATACTGTAGTAAACTTGATTTCTATTTAGATTGATGTTATATTATTGTATTCTCACTTTTCCATGGCTAGTACCCCCCGATACTAACCATAGTTTCATCAAAATAAGCAATCAACACAACCAAAACAGAATCTGTCAAAAACAGACTAGTCTGTAGCAATCTGTCTACTTCGTATATCTCTGGTATCCCAAAAGTTGTGAAACATTACGACAATTAGGGAAATTTGGATATCAACCAGCAGCAAAAAGAATCAACTGAAAATCTCTTTAAGGATAGAAATTAAAAATAACTTCGTGAGCACAAAGTTTCTGTCTTTTTCAGCAAGATCAAACAACCATCACCAAAACTAATCATAAAGGTTCTACTTGGCACAAACACTAAAAAACATTAAAAACACAATCATAACAGAATTATGATGGTGTAGACACAACAAAACAAAAAGTAAAAAAGCAAAAATAAATTTATTCATTGGGTTGCCTCCCAACAAGCGCTATCGTTTAACGCCCTTAGCTAGGCATAACGATTTCAATGATGCTCACACAAAAGACAAGAATTGAAGCACAACGAGAGCATCATAAAGCATGTGAAAATAACATCTAAGTCTAACATACTTCCTATGCATAGGCATTTTATAGGAAAACAAATTATTAAGACAAGCAATAACTACCATATGCAAGGAAGAAGAAAGAGACAATATCAACCTCAACATAACGAGAGGTAAATTAGTAACATGAAAGTTTCTACCACAATATTTTCCTCTCTCATAACAATTAAATGTGGGATCATATTCAAATTCAACAATATAGCTATCACTTAAGATATTCATTTCATGATCCACATGCATGCAAAGTTGACGCTCTTCAAAAATAGTGGGATTATCATCTACTAAAGTCATGACTTCTCCAAACCCACTTTCAATATTATTGCAAATATCATATTCATCATGAGGCTTAAACAAATTTTAAAGATCATAAGAAAAATTATCACCCCAATCACGATCATTCAACAAGTAGGGGACATAGCAAAACTAGCATCCCCAAGCTTAGGGTTTTGCATATTTTTAGCATGATTGCCATTAATAGAATTCATAGTTTTGCTTAGGGTTTTTCATTCAAGGAGCCCTCGTGAATAACTTCATAAATTTCTTCATCACAATTTTCAGATTCATGCATCTCAAGCAAAACTTCATAAAGATAATCTAGTGCACACAACTCACTAGCAATTGGTTCAACATAATTGGATCTCTTGAAAAGATTAGCAAGTGGATGAGGATCCATATCAAGAGATACTTAGCAAGCAAAGATGCAAGCATATTGAAGGCACATGGCACACAAGCAAAGGAAAGGCAAACGAAAAAGGCAATTATTTTTATAAATTTTGTTTTTTCAGAAGTGGGGGAGAGGAAAACGAGAGGCAAAAGGCAAATAATGTAAATGCAAGAGATGAGTTTGCGATAGTTACTTCGATATGCTTCACTTTGAATACTCCTTGGGAACGACGCCAGAAATTTGCACGTTGGCCGGAGACTATCTAGACTTGATCTTCCCCGGCAACGGCGCCAGAAATCCTTCTTGCTACCTCTTGAGCTTGCGTTCGTTTTTCCCTTTAAGAGGAAAGGATGATGCAGCAAAGTAGCGATGAGTATTTCCCTCAGTTTGAGATCCAAGGTATCAATCCAGTAGGAGTATCAAGATGAGGCACAAATGTACCTGCGCAAAAACAAACAAACTTGCACCCAACGTTATAAAGGGGTTGTCAATCCCTTCACGGTTATTTGCAAGGTGAGATCTGAAGGTGAAAAGTGTAACAAAGTAAATTTGTAGATCTGAATTTAGGATGTGAAGTAGACCAGGGGCCATAGTGTTCACTAGAGGCTTCTCTCATGATAGCAAATATTACGGTAGGTGAACAAATTACTGTCAAGCAATTGATAGAATCGCGCAAAGTCATGACGATATCTAAGGCAATGATCATACATATAGGCATCACGTCCGAGACAAGTAGACCGATACTTTCTGCATCTACTACTATTACTCCACACATCGACCGCTATCCAGCATGCATCTAGTGTACTGAGTTCATAACAAACAGAGCAACACCTTAAGCAAGATGACATGATGTAGAGGGATAAATTCATGCAATATGATATAAACCCCATCTTTTTACCCTTGATGGCAACAACATGATGCGTGCCTCGCTACCCTTTCTGTCACTGGGTGAGGACACCGCACGGTATGAACCCAAAACCAAGAACTTCTCCCATTGCAAGAATTATAGATCAAGTTGGCCAAACGAAACCCATAACTCAAAGAGAATTACAAGGATATGAAATCATGCATATAAGAGATGAGAGGAGACTCAAATAATATTCATAGATAATCTGGTCATAAATCTACAATTCATCGGATCTCGACAAACACACCACAAAAGAAAGTTACATCGGATAGATCTCCATGAAGATCATGGAGAACTTTGTATTGAAAATCCAAGAGAGAGAAGAAGCCATCTGGCTACTAGCTATGGACCCGAAGGTCTGTGGTGAACTACTCACGCATCATCGGAGAGGCAATGGTGTTGATGAAGAAGCCCTAAGTGTCCGAATCCCCCTCCGGCAGGGTACCAGAACGGTCCCTAGATGGGATCTTGCGGAGATAGAAGCTTGCGGCGGCGGAAAAGTATTTTCGTGGCTCTGTCCTTTGGTTTCGGGATTTTAGAGAATTTATAGGCGAAAGAGGTAGGGCAAAGGAGCCACGTGGGGCCCACAAGCCTGCCAGGCGTGGTCACCCCCCTAGGACGCGCCTAGGGGGCTTGGGACCTCCCCCGAGGTCTCTTGCCTTGGTTCTCAAGTCCCCCGCGTATCTTCTATTATGGAAAAAATCACCCCGCAGGTTTTATTCCGTTTGGACTCTGTTTAATATTCTTTTCTGAAAAAGGTCAAAAACACGGAAAAAACAGAAACTGGCATTTGGCACTGAGTTAATAGGTTAGTCCCAAAAAATATATAAAATAGCATATTCATGCATATAAAACATCCAAAGTTGACATGATAATAGCGTGGAAACATCAAAAATTATAGATACGTTGGAGACGTATCTGGTGTCGGTTTCTTCAACTTTAGTTGAATTGGATTTGACCGAGGCGGTCCTTGGAGAGAGGTTAAATAGAAATTTGCACATCTCAGTTTTTGTTTTTGCGTAAATAAGATGTGGTCATACTAGATACCCATAGCAGCCACGTGAAACATGCAACAACAAATTAGAGGACGTCTAACTGTTTTTGCAGGGTATGCTTGTGATGTGATATGGCCAAAGACATGATGTGATATATTGGATGTATGAGATGATCATGTTGTAATAGTTAATATCGACTTGCACGTCGATGGTACGGTACCCGACAGGAGCCATAGGGTTGTCTTTAAACTATCGTTTCTGTTTGCAGATGCGTTTACTATATTGCTAGGTTGTAGATTTAGTAGTAATAGCATAGATAGCACGACAACCTCGATGGCGGCACGATGATGGAGATCATGGTGTGGCTCCGGTGACAAGAAGATCATGTCGGTGCTTTGGTGATGGAGATCAAGAAGCACAAGATCATGGCCATAACATGTCACTTATGAATTGCATGTGATGTTAATCCTTTTATGCACCTTATCTTGCTTAGAACGACGGTAGCATTATAAGGTGATCCCTCACTAAAATTTCAAGATAAAATTGTGTTCTCCCCAACTGTGCACCGTTGTGACAGTTCGTCGTTTCGAGACACCATGTGATGATCGGTATGATAGACTCAACGTTCACATACAACGGGTGCAAAACAGTTGCACACGCGGAACACTCGGGTTAAACTTGACGAGCCTAGCATGTGTAGACATGGCCTCGGAACACAAGAGACCGAAAGGTCGAGCATGAATCATATAGTTTATATGATTAGCATAGAGATGTTTACCACTGAAACTACGCTCAACTCACGTGATGATTGGACTTGAGTTAGTGAATTTGGATCATGCCACACTCAAGTAACTAGAGGGACGTCTATTTGAGTGGGAGTTTATTAGTAATTTGATTAGTTAAACTCTAATTATCTTGAACATAGTCTAAGTCCACTTTGCAATATTTTATGTTGTAGATCAATGGCTCACGCAGTAGCAACCCTGAATTTTAATACGGTCCTAGAGAAAGCTAAGCTGAAAGATGATGGTAGCAACTTCGTAGACTGGGCTCGTAATCTTAGGCTCATCCCTACAACCTGGGAAAAAGAATTATGTCCTTGATGCTGCGCTAGGAGATGAACCACCCGCTATGTCTGACCAAGATGTTTTGAACGCTTGGCAATCACGTAAGGAGGACTACTTAGTAGTTCAATGTGCTGTCTTGTATGGCTTGGAACCGGGACATCAACGGCTCTTTGAGCGTCATGGAGCATATGAGATGTTCGAGGAGTTGAAGTTTATCTTTCAGAAGAACGACCGGATCGAGAGGTATGAGACCTCCGATAAATTCTATGCTTGCAAGATGGAGGAGAATTCGTGTGTCAGTGAACATGTGCTCAAAATGTCTGGGTACTCAAACCATCTAGCTGAGCTGGGGATTGAACTCCCGCAAGACGCTATCACTGACAGAATTCTTCAATCAGTGCCACCTAGCTATAGGAGCTTTGTGTTGAACTATAACATGCAGGGGATGAACAAGTCACCCGACGAGTTATTCTCGATGCTGAAAGTCTTAGAGTCAGAACTCCGGAAAGAGCATCAATTGTTGATGGTCAATAAGACCACTGGTTTCAAGAGAAAGGGCAAAGGCAAGAAGGGTAACTCCAAGAAGAGCGGCAAAACTATTGCCAATCCGACAAAGAAACCCAAGGCTGGACCTAAGCCGGAAACAGAATGCTATTATTCCAAGGGGATGGGTCACTTGAAGCGCAACTGCCCCAAGTATTTGGCTGATAAGAAGGCGGACAACGTAAAACCAGGTATATGTAATATACATGTGTACCTAACCAACTCTCGTGGTAGTGCCTGGGTATTTGATGCCGATTTTGTTGCTCATATTTGCAACTCGAAGCACGAATTGCGGAATAAACGAAGGTTGGCGAAGGATGAAGTGACGATGTGCTTCGGAAATGGTTCCAAGGTTGATGCAATCGTTGTCGGCACAGTCTCACTTCAGTTACCATCAGGATTAGTTATGAACTTAAATAATTGTTATTTAGTGCATGTGTTAAGCATGAACATTATATCTGGATCTTGTTTATTGCGGGACGGTTACTCATTTAAGTCAGAAAATAATGGTTGTTCTGTTTTTATGAGTAATATCTTTTATGGTCATGCACCCAATGTGAGAGGTTTGTTCATATTGAATCTTGATTGTGATGACACACATATACATAACATTGATACCAAAAGACATAGAGTTAACAATGATAGCGCCACATTTTTGTGGCAGCCGCTTAAGTCATATTGGAGTAAAGTGCATGAAGAAACTCCATACCGATGGGCTTTTGGAGTCACTTGATTTTGAATCACTTGACACGTGCGAACCATGCCTCATGGGCAAGATGACAAAGACTCCGTTCTTCGGAACAATGGAGCGTGCAAGTGACTTGTTGGAAATCATACATACTGATGTGTGCGGTCCAATGAGTGTGGAGGCGCATGGCGGATATCGTTATTTTCTCACCTTCACTGATGCTTTTAGTAGGTACGGATATATCTACTTGATGAAGCACAAGTCCGAAACATTTGAGAAATTCAAGCAATTTCAGAGTGAAGTTGAAAATCATCGTAACAAGAAGATCAAGTTCCTACGATCTGATCGAGGGGGTGAATATCTAAGTTTCGAGTTCGGTGATCACTTAAGACAATGTGGAATCGTTTCACAGTTGACACCGCCTAGAACACCACAGCGTAATGGTGTGTCCAAACGTCGTAATCGTACTTTGTTAGATATGGTGCGATCTATGATGTCTCTTACCAATTTGCCGTTATCATTTTGGGGTTATGCATTAGAGACATCTGCGTTCACTTTAAATAGGGCACCTTCAAAATCCGTTGAGACGACACCATATGAGCTATGGTATGGCAAGAGGCCAAACTTGTCGTTTCTTAAAGTTTCGGGATGCGATGCTTATGTCAAAAAGCTTCAGCCTGAAAAGCTGGAACCCAAAGCGGAAAAGTGCGTCTTCATAGGTTACCCAAAGGAGACAGTTGGGTACACCTTCTATCTCAGATCCGAGCGGAAATTGTTTGTTGCTAAGAACGGAGCTTTTCTTGAGAAGGAGTTCCTCTCGAAAGAATTGAGTGGGAGGAAGATAGAACTTGATGAGGTTGTAGAACCTCTGCTCCCTCTAGATGGTGGCGCAGGGTGATACGTCCATTTTGCACCATGCTTTCATGTTGATATTTATCGCTTTATGGACTGTTATATTACTTTGTGGTACCATACTTATGCCTTTTCTCTCTTATTTTGCAAGGTTTATTTGAAGAGGGAGAATACCGGCAGCTGGAATTCTGGACTGGAAAAGGAGCAACTCTGAGTCCTTTATTCTACGCAACTCCAAATTCCCTGAATATCAACGTGAATTTTTTTGGGAATATATAAAAAATACTGGGCGAAAGAAGTACAAGAGGGGAGCTACCAGGAGACCAGAAGCCTGGTAGCCGCCACCTACCCCCCTGGCGACGGCTATAGGGCTTGTGGGCACCATGGCGGCCCACTGGCCCCCCTCTTTTGCTATATGAAGAGTTTCGTTCCAGAAAAAATCAGGGTAGAGCTTTTTCGTGGATTCTTCGCTGCCACGAGGTGGAACTGGAGTAGAACAAATCTAGAGCTCCGGCAGGACGATCCTGCAAGGGAAACTTCCCTCCCGGAGGGGCAAATCATCGCCATCGTCATCACCAACACTCCTCTCGTCGGAGGGGAGTCATCTCCATCAACATCTTCATCAGCACCATCTCCTCTCCAAACCCTAGTTCATCTCTTGTAACCAATCTCCACCTCGCGACTCCGATTGGTACTTGTAAGGTTGCTAGTAGTGTTGATTACTCTTGGTAGTTGATGCTAGTTGGGTTACTTGGTGGAAGAATTTATGTTCAGATCCTTGATGCTATTCATTACACCTCTGATCATGATTATGATTATGCTTTGTGAGTAGTTACTTTTGTTCCTGAGGACATGGGATAAGTCTTGCTAATAATACTCATGTGAATTTGGTATTCGTTCGGTATTTTGATATGTTGTATGTTGTCTTTTCCTCTAGTGGTGTTATGTGAACATCGACTACATAACACTTCACCATATTTGGGCCTATAGGAAGGCATTGGGGAGTAGTAAGTAGATGATGGGTTGCTAGAGTGACAGAAGCTTAAACCCCAGTCTATGTGTTGCTTCGTAAGGGGCTCATTTGGATCCACTAGTTGAATGCTATGGTTAGACGTTGTCTTAATTCTTGTTTCGTAGTTGCGGATTCTTCCGAGAGGGGTTAATCATAAGTGGGATGCTTGTGCAAGTAAGGGAAGCACCCAAGCGTTGGCCCACCCACATATCAAACTATCAAAGTAAAAACACGAATCACATGAACATGATGAAACTAGCATGACAGAAATTCCCGTGTGTCCTCGGGAGCGTTTTTCCTCCTATAAGACTTTGTTCAGGCTTGTCCCTTGCTACAAAAGGGATTGGGCCACTTTGTTGCACCGTTGCTACTACTTGTTACTTGTTGCTTTTCACTTGCTACGTTTCACCTCACTATACCATCACTTGTTACCGCTACTTTCAGTGATTGCCGTTATTACCTTGCTGAAAACCGTTCAACAGAGCCTTCTGCTCCTCGTTGGGTTCGACACTCTTACTTATCGAAAGGACTACGATTGATCCCCTATACTTGTGGGTCATCAAGACTCTTTTCTAGCGCCGTTGCCGGGGAGTGAAGCGCCTTTGGTAAGTCGAATTTGGTAAGCAAACATTTATATTCTATGCTGAAATTTATTGTCACTTGTCACTATGGAAACTAATCCTTTGAGGAGTTTGTTCGGGGTATCTTCACCACGAATGGAAGAATGAGTAGTTGCTCCTCAACCTGAGGTACCTACTGAAAATATCTTTTATGAAATTCCTTCGGGTATGCTTGAGAAACTACTGGCTAATCCTTTTACAGGAGATGGATCATCACATCCAGACTTGCATCTAATCTATGTAGATGAAGTTTGTGGTTTATTTAAGCTTGCAGGTTTGCCCGAGGATGAGGTAAAGAAGAAAGTCTTTCCTTTATCTTTGAAGGATAAGGCGTTGACATGGTATAGGCTATGTGATGATACTGGATCATGGGACTACAATTGGTTGAAATTGGAATTTCATCAAAAGTTTTGTCCTATGCATTTAGTACATCGTGATCGGAATTATATTTATAACTTTTGGCCTCGTGACAGGGAAAGCATAGCTCAATCTTGGGGGAGGCTTCAATCAATGCTATATTCATGCCCCAATCATGAGCTCTTGAGAGAAATTATCACTCAAAACTTTTATGCTCGGCTTTCTCATGAAGATCGTACCATGCTCGATACTTCTTGTATCGGTTCTTTTATGAAGAAGGATATTGACCACAAGTGGAATTTATTGGAAAGAATCAAACGTAACTCTGAAGATTGGGAGCTTGAAGAAGGTAAGGAGTCAGGTATGAATTTCCAGTTTGATTGCGTTAAATATTTTGTTGAAACAAACACTTCTAGAGATTTTAGCGCTAAGTATGGACTTGACTCTGAGATAGTAGCTTCTCTATGTGAATCTTTTACTGCTCATGTTGATCTTCCCAAAGAGAAGTGGTTTAAGTATCATCCTCCTGTAGAAATCAACATAGTTAAACCCAATCTAGTTGAAGAGAAAGTCATTGTTTTTAGTGATCCTATTGTTCCTTGTGCCTACGCTGAGAAACCACCATACCCTGCTAGGAAAAAGGATTATTCTAAAGCTCCAACTGTGATACGTAGGGGTTACATTAGACCATTTGCACCCCCTGAGGAGATTAGAGTTGAACCTAGTGTTGCTATTATCAAAGATCTCTTAGCCGAAGACATAGACGGGCCTGTTATCAAATTCTGTGAGGACTCTGCTAGAATTGCTAAACCTCACACGAAAGACAAATACGGACCTGTAGTTGGCCTGCCCGTTGTTTCTGTCAAGATAGGAGATCACTGTTATCATGGTTTACGTGATATGGGCGCTAGTGTTAGTGCAATACCCCAGTCCGTGTACGATGAAATCAAAGATGAGATTGCACCTGCTGAGTTAGAACCCATTGATGTCACTATTACGCTAGCTAATAGAGACGCAATCTGCCCTCTGGGAATCGTGAGAGACATAGAAGTCCTGTGTGGTAAGACGAAGTATCCAACTGATATCCTCGTCCTTGCTACTGCACAAGATAGCTTTTGTCTCATCATATTTGGTAGACCCTTTCTCAACACTGTCAATGCTCATATTGATTGCATTAGGCAGACTGTCACTGTCAGTTTCGAGGGTGTGTCTCATGAATTTAACTTCTCCAAGTTTGGAAGACAACCCCATGAAAAGGAGTCGTCTGGTAGGGATGAAATCATTGCTCTTGCCTCTATTGCCATACCTCCTACGGATCCTTTAGAGCAATATCTGCTTGAGCATGAAAATGATATGCATATGGATGAAAGAGATGAGATAGATAAAATTGTTTTAGAACAATATCCTATTCTCAAGAATAATCTGCCTGTTGAACTCCTTGGGGATCCTCCCCCACCAAAGGGTGATCCTGTGTTCGAGCTTAAACAGTTGCCTGATACTCTTAAGTATGCCTATCTTGATGAAAAGGAGATATATCATGTTATTATTAGTGCTAGCCTCTCAGAGCATGAAGAAAAGAAGTTACTAAAAACTCTAAGGAAGCATCGTGCTGCTATTGGATATACTCTTGGTGATCTTAAGGGCATTAGTCCTACTCTATGCTAGCACAAGATTAAAACTGATCCAGACTTCAAACCTGTTGCTGATCATCAAAGGAGATTGAATCCTAAGATGAAAGAGGTCGAGAGAAAAGAAATATTAAAGCTTCTGGAAGCAGGAATCATTTATCCTATTGCTCATAGTGATTGGGTGAGTCCGGTACATTGCGTTCCTAAGAAGGGAGGCATTACCGTTGTCCCTAATGATAAGGATGAATTGATCCCACGGAGGATTATTACTGGCTATAGGATGGTGATCAATTTTAGGAAATTGAATAAAGCCACTAGAAAAGATCATTACCCTTTGCCTTTTATCGACCAAATGCTAGAAAGGCTATCCAAACACACACACTTCTGCTTTCTAGACGGTTATTCAGGTTTCTCACAAATACCTACTGCACAATCTGACCAGGAGAAAACCACTTTCACCTGCCCCTTCGGTACCTTTGCTTATAGACGTATGCCTTTTGGCTTATGCAATGCACCTGCCACCTTTCAAAGATGTATGATGGCTATATTGTCTGACTTTTGTGAAAAGATTGTCGAGGTTTTCATGGATGACTTCTCTGTTTACGGGTCTTCCTTTGATGATTGCCTCAGCAACCTTGATCGAGTCTTATAGAGATGTAAAGACACCAATCTTGTCTTGAATTTGGAGAAGTTCCACTTTATGGTTAATGAAGGCATCATCTTAGGACATAAAAATTCTGAAAGAGGCATTGAAGTTGATAAGGCTAAGGTTGATGCAATTGAGAAAATGCCTTGCCCCACAGATATCAGAGGTATATGAAGTTTCCTAGGTCATGCTAGTTTCTATAGAAGGTTCATTAAAGACTTCTCTAAGATTTCTAGGCCTCTTACCAACCTATTGAAGAAGGATGTTCCTTTTGTTTTTGATGAGGATTGTGAGGAAACTTTCGAAATACTTAAGAAGGCCTTGATAACCGCACCTATTGTTCAACCACCTGATTGGAACTTGCCTTTTGAGATCATGTGTGACGCTAGTGATTATGCTGTTGGTATTGTTATACGACAAAGAGTTGACAAGAAGTTGAATGTTATTCACTACGCTAGTAAAACTCTAGACAGTGCCCATAAAAACTATGCCACTACGGAAAAGGAGTTTTTAGCAGTCGTGTTTGCATGTGAAAAGTTTAGATCTTATATAGTTGACTCCAAAGTCACTATTCACTCTGACCATGCTGCTATTAAGTGCCTTATGGAGAAGAAGGACGCTAAGCCTAGGCTGATTAGATGGGTTATCCTGCTACAGGAATTTGATTTGCACGTCGTTGACCAAAAGGGTGCTGATAACCCTGTAGCAGATAACTTGTCCAGGCTAGAGAATGTCCTTGATGACCCACGACCTATTGATGACAGCTTTCCTGATGAGCAATTAAATGTCATCCGCACTTCACATAGTGCACCGTGGGATGCTGATTACACAAACTATATCGTAGCCAAATACATACCACCCAGTTTTACCTACCAGCAAAAGAAGAAATTCTTCTTTGATTTGAGACACTACTTCTGGGATGATCCTCACCTTTATAAGGAAGGAGTAGATGGTGTTATTAGACATTGTGTGCCAGAACATGAACAGGGACAGATCCTGCAGAAGTGTCATTCCGAAGCCTACGGAGGACACCATGCTGGAGATAGAACTGCTCATAAGGTATTGCAATCAGGTTTCTATTGGCCCACTCTCTTCAAGGATGCCCGTAAGTTTGTCTTGTCTTGTGACGAATGCCAAAGAATAGGGAACATCAGTAAATGTCAGGAAATGCCTATGAACTATTCACTTGTCATTGAACCATTTGATGTCTGGGGCTTTGATTATATGGGACCCTTCCCGAGTTCCAATGGGTATACTCACATCTTAGTTGCTGTTGATTATGTCACTGAGTGGGTAGAGGCTATCCCCACTAGAAATGCTGATCATCACACCTCTATTAAGATGCTGAAAGAAGTCATTTTCCCAAGATTTGGAGTCCCTAGATATTTGATGACTGATGGCGGTTCACACTTCATTCATGGTGTTTTCCGCAAGATGCTTGCTAAGTATGATGTCAACCATAGAGTTGCATCTCCTTATCATCCTCAGTCTAGTGGTCAAGTGGAGTTGAGTAATAGGAAACTGATCTTACAAAAGACTGTCAATAGATCTCGAAAGAATTGGTCTAGCAAACTTGATGATGCACTATGGGCTTATAGGACCGGTTATAAGAATCCCATGGGCATGTCGCTGTATAAAATGGTTTACGGTAAGGCCTGTCATTTACCTCTTGAGCTGGATCACAAAGCTTATTGGGCAATCAAAGAGCTCAACTTCGATTTCAAACTTGCCGGTGAGAAGCGGTTGTTTGATATCAGCTCATTAGATGAATGGAGGGCCCAGGCATATGAGAATGCCAAGTTGTTCAAGGAAAAGGTTAAGAGATGGCATGATAGAAGAATACAAAAACGAGAGTTCAATGTAGGTGATTATGTCGTGCTATACAATTCTCGCTTAAGATTCTTCGCAGGCAAGCTTCTCTCTAAATGGGAAGGTCCTTACGTTGTCGAGGAAGTATATCGTTCAGGTGCCATCAAAATCAACAACACGGAAGGTAATTTTCATGGAGTGGTAAATGGGCAAAGAATCAAGCATTATCCCTCTGGTAGACCCATAAATGTTGAGACCAATATCATCAATATCATAACTCCAGAGGAGTACATAAGGGATGTTTATCATCCTGTTTCAGACCCTGAAAACAAAGAGGTATGTGTTTCAGTAAGTAATTGGACTCCGAAACTTTTCCAATAGGAAATTTCCTCCGTTTTGGAATTTTTGGAAAATTAGAAAAATTAAAAAGCATTCCGGAGAGCGCACGAGGCGGCCACAAGCTTGGTAGCCGCGACCTACCCCCTGGCGGCGGCTACAAGGCTTGTGGGCACCTTGTGTGCCTCTCGGACTCCATTTTCTTGCGGAGCACTCCTTCTGGTCCAGAAAAAATCATTATATTTATATTTACGCCCAAGGGTTTTGATCTCCGTATCGCGCAGTTCTCCTCTGTTTCCGTTTCAAGCCTGTTGTCTGCCGCCGATTTAGAGCAAAGATGTCTCATGAATCTGTTGGGGAGAATAATCTCCCCCAAGTTCATGAAGAACTAGATGCTGATCTAAAAAGAGTAGAAGTCACGGAAGCGAGGGACAAAGCTAAGGAGAAAACCCAAGCTAGGGAGGAAGTTCAACCTATGTTCAACATTGAAGACGTTGAAGGAGTAGATTTTCTTCAACCCTTCCTCCACGTGTTGTCTCCATCCTTGATTGAACTCTTGAGGTTTTGTGAAACAACTCGTGCTCGCAATATTTCCCTTTCTCGTGAAGTTGTTTTACTGGAAAACCATGTCGCAGATCTCAAAGGTATAAATCAAAGATTGATAGCTCTCCTGGAATCAAAGATGGAGGATCAAACTCATGTTGCAACTTCACCACCATCACCACCAAAGGAAGACAACTAAGCATTGGTATGGGCAATCCCCTTGGCTTTTGCCAAGCTTGGGGGAGTTGCCCTGGTATCGTACCACCTTTATATCTTTTGCTTTTACCTTTGTTTTAGTTCTTTCCTTTTCAGTTTTTATTTCTTCTCTTAGTAGAATAAATCTTTAGTGTTTAGTTTGAGTCTTTTGCCTTGTGTCTCTCCCCTGATGTATTCGAGCTTGCAAGCTATATAATAAAGAGTATCTTAGTCAAGGGCTTTGTTTTGTGCCGTGATCAAAAGTATGAAAAGAACGATAGCATGAAAGATCATGAGATGATCTTATGGAAAGTGATAGCTTCACTTATGACAAGTATGATGATTGAAACTTGTTGAGAATAGACCAACATAGACCCCAGTCATTGTTGCAATTAATAAGAAGTAATAAGGAAAGAGAGGTTCACATATAAATATATCATCTTAGACACGTTTTACAATTGTGAGCACTCACCAAACTATTACATGCTTAGGAGTAGATGTTGGACAAGGAAGACAGCATAATGAATTGTGTTTTCTTGGTTCCAAACAATGTTATATGCTTAGATATCCTTTAGCATGTGACGATTGCTTCCACCTCATATTAGCCAAAACTCCCGCACCAAGTAGAGATACTACTTCTGCATCCATAAACCTTCAACCCAGTTTTGCCATGAGAGTCCACCATACCTGCCTATGGATTGAATAAGATCCCCCAAGTAAGTTGTCATTCGTGCAAGCAATAAAAATTGATCTCTAATATGTATGATCTATTAGTGTCTGGAAAATAAGCTTTATACGAACCTGTGATGAGGAAGACATAAAAGCGACAAACCGCATAATAAAGTTCTTTATCACAGGAAGCAATATAAAGTGACGTTCCTCCGCACTAAGAGGACATGCATCCAAACCTCAAAAGCGCATGACAACCTATGCTTTCCTCTGCGAATGGCCTATCTTGTACCTTTACTTTTTGCCCTTGGAAGAGCCATGGTGATCTTCACCAATTCCTTATTTTGCCTTTGTCTTGGCTACCGTCACATGCTAGGGAAAGATCTATATTCATATATCAACTTGGAGATGAGTTCTTATGCTTTATTATTGTTGACTTTACCCTTGAGGTAAATGGTTGGGAGGCAAAACTATAAGCCCCTATCTTTCTCTGTGTCCAGCTGAAACTTTGATGCCATGAGTACCACGTGAGTTGTAACAATTGTGGGAAACAAAAGAGATGATTGAGGATGTGGGTTTGCTTTACAAGATCTTATTAGACTCTTTCTGATGTTATGATAAATTGCAATTGCTTCAATGACTATGGACTGTTGTTGGCTACTTCTCGGTAAGGTTTTTGTTTGATACTTTGCTTTGTGAAGGAATTGTTACTTTCCCATAAGAATCTTTATGATGTATTGTTGTTCTATGTGTGATCATGATGCCCTCGTGTCCGTATTATGTTTTATCGACACCTCCATCCCTAAACATGTGGACATGTTTATGGATCTTGGTTTTCGCTTGAGGACAAGCGAGGTCTAAGCTTGGGGGAGTTGATACGTCCATTTTGCATCATGCTTTCATGTTGATATTTATCGCTTTATGGACTGTTATATTACTTTGTGGTACCATACTTTTGCCTTTTCTCTCTTATTTTGCAAGGTTTATTTGAAGAGGGAGAATACCGGTAGTTGGAATTCTGGACTGGAAAAGGAGCAAGTCTGAGTCCTCTATTCTACGCAACTCCAAATGCCCTGAAAATCAACGTGGAATTTTTTGGGAATATATAAAAAATACTGGGCGAAAGAAGTACCAGAGGGGAGCTACCAGGAGCCCACAAGCCTGGTAACCACCACCTACCCCCCTACTGGCGGCTACAGGGCTTGTGGGCACCCTGGCGGCCCACTGGCCCCCCTCTTTTGCTATATGAAGGGTTTCGTTCAGAAAAAATCAGGGTGGAGCTTTTTCATGGATTCTCCGCCGCCATGAAGCGGAACTTGAGCAGAACCAATCTAGAGCTCCGGCAGGACGATCCTGCCGGGGAAACTTCCCTCCCGGAGGGGGAAATCATCGCCATCGTCATCACCAACACTCCTCTCGTCGGAGGGGAGTCATCTCTATCAACATCTTCATCAGCACCATCTCCTCTCCAAACCCTAGTTCATCTCTTGTAACTAATCTCCATCTTGCGACTCCGATTGGTACTTGTAAGGTTGCTAGTAGTGTTGATTACTCTTTGTAGTTGATGCTAGTTGGATTACTTGGTGGAAGAGTTTATGTTCAGATCCTTGATGCTATACATTACACCGCTGATCATGATTATGATTATGCTTTGTGAGTAGTTACTTTTGTTCCTGAGGACATGGGATAAGTCTTGCTAATAATAGTGATGTGAATTTGGTATTCGTTTGGTATTTTGATATGCTGTATGTTGTCTTTTCCTCTAGTGGTGTTATGTGAACGTCGACAACATAACACTTCACCATATTTGGGCCTAGAGGAAGGCATTGGGGAGTAGTAAGTAGATGATGGGTTGCTAGAGTGACAGAAGCTTAAACCCCAGTCTATGCGTTGCTTCGTAAGGGGCTCATTTGGATCCACTAGTTTAATGTTACGGTTAGACGTTGTCTTAATTCTTCTTTTTAGTTGCGGATGCTTGCGAGAGGGGTTAATCAAAAGTGGGATGCTTGTCCAAGTAAGGGCAGTACCCAAGCGCCGGTCCACCCACATATCAAACTATCAATGTAACGAACGCGAATCACATGAACATGATGAAACTAGCATGACAGAAATTCCCGTGTGTCCTCGGGAGCGTTTTTCCTCCTATAAGACTTTGTTCAGGCTTGTCCCTTGCTACAAAAGGGATTGGGCCACTTTGCTGCACCGTTTCTACTACTTGTTACTTGTTACTTTTCACTTCCTATGTTTCACCTCACTACACCATCACTTGTTACCGCTACTTTCAGTGCTTGCAGTTATTACCTTGCTGAAAACCATTTATCAGAGCCTTCTGCTCCTCATTGGGTTCGACACTCTTACTTATCGGAAGGACTACGATTGATCCCATATACTTGTGGGTCATCACAGGGCAGGGGCAAACCTCTGTCGAGACGACGCCGGTTGAGGAGGAAGCTAATGATGATGATCATGAAGCTTCGGATCAAGTTACTAGCGGACCTCGCAGGTCGACAAGATGACGTACTACTCCTGAATGGTATGGTAATCCTGTCTTATCTATCATGTTGTTAGACAACAATGAACCTGCGAATTATGAAGAGGCAATGGTGGGCCCGAATTCCAACAAATGGCTGGAGGCCGTGAAGTCCGAGATAGGATTTATGTATCAAAACAAAGTGTGGACTTTGGAAGTATTACCTGAAGGTCACAAGGCTATTCAGCAAAAATGGATCTTTAAGAAGAAGATAGGCGCAGGCGTTAATGTGACCGTTTATAAATCTTGACTTGTGGCAAAGGGTTTTTCACAAGTTCATGGAGTTGACTACGATGAGACATTCTCACCGGTAGCGATTCTCAAGTCCCTCTGAATCATGTTAGCAATAGTTGCATTTTTCGATTATGAAATCTGGCAGATTGATGTCAAAATGGTGTTCCTTAACGATTTTCTTAAGGAAGAGTTGTATATGATGCAACCTAAAGGTTTTGTCGATCCAAAGAAGGCTAACAAAGTATGCAAGCTCCAGCGATCCATTTATGGACTGGTGCAAGCATCTCGGGGTTGGAATAAACGCTTTGATGAAGTGATCAAAGCATATGGGTTTATACAAGTTGTTGGAGAATCTTGTATTTACAAGAAAGTGACTGGGAGCTCTGTAGCGTTTCTAATATTATATGTGGATGACATATTGCTGATTGGAAACAATGTGGAGTTCTTAGAGAGCGTAAAGGATTACTTGAACAAATGTTTTTCAATGAAAGACCTAGGAGAAGCTGGTTACATATTAGGCATTAAGATCTATAGGGATAGATCGATACGCCTTATAGGACTTTCACAAAGCACATACCTTGATAAAGTTTCGAAGAAGTTAAAATGGAGCAGTCCAAGAAGGGGTTCTTGCCAGTGTTACAAGGTATAAAGTTGAGTAAGACTCAGTGTCCAGTGACTACGGAAGATAGAGAAAAGATGAGTATCGTCCCCTATGCTTCAGCCATAGGGTCTATCATTTACGCAATGTTGTGCACGAGACCGGACGTCATCCTGGCCATAAGTATGGGAGGCAGGTTTCAAAGTGATCCAGGAGTGGATCACTAGACGGCGGTCAAGAATATTCTGAAGTACCTAAAAAGGACTAAGGAAATGTTTCTCATTTATGGAGGTGACGAAGAGCTCGTCGTAAAGGGTTATGTCGATCCAAGCTTTGACATTGATCTGGATGACTCTAAGTCTCAAATCGGATACGTATTTATTCTGAATGGGGGTGCGGTAAGCTGGTGCAGTTCCAAGCAAAGTGTCGTAGAAGATTCTACATGTGAAGCGGAGTACATGGCTGCCTCGGAGGCACCTAAGGAGGGTGTCTGGATGAAGCAGTTCATGACGGATCTTAGAGTGGTGTCGAGCGCACTAAATCCAATAACTCTGTTATGTGACAATACTGGTGCCATTGCTTTAGCAAAGGAACCAAGGTTTCACAAAAAGACCAGACACATCAAACGACGCTTCAACCTCATCCGCGACTACGTCGAAGGAGAGGACGTAAATATTTGCAAAGTGCACATGGATCTAAATGTAGCAGATCCGCTGACTAAACCTTTTCCACGAGCGAAGAATGATCAACACCAGAACTGTATGGGTGTTAGATTCATTCCAATGTAAATCGCATAGCAATGTGAGACTAGATTGTTGACTCTAGTGCAAGTCGGAGACTGTTGGAAATATTCCCTAGAGGCAATGATAAAATAGTTATTATTATATTTCCTGATTCAAGATAATCATTTATTATCATGCTATAATTGTATTGAATGAAAGCATAGATACATGTGTGAACATATAGACAAAACAATGTCCCTAGTAAGCCTCTAGTTGACTAGCCAGTTGATCAAGGATGGTTAAGGTTTTTTGACCATATGCAAGTGTTGTCACTTGATAACTGGATCACGTTATTAGGAGAATGATGTGATGGACAAGACCCAAATTATAAACGTAGCATGTGATCGTGTCATTTTGTTGCTATTGTTTTCTGCGTGTCAAGTATTCATTCCTTTGACCATGAGATCATGTAACTCACTGACACCGGAGGAATACCTCGTGCGTATCAAACATCACAACATTACTGGGTGACTATAAAGGTGCTCTATAGGTATCTCTGAAGGTGTCCGTTGAGTTAGCATAGATCAAGACTGGGATTTATCACTCCGTGTGACGGACAGGTGTCTCGGGGCCCACTCGGTAATACAACATCACATATAAGCCTTGCAAGCAATGTGACTCAAGTGTAAGTCACGGGATCTTGTATTATGGAACGAGTAAAGAGACTTGCTGGTAACAAGATTGAAATAGGTATAGAGATACCGACAATCAAATATCGGACAACTAACATACCGAAGGAGAAAGGGAATGTTATACGGGATTATATGAATCCTTGGCACAGAGGTTCAGGCGATAAGATCTTCGTAGAATATGTAGGATCCAATATGGACATCCAGGTCCCGCTATTGGATATTGACCGAGGAGTGTCTCGGGTCATGTCGGCATAGTTCTCGAACCCGCAAGGTCTGCACACTTAAGGTTCGGTGACGTTTCGGTATAGTTGAGTTATAGGTGTTGGTGACCAAAGGTTTTTCAGAGTCCCGGATGAGATCACGGACGTCACGAGGGTTTCCGGAATGGTCTGAAAACGAAGATTGATATATAGGATGGTTTCATTTGGTCATCGGAAAGATTTTGGGCATTACCGGTAGTGTACCCGGAGTGACGAATGGGTTCCGCGTTTCACCGGGAGGGGCCCACCCACCCGAGAGTGAGCCCAATAGTCCTAGGGTGGCGCACCAGCCCTTAGTGGGCTCGTGAGTCCAGCCCAAGTGGGCTACGGAGCTAGAAGAAGAACATCAAAGAAAAGAAAAAAAAGAGGGAGGTGGGAAGGAAGAGGAGGACTCCTCCTTCCCAAACCGAATTGGAGTTGGAGTCCTCCTCCTCCTTTCGGCCGGCGCACTTGGGGCTCTCTTGAGCCCCAAGGCTAGCCCCTCCCCTCCTCCTATATATTTTAGAGGTTTTACGGTTTTTGAGACACAACTTATGCCACGTGTAACTCAAATCTATGCCTCGTAGTTCTTCCTCTAGATCGGATTTCTGCCGGGCTCGGGCGGAGCCCTACAGGAATAGATCATCACCATCACCGGCTCGCCGTCACGCTGCCGGAGAACTCATCTACTTCCCCGTCTCTCTTGCTGGATCAAGAAGGCGGAGATCGTCATCGAGCTGTACGTGTGCTGAACGCGGAGGTGCCGTCCGTTCGGTGCTAGATCGGGATGGATCATGGGACGACGGTGATTTGAATCACCAAGCTGTACCACTACATCAACCGCGTTTCTTAACGCTTCCCGCTTAGACATCTACAAGGGTATGTGGATCTGATCTGCCTCTCGTAGATGAACATCACCATGATAGGTCTTCTTGTGCGTAGGAAAATTTTTGTTTCCCATGCAACGTTCCCCAACATCGGCAACGGCTCCAGAAACTTTGCTTGATGACGAGTTGATGGATATACTTCTCGCCCCTCGTTGGATACCCCAAGTGGAAGGTGGAGATGTAGTCAGCAGCAAATTTCCCTTACACGGAGACTGTAAGGTTCATCGAACCAAGAGGACTCCTAGGCTCAGAAAGTAGGTGTCTTCCACCCTGGCGCTAGCAGAAGATGTGGACCTGCACACACAACAAATAACTTTGCTCCCAACGAGTACAGAGAGGTTGTCAATCTCTCCGGCCTTGTAGTTTGCAAAGGATCAAAACACAAGCAGGAAGGTAATAGTGATTGCAACGGAAAAGTAAATGAAATCGGTAAATGATGGAGGTGTAAACAATCATGGTGATATGGACCAGAGTCACGTGATGTTCACTAGTGATGTCTCTCTCCCAAAACACGATAAACAACTATGCTTGGGTAAACAAATCACGGTTGGGCAATTGATAGAATTATGATCGCACCGCAATGCTAATTATGCTACTTGATAGTTAGAGGTTCAATAGTAATGGGTAGTACGCCAAGAAAAGTAGACCGTTTATTCATCAACATCTAATTACTAATCATCCATTTTCAGATATCTATCCAGAACATCTCTCCGGTATTAAGTTGCGAGCCCCACCCAAAGTGTAAACTCAAAGCAACAGACAACTGCATTAACGAACTATGCGTAAGGTAATCCTTGCAACCATGGTCACAAGCACCGTTGTTTTCTCCCTGGTGTCAACAAGCACATCCCCTAATCTCATGTTTCTGTCACTCAAGCTAGATATCAAGGGGCATGAACCCACAATCATGCATAACGCTCCCTCTTGGAGTTACAATCTACTACTCGGTCAAAGCAATAAATAGCAACAGAGAACATGCATGAATCACTAAGGAACATAATATAAAAGGATAATCAAATATATAACTCATAACAATCTGAACATAATCTCATAATCCATCGGATCCCAACAAACCGAGGAGAGCAATAGCAAGAGAATTACATAGATGCCTTGATCATGTAGGGAAGCTCACAAGGACTAACCATTGAAGCACAAGATTGGAGAGAAGACATCACATAGCTACTGGTCATCGACTTATGGTCCAAGGAGGACTACTCATGACATGTCTGGGAAGCATCCATGGTGGTGGAGAAGCTCTCGGATGTCAAACCTCCCTCCGGCAAGGTGTCGGGAAGAGGTCTCCTGACGCTCCCGATCTCGGAAGCGCTGCGGCGGCGGAACAATGGAGAAATTTGCGATTCCAGATAGTCTGCGAGGGTTTCCTCTCGGGACTCTAAATATAGGCCAAATGAGGGCACCGGAGGAGGTGGGACCCACCCAGGTGACCTCCTCGCGTGGCCTAGGACCTGGCCACGCCAGTAGGCCGCTTGGGAGGCCCATGGCCCCCCTCCAGCCCATCTTCGGTGATCCGGAAGCTTCTGTTTTGCTGATTTTTTATATATTTTTTTGGATATTTTAGGGCTTCGGAAAATTGGGTAAAAGCCCGTGCAAAATAGACATCAGCACACAGAAACTGGCACTTGGTGCACTGAGTTAGTAGGTTAGTCCAAATATGTGTAAAATGATATAAAAGTGTAGCAAAACATACAGCAATGTCACCTAAAAGATCATGGAACAAGCAGAAATTATAGATATATTTGGGACGTATCAACATCCCCAAGCTTAATTGTTGCTCGTCCTCGAGTAGATAAATGATAACACAATAATTTCTGTGGTGACAACTAACACACATATAAGAACTTCAAATTAAATCAAGTGAGATATGCAATTAAAGTCAAGACAATAACAAGCAAGAGTTTATATCTAGTATTGAATTTAGCAAAGTAAAAAACATAAAGGTGCAAGAGCTCTCATTGTCCATGACTCGAATGTCTCCAAATGGTGTTTGTGTGCAAGAAGTGGGAGATGGGTTGAGAATCTTATTTTCCATCGGAATCTTATTTTGATTGAGAACTCAATCTACTAATCAACTTGAGATCATAAAATATATATTTTAATTGAGAACTCAATCTACTAAACCTCACACTTAGTTTCCTTCAGAATCTTATTTTGACTCATCCCCAGACCACTAGTTAGGCACAAGTCAAAATGATCCTCTCCCTTTCGACTTTGAGCACTCATGCAATGGATGAGCGTAAGCAAGATATTTTGGCACTTAGGATGGAAAATAGAATAATGATGGGGAAGGAAAACAAAAAGGTGTGAAAGGCTCACATCAATGAGGACAACCATATGCGAGAGAAAGCCAAATGATAGATATGATGTGAGGAGTAGGGATTGCCATGTAACGGATGCACATATGAGCTAAGGTAAGCTCTCCAATGGAACTAGTGGGGGTGCATACAACTTGTTTGCTCATGAAGACCTAGAGGTCATTTGAGGAGGCTTGTCATTGGAATATGCAAACCAAGTTCTATAGTGTAAAGGTCCCCACATAGTTATGCATGAATGATAATCTCTATGTAGTACCAATATAGCAATGGAGTACGAGTGTGGATCTTTCAAAAGGAATAGTAGTGTTGCCCCCTTCTCTCTTTATTTTCTTTTTCTCTTTTGTTTAATTTTTCTGTGGCCTCTTTGGCTCTTTCTTTTTATCTCTCATTTGTCCTCTTTGGGATCTTTTGTTT